>NC_083754.1:6447500-7049745 GCF_033458585.1 Syngnathus typhle
GCTGAAACTTTGATGGCGTGTGGCTCTTGCCGAAAGTTTGACTTTTGTGTGTCCCTGTTGCACAACAAACAAGAAATTGCGTTGTCGAAAACAGCGCTTCCGCCGGTGCTAATTTGTAGCATTGCGATTCATACGCACTCTGTTTGCCTTGTATTGCGCCAATAAGTTTCCCAGCCTCTGCATTTCTCGTCTCCGCTCCGAAATGGGTAATCATTTTCTTTAATCCTCGCTCTTGTTCTCTCTTCCGCACTTAATTACTGGTGTTGGTTCCGCGTCTCTCTTGTGTTTTGATCCTAATCGTTTACATACCTGCCTTGTCACGTACAACACATGTGGCCTCAACTTTGATGCCATTTTCTCCCACATGGCGGGTATGGGTATCCTTTAAGTGGTTTGGTTTGCCAAGAAGAGACCGAGTGGGGGTGGAGCACGATGGAGCGGACAGCAGCAAAGACAGGAAGGGGTGGGGTGTTAAAGGTGGAGGAGTCGGGCAGAGAGAGAGAGAGAGAGAGGCGAGCGAGCGAGGACCTCAAGCTATTGATGGGGAAACAGGGGAGGGGTGGAATGAACAAGCACGTATGGCAGCCAGAGGAAGGGAGGGGTGTGTGTGTGCGCGCCCGTGCACGCGCGAGTGTGTGGGCCGAGGCTCCGGTGAATGAGGAAGCAGCCGAGCCATTTTTCCTTTTGAGAAACTGCACGCTGGTCCGCCCGTGCTAGAGAGGCAGCGAGCGAGCGAGGCGATCAAAGTCCTCCTCCCGGGGTCCTCGCGAGGCCGGCCTTGCGTGCCTCCCCGCTCGCCGCTTGCTTTTCATTTCAGTTAGGGAGGCCCCCGAAGAGGACACAATGGAGCGCAGAGCCTTTGGCAACTGGGCCGTTGTACTACTGAGAGGGGGATGGGGCAGAGAGAAGACCGGTTCACACAGCTAACGCAGCCTGCCGGCTGCCGCTTAGCCTGGCCTCTCCTCCGATCCCGACCCAGCTCTTCCCGTCTGCCGGGCTATTTTTTTCCTGGAACAGACAACACCCCCCCACACCCCTCCTCTCAAAACTCCACTTGGACTACGCAATGGATTTACCCATCATGTTTTGTGGCATTTTCGGATACGCACCATAGCCTCGAGTTTAAATCTGCGTTCTGGATGACAGAAAAGGAAAAACAAAGTTTCCTAATCGCTTTTTAACCCTTCTTTTGGGGATTGTGGCTTGTTTCCGTGCGCTGGAGTTGATCTAAATGGATTACAAGATGCATGCCAAGTCCAACGATTTGCTGGATTTCCAAAAACTGGATGCCCTTCTGGAAAAGATTGCACATTCAGTCTCGGTGAAAAGGTAAATTGTATTGAGCGGCAAACTTCTTCTCAGAACGTCTCGTTTTTTTTTTTTAGGAAGCTCACACCCAATTTGTTCTTGGTTTCTTTTTGAAACTTACATAAGAAATCAGTTCTAGGCAAAGCGTGTTGATATGCTGAGGACACGGCAACATTGCAACAGCCCAAAGTCTCGGCGCTTGGGACTGTCATGTGGCGAGCGTGTATTGACATGGCCCGACACCCCCCCTCTTGAGATATTTCTTACACTCTCATGTAGAGGACAGTTCTTTTGATTTTATTTTTTGCCAGAAGCCATGAACCAACCTCCTGGTGTGAGAGGGTGTGTGTGGGGGGAAGGGGGATGGCGGCGGAGGAAGAAGGGGGATGTGTGTGATTCATGGAAGTTTGGCTGGCGGATCACGGCCAGCTGGAAGTTCACCATGAAAGGGCCTTCGTTTTCTTTTGCTTGAGTCATGCTTGGCCCCATTTGAGGCTTACCGTGGCCTGACTCACACAGACGCATTACTTCGCACGACTTTGCATTGTCGGGACATCATCCAGTCGTCCAAACGTTTTTTTTTTTTGTTTTTTTTTTTGTTTTTTTTTAAGTAGCTCTTTGAGATGGTTTATTTGCATACAAAACTAACATGACGCTGTCAGGCGGAGAAGCAGCTGTAATTCTTGGGTGGGAGCAAATGTTCCACTCCCCTAAATAAGGTGGGGGGGTAGTGATACTGATACTGGCGGTGTAAAGCCTTCCATATGCAAATGATGTCGAAACTAAGATCTGGCATTTCACGGTTGCACCCGCTTTATCATTGTCCCGATGATTAATCACTTCATCATCGCTAATTCAATCCTTGTAATGACCTCACCTGTATTCCACTTATTGACCTAGTTAAGGAATGATTGATAGCCCCCCCCCCCCCCCCTCCCCATTTGTTCTCGTTCAAAGATCAGCTCCTTCCCCTCAGAGGTTGCGAAATTGCCGCTCCGGGGGCCGTAACTGAACTTTTTATTTCTAGAACACAAGGTGAGTTTGGATGTAAAAAAAGAAGAACCCCAGGAGCGTTGGTTGAAAATATTAACATAACGAAGTGTCATTAATTTAACTTCCTCATACTCAGCACGAAGGCCAGTCCCATTACAAAGGTCAAAGGTCATATGTGTTACCGAGATCATTAGTAAAGCGCTTTATCAGCATTTCTTTTAGCAACCCAGTTTCAGTTGTAGGAAAGCGGCAAATGCCTTTTGGGATCAGCCAGGATGCTCGGCGCCTGAGCGCTATTAATTATTTAAGCATTTACTTTTAGGCTTAACACTAGAGAGCTGTCTGACATCTTTACCTGCGTTTGACCCGACCCGAGCATGAATGATTCATCGAGACTTTGACGGGAGACATCTTGCCACGGTGTTCTTTCCTCCGCAGTCGCTGTGAGGCCAAACACAAGAGCAGCACATTTCCTGGTGTGAGACAACCCCAGGAACTTAAAGCCCCTTCCGCTCTTTTCAACATTCCACAGCAGTCTGCAGTGATGCATGTCCAGGTCAAAGGTCAACTGGTCTTCCAGAACTTAAGGGGCAATGTAGAACATGCAAGCGGCAGGAAGTGGACTTTTTGATTGCCCTCACTTTAGTGCTTCTGCACACTTGATTAGTCTAACATGCCAACAAACGTTTCTGCTTCGGCCTTCACCATTAGGACTTTTACAGAAATGCTAATTTGGTTTCTTTTTTCCGTAAGCATTTTTCCCCCAGTTCGAAATACCTCAGGAATGTTTGACTTCAACTCAGCGCTCGGACTCCGCACTGAGGGTGACGACTTGGCCGAGAGCTACTTGGTCCTTAGGCCAAGATTTTGGTTTTCTTGTAAGCCAAGCGAAACCTCAACGCATAAGGCGACTTTACTGCCCGGTGCGATTGTTAGTTTGTCTTAGTAATCACCGTTTACAGTCTAGTTTCTTTAAATTATACGGGATATTAAGTGGTAATAAAAAGCTGACGTTTCCTGATTGGATTATCCTCAAAATGTGTGGCTTTTCAAATTAAAACTAACCGTGGATCTGCCAGCACGCGAGTCATCCGATAAAGTCAAACACAATTTAGTATCGAATTGCGGCAGACGCCAGCGATACTATCACCGACACATTCATATAAATAGATGTCCCGTGTCCCTCAAGTGCACCAGTGTGGAAAATATTGTGAGCCGTTTTCCGAGTCAGGCTCCGCGACAGATGCCGGTAACCCTGCGGGAGGTTAAAGTTGACGCTCGTGCGTTTATTGCCTTCCGCGAGTTTGTTTGCACGTTTCATTGTGAAAGACTGTCGCGAGCGACGGCGGTTGTTGCTGATGTTAACGAGCGGCTGAGTACCATCTGGCAATATTTACTCGCACGATAAGAGTTTGGCGCGCCGAGCAATTGGTTGTGGCTACGGCTTTTCTTTCTTCTTCTGTTTGACTTTGTCCTTGTGGAGCTCTGTCGCCCCAAAGGAAACCTGAAAACCGTTTCAAAGACTAGCAGGGACGACTTGATTTGTAATCGAGTCCGCTGCCGAGCATTGCTCGCCTTGCCCTTTTGCCCTGCGCCCTACAGATGTTGTTTGCACACTCGCGGCACGTTTGTTTAGTCACCCTATCCCGCAAGGATTCATCGGATTTAGCCGTCTGTTCGACGCTTGCTGGCGGGCTCACCTTTGATGAATTTGCAAAGTTTCTCCGCCTTCATCGATTGATATGAATATCCTAACCCATATATCATCCGCAGAACTGCTTTGCATTCAAGCAGACGCGTCGGTACAGAAACAAACCAGCTCGGAACACATTACATAATGTTCCGTTTGACCTGAGCGACCCCTTAATGTGTCGAAATGCTTGAGAGCGACCATCTTTCTCCCTTTTTAATGACTTTTGCACCTCTGGGCGTTTGCTGAAGTTTGGATTTACCACAAGCGTGTTGTTTGCTTAGTCTTTGATCTGTTTATGACGGCGTTATGTACGACGTTCTGAACTTTATCTAAGGCAAGACATTAAGAAAACATTTTCGGGAAAAAATAGTGATCTCAAGTAAACTTCAAATCATGAACGCTACGTTCAGTTCTAGCTTTTATCATGTGTGACCTCAAGATAGTCAGATTCTCTGCTGTGTGTTTGAATGCCCCGAGGTGGTCGAGCTCATGTCATGTGTTAGCACAAACTGCTTCCCTGTTCCTATTAAGTGACTCATCAAGAATGGGATTTGTCTCAGACAATGCGGCTAATGTTGAAGCTTAAAGTCTTGTGGAAACAGCTTCCGCTTTAATCTTTTCATCTCGACGTCCCACTTTCGACGTGGGTTTCGCCGATGAGCTCAGATCGGATCTTTGAGTCGTGGATTGTACCGTAAAGGCTAATTACATTTGTTAGCGGCAACATAAACGGAAATGCTGCCAAGAAAATGAACATCTGGCCTCTTTTCTCCGCCCGCCCGCCCCCCTCTAGAGAGTCCAGCGAGGAGTGCAATGGGATCAGTGGTGCTCTGTCAGTGGAGTCTGTGCCGGGGCCAAGATTGAACTGGTGCACTGCCAACAGCGCTCCCCCTGCCCCCGCGCCGGGGCCCGAGCCCATGCCCAACCCCGTCAGGATGGGGGACGGGCTGGACGCAGCGCAGATGTCGAGCAGCAGTAGCAGCAGCGGCGGCCAGGGGCAGCCACACAGCGTGGGCAACCCCCCGCCCCCGGAATACATCAACCTTGACAGGCCCAAGCGCCAGACCAATCAGCTGCAGTACCTGCTCAAGGGGGTGGTCAAGTCCCTGTGGAAGCACCAGTTTGCCTGGCCCTTCCATTTACCGGTCGATTCTATCAAACTCAATCTGCCCGTAAGTCATCTCTTTTTTTTATCTTGTGCTACAAAATGGCGCCACGGCGAATGTCCGGGTGATTATTGTGCCCTCGTTTGCTTGCTCGAGCCGGAAAGTAAACCTGATCAACTTTAACCGACATCAGTCGTCACTTCAGCCTCGCCAAAAAAAAAAAAAAGCTTTTTGATGAACTTTCTGCAGCGATGATGTCACAAGGTCCTTACACGATTACTCACGGGTGTGACATAATTGAAAGGCGAACATCCGCTGGAAAGTTTTTTTTTCTCAAATGATGCATTTTGCAGGACTACTACACCATCATAAAAAGTCCGATGGACATGGGAACAATCAAGAAAAGGCTTGAAAACAGCTACTACTGGAATGCCCAAGAATGTATCCAAGACTTCAACAAGATGTTTACCAACTGCTACATGTACAATAAGGTACCGCAGCGGCGCTCTTGATCCCTAACGACAAGTGGAGAAGTTGACCAGACTCGTTGTTTGTCTGCCATTGCAGCCTTCGGACGACATCGTCTTAATGGCCAAGGCGCTAGAGAAGGCTTTCCTCCAAAAGGTCGCCGACATGCCTCAGGAAGAAATTGAGATTGCGGTCATGACAGGGAAAGGCCGGGGCCGAGGTCGGAGAGACGGCGGTACGTGTTTCCGAGTCGGCGTCACCGTCACGTGTCGCTTTTCCTCAACTGTGTCTCTCTTCAGGTCTCAGCTTGAAACCCGGGGCGATCATCGACCCTTCGTCCACCACCCCTCAAACGCGAGGTCTGTCCAACCTCTCGGCGGTGGCTCAGAGCAGAGGACCGGTGCAGGGCCCGCCTTCACTACCTCCTCAGCCTTTAATGCAGGCCCTCCCGTCCCACGTTCCCCCGACGTTACCGGGCCACGCGGCGTCGCTCGGAGCGCCTTACGCTTTGGGCCAATTGGATTGCACTCTTCAAGTTCCCATGATGACCTCCGTGCCTCCTCCTGTTCAGACCTCCCTTCCCCCGGCGTCCATCCAGAGCACCGCCCCCATGCTGCAAAACCCGATCACCATGACCAAAGTGAGTGTGCGATCGACGACGGGAATTATTATTAACCTTTTTTTTTTTTTTTTTATCTCGCCGACATCAATGTTTTGCAACAGAGAGGGAGAAAGAAATAAAACAAGTAAATAATAGCAGATGTTAGGTAAATTACACTCTTTATCTTATTTCCCAACTTAAGTTCAACACAAAATAGAAGATCAAAGATAGGCTTGTTTTCAATTTTAAAACAAAACATGACTAATTTCCTGTTCAGCCGCAACACTGCCTTCTAGTGGACAGAGGAGAGGACATCCTTTTCCACACAAACTTGTGTGCTTGATTTGAAAACTAATGCACCTTCAAAGTCACAAGTAGAATTAAAATTTGACCAATAATAAGAAGTTGCAATAAAAAAAAAAAACATGAATACATCTGTGAATTTCCCTTTACTGTCTCCAGCAAAGAAAGAGCCAGAAAAGAAAAGCGGACACCACAACACCCACCGCTAACGACCAGCTCAGCGAGTCCTCGCCGGCCGAGTCCAAGTCGGGCAAGACCCTGCCCAGGCGGGAGAGCACCCGCCCGGCAAAACTGATCAAAAAAGAGGCACCCGACTCGCAGCATCAAGTAGCCATGGGCCTGGGAATGAGCGGGCCCAGTAGCGGCCACAGTCCCGTCCCGCAAGATCAGCTGGGCTATTGCTTAAGTCTGGTCCGGGAGATGTTGTCCAAGAAGCACACCATCTACGCCTGGCCCTTCTACAAACCTGTCGACGTGGCCGCGCTCGGCCTGCACGATTATCATGACATCATCAAACATCCCATGGACCTCAGCACCATTAAGGTGTGCCTGGCTTTTGACTGAGCACTGCGTCAGACATTCCAGGTCATTTCCTCAATTGTTTTTGTTGTACTACGCAGGCCAAGCTGGAGAACAGGCAATACCGGGAGCCGCAGGAATTTGCTGCCGACGTGCGGCTAATGTTTTCCAACTGCTATAAATATAATCCGCCTGACCACGAGGTGGTGGCTATGGCACGCAAGCTGCAGGTAGGTTTTTGGGAAACGCGTGGCAGTATTATTAAATCCTTCGTATAATTGGTTTCAGTGAAACAATCATCTTAGCAGCATGCTTGTAAACGAAATTGAATCGTCGCCAAGCCAACAGCTTGTAAAAATTTTGAAACTCAAACAAGTATCATTTGTTTTACGCCTTTTGTTTTTTTTCTTCCTAGGATGTGTTTGAGATGCGCTTTGCCAAGATGCCAGATGAGCCCGAGTCCAAGCCGCTCGCCTCCGTCCCGGCACCTCCGCTCCACCACCCCGCCCCGGTGAAACCCCAGCCTCCCATGGCCCGCGTTGCCTCCTCCTCCGACAGCTCCAGCGATTCCTCCTCCGAGTCCGAGTCTTCCACCGACGACGTGGAGGAGGAGCGAACTCAGCGGCTGGCGGAGCTCCAGGAGCAGGTCGGTATCAAAGGAAAACACTTTGGTTACACCGCCAGTCCTCGTTCGCGATAAGCACGCGCTCCCCTTGTCTCTGTGAAGCTGAAGGCCATCCACGAGCAGCTGGCCACCCTTTCCCAGCCTCAAGCCAGCAAACCAAAGAGAAAAGAGAAGGAGAAGAAGAAAGTTGGCATGCCCAGCCTCGTCGAGGAGATCCAGGATGCCGCACCTGTTTCGCAGCTGTCGAAAAGGACCAAGACGAGTACAAATAACAATAAAGAGCTTCCCAAGAAGAAATCCAGGTGGGTTTATTTGGGTGTCGCAGCCTCCAGGGGGGGCTTTGAGAAGATTAAGTATATGTATCTGCGTTGTGTTCATAGTAAAAAAGAGGCGATGAAAAACAACCAGCCCCCCAACCTTCCGCCCATCCTCGGCCTGGAAGACGACCCGGCGGGCTCGTCGGCCTCGTCGGAGAAATGCAAGCCCATGACGTACGAAGAAAAGAGGCAACTCAGTCTGGACATCAATAAGCTTCCCGGCGACAAACTGGGCCGCGTGGTCCACATCATCCAGTCGAGAGAGCCCTCGCTCAAGAACTCCAACCCCGACGAGATCGAGATTGACTTTGAGACGCTCAAGCCTTCCACTCTGCGAGAGCTGGAGCGCTACGTGTCCACGTGCCTTCGCAAGAAAAAGAAGGGCGGAGGTCAGATTTGTTCCTTCCGTCTCTTATCACAGTGGTGTTTGGACATGGAGATTCACACGCGATTGTTTTGCAGCTGAGAAATCTCTGGAGTCTATGGTTTCTTCCAAAAAGCCGGGATCTTCTTCAGACAGCAGCGGCTCCAGCTCCGATAGCGAAACCGAAGCTCCGGGTATGTGCCTTTGAGTTGGAATTGAACTTTTTTCGACATACTTACAACTGAATTCCTCATTTTCATTTCAGGGATGATGAAAGCGCTAAAGAAGAAGGCCCAACCTGTGAAGGAGAGCAAGAAGACTCATTCGCACATGCCGGGCGCCCCCGCTCTGCTTGCGCTTCATCCGCAAGTGGCGGCTTTTCAGCCTCCGATGAAGCAGCATCATCCCCCCCCTCCTCTGGACTACATGCCCCCTCCCGTAGCCGCCCTGGAGTCTTCCCAAATGCTGGAGAACAGCTTCGATCCCTTGCCGTCGTTCGGCCAGCCCCTCATGCATCTTTCCCACCACACGGGAAACTCCTCGTCCCCCGCCCCGCCTCAGCTCAGCGCCAACAACGCCGGGCCGGTGTCCCCCGAGACGCACCCCTTCCTCAACCACCCCATTCTGCCCTCTCCAGGTAGGGTGACTTGACACATTATGGACCATGTGTTTGGGAACAGCCTGTCTGTTGACGCGATCGTTTTATTTCTTGTCTTTTAGCCTTGCACACTTCCATGCCTCAGCAGCCGTCTCGACCGAGTCACAAGGCAGCGCCTCTTCATCCCAAACTTCCCCAGCAGCAGCAACAGCTAGCGCCACCCCAGCAGCAGCCAGTGTTGCAGCAGCAGCCGACATTGCAGCAGCCTGCGTTGCAGCAGCCTGCGTTGCAGCAGCCTGCGTTGCAGCATCCCCCTCTCCAGCCTCAGTTGGCGGCCCCTCCGCCGCATCAGCTTCCCCCGCAGATCCTCCACCCTCCTCAGCCCATGCATCAGCGGCCCCTGTCCCCGCCCACACTCACGCCGCAAGGCTTGCTGTCTTCCCAGCCTCCCCAGATGCTGCTGGAGGACGACGACGAGTCGATCTCCTCGGCGCCCCTCAACCAAGTGCAATTGTACCTGCAGCAGTTCCAACAAGCCCGTCAGCCCCAGCAGTCTTTGCAGTCGCTCCAGGCGCAGGCTCGTCAGCAGCAGCAGCAGCAAGCGGGACAACACTCGTCTCTGCTCCAGTCAATCCAGAGCCAACCCCAACTCTCCTCCCAAGCCACGCTGCCCACTCCCCAGCTCCCGCTTCAGGTGCAGGCTCCGGTAGCCCTGCCGCATCAAGCCCCGTCCCAGCAGATGTCCCTCCACCAGAGTCGCCACCTGCCGCCTCAGCAGCAAGCGCCGGCGCCCCCGCAGCAGCAACAGCAGCAGCTGAACTACCAGCAGGTTTCCACGCTCATCGGTCAGCCTCAGGGGCCTTCACACAAGGTGGCCATGGCCACCGGCAACAAAGCACAGCAGATCATCCAGCCCCCGGAGCAGCTGTCCCCTCGGCCGCCCAAGCCGGACCTTTTCATCGGAGGTGAGCGCCGAGGCGGTAAACCAAACAATGCGAACATGCCGGCTTGAGAAACTTCTGATCTTTTTTTGCCTGGCTGTGTTGACAGGTCACATGAGGGACAACCCATCCCCTCTAATGATGCATTCCCCGCAACTTCCTCAGTACCCGCCCGTGTCTCACCAGTCTCCGCCTCACAATATGCAGTCCAAAAAGGTGAGAACGACTTGTAGAAATGAGTTGAGCATTCTGAAGATGATTTCTTGGGGGCAGAATGTATATGATACATGATGTCATAAAGATGGCGCTTGTGCTTGCAATGCAGCCGAGGGTGCCCGGCAATCAAGTAGCGCTCAAAGACGACAAACTTCCCCCCTCACCCGTGATGAGAGGAGAGCCTTTCAACCCAGCCATGAGGCCCGAGCATCACAAGCATCCCGACAGCAAGCCCACTCAGCCGGGCCTCGGCCAACAGAGTAAGACTTGTTAAGCCCCCCCCCCCCCCCCCCCCCGCCCTCCCCCTCCTTTCCTTCAAAACCTGACCCATTTATTGAGCGAGGGCCTCCTTGTTTCGCTTAGATGTGAGGTCCTTGGACAGCTCTCGGCCTGTCATCCGCTCTTCTGAGCCCAGCATACCGCCGCCCTCCCTGCAAGACAAGGAGAAGTTCAAGCAGGACTCCAAGGCTCCCTCTGCACCCAAAAAGGTACGTAACAGCTATTAAAAAATAAATAACAAATAGTGGGCCTTGGTGCCAGTTGTCCTCAAACGGTCAACTCACAAATCGTGCTTTATTCTGTTAGGATGTGAAACTGAAGAACATGGGCTCGTGGGCCAGTCTTGCCCAGAAGTCCACGTCGACGCCGATGTCCGCAGTCAAGTCGTCGAGCGACAGCTTCGAGCAGTTCCGCCGGGCCGCCCGCGAGAAGGAGGAGCGGGAGAAGGCGCTGAAAGCGCAAGCCGAGCAGGCGGAAAAAGACCGAATGCGCCGAGAGCAGGACAAACTTCGGCAAGTGAAGCGTTTCGAAAGGTTTTGCGATTGCAAACAAAGATGACATGAGCGCCCTCTAGTGGCCAATGACGACACGACACTTTGACTTGAGCAACAAACTGTGTTGAGTGAAATATCATCCAAATCTAAACAAGTTGTGATGGCGAATCTTTCAGAGGTCGAGATGATGACGATGTCCTGGAGACGAGCAGGAGGGTGCACGAGGAACCGCGCAGGCGTCTGGAGCAGCAGCAGCAGCAGCAGCACATCCAAGTGCCCCCACAGCAGCCCGAGCCTCCGCCAGCTGTGATCCGAACGCCCCCCCAGCAGCAGCAGCCGCCGCCGCAGCAGCAGCCGCCACCCCAGCCCCCTACGCCGCCTCAGCCCGCCGCCGTCCAAAGCCCACTCGACCAGCAGAGGGAGATGGCCCGCCGACGGGAACAGGAGAGGAGGCGGCGAGAAGCGGTAAGAAAAACAATCTAACCCTTTCTTTGCATCTGTCTTCATTTTGGAATTTAGTTTTCCTCCAATAGTTCCAATTTTTAGCACTTGCAAGAAGTCTTTTTCTCGTAATACGACGTCATTCTCATAACATTGCAACATTTTGTATCCCCAGATGGCAGCAACAATTGACATGAATTTCCAAAGTGACTTAATGGCGATCTTTGAGGAGAACATCTTCTGAGGAGACGAGGAATGGAAAGAGGAGGAGAAGGAAAGGAAACAAACTGCAAATCAAGACCCCCTCCCGACACACACACAAAAAGAGAGGACAAGTAACTTTTTTAAAGAGGGACGACTGAGCGAACGTCACGTCATCATTATCATCACCTCCCTTTGGGAGAAAGACGCCATGTCGGTACTCTTTGCCTTTTTTGCCTCCGCCATCTTGCGGGGGGGGGGGGGTGGTGGTGGAGGGGTGTAACGACAACAATAATTTGGACTTGAAGCTCTGATTCTTTACTGACAAGACTGGAGCACGCTTGTTTCTGGAACTGAAGTGGACAACAAGATTTGCTCGTTTTTTTTATGTTTGTTGTATGTGAACACGAGATGAGCGGGACGGGCGGGCGGGGGAGGGAGGGTGGGGGCTTCCACACTGTAAAACATGTCTATCTCTCAATAGAGAAGGTACACTTTGCCTTACACATCTCTCTCTTTAAGACCAGGAGGTTCTGTGGCCTGCACACACACACACACACACTTATACAGTTGAAAAATGACATTTACTACAAACAACTACGACATGTAGGAGCAGTCATCCTCTTAGTATCTACTGTAAAAAAGTATTTTCTTATTCTACAATAACTCTTTATTTTGGAGCTTTTATTTTGACTTTTCTTTACCAACACACTCCACACACAGACACACGCATCTCTATGCCAAACAACTTTTTATGCTCGGTCCTCGTCATGCCATAGGTAGCTAGATACATTTTTTAAAAAAAATATATGCATTATCATAGCTCCAGCAAGTATTTAATTAAAAGTTGAAGTCATATTTTGAAATCACTGACAGGACACAGAGGTTGATATTCCAGATCTTCAGCTATTATTATTACAACGGTGGTTTCACTACAGAACAAAAAGCTTGCACCGCTTTCCTTGTACTCCATATCGGCAGTCACACTACTGGATTCACTCGGACACATTCTCTATTTTACACGTTTAAAAAAAAAAAAAAAAAAAAAGACTAATAGGAGCCCGTTTTTAGTTCGTTAGTGGACGTGACTTCTTTGGGATGACGTTGTCTCTCCTGGTGTTTGTTTTTCTCCAGTGCCTGTATTAATTTTATTATTATTATTACTATTGTATTGTAATTCTCTTTTCACTTATGTTACACTCAAAGGGGGCGGGGCTAGAGTGTAATATCTGAACAGGTGAGTTTGAGTGAATGTCATTCTTTATGTTTGTTTTTCAACAAGTTTGTGTATAAAAGAGGAACACAAAAAGCGGGAAAAAAAAGGACGTTTTATATCTGACCCGACATTTGGGATTTTAAATGTGGCTGGGCTTTGCTCTCGTTTTAGTCTCAGCGTGGACACATTTTGCTTTGGATTCTACCCATGTGTGTTTGTGTACATTTGAGTGGCTGCGCGGTTGTGTGTGTTTATAACTTTTTTAAACATATTTGCGTTCTATTGAAGAGAATAAACAGTACTTCAGGAGAACATTTTTTGTGCTTAAGTCACCTTTTATTAATTCCCAATGAAGTCCACCGTATAAGAATATATCACATCTGGCTTTGAAAGGATGGAAAAAACTGAACTCGTTGGCTTTTGTTTTCCTCGCTCTTTTCATTTCACAACTGTCGTGCCATGTGTTCTATGGAGAATGTGCTGACTCAGCCCAAGAGTTTGCTTTATTCAGGTATTTTATTTTGTTACATGCGTTCATGCGATTTTTGGAGGGGTGGGTGGGCGAGGGGATTGTTCACAATGTCCTCAATCTATTGTTTGCTATTCTGTGAGTGGTCTATCGAGATCTCTTGATTCAGTCTGTTCTGATCATTAAATAAACTCATCTCTTTTTTTATAGAAAACAATAAAAACAAAGTAAACAAAAATCTGTCTTGTACTTGCTATACATGGTCATTTTTAAGCCTATACATTAATCCCTCGTTTATTGCGGATAATTGGTTCCAAAAACCACCTGCAACGAGTGAAGTCCGTGATGTACGGTCACCAGTAAGAAGTACTGGGCAGGCTAACGAGTTTGCGGAAAGATGCTAATTCACCATCGTGCTAACACGCGAAAACGGACTTCTAAAGGAATGTAAACGGACATTTGGAGCAATACTACATTGTTCTAAAGGTTGGACACATGTTTCCTCGATTTAGAAGTTTTATTTTGACTTTTAAATGTTTTTTTTAAATTTGGGGAAAAAAAGATCCGTGATGTAGTGAAGCCGCGATGAACGAAACGCGAAGTAGCGAGGGATCACTGTATATATCTTCCAATAATTAAGCTTTTATTTTGAAGGTCACCAACGTCGCTGGTAGGTGCAGTGTTACCGTAATGCACCAATGGTGCGGCTAGCTAGCTAGGTTGACACTACAGTGAAGGTCTTCGGCTGCAGCTCAAATTTAGATAACGCTTCAGTTACCGTGGTGAAATTTTACGTCAGAATGGGCGTTAAAATAGAAATGTTCAAAGTAAGTACAGATGTTTTTTTTCAACCGTTACTCTTTAAGGACTGACGATTTCGGTGTTGTTTTGGTTCAAGTCATAGTCAAGGCTACTGACTGACATGCTTGTGTTTTTTTTTATGTTGTGGAATAGATGGTGCTGTATTTATCCTTTCCTGTTACTATGTTTTGGATCTCGAATCAAGCAGAATATTTTGAAGAATATATCGTAAAGCGGAAGGTTTGTAGCGTAGTTTAATTTCACACAAAGTTGAAAAATGCCGTAAATGGGTGACGTAAAACTGATCCAGCTTTCTATTTTTTTTTATGAACTTTTTGTGGAACGCAGAGGGAGATCTTCCCAGCTGACGAGGGAATTCAAGTAAAATTCATTTACATTTCATTTCTACGTTTAGTCTTTGTTTTCTTTTCTGGGAAAGAAATCTGTCAAAAATTGATTTGCATTGTAGTTGTGACCATCATTTTGGGTTGCGTTCTATATTTGGGGGGGTTCCCGTCAACTTTAGAACATCATCAAAAGTTACATGATTCCGATTAATGTTTATCATGTTCATTTGCAGAGAAAAGAGTTGGAGGACTTCAAGGACAAAGTTCGAGCACGAAACGAGCAGCAGCGAATGAAACAACTCTCTTTGGAGTCAGAGAGTTAAAGTTGTTGACAACACCCCCCTCAAAAAAATATATTTATACCAAAACTGTTTGTGTTGTATCAGGCAAGAATGAGTGGAACGGGGTGATTTTCATTCTTATGATAATTTTCCCATTGAACTTTGACAGCATGTTCATGTGATGTAATTATGATTTATATGACAATTCACTGACTATAAATGCTGTTCGGCTTTTTGATGTTTGGTGTATTTAATTTTAAAAGTGCATCAGATCATGTGTCACAAGCTTTTTTAATGATACTTAAATAAATACATTTTAATAAGATCATCACAGGTTTTTTTTTCCTGATGTAACGTTTGTCCATATTTGGGTGAGCCGTGTGTTATACTGTTGGTAGACTGTAGGGGTCGCTATTTCCCTAGTATTTTTTTTATGACAAGCAGGTAGTCAGATTTTAACAACAAGGAAGTGGCCAACAGTGACAAGTTAACCGACTGCTGATGATGGCACCGATTGGGCTAAAAACAATCGTAGGCGAAAGTAAGTGGCGCATATTATATTCTCGAACTGTCTCCAATTGTAGCATATTAGTTTACATGCTCAAAGTGAAGTTTCGTGGGATGAATCGGGAAGTGAACCTGACGTCCGAGAATAAAATTTGTTTCTCGAATGTGTTTCCGGGCTAAAATCTGTAGTAAAACGTCAAATAGAGATCATGCCACACGGGCGACGTAATTAGCAAGGAGCCAAAATCTTGTTTTGTTAAAAATTTCAATAGCAACTTTATTTCTTGGCCGTTGAGGACTTTATGATGACTGGCAGCTGAAGGCTAATGATAGCTAGCTTACGTAATAGGGAAGTTCGCAAGTTTTTCTTCCCATCGATTACACTTAATAATTATTGAAAATTTAGCTAATCTGTAACATATATCACGATTTAGATTTTGTGTAACTTGTATTTTTAATTGAGTCGTTAAAAAAAACCGCTTTAATTAATAATTTATGAATAAAACAACCACAATCTGCCGAGTTGGGTTTTCTTTTTGTTCTATTTACAGTCAAACTAAAACTCAATGATGCAGTTGCTTATAGCAAAGGATTCACAACTAGTGTTCTGTTGCAACCTCTTATAAAATGTCACAAAACAGCAGGAAGTGGTTCAGAGCATCTCAAGTTCTGCAATTTTTTAATCTCTGTGTTTATCTCAACAGAAATCCTAAATGGTGTCATCAAGAGTGTAAGAAAGGATGGAGAGTGGAAGGTAAACGTTGTCCAAATATAATACACAACTAAATGGCTGAGACTGAAAGGCTCATTTGAATTTCCAAATAGGATTTAATTTTTTTTATTTTTTTGTATTAATCAATGGCTTCAGGTTCTTATCGTGGACCACATGAGCATGCGGATTCTGTCATCTTGTTGCAAGATGTCAGACATTCTGGCAGAAGGGGTCACTAGTAAGTATGCTGTGTGTAAATCTGGTCATGTGTCCGGCTGAGTGCAAAGTATTTATACGACCATGCCTGACATAATTCCTGTCCTCGGGATGAAGTAATCCTTATCTAAATTGATTTCATACTGATGGCTTCTTAGTGTTACTCTTTTTTTGCGCGGTTGTTGAGGTCTCGTGTGCTTTCAGTTGTGGAGGACCTCAATAAAAGCAGGGAACCCATCTCCTGCCTGGAAGCCATATATTTGATCTCACCGGTGGAGAAGGTCTGCTTACTCACTCAACATAAATTATTTATACTCACAAACTGCCCAAAAAAAGGGTACGTTGATTTCACGAAGCGATAACAAAGACTTTAACTTTCAGTCTGTTCGGGCTCTCATTAACGACTTCAAGGACTCCGGCTTCACTTACAAAGCAGCCCACGTCTTCTTCACAGACAGTAAGATGTGATCCAAAACAATCAAAATGGTCACCCAGGTTATTTTATGTTTTTATTTATTTTTGACTCCACCAGCTTGCCCTGATAATCTTTTCAACGAAATTGCAAAATCGAGAGTCTCCAAATCCACCAAGACGTTAAAAGAGATTAACGTCGCTTTCTTGCCGTATGAGTCTCAGGTAGGATTTTTCAGGGGGGAAAAAAAATCCTACTAGAATAACAAAACTATATTTCAAATATTTATTTTTACTCTCACTCTTGAAAATCATTCTTCTTCCACGTCTTCTCGGCAGGTGTTCTCCCTGGACCACCAAACCTCCTTCCACTCCTTCTACAGCCCCAAATCCAACAAAGAGACCCAAGACAAAATGATCGAGAGTCTCGCCGAGCAGATCGCTACCTTATGCGACACGCTCAAGGAGTACCCCGCCATCCGATATCGCAAGTAGGCGCCTCTTTGTCACTTCCATACAAGCAAAAACAATTGCACTCATTCATTTTTGCTCGTGTCCCCGTAGCGGAGCGGACAGCACCGCCAAACTGGCCGAAGAGGTCTACCAGCATCTGAATGCTCACAAAGCGGACAACCCAAGCATGGGAGAGGTTCAAGCCCTTCACTTACTCCTCTTTGACATGTTGTACACAAGTGAATTATCATTCCTTTTTTTCTTCTCTAGCATCTTTTCCCATAAGAGTGTAAACATACTTTAGGATGCTGCAGCTTTTCACCTCTACAGGTTGTGGGTATCTTTTTTTTTTTTTTTCTTCACTGCTGCTTTCCCCTATTTTCTTCTTTCTCTTAGCTCACCTTTTCCTAGCTCCGGAATGAATCTCATCAGGCATGTATTATTTTTTTCTGTGTTCGTTGGTTGTTTGGTGTTGCCTTAAGAATATTCAGTATGTTGCATGAGAGGAAAAGAATTCAAGGGCATTCAAAGTTCGTACGCATGTTAGTCCACCATCAAGCCATGTAGCCAAAAACATAACCCCTACGATACGGCATCGGTGTGACAATCTAACCTCCCCACATATGCACACAGACAATGAAATGTGGATTGCATGGCGGAATAAAACTAAATATTTGAATTAATGTTGTGTTAATCCCATTTCTCGATTGATTTCAGGGGGTAAACAAGGGGCGCTCGCAGCTCATTATCGTGGACCGTGGCTTCGATCCCATCTCGCCTCTCCTGCACGAGCTGACCTTCCAAGCTATGGCCTACGATTTGCTGGACATCGAAAAGGACATATACACGTGAGTACACTTGTCTCATTTCCCTGCGTATCGTTTGCTTAAACTCTTTTGGAATAGTTATCAGACGACCGGCATTGGGAATGCCAAAGAGAGAGAAGTGTTGCTGGATGAAGACGATGACCTCTGGGTTCAACTCCGACATCTGCACATTGCCGATGTCTCGACGTGAGTATGGCGGGACTCAGACACACACACACTGTCCTCCATTGATTTTTGTTGTTGTTGTTGTTGTAGGAAAGTGACGGAGCTGCTGAACACGTTTTGTGAAAGCAAGAGAATGTGCACTGACAATGTATGGCTGTCTTTGTCCTTTTGTTGTCATTATACACACAATTTAATTTGTTAATAGTGCCATTTTGATGGTTCTCTTATTTTTTTGCACAAAAGGCAAACATCAAAGATCTCTCGCAGATGTTAAAGAAGATGCCACAGTATCAGAAGGAGTTGAGTATGGTGAGCAATTTTTTTTTTTTTTTTATGTCTAATCGTCAATAAATGCAATTTCTTGTCACTAGTGCTGCGTTATGAATGAACGTGTTTGTTTTGTGACAGTACTCCACGCACCTGCACTTGGCCGAAGCTTGTATGAAGAAATTCAAGGCGTCCCTTGATAAGCTCTGCGAAGTGGAACAGGTCAGCGTTTCGTCAGTCTCGCAGTCTCAATTTTAGAGATGCCACAATGAATTGACGATTAAATCAACAACGTATTATTGTAATTGCTATTTTTGGAACATTGCCGAGGTCATCTTTCGCCACATCTGGTCACAGAGCACTTTGTAGCTGACATTATAAATAGAAGGTTAATGGACTGTTGATCCTCCAACACAAGATGGGAAGCCCGGACCATTAAACCTATCAGCACTTGTCTGCCCATGAGTATGTTTTGAAAACAAAGCCAAGATATTTCCATCAGCGGAAGGGATCGGCGAGGATGCGTTACCGTAATTTGGTTACGCGATACGAGAATTTGGCATCCCGAGTGTGAATTTTCATATGCCATTGGCAAGCAAGCTGTAATGTCCCCACGCATTTAATGACATGGCGACGTACAAAGCCATCCAAGTACTGTGGCTTAGATTTATCAGGGATAGGATAACACCACAGTCCGGGCCTGAGACCCGGTTTTGTTTCCAGACAGAAGATACCACCTCATGCCCTTTTTTTTTCCGTTTTATGAGTGATGCATTACTTGGTCATGAGCGTGTTTCAACGCCACCACCTTGTAAATCCCGCTAGCTTGTTTTGGCTTTTAATCAGGACGGCAAGGTCCAAAAGGCCTGGGAGTTTCGGTTTTCACTCCCGTGCGGTCTATAAATGTCATGCGTAAAGGACTTCCTCCAAAACTCTGGCAGCCAAAGACGAGTCCATAATTATCCCTCTTGTCTGTTTCCCTGTCTCTCTCTTCACAGGACTTGGTGATGGGCGCTAATGCAGAGGGGGAGCCTCTGAAAGACGCCATGAAGAGCATCGTGCCCGTACTGCTTGACAACGACGTTTCAGCCTACAACAAGATCCGCATCATCCTGCTCTTCATATTCCACAAGAAAAAAGGTGCAACCCCTTGTTTCTTTTATAAATCAGAACTGCGGCTGATGTGATGGATTGCAGGCATTGGTGAGGAGAACCTGGAGAAACTCATCCAGCATGCCAACGTGACGGCCGACAGAAACATCATCACCAACTTCCAGAACCTGGGTTGTAACATCATCGCTGGGGTATTTATTTACGGCGACAGTGGGAAACTCAAAATACACTTCCCTTTTTTTAATTTTTTTTGTATTAAATCTACACTAGTTCCCGGTATGCCAGTCACTCAATTTGTACCAAATGTGTTTAGGGAGTCAATGCCGGTGTGACTCTGCCCGATCGCAAACAGCGCGCCGACAGCACGTACCAGCTCTCCAGATGGACGCCCATCCTCAAGGACGTCATGGAGGTGTGAGAATTTGCGTTGGTTTTTTTTGGGGCAATAATTGACAAAGTCTTAACTAAGTCGCTTCTCTCAGAACGCCATCGAAGACAAGCTGGACAAGCGCAACTGGCCCTTCATTTCGGACCCCGCCCCCATCAGTACCACTCATACGGCTGTCAGGTAGGTTATTATAACTCACAAAAACTAAGTTGAAATTTAAACCGCTGATCTTCATAATTGTCAGCCTGATGATCCTTTAGTCCATTTAGAACATTCCTAGAAATCTGTGTTCAAACAAACTAAATGAGAGGTTACAGACAGATTATTTTTGCCAGATAAAAGCCTTTATCCCTGTAACTAAGTCCATGTGGGGCTCTATGGGGAAAATAGTGGGAGTGAGTCGAAGGTTTAAAAGGTGAATAAGCCCGTTTTGCATCAAACTCTGCCGTAATCCTGCCGGGGATTCCCATTTTTGCAACCTAGGCGGGTTCAGCTCATAATCTGCTCATGCCCTTCCTCTTCCGCAAAGTGCACTAAATCAATCTTGAGTAGTCATTAAAATGACTCCGGGTGTTCAAGTGCAAGTTAGCATTTCTGATTTATGTAACGGCGCACGTCGTTTTTGTTGTTTATTTGTGCAGTGCTCGTCTGGGCCAGTGGCACAACAACAGACCTCCAACAGAGTATCACACCGGACCCAGGGTCATTATTTTTGTCATCGGCGGGGTGACCCACTCGGAGATGCGCGCCGCTTACGAAGTCACCCGAGCCAATGCCGGCAAATGGGAGGTTGTGATTGGTAAGCGTCGTTTTAGTTCAGCCCAGCGTCCAAAACAAAAACACGCATTTGTTCATTCAAGCTAGCATTAGCTTAGCATTGTAAATTCCTTTTGTTTCATTTAATCTTTGACAGGCTCCTCTCACATCCTTACTCCAACCGTCTTCCTCAACGACCTCAAGAGTCTCGACCAGGTTCCTAATCCGGATTGCGAAAACAACGCGGATCCCAACAGTGGGCGGCTACAATGAAGGAAAAACCTTTCCTTTCTTTTGATTGGCTCCGGGTTTTAAATAAGTACGTCACATGAAGATCACTTTTTTTTCTTTCTTAGTATTGTTGATATAGTTTGCTCTGCAATTAGTTGTGTGCTCATATAAAAGTATTTTAATGCCTCATCAGCCCGTCAATGACATCACTGTATGAACCTTTGAAGGTACCTTAAATGAAACCCCCAACTCACTTTATTCAGGTAAATCTAATGGCAACTGCTGTCTTTGATATCCTTGCACATGATTTAATTCTAATGCTGGAATGTAGTGTGTCTTTGTCATGTATAAAAGAAGTAATAAAAGAAACAATATTTACTGTGGAGCTGCTCAGATTGTCGTTAGCTTGCGCCTTCTGCTCACCACGTAGAGACTTCTTAATTGCGAGTGTGTGTGTGTGTGTGTGGGGGGGGGGTACATTTAGGAGCATCCCATCTCCAGCCCGAGGATTATGTTTTCATCTAGGATTACACATGACAATATTAAGAAGGGGACACGGGCTGCGGCGTTAATGGCGATGGGTTAATACTCAGCACTTAACTCCATTTAAAAGCCTTTCGTCCCAGCTGAGTTGGGTACACAATCAGATCAGCAGGACGTTGGGACAACCTCAGCCGCGGCAAAGCGAAGATTCCGTTCGTCATCGACTGACTTTTGATGTGGTTTTGTGTGCAGAAGAAGAGCGTCATGCTGGGATGGTGAGCAAACGTTTTTATCATCCTTACAAATATCTGTGCCATAATAATGTCGAAAAATATTATTTGAACAATCCAATGAGGTTAAATAAAAAAAATATTGCTTTTGATCATTTGGTTTGATTCTTACCGACAGTGTGCCTATGAACAATTTGTCCCTTGGTACAACTCAATTTGAATAAATCAAAATATACTTTTTATTAGTTTTTGATAGTACTATTTAAGTGTACTATATAGCAAATACTATGAGTTTTTTTTTTTTAATCCTCCCAAGATTCCATATAGGTAGACCATAGCCAATTTCCAGACATCATGAGTTCATCACAGCGAGGACAAAGGGAAGAACCGCACAAGTCAATCCCGACATCTGCTTCAATGCAACAACGAGACTTTGCTGAGCAGCAGGTGTCAACAGCAGTAGCAGCAAAGTGTCAAGTAGACTAAAAATTCAATTTAGCGTAAAGTCACCATTTTTCTTTCTTTCAGGAGACAAAAACTTTTCAACATGAGGGCTTGGCCCCTCAGATTTCAGTGACCCAGAGCACTCCGGACATGAACAGGAAGCTGCTCTTGTTGCCCGGCAACCAGTGTCAAGCCCACGCGAGATCCAGCAAGGTCACTTGAGCTACCCGACATCTTTGAACAAGTTTTATGACGCTAATTAATGGCATTGTTTTGGCCTCGGGCAGGCGCAGGCGCCCGAGGTACAGCAAAAGATGACAAATCTTGTCCATCACGATCATCGTGGACACGTGGAGGACCAGTGCTGCTCCCTGAATCTCAGCCACGGTTCCACCACAAGAAACTCTGACCAGCAGCCTCATGCTGCGATGTCCAATAAAGGTGACCGGCGATAATTCCACATTGGTTGACACTGAATTTAAAACAAAAATGTCCTCCTCCTCTCCATTTTCCCCAGATTTCGATGCACTCTTCAATCTGTTGACCAACAGTCAGAGCAGACGGCTCGACGACCAACGCGTGTCTCTTTGTTCGTTACCCGGTTTGGACAAAAATGAGCCGCAATCATCATCTGACACGGATTCGAGCTACTTGTGCTATATGGTCTCTAAAGTCCGGGTTATTATATCCAAACCAATATCGGAATGGTTTATTAAATTTGAAATAATTTTATAATCTGTGTCCAGGGGAGCAGAATAGAAACCCAAAGTTGCTCCCTACCTCAAATCCAGCCCTTGGAGCCGGAACGGAAGGGTGACGACATTGCACGCTCGGCCTCTTTCAGCCCCGGTTTGAACATGCAACGCCCCAAGAGCCAAGCTAAGACCTCCCCCAAGAAGGTAGAAGTACAGATAACTGTTGTTGACAGCCTATTTCAAATGTAGCTAAAAAAAATGTCAGAAAAAAAACCCTCAAGTAATGAAATAAATGCATCATTATCTCCTTTGCAGGTGTTGAGTCAAGCTGAGCAGAAGCAATTCCTCAACTTAATGGCTCACGCGCAGCGAGGCCGCATGGAAGAGCAGCGGTGTGTCCTCAACGTTAGTCCGCAGACCTCCCCTAAACACAAGCCCGCCCAGAACGCCGCAGCCGCAGGTTCCAAGCTCACTTATCTATGTGCAAGTCTGAATGTTTACGATATCAATCTGTCTTTTTAATGAGATTCATTTGCTATTGATTACATTGGTCAATATGTCTCCTTGTGTCCGGGCAGGTCCGGATTCTGACAAGTTCTTCAACCTGCTGGCCAACTCGCAAGGCAAACGTCTGGATGACCAGCGAGTTTGTCTTCCATCGTTGCCCGGGATTCAAAATGGAGGCCCCTCCCAAACGTCAACTACAGACGCGAGCTATTTGTGTTACATGGTCTCTAAAGTCCAGGTGAGGGGACTTTTCAGTAAAACTAAACCCAGTGGCTATTCAATATCCACCAATGCTGTTTTCCAATGACAGGGCTCCAGGTTTGATGATCAGAGATGTTCTGCGCCTCATATCGGTCAGAATTTAGGCACTCCAAAACCCCAGCGCAAAGTTTCGTCCACCTCAGAATCATCTGACAAAGCTCAAAGGAGGTCCGGCTCCCTAGAAAGAAGTGACACTTCCCAGCAGGTGAGGAGGGGCTAGTCTTTTTTTTATTTTTTTATTATTCTTTATCCTCTGTGAATATTTTTTTTTAAAGCTCTCTCCACCTGATCAGCAACAACTCCTCAAAATGATGACTCGCGCTCAGAGAGGACGCATGGAGGAGCAGCGTTGCACATTAGCCCAAAGCAGGAGCACGCCCAACACGCCCACACACAACCCAAATAAAACCCCTGCGGGTAACCGCCACACGGGCCACTCTGAGGTCATCAAGTTTGTTGTCTTGCTCTGAGATGGGAGCCTTTTATGCAGGTCCAGATACGGATGGGTTGTTCCTCAGGCTGGCCTCCAGTCAGGCACACAGGCTGGATGACCAGAGGCTCGCTCTGCCCTCCCTACCCGGGATAAGTGCCACCACGAAGGTTTCTTTCTATAAAAATTATTTGGCGTCAAAAAGATTTTTCATCATGTTTTCTATCAATATTACCTAATCAATTGTGCTCACACATTCTAACCTTTTATGGTTCACTTCCAGGTTAGCGCCGCACAAATCAGTGTGGTTGAAAGCACAGCCTCCAAAAGACAAGGGGCGAAAAAGCCGACTTCTCAGGCCCAGACGACTGCGGCACCTTCGGGCTGCAGCCTGCCAAAATCGTCATCCTTCAACTGCGAGACAAAATATCAGCGGACGCTTGACTCCGCAGCTCAAGTAAGCCACAATAAGATTAAATGAATAAATTGAATTTATGTTTTAAAAGAAAACAAGTAAGAATTAAAACTCGAATCAGAAAGGCTTTGTTGTTCTTCCATAGGGTGCAATGAAATGGAACAGAGACTGTTTTTGTTTATTGATCTATTTGTTTGTTTGTTTGTTTATTCACTTATGATTTATTTATTTATTTATTTATTTATTTAGGGTGCAATGAAATTAAACAGTTTATTTTTATTTATTTTTATTATTTCATTTTTTTTCATTTCTTATTTCAGATTTTTAATTTGAAATTTTCTACTTATCGGTGGATCTCATTCCAATTTATGATGTCCTTTGCAGATGACAGTAAAGGTGTCAATGAGCTTCACACCACAAACGGTAAGCTTATCTGACGTGTATATTTAAAAAACACTTCAATCACCATTTTCTATTTGCTCACCTACTAAAGGGACACAAGAATGTCAACCAGCCTTTCCCAGAGGTCTTCCTCACTCTGGGCGCCCCAGGAGAAAATCTCATGATCCCTCTCAGCCCGAGACCTGGCCGACCCGTCTCCTTGAACCTGAACCTCGTCCCCAGCCCCAGGAATCCCCGTTCGAGGCCGTCGTCGCCCCAGCCCAAAGCGGCCCGGAAGGCGAATCCCGTTACTTCTGGCCTTCCGGGACAGGAAGGGTCCGCATCCGGCCCCATCGGCCCACAGGAAGACTGCTTCTCTCTGATTGGGAAGGTTCACACGTCCCACCCTAAAGTCGGAGTGACTCAAGGGGGGCAGAAACACAAAGAGGATGCAGTGAAGGAGCGGGGCAATGGAAAAGGGCAAGCTAAGAAAGATCAGAAGAACGCTGGTAATAAACACTAGACAGTCTCATCAAGGTAAATTGAAATTAGAAGAAGGAGGCACTGTTCGTTGTAGTTGGTTATCCTAATTACAATCACCCCCCCCCCCTCATCAATTCTTGACATTTACCATTCACAACATAGTCCCCCCCTCACCCGCCAAAAAATGCATGAACCACTCTGTTATCAGTTGAAACAAAACAAGTTGATTTTTTTGCATGAACATAATGTGAACTATAAATAAATGACTGGAAATGCACACTTATGGACAATCGCAATGTTTTTTTTCTTTTTATTTCTTTGTTTTATTGAATGTTTTTCGGATATGTTTCATTTGCAGTACGGTGATGTTAAAGGACCTGTGAAGTGAATTGTATTCATTTATTTAATTTAGTTTCACTTTAAAGGCACTTGAAGGCAATACATGACATGCTTTCTCATAAGTTTGGGTCCCGGTGAACTCCTTGTGGATCAATAAGTTCAAATCTGATTTTATTTTAGTGTATTTTCACAAAGAAATATATATAATATATATATAATATATATATATAATATTATATGTATAATATATAGTATATGCATAATATATATTTATATATATATATATATATATTTTGACTTGGTGTTTTTTTTATTTCATGTGATTCTTCAGTTTGCCCATTTGAAGACAACGTGGTATGAAACCATTTTAATTAAAAGAAAAAAAAACCAGATTTTTTTTCTTTTCGTTTATTGCTATAATTGAATTGACAGACAACAGGGTCCATATTTTATGGATCCCTCCAATTATTTCCCTGGATCTTATTCAGTAGAGTCAGCTCCCTGAAAAAGAAGCATAAAGATAATCAGTCATCCTTGAGCGACCAAACATTTTCGACTTAAAATAAGCATGTCACCTTCCCACTATCACGAGTCTTGGCCCTCAGCTTGTTGACCTGGGACTCAGCAATGTCAGCACGTTCCTGAGCCTCCTCCAGCTCATGCTGGACCTTCCTGAGCCTGGACATGTGAGTATTGGCATGCTCTTCCTGTGATAGAAAAGAAACGTTGACATTGTGTGAATGTCGTTTTTGTGAAATCACTATGTGGTGGACTTACGGCTTCCTCCGCTTGTCTCTTGTAAGCCTTGACTTTCATTTGTAATTTATCCACCAGATCCTGAAGCCTGGTCCCGTTCTTCTTGTCCTCCTCAGTCTGTTTGGGTGAAATTTTTTGCTGCTGATCCCAAAAAGGAAACTTGCGAGTGTGGCGGAATGGAACGCACCTGGTAGGTCAGCTCCTTGACTCTCCTCTCATATTTGCGGACACCTTTAACAGCATCCGCTCCACGTCTCTGCTCAGTCTCCACTTCAGTTTCCAGCTGACGGACCTGAAAAATGGACACAAATGAAACGTTCGAGCAGAAGGGCTAGGAATCATTTATGTGACTAAAAAGAATTTTCGAGCACATACCCTAGCCTCCAGTTTCTGGAGTTGCTTCTTGCCACCCTTCATGGCGAGGTTCTCAGCCTCATCCAGACGGTGCTGCAGATCCTTGACAGTCACCTCCAGGTTCTTCTTCATCCTCTCCAGGTGAGCGCTGGTGTCCTGCTCCTTCTTCAGCTCCTCGGCCATCATGGCAGCCTGAAATCAAGAGTGTTGTTTTGATATTTCAAAATATTGATTCCATTGGCAGGTCGGTGTTCACGTTCTCACTCACATCAGTGATGGCCTTTTTGGCCTTCTCCTCAGCATTTCGTGCCTCCTGAACAGCATCGTCGACCTCACCTTGAACCTGAACAAAGTCAGCCTCCAGCTTCTTCTTGGTGTTCAACAGGCTGGTGTTCTGAAAGTGACAAAGTTATGAATCAGAACTGTTTTGTATCCGAAAGTGAAAGACATCAGAACTATTGTGCACGAACCTGAGAGTGAAGCAGTCCGACACGCTCGCTAGCATCAACCAGCTCCTGCTCGGCCACTTTGCGGGACCTTTCCGTCTGTTCCAGAGCGGCTCTCAGCTCCTCAATTTCAGCCACCATCAGGCCGTTCCTGCGGTCCACCATTGCAGCCTGTTCCTTCATGTCCTCTTGTCCCCGTACAGCATCATCAAGGTGCAGTTGGGCATCCTGACAAACAAAAAAAGCAAATAGTCATTTTTCATTTTGTATGCATTGAGTAAAGACCTCACCTTGAGTTGTCCCTGGACATTCCTCAGTTGCTTCTGGGCTTCAGCAGCCTGTCTGTTGGCGTGGCTCAACTGAATCTCCATCTCGTTCAGGTCTCCCTCCATCTTCTTCTTGATTCTCAGGGCGTCGTTCCTGCTCCTGACCTCAGCGTCAAGAGTGCTCTGCATGGAGTCCATCACTCTCTGGCTGTTCCTCTTGATCTGCTCCATCTCCTCGTCCTTCTCTGCAAGCTTCCTGTCAACCTCGCCTTTGATTTGGTTGAGCTCAAGCTGAACGCGAAGAATCTTGGACTCTTCATGCTCCAGCGTACCCTGTGTGTGGGAAACATGACTCAAGTAAGATTGAATACAGTGTCACGGTTTTGTCATGGCAACCATAGAATTCCGAAAAATAGCCAGAGTATCGATGATTCAATTGAATGATTTGATAATGTGATACCTCGGCTTCCTCAAGAGCAGTCTGAATCTCGGCCTTTTCACTTTCAACAGTCTTTTTAGCCTTTTCCAGATCGTGAATGCTCTTTCCGGTCTCCCCAATCTGTTCAGTTAGATCTGAGATCTCCTCTATGGTTCAGAAAAACAAAACAAAACAAAAAATTCAACCATTGTGATCATTTGCTCTGACTGTAGGGCAAATTGACTCACGCTGCAGGTTCTTGTTCTCCCTCTTCAAGGTCTCCAGCTGATCCAAGGCCTCCTCATAAGAGTTCTTCATCTTGAACAGTTCAGTGCTGAGAGAACGGGCCTCCTTCTGGGAGCCTTCCAGCTCTGCCTGGCCCTCCTCATATTTCTGCTTCCATTCTGCCAGGACCTGAACATTTCAAAGACCCATTAGAAATGGAGTCATGCGTCATTGATGAATGCGACCAATGGAGATATGGACCTTATCAAAGTTCCTCTGCTTCTTGTCAAGGTTGGCAGCCAGGGCATTAGCTCTCTCCACATCAATCATGAGGTCCTCCACCTCACCCTGGAGCCTCTGCTTGGTCTTCTCCAAAGAGGCACACTTGGAGTTCACAGACTCAATGGACTCCTCTGCTTCCTGGAGACGCTGGGCAAGCTTCTTTCTGTAATGGGCAAAGATTTTTAGGATGTCATTTGCAGAAAATCTCTGGAAACATTCTACCCTTATGTCAAAGTTCCTTACTTGGCCTCCTCCAGCTCCTCAGTGCGCTGGATAGCATCGGTCTCATACTTAGACCTCCACTGTGCCACCTCACTATTGGCCTTGGACATTCCTCGCTGCAGTTCAGCCTTAGCCTCCTGCTCCTCCTCAAACTGCTCTCGGAGCAGATCGCAGTCATGACGGGCAGACTGAACACCATGAGCCAGGGCATTCTTGGCCTATATAAAACAAGTTGGATAGCATTAGTGGCATACAAATACTGGATCCAGGTCCTGGTAGGGATGCTTCTTTGTTCTCCTACCTTAACTTCTTCCTCAATGTGTCTTTTGAGCTCTTCAATCTGCTGAGTGTAAGCCTGCTTGCCCCTGGTCAGCTGGGAAATGAGGGCTTCCTTCTCTTCAAGCTGACGAGAAAACTCACCTGCAATGACATGTACAGATCCTCAAAATGAGGTCATTGAACTGAAAATAGTTGGCTTACTCACCGTTCTCTGTTTGCAGTCTTGCCTTCTGCGCACTCAAGTCGTTGAGCTGGCGAACATTCTCATCATTCTTGGTCTTAATTTCACTTAACTGGTCTTCAAGAGTTCTGCATAGTTTCTCCAAGTTGCCCTACAAAGACCAAATCATCTTGAAGAGTTACTATTTGGGGATCAGGTCATTTTTATGTTTGGATCAAAATGGCTGAAACGAACTTTGGCTTTGGCGACGGCCTCCATGTTGCTGGAGAGATCGTCAATCTCCATCTTGTACTCGCTCTTCTCCTTCTCGAGCTTCTGCTTGACACGCTGGAGGTTGTCTATCTGCTCGCCTAGCTCTGCCACGCTGTCAGCCTGCTTCTTGCGAAGAGCGGCGGCCGTCGCCTCATGCTGGAGGGTGGACTCTTCGAGATCCCGACGCAACTTCTGGAACTCAGCCTCCCGCTTCTTGTTCATCTCAATCTGAGCGGCCGTTGCTCCACCGGCTTCCTCGAGCCTCTCGCTGATCTCCTCCAATTCCCTGGAGAGGTCAGACCTCTGCTTCTCCACCTTAGCCCGAGCTGCCCTCTCAGCTTCAATCTCCTCTTCCAGCTCCTCAATACGAGCCTAGATGGGACAATAGTATTGTATTGACTGAAACCCAATGAGATCTCATGGCAAGTGTAATTAATGTACCTGGAGTTCCTTGATCTTCTTCTGGAGCTGAGCACCAAGAGACTGTTCATCCTCAATCTTGCTGAGGAGCTGACTGGTCTCAAAGTCTTTCCTTTGAGTAGAAAGAAAAAACACAAGCTACATCTTTGCAACAGGAATCAACAAAACCACTGGTTATCCTATGATTCTTTCTCTTACTTCTTGATTTTTTCATCTGATTGTTGTTTATCATTCTCCAGATCCATTATGGATTCCTGGGCCAGTTTCAGGTCACCCTCAAGCTTCCTCTTGGCTCTCTCAAGGTCCATGCGGAGCTTCTTCTCTTGTTCCAGGGAGCCTTCAAGCTGTTACATCGCATTATTTAAATGACATTGAGTCATGATCCTTAAAAGATATTCTACCTGAGTCCACTTGAATCATTTATGTGGCCATGATGGTGTTCTTACGTCATCCACTTGCTGCTCCAGCTTTGTCTTAGCCTTGGTCAGAGTGTTGACTTTGTCTTCCTCTGCCTGCAGATCGTCCAGTGTTTGTTGGTGAGCCTCCTGGAGGGCTTTCTTCTCCTTTGTCAACTTGGCAAGAGTCTCATCTTGAGTTGCCATCTCCTCTGTCAGGTTTTTCACCTAAAATATTGAAGCGTGATGTCATTGCCAGCTGTTTCTGCTGATGAAATTTAAAATGAAGTCGAAGTTCACCTTGTTTTCAGTGGCGTGTTTCTCCTTTTCTACTTTAGCCAAGGTGAGTTCCAAATCATCAATATCTTTCTTGAGCTCTGAGCATTCATCCTCCAGCTTTCTCTTCTTCGTGGTCAGCTCAGCGTTGATTTCTTCCTCATCTTCCAGTCTCTCGGTCGTCTCTTTGAGTTTGGCCTCGAGCTGGATCTTGCTCTTAATGAGCCCCTCGCATCTTTCCTCAGCATCTGAAAGATTCTCACCTTCCTGTCGTTAAAAATAAGCATCGTTTGTTTTTGTACAAAAACGATTATAACAACTGATCTGGTGATATTTCAGAGACCACTCACAGCTGCCACTTGCAGTTGCAGGTCATTCTTCTCCTGCAACAAGGAGACCATCTTCTCCTCCAGCTCTTTCTTTTTGGCCAGCGCAGTCGCCAGGTCAGATTGCATTTTGCCATAATTCTCCTTCATCTGCGCCAGCTCTTTCTCAGTCTCGGCACTCTTGAGGAGAGGCTTGATCTTGAAGTACAGATGCATCCATGGCCAGTTCTTCACATTCATGAAGGAACGGACGTTGTACTGGACGGTGAAGATTGCGTCTCTAGGAAGCACAATGTGAAGAAAATGGATCTACTGCATTTCACTTGAAACACATCTGGTTTTTGGTCAAGTTTCTACCTCCTCTCCATCATCATCACAAACTCTTTCCTCATGAGGTATCCTCTGCAGAGAGCTTGAGTCATGGTCACCAATGCAGCCAGTTTCTCATCTCGCATCTCCTCCAGGGTACCCAACAGACCAGCTTTGAAGAACACCTGTGTGTTGTGAACAAGGGTTTTTAGTGACTTGCCAATCTATGTGCCATTGGGGACTCACCTTAGTGTGTCCAAATTTGTACTGAGTGTGATCCACATCGATGGAGCCCAGCAATTTCTCTGCTGCCTTCTTGTTGTCAATGAACTGACCCTCAGGGATGATGCTAGCGTTCAATACTTTGTATCTACAAGAGAATGAGAAACATATTTTGTTGACCTCATGATAGGTCAGCTAAAACCAATTTTCTCACACTCACCTCTGCTTGAAATCACCGTAGAGGATTCTGCTGGGGAAGCCCTTTCTGCAGATTCTGATACCCTCAAGCACACCGTTACATCTCAGCTGGTGGATAACCAGGTAGTTCTCCATAAGACCTGAACATTGTTCAAAAGATTTAATTTCAGTTTCAAACAGCTGTCTGGAGTAGAACCCTATGAGGACGACATCAAACCTGGGGTCTTATGGTCATTGGGGATCAGGCAGCGCACAAAGTGAGGATGAGTGCTCCTCAAGTTAGTCATCAGCTTGCCCAAGTTCTCCTGTGAGGTGAAATGTTATCATTCTTGCAACTTCAAGTCATGATCTCATGAGGTACACAATTCACACATATGAGTGACATTACCCTGAATAGAGCAGAGACAGTCTGGAAAGAACCACCCTTCTTCTTTCCACCACCCTTCTTGCCACCACCACCACCACCACTCTCTGTTTCATAAATGTTTGTCACGATAAGCACACCAAAACGACATTTGCAGGATGAGCTTCATACCTTCAGCTGCAGCGTGGGTGGCGTACAGCATGCCCAGCAGCTTGTTTGAAGACTTCTGGTAGAGCTGGACAACGGAGTCATTCAGGGGATCCTTGTTTTTGTCCAACCAGCCGGTGATGTTGTAGTCCACAGTACCAGCGTAGTGAATCAGTGAGAAGTGGGCCTCAGCTTTGCCTTTTGCGGGTTTTGGCTTCTCAAAGGCCTTGGTCTTGCCAAGATGCTGATCATACAGCTTGTTCTTGAAAGACACGTCTGTCGCCTTGGGGAACATGCACTCCTCTTCAAGGATGGAGAAGATGCCCATTGGCTATCGGGGGGGAATGGTATTGGTCATTTTGGAGGAACACTGAGATTCATAAATGTTCTCAGATGCAAGCACGATTGTCTCACCTTCTCAATCAGCTCAATGCAAGCCGCCAAGTCCATACCAAAGTCGATGAATTCCCAATGGATACCTTCTTTCTTGTATTCCTCTTGCTCCAAGACAAACATGTGGTGGTTGAAGAACTGTTGCAGTTTCTCATTGGTGAAGTTGATGCACAGTTGCTCCAAGCTGTTGTACTACAAAGTACAGATATTACACCTCGTTAATCCACTGATGTGTTTGTCTGAGCTGATTCGAATGTTGTGTGACTCACATCGAAGATCTCAAATCCAGCGATATCCAACACTCCAATGAAGAACTGTCTTGGCTGCTTTGTGTCCAACATCTCATTGATACGGATGACCATCCAGAAGAACATTTTCTCATAGATGGATTTGCACAGAGCTGACACAGAATTGTTGACCTGGTAAAGAGATGTTAAGGTAACAATTTGTTTCGTTCAATATGGAAGTTATGACGGAGTCTCAATTTTATTATTTTTTTACCTGTGGGACGGTCTGACCTTTGGTCACAAATTCATTCCCAACTTTGACTCGAGGGTAGCACAGAGCTTTCAGCATATCCGCTGAGTTCAGACCCAAGAGGTAAGCGATTTTATCAGCCTCTAAAAGAAAAAAGAAAGAATCATCTTGTAACGTTTCATATTGTGTGTGGAGACATCAGAGAATTGTTGTGGTTACCCTCAGTGCCATCAGGTTCCGCCTGCTCCTCACGCTGCTTCTGCTTGAATTTCATGCTGCCATGATGGATCACAGCACCAGTCAGCTTGAAAATGCTCATTTTTTCCTCACTAGTGAAGCCCAGGATGTCGATAGCGGTCTGGATTTAATACAAGTGAGGGTTATTTGTCGCAGATATGCTAATCGTCATTATTGCTGACTCACATCCGTTGCGATGAACTCCTCAACGTCATCGATGCTCTTGACAGTGATTTCACCGTGACTGATCATCGGATAGTCATACGGATTGGTGGTGATCAGAAGGGCCTCTGGAATGAAGTTCAGTGAGTACATTTTCAATTTTACACATTTTTGGGGTTTATTTGTCGTGGCATACCGAGCAGCTCAGGCTTGTGTCCTGTCATCAGCTGATAGAAGATATGGTAGCTCCTCTCAGCTGACAGCTGGAAGGTGACACGGGACTTCTCCAGCAGATCTGACCATTTGTTAGAAACACATGAGGATTTATTTGTAGCCAACATTTTTTTGGCCACTCACGTGGGGTCTGAAAACTCACAAGTTTCAATATCAGCAGAGGCCAGCTTGCCAGTAGAGCCAAAGTGGATTCTGATGAATTTACCCTGAATGTTGACCAGGAACGTGTCAGTTTTTGTCTTTGACAGTCAACATGCGGAAATTAAAGCGTTCTGATTGAGCTACTTACGAAACGGGACGAGTTGTCGTTCCTTACGGTCTTGGCATTACCGTAGGCCTCCAGCAGGGGGTTGGCTGCAATGATTTGATCTTCCAGAGAACCCTACAAAGGCACAACCATACCGTCAACAAAGATTTTTAGGAGCGACCATGCTCTTTTGAGTATAATTGTAATATTACCTGAATCTTCCCAGGTTCAGCCTTTTTGACTCCAGCAACTGCAATTGTTGCAAAGTACTGGATGACACGCTTTGTGTTGACAGTCTTTCCGGCACCGGATTCTCCACTGGAGAAGATAAGGATATTTCAGTGCAGTGTCTCAAAATTTCAAATAAAATAGTTGTTTTCATGACTTACGTGATCAGGACGGACTGATTTTCACGGTCTAAAATGAGAGAAGTAGCCAAAAATATTAGCTATTAATTGTAGCTACTACAATGTCTTGCCTGCAGGACTTGGTCAAAACATTGTTACCTGTGAGCATGAACTGATAGGCGTTGTCAGAGATGGAGAAGATGTGGGGCGGAGCCTCAATTCTCTTCTTGCCTCTGTAGGCCCCTACGACCTCCTGGTCGTACACAGGAAGCCACTTGTAGGGGTTGACCACAACGCAGAACAGCCCAGAGTAGGTCTGGAAAGAGATTGCATTGGTCTCACAAGTCCATGACTTTAATTCAGACCATCCAGAGTTGAAAAGCAGGACACTGATGTCGACTCACGTAGATCATCCATGATGCAAAACGCTCTTTGAGGTTAAACAACACGGCAGGCTCGTTGAGGTGGGTCATCATGGCCATGTCTTCAATTTTCTCAAACTTGGGAGGGTTCATGGGATGGATGTCGCTTTCTTTGACGGTGACGGTCTGAAAGGTCATTTCTTTCATTTGGAATTTATTTGCCAGTGAAGGCTCCTCAAGTAAGTTTCATCTGGGGCCTCGATAGACTTTACCTTCTTTCCCTCGAGTGTCTCGACGGTAGCATTGCCCCCCTCTCTTTTGATGAGTTTGGACTTGACGTACATTTCGTCAGGAACGACCACGAAGAAGGCTGACTTGGCGTCAAAGGGAGCCGTCTGAGCCGCAATCCTCTCCTTCTCGGGCTTCCTGAGGTAAATGGCTGCAGGGCCATACTGCTCCATCTCTGCGTCGGTGCTCATGGTGGCACTTTATTGGACACTGAGAGAAGGCACAGTTCAAATTTGCTTCCATCACTTCATCAAATGTTTACATTACACGCAATTGTGATTACCTCTTAAGGTCCCACCAGAAGATGAAAATCAGATCAGTTCTTGTGATCCTATGAATCAGAGAACAGTAGGATGAGTGTTATTATAAAATAATACCACAAAAATAGATGCCATTGATTCACCAACCTGTGTTGACAGCCTATCAGTTATTGTGAGAGTCCCGGGCACTGTCTTTTATAGAGGACACATGTCTCCTTGGTAGGTGTGCCCTGCTGTACTTGGTCATGTATTCTTGCCATGTTGTCGCTAATCCTGTGACAGTGACATTTAACATGATTGTGTTGCCTCGTGCCTTGTTTTATGGTTGCCATTTATTTCATTCCAACCCTCCCCCCTGTGCCGATTTAAATACCCACCCATAAATGAGAGAAAAATAAAATAATGGAACTATTACAATACCCCGATATTGAGGGAATTCAGGGGTTATGCTATTGTTGAAACTAACTTTTTGTAGTGTTAATATATAAATTGATACATTTATAAATCTAGCTGACGTCACAATAATAAAATCCAACCCCGCATTATAGAAGTTGTCGGGCTCCAAATGTTGTTTCCGATTTAATTATCAGCGACATATGATCATCTTGACCTGGCACGCTGTGCCAGGCCCTGGTTGTGGTTTTGGCGAAGCACACAAATGTCAGCGGTATATAGTTGCAGAAGCACCACACAGCTCACATGTCAAAGATTGGCCAAGTGCTGTTCCAGAAAATGAAAGGAGGGGATTACATGTCGCCTTGGAATGTGATGGATGAACAGTTGTCATCCAGACTTTGATAAGACCCAAAATTAGTCCTTTGATAATAAACAAGATGGTAGAGATGCCACCATGAATAAAAGCATGAGGCAAGACTCGGGTCACTTTGAAAATCTGGATTTAGCTAAATGCTAATCTACTTTGGTAGTTTAGTAATTTAATTTTCAAATATGGACTGCAGACTTGCTGCCGCCATTTAAATTTACCTTTTTGACCTTGGAGTGTTTAAACATGTTGTGTAGATGCTATTTCAAACAAGGTCAAAGGTTTCCTCAGCTGGCCTGAAAAGAATTGCTCATAACCTCAACTCAATTTGAGTCCAAGTTCACCATTTATCGAGCTTATTCCGTCGACCGCTACCTATTGCGCCGATTTTCCGTTGGGATCTATTTTGGAAAAACCAAAGGTTTATGGGTGGTGTCGTAAATAGGTGCGAGTTCCTTGGCAGCGAGATGCATGCGTCCAGTTGTTTGACACCTTGCAGCTTGGCGTTCATCTCCATCCAAGTTGTGCCTTGGTCCACGGATTGCATGACTGCTTCCTGGGTCACCTTGATTTCAGCTGTGACCATGCGAGGCATTGTTCCGCGTGGTGACAAAATGTTTGTTGCCCGGATCACCCTGACGGCACGGTGGCGTCATTATTGAACTCAAACCTCTTCAGTTTGTAAAGGTAAAAATAGTCTGAGTCGTAATAGACGTGTAATAGAGAAATTCTTGTTGGCTTTTTGTACCCGTTTGAATGGTTTACAGAACAAAAAAAACCTCTTCAGAATATCCTTGTGTTTGCAGATCCTTTTTAAGAGTCCCACACATCTAGCCCTTGAAATGAAATAAAACACCTCCAAAATTGTTTAAAAGAACAAAGGTAGCTGAATTGTATTTGACCTTTAGACCTTTTCTTTTGAGAAAGTGCTTTTTTAAAGGTCCACTTAGTTATCTAGAATGGAGTGTAGAAGGTCGTTTGCCACCACCAATCAAATAATTTATTGCTTCTCTCAGCTAAGGTCATGACACAGTGCGGTCATTTTTAGTTCGTGTGAGCATCCGAGCAAGCAAAAGAGAACGCTAATTTTAGCTGAAAATAAATAAAGTTGGCCTTAACAACTGAACTTTTGTGGACAATAAAATATTCTCTTTGTCATAATCATATTCCTTACATTTTTGTCATCATGGGCAGTCCGCTGACGTAATCTAATGAGCTGAACAAAGACAGCTTTAAAGTCTAAATATATCCGTGCACTATAAATACACCACAGGCATGGCTGAAATGTCTTAAAGAATAGCAATTAAATCTGCCATTTACATTTGCTTCCTCTGCCAGTTGAAATTTTGAGTTAACGTTTGTTTTTTATTATTTTTCCCTAGGGTACTCGGTCCACTATTTGAGGAAATGTACATCAGTTCACCAGTGATTTATCAATCCATACAACAACTTTTGTTTTTCAAATATGGCCTGACTGAGGATCATGGGTAATAGTCCTGTTAACAGGGATTACTCTTAATTTGTGCTGTCATCACTGGACCATTTAGAGCTTGCAAGGAAAAGATGTATTAGTGAGGTACTTAACATTTCTGTAATGGTCCCGAGTTTATATTAAGCCTGTTGTGATTCCACAACAACTATCAATTACACAGTGCTCCTAAAATGATTCATTGTGCTACTTAACTTGTCAGTGCCATTGAATCTTTAAGTGTGACATTGAAAAGCGAGGATTAGTGCCGCGGTGTTGCCTTTGTAATTACAAATAAGTTGGAATGTAATGACAGTATAAATACTTAAAGTGGGTCACATACCAAACATGCATTCTGTACTTGAAATAGATAGAACGTATATAATTAGGACAAAATATCTATTATTAATATTATTATTATTATTATTATATAGAACTCTCTCCCCCTTTCTGCGTAGCGTCCTGTACTTTTGCGCTATGCTTACTGTCTGCTGTATGCACACTTGCTCCGTTTTGCTCCTCTTATTGTGTGAAGGCGAAGGCCTTCACACATATGTTATTCTACACCATTCTCTATTATTGTGTGAAGGCGAAGGCCTTCACACATATGTTATTCTACACCATTCTCTATTATTATTGTGTGAAGGCGAAGGCCTTCACACATATGTTATTCTACACCATTCTCTATTATTGTGTGAAGGCGAAGGCCTTCACACATATGTTATTCTACTCCATTTACTTTATTATTATTATTCTTCTATTTTATTCTCCTCACTTTTTTGTCCCGTTTCATCTTTCACATAATTCATCCGATTCACTCCATTCCACTTTTCACGTATTCCAAATATTCAGGAAAGGGTGGCTTGTATTTTTCTCATTCCGAAAATTTTCCGATTCCGCAAAATTCCCAAAATTCCGACAAATTTTTCCCCATCCATTCTTAATGGCACATTCGACATTTCACAAAATTTCGTTTTTCACCTCTAACTTCTACATTTTTCAACCGATTCAACCCATTCCAACTTTCAACTGTTCATCTTTTGCCTACCTATTCCACAACTTCCCACTTACCAAAAATTCCAAATTTTCAAATTTGAAATTCAACCAAAATTCTCTCAAATTCCGTTATTCCACTCTAATTTCTACATTTTTCAACCGATTCAACCCGTTCCAACTTTCAACTGTTCATCTTTTGCCTACCTATTCCACAACTTCCCACTTACCAAAAGTTCCAAATTTTCAAATTTGAAATTCAACCAAAATTCTCTCAAATTCCGTTATTCCACTCTAATTTCTACATTTTTCAACCGATTCAACCCGTTCCAACTTTCAACTGTTCATCTTTTGCCTACCTATTCCACAACTTCCCACTTACCAAAAATTCCAAATTCTCAAATTTGAAATTCAACCAAAATTCTCTAAAATTTCGTTTTTCTACTCTAATTTCTACATTTTTCGACCGATTCAACCCATTCCACATTTATTCCCCTTATTCACCTTATGCTTACCACATTCACTCCCATTCACCCCCACTTCCACTATGCTTCCCACATTCACTCCCATTCACCCCCACTTCCACTATGCTTACACAATTCAACCCTTGACCCCCAATTCCAGTGTGGCGGCCATCTTGGATGACCCTGAAGTGCCACCAATGAACCCAGAATGAACCGGAAGTGCCCCAAATCAAACCGAAAGTGACCCCAAATAGACCGGAAGTGACCTCAGGTAAACCGGAAGTGACCCCAAATCAAACCGGAAGTGACCCCAAATGTACAGGAAGTGACCTTTTTAGACCGGAAATGACCCCTAATAAACCGGAAGTGACCTCAGACGAACCGGAAGTGACCCAAATTAAACCGGAAGTGACCCAAATAAACCGGAAGTGACGCCAAATAGACCGGAAGTTACCCCAAATAGACCGGAAGTGACCTCTGGTAAACCGGAAGTGACCCCAAATCAAACCGGAAGTGACCCCAAATGAACCGGAAGTGACCTTTTTAGACCAGAAATGACCCCAAATAAACCGGAAGTGACCTCAGCTAAACCGGAAGTGACCTGTTTTAAACCGGAAGTGACCCAAATAAACCGGAAGTGACCCAAACTAGACCGGAAGTGACCCGAATCAAGCCGGAAGTGACCTTATTTCAACACTAAGTGCCCCAAATAGCTACATTTGCGCTAACGTCTTCGTTTTTTGTCCGATTTAACCCGTTTCAACATTTTTACCCCAAAAGTGAACCTCCTGAGGCCGTTTTTTTTGGTTTTGTTCCAAATTTAGAAAGATTTTGGCGCAATTGCTTTTTTTTATTTTCCCATTCATTCTCTATGGGGATTCAACATTTGCTCTAACTTCTACATTTTTTAACTGATTCAACCCGTTCCAACTTTCAACTGTTCATCTTTTGCCTACCTATTCCACAACTTCCCACTTACCAACAATTCCAAATTTAAAATTCAACCAAATTCTCCAAAATTTCCTTTTTCTACTCTAACTTCTACATTTTTCTACCGATTCAACCCATTCCAACTTTCAACTGTTCATCTTTTGCCTACCTATTCCACAACTTCCCACTTACCAAATATTCCAAACTTTCAATTTTGAAATTCACCACAAATTCTCCAAATATTCTACATTTCTCAAGTAATTCAACACGTTTCAACATCGTTCGGCAGCATTCCCCGAAAAAGTTATTCATACATTTCGCCTTCACACGCAATTTCTCCAGAAATTGCAAAATTCTAGTTATTATTATTATTCTCTACGTTTCTCCACACTTTTTTGACACGTTTCATCTTCCACATAATTCATCCGATTCACTCCATTCCACTTTTCACGTATTCCAAATATTCACGCGACGAGCGCTTGTATTTTGCTCGTTCCGAAAATTTTCCGATTCCGCAAAATTCCCAAAATTCCGACAAATTTTTCCCCATTCATTCTTAATGGCACATTCGACATTTCACATTTACGTCGTTCCAATTTGAAATTCACATCATTCAGCACATTCTAATCACATTCGGAAGGATTCTCGACATTCCCAAAATTCCCAAATTCGAAAATTTCACGTTTTCACGTTAAAAATTCCGACAAATTTTCACAAAATTTCGTTTTTCACCTCTAACTTCTACATTTTTCAACCGATTCAACTCGTTCCAACTTTCAACTGTTCATCTTTTGCCTACCTATTCCACAACGTCCCACTTACCAAAAACTTCACATCTTTTATTTTGAAATTCAACCAAAATTCTCTAAAATTTCGTTTTTCTACTCTAATTTCTACATTTTTCAACCGATTCAACCCATTCCAACTTTCAACTGTTCATTATTTTTCTACTGATTCCACAACTTCCCACTTACCAAAAGCTTCACATCTTTTATTTTGAAATTCACACCCAATTCCTTTTCCCTTCTCATTTCTACATTTTTCAACCGATTCAACCCATTCCAACTTTCAACTGTTCATCATTTTTCTACCTATTCCACAACTTCCCACTTACCAAAAACTTCACATCTTTTATTTTGAAATTCACACCCAATTCTCCAATATTTCCGTTTCTCCTTCTCATTTCTACATTTTTCAACCGATTCAACCCATTCCAACTTTCAACTGTTCATCATTTTTCTACCTATTCCACAACTTCCCACTTACCAAAAACTTCACATCTTTTATTTTGAAATTCACACCCAATTCCTTTTTCCCTTCTCATTTCTACATTTTTCAACAGATTCAACCCATTCCAAATTTATTCACTTAATTCACCTTATTCTTCCCACATTCACTCCCATTCACCCCCACTTCCACTATGCTTACACAATTCAACCCTTGACCCCCAATTCCAGTGTGGCGGCCATCTTGGATGACCCTGAAGTGCCACCAATGAACCCAGAATGAACCGGAAGTGGCCCAAATCAAACCGAAAGTGACCCCAAATAGACCGGAAGTGACCTCAGGTAAACCGGAAGTGACCCCAAATCAAACCGGAAGTGACCCCAAATGTACCGGAAGTGACCTTTTTAGACCGGAAATGACCCCTAATAAACCGGAAGTGACCTCAGACGAACCGGAAGTGACCCAAATTAAACCGGAAGTGACCCCAAATAGACCGGAAGTGACCTCAGGTAAACCGGAAGTGACCCCAAATCAAACCGGAAGTGACCCCAAATGTACCGGAAGTGACCTTTTTAGACCGGAAATGACCCCTTATAAACCGGAAGTGACCTCAGACGAACCGGAAGTGACCCAAATTAAACCGGAAGTGACCCAAATAAACCGGAAGTGACCCCAAATAGACCGGAAGTGACCTCTGGTAAACCGGAAGTGACCCCAAATCAAACCGGAAGTGACCCAAAATGAACCGGAAGTGACCTTTTTAGACCGGAAATGACCCCAAATAAACCGGAAGTGACCTCAGCTAAACCGGAAGTGACCTGTTTTAAACCGGAAGTGACCCAAATAAACCGGAAGTGACCCAAATTAGACCGGAAATGACCCGAATCAAGCCGGAAGTGACCTTATTTCAACACTAAGTGCCCCAAATAGCTACATTTGCGCTTACGTCTTCGTTTTTTGTCCGATATAACCCGTTTCAACATTTTTACCCCAAAAGTGAACCTCCTGAGGCCGTTTTTTTTGGTTTTGTTCCAAATCTAGAAAGATTTTGGCGCAATTGCTTTTTTTTATTTTCCCATTCATTCTCTATGGGGATTCAACATTTGCTCTAACTTCTACATTTTTTAACTGATTCAACCCGTTCCAACTTTCAACTGTTCATCTTTTGCCTACCTATTCCACAACTTCCCACTTACCAACAATTCCAAATTTAAAATTCAACCAAATTCTCCAAAATTTCGTTTTTCTACTCTAACTTCTAAATTTTTCTACCGATTCAACCCATTCCAACTTTCAACTGTTCATCTTTTGCCTACCTATTCCACAACTTCCCACTTACCAAATATTCCAAACTTTCAATTTTGAAATTCACCACAAATTCTCCAAATATTCTACATTTCTCAAGTAATTCAACACGTTTCAACATCGTTCGGCAGCATTCCCCGAAAAAGTTATTCATACATTTCGCCTTCACACGCAATTTCTCCAGAAATTGCAAAATTCTAGTTATTATTATTCTCTACGTTTCTCCACACTTTTTTGACACGTTTCATCTTCCACATAATTCATCCGATTCACTCCATTCCACTTTTCACGTATTCCAAATATTCACGCGACGAGCGCTTGTATTTTGCTCGTTCCGAAAATTTTCCGATTCCGCAAAATTCCCAAAATTCCGACAAATTTTTCCCCATTCATTCTTAATGGCACATTCGACATTTCACATTTACGTCGTTCCAATTTGAAATTCACATCATTCAGCACATTCTAATCACATTCGGAAGGATTCTCGACATTCCCAAAATTCCCAAATTCGAAAATTTCACGTTTTCACGTTAAAAATTCCGACAAATTTTCACAAAATTTCGTTTTTCACCTCTAACTTCTACAGTTTTCAACCGATTCAACTCGTTCCAACTTTCAACTGTTCATCTTTTGCCTACCTATTCCACAACGTCCCACTTACCAAAAACTTCACATCTTTTATTTTGAAATTCAACCAAAATTCTCTAAAATTTCGTTTTTCTACTCTAATTTCTACATTTTTCAACCGATTCAACCCATTCCAACTTTCAACTGTTCATTATTTTTCTACTGATTCCACAACTTCCCACTTACCAAAAGCTTCACATCTTTTATTTTGAAATTCACACCCAATTCCTTTTCCCTTCTCATTTCTACATTTTTCAACCGATTCAACCCATTCCAACTTTCAACTGTTCATCATTTTTCTACCTATTCCACAACTTCCCACTTACCAAAAACTTCACATCTTTTATTTTGAAATTCACACCCAATTCTCCAATATTTCCGTTTCTCCTTCTCATTTCTACATTTTTCAACCGATTCAACCCATTCCAACTTTCAACTGTTCATCATTTTTCTACCTATTCCACAACTTCCCACTTACCAAAAACTTCACATCTTTTATTTTGAAATTCACACCCAATTCCTTTTTCCCTTCTCATTTCTACATTTTTCAACAGATTCAACCCATTCCAAATTTATTCACTTAATTCACCTTATTCTTCCCACATTCACTCCCATTCACCCCCACTTCCACTATGCTTACACAATTCAACCCTTGACCCCCAATTCCAGTGTGGCGGCCATCTTGGATGACCCTGAAGTGCCACCAATGAACCCAGAATGAACCGGAAGTGGCCCAAATCAAACCGAAAGTGACCCCAAATAGACCGGAAGTGACCTCAGGTAAACCGGAAGTGACCCCAAATCAAACCGGAAGTGACCCCAAATGTACCGGAAGTGACCTTTTTAGACCGGAAATGACCCCTTATAAACCGGAAGTGACCTCAGACGAACCGGAAGTGACCCAAATTAAACCGGAAGTGACCCAAATAAACCGGAAGTGACCCCAAATAGACCGGAAGTGACCTCTGGTAAACCGGAAGTGACCCCAAATCAAACCGGAAGTGACCCAAAATGAACCGGAAGTGACCTTTTTAGACCGGAAATGACCCCAAAGAAACCGGAAGTGACCTCAGCTAAACCGGAAGTGACCTGTTTTAAACCGGAAGTGACCCAAATAAACCGGAAGTGACCCAAATTAGACCGGAAATGACCCGAATCAAGCCGGAAGTGACCTTATTTCAACACTAAGTGCCCCAAATAGCTACATTTGCGCTTACGTCTTCGTTTTTTGTCCGATATAACCCGTTTCAACATTTTTACCCCAAAAGTGAACCTCCTGAGGCCGTTTTTTTTGGTTTTGTTCCAAATCTAGAAAGATTTTGGCGCAATTGCTTTTTTTTATTTTCCCATTCATTCTCTATGGGGATTCAACATTTGCTCTAACTTCTACATTTTTTAACTGATTCAACCCGTTCCAACTTTCAACTGTTCATCTTTTGCCTACCTATTCCACAACTTCCCACTTACCAACAATTCCAAATTTAAAATTCAACCAAATTCTCCAAAATTTCGTTTTTCTACTCTAACTTCTAAATTTTTCTACCGATTCAACCCATTCCAACTTTCAACTGTTCATCTTTTGCCTACCTATTCCACAACTTCCCACTTACCAAATATTCCAAACTTTCAATTTTGAAATTCACCACAAATTCTCCAAATATTCTACATTTCTCAAGTAATTCAACACGTTTCAACATCGTTCGGCAGCATTCCCCGAAAAAGTTATTCATACATTTCGCCTTCACACGCAATTTCTCCAGAAATTGCAAAATTCTAGTTATTATTATTCTTCTATTTTATTCTCCACACTTTTTTGACACGTTTCAGCTTCCACATAATTCATCCGATTCACTCCATTCCACTTTTCACGTATTCCAAATATTCACGCGACGAGCGCTTCCATTTTTCTCGTTCCGAAAATTTTCCGTTTCCGCAAAATTCCCCAAATTCCGACAAATTTTTCCCCATTCATTCTTAATGGCACATTCGACATTTCACATTTACGTCGTTCCAATTTGAAATTCACATCATTCAGCACATTCTAATCACATTCGGAAGGATTCTCGACATTCCCAAAATTCCCAAATTCGAAAATTTCACGTTTTCACGTTAAAAATTCCGACAAATTTCCACAAAATTTCGTTTTTCAGCTCTAACTTCTACATTTTTCAACCGATTCAACTCGTTCCAACTTTCAACTGTTCATCTTTTGCCTACCTATTCCACAACGTCCCACTTACCAAAAACTTCACATCTTTTATTTTGAAATTCAACCAAAATTCTCTAAAATTTCGTTTTTCTACTCTAATTTCTACATTTTTCAACCGATTCAACCCATTCCAACTTTCAACTGTTCATTATTTTTCTACCGATTCCACAACTTCCCACTTACCAAAAGCTTCACATCTTTTATTTTGAAATTCACACCCAATTCCTTTTCCCTTCTCATTTCTACATTTTTCAACCGATTCAACCCATTCCAACTTTCAACTGTTCATAATTTTTCTACCTATTCCACAACTTCCCACTTACCAAAAACTTCACATCTTTTATTTTGAAATTCAACCAAAATTCTTTCAAATTCCGTTTTTGTACTCTAATTTCTACATTTTTCAACCGATTCAACCCATTCCAACTTTCAACTGTTCATCATTTTTCTACCTATTCCACAACTTCCCAAAAACATCACATCTTTTATTTTGAAATTCACACCCAATTCCTTTTTCCCTTCTCATTTCTACATTTTTCAACCGATTCAACCCATTCCAACTTTCAACTGTTCATCATTTTTCTACCTATTCCACAACTTCCCACTTACCAAAAACTTCACATCTTTTATTTTGAAATTCACACCCAATTCCCTTTTCCCTTCTCATTTCTACATTTTTCAACCGATTCAATCCATTCCAACTTTCAACTGTTCATCATTTTTCTACCTATTCCACAACTTCCCACTTACCAAAAACTTCACATCTTTTATTTTGAAATTCACACTCAATTCCCTTTTCCCTTCTCATTTCTACATTTTTCAACCGATTCAACCCATTCCAACTTTCAACTGTTCATCATTTTTCTACCTATTCCACAACTTCCCACTTACAGAAAACTTCACATCTTTTATTTTGAAATTCACACCCAATTCCCTTTTCCCTTCTCATTTCTACATTTTTCAACCGATTCAACCCATTCCAACTTTCAACTGTTCATCATTTTTCGACCTATTCCACAACTTCCCAAAACCTTCACATCTTTTATTTTGAAATTCACACCCAATTCCTTTTTCCCTTCTCATTTCTACATTTTTCAACCGATTCAACCCATTCCAACTTTCAACTGTTCATCATTTTTCGACCTATTCCACAACTTCCCACTTACCAAAAACTTGACATCTTTTATTTTGAAATTCGCCACAAATTCTCCAAATATTCTACATTTCTCAAGTAATTCAACACGTTTCAACATCGTTCGGCAGCATTCCCTGAAGAAGTTATTCATACATTTCGCCTTCACACGCAATTTCTCCAGAAATTGCAAAATTCTAGTTATTATTATTATTCTCTACGTTTCTCCACACTTTTTTGACACGTTTCATCTTCCACATAATTCATCCGATTCACTCCATTCCACTTTTCACGTATTCCAAATATTCACGCGACGAGCGCTTGTATTTTGCTCGTTCCGAAAATTTTCCGATTCCGCAAAATTCCCAAAATTCCGACAAATTTTTCCCCATTCATTCTTAATGGCACATTCGACATTTCACATTTACGTCGTTCCAATTTGAAATTCACATCATTCAGCACATTCTAATCACATTCGGAAGGATTCTCGACATTCCCAAAATTCCCAAATTCGAAAATTTCACGTTTTCACGTTAAAAATTCCGACAAATTTTCACAAAATTTCGTTTTTCACCTCTAACTTCTACAGTTTTCAACCGATTCAACTCGTTCCAACTTTCAACTGTTCATCTTTTGCCTACCTATTCCACAACGTCCCACTTACCAAAAACTTCACATCTTTTATTTTGAAATTCAACCAAAATTCTCTAAAATTTCGTTTTTCTACTCTAATTTCTACATTTTTCAACCGATTCAACCCATTCCAACTTTCAACTGTTCATTATTTTTCTACTGATTCCACAACTTCCCACTTACCAAAAGCTTCACATCTTTTATTTTGAAATTCACACCCAATTCCTTTTCCCTTCTCATTTCTACATTTTTCAACCGATTCAACCCATTCCAACTTTCAACTGTTCATCATTTTTCTACCTATTCCACAACTTCCCACTTACCAAAAACTTCACATCTTTTATTTTGAAATTCACACCCAATTCTCCAATATTTCCGTTTCTCCTTCTCATTTCTACATTTTTCAACCGATTCAACCCATTCCAACTTTCAACTGTTCATCATTTTTCTACCTATTCCACAACTTCCCACTTACCAAAAACTTCACATCTTTTATTTTGAAATTCACACCCAATTCCTTTTTCCCTTCTCATTTCTACATTTTTCAACAGATTCAACCCATTCCAAATTTATTCACTTAATTCACCTTATTCTTCCCACATTCACTCCCATTCACCCCCACTTCCACTATGCTTACACAATTCAACCCTTGACCCCCAATTCCAGTGTGGCGGCCATCTTGGATGACCCTGAAGTGCCACCAATGAACCCAGAATGAACCGGAAGTGGCCCAAATCAAACCGAAAGTGACCCCAAATAGACCGGAAGTGACCTCAGGTAAACCGGAAGTGACCCCAAATCAAACCGGAAGTGACCCCAAATGTACCGGAAGTGACCTTTTTAGACCGGAAATGACCCCTAATAAACCGGAAGTGACCTCAGACGAACCGGAAGTGACCCAAATTAAACCGGAAGTGACCCCAAATAGACCGGAAGTGACCTCAGGTAAACCGGAAGTGACCCCAAATCAAACCGGAAGTGACCCCAAATGTACCGGAAGTGACCTTTTTAGACCGGAAATGACCCCTTATAAACCGGAAGTGACCTCAGACGAACCGGAAGTGACCCAAATTAAACCGGAAGTGACCCAAATAAACCGGAAGTGACCCCAAATAGACCGGAAGTGACCTCTGGTAAACCGGAAGTGACCCCAAATCAAACCGGAAGTGACCCAAAATGAACCGGAAGTGACCTTTTTAGACCGGAAATGACCCCAAATAAACCGGAAGTGACCTCAGCTAAACCGGAAGTGACCTGTTTTAAACCGGAAGTGACCCAAATAAACCGGAAGTGACCCAAATTAGACCGGAAATGACCCGAATCAAGCCGGAAGTGACCTTATTTCAACACTAAGTGCCCCAAATAGCTACATTTGCGCTTACGTCTTCGTTTTTTGTCCGATATAACCCGTTTCAACATTTTTACCCCAAAAGTGAACCTCCTGAGGCCGTTTTTTTTGGTTTTGTTCCAAATCTAGAAAGATTTTGGCGCAATTGCTTTTTTTTATTTTCCCATTCATTCTCTATGGGGATTCAACATTTGCTCTAACTTCTACATTTTTTAACTGATTCAACCCGTTCCAACTTTCAACTGTTCATCTTTTGCCTACCTATTCCACAACTTCCCACTTACCAACAATTCCAAATTTAAAATTCAACCAAATTCTCCAAAATTTCGTTTTTCTACTCTAACTTCTAAATTTTTCTACCGATTCAACCCATTCCAACTTTCAACTGTTCATCTTTTGCCTACCTATTCCACAACTTCCCACTTACCAAATATTCCAAACTTTCAATTTTGAAATTCACCACAAATTCTCCAAATATTCTACATTTCTCAAGTAATTCAACACGTTTCAACATCGTTCGGCAGCATTCCCCGAAAAAGTTATTCATACATTTCGCCTTCACACGCAATTTCTCCAGAAATTGCAAAATTCTAGTTTATTGTGTTATTTGTTTATTTATTATTTATTCATCACTCTTATTATTTATTGTTTGTGCCTTCTTGTTTTTATATTGTGTTGTTTACTTGTATGTCTATCGTGTAATATGTCTCGTCACCGTGGGATAGAGAAAACGTAATTTCGGTTTCTTTGTGTGTCTTGACATGTGAAGAGATTGACAATAAAGCTGACTTTGACTTTGACTTTGAATTGTGTAATTAATGTTTCTGAAATAGTACTTTAAGGATTAATTAACGCACTTATTTACTTATACAAATTTCTCCACTAGATGGTGCATTTTTATCCAACTATACTGGCATATTGATTTGAATGTGTGTGTGTGTGTGTGTGTGTGTGTGTGTGTGTGTGTGTGTGTGTGTTTTAAATGAGGTAATATGATCCAGGAGATGTCCTCTGGTGCAACAAATTGTGGCTGTAAATTTATTGACAGTAAATGCTTTGGCTGAAGACGTGCCAGGTAAGTGAGCATCAGGCCAGCCTGTTTGTATACTTGAATTAAAAACTTCATTTTCAATATGTTATCATTTATACAGTTTGTGGAAGTAATGTTCATTAGCTCTAGCGACACACATCATCTACATGTTGGGCAGGTTAAGAAGAGCTATAGGGTACATATCACATTTTTTGCGACATGTAATTTATTTTGAGTGTGTGCATTTTCAGACAGGGCAGCTTTCTTAAACAGAAAAGCATTTTAAACATCAAGGCCTGCCTGCTGCCAACAAGTATAGATTGAACAGAGATTACATGTAGAGTATCCATTTCCCTCAGCATGTCTTTAGTATGTTGCAGAGACAAATATGTCATGAATTTCGCATCAGCTGTTTGTTTCACTCAGTGGGCGGTAGTTAATTTATGTGTCAGTTTGCCTCAAGAGGTGAAAGTTGACCCTAACAAGGTGCAATATGGAGTGTTCCGCTTGCTCTTACTGTCGTTGAATAGTTGGAGGATAAGCTTACAAGTTTAACATTTGCAACGGATTACGTGACTGGTATCAATTAGCGCAGCGAGAGTTGTAAAGACAAGCGGACTATCGGTTGTCTCAGTCAGTTTGACACCTGATCTGATTTTATTTTTGTTTTGTTTTTGAGGTTCTCATTCAGACAGCCCTAATTAAGAGTCACAAAGACTTACAGAGTTATTATAGGTTGTGGTAGTCTTACACTTGATCTGTTTTTATTTTGTTTTATTACATTCTCACCAGGCCGACGTAATTAGGAGTATTAAAGAATAATCTTGCTAGTTTGGTTGTAATATGAATAATAAGGGAAATAAATCTTATTACATTGTGATATTGCTTTGAGTATGTGCATTATTTTCCAAGCCAAAATTAATGTCAGTCGTCGAGAGTAATCTCATTTCCTGATGCTATGTTTTACTGGATGTTTGTTTTTTTGCAGAGACAAATTCACAAACCATGGGTAATAAAACTTGTAGCTTCAAAGGTGCTATTTGAAAAGCTACAGTGAGAACTGAATGAGACATAATCATAGATGCGAATACATTTTATTGCAAGAAGCCATTTCAACAGCTACTTCATATTATATGATTTCTGTTGAATGTCCTCCAAGGGTGGTCCCTTATTCAGCAGCGTCAGACTAGGGGAAAAAAAACATGAACAAATATTAACTCTATTCAAGTTCACCAAGCAAGTGTTGTTAATCAGTCTGTAGTCACCTTGCCAATATCACGGCTCTTGGCCCTCAACTTGTTGACCTGGGACTCTGCAATGTCAGCACGCTCCTGAGCTTCCTCCAGCTCATGCTGGACCTTCCTGAACCTGGACATGTGAGTATTGGCCTGCTCCTCCTGTGGAAGATTTAGAGATAGGACAGAGTAAAAAAAAAAAGTAATTATAGCCAATATGGAAAATAAATTTTGAAAATGTACTCACAGCCTCCTCAGACTGCCTCTTGTAAGACTTGACTTTGAGCTGCAATTTGTCCACCAGATCCTGAAGTCTGGTTATGTTCTTCTTGTCCTCCTCAGTCTATACAAACAAAAATTTGAAAGTGTTGAAATGTGGCTTTTTAAACTTGAGTGGCAAAGAAGATACCTGGTAGGTCAGCTCCTTCACTCTTCTCTCATATTTGCGTACGCCTTTAATAGCATCAGCTCCACGTTTCTGTTCGGCATCAACTTCAGCTTCAAGCTCACGCACCTGACGAAGGAAACACATTTGTCCGATAATAAGATTGATCTCAAGTCCGGTGTGATGCTCAAAAATAGTTGTAAACAAAATATAGTTGTAAACAAAATACCATAACGTACTCTAGACTCGAGTTTCTGGAGTTGCTTCTTGCCACCCTTCATGGCGAGGCTCTCGGCCTCATCCAGGCGGTGCTGCAGGTCCTTGACAGTCACCTCCAGGTTCTTCTTCATCCTCTCCAGGTGAGCGCTGGTGTCCTGCTCCTTCTTCAGCTCCTCGGCCATCATGGCAGCCTGAAATCAAGAGTGTTGTTTTGATATTTCAAAATATTGATTCCATTGGCAGGCCCGTGTTCACGTTCTCACTCACATCAGTGATGGCCTTTTTGGCCTTCTCCTCAGCATTTCGTGCCTCCTGAACAGCATCGTCGACCTCACCTTGAACCTGAACAAAGTCAGCCTCCAGCTTCTTCTTGGTGTTCAACAGGCTGGTGTTCTGAAAGTGACAAAGTTATGAATCAGAACTGTTTCGTATCCGAAAGTGAAAGACATCAGAACTATTGTGCACGAACCTGAGAGTGAAGCAGTCCGACACGCTCGCTAGCATCAACCAGCTCCTGCTCGGCCAATTTGCGGGATCTATCCGTCTGTTCCAGAGTGGCTCTCAGCTCCTCAATTTCAGCCAGCATCAATCCGTTCCTGCGCTCTACCATGGCAACCTGTTCCTTCATGTCTTCTTGTCCTCTAATAGCATCATCCAGGTGCAGTTGAGCATCCTAGCAAAGAGCAGAGCATTTTCTTTAATTCCTTTAGCCTCCAACTGTTTGAGTAATAATCATAAACTCACCTTGAGTTGTCCCTGGACATTCCTCAGTTGCTTCTGGGCTTCAGCAGCCTGTCTGTTGGCGTGGCTCAGCTGAATCTCCATCTCGTTGAGGTCTCCCTCCATCTTCTTCTTGAGCCTCAGGGCATCGTTCCTGCTCCTGACCTCAGCGTCCAGCGTGCTCTGCATGGAGTCAATCACTCTCTGGCTGTTCCTCTTGATCTGCTCCATCTCCTCGTCCTTCTCGGCCAGCTTTCGATCAACCTCGCCCTTGACTTGGTTGAGCTCGAGCTGAATGCGGAGAATCTTGGCTTCCTCGTGCTCCAGCGTGCCCTTTGGAGAAAGTTGAAATTGTCGCTTTGCTTCACCAAGTTGTGTGTTAACCAATTGAAGATATACATTCCTTATGAAATGAAGACATTCAAAGTACATTCTATTTACTGTACCTCTGCCTCCTCCAGTGCTGTCTGTATTTCAGACTTTTCACTCTCCACTGTCTTTTTGGCCTTTTCCAGCTCATGGAGGGTCTTTCCACTCTCACCTATCTGTTCAGTCAAGTCAGAGATCTCCTCTATAGAAGAATAAACACAAAATATGAAACATCCTTAAGATAGTGGGAATGGAAATAAACAATACTTTGGAAACTCTGCATTAATTTAAGTATATCTAGACTAGACTGGAGCCATCTCAACATGATCAAAATACAGTACTTTATATGATAGTGTTGAAATTGTACTGTTGCTAACAACACCTTTGGGTGTAAACAGCAGGGTTAATCATCTTGGTTGCATAAGCTAGTTTCATTTCAGTCATAATGACTCACGCTGCAGGTTCTTGTTCTCCCTTTTCAAGGTCTCCAGCTGATCCAAGGCCTCCTCATAAGAGTTCTTCATCTTAAACAGTTCAGTGCTGAGAGAACGGGCCTCCTTCTGGGAACCTTCCAGCTCTGCCTGGCTCTCCTCGAATTTCTGCTTCCATTCGGCCATGATCTGGACATATTTAGATTTTTTCGTATTGAAGTATAGTGAACTATGGAGTCGTCACAATATTTAATCGCTCGCTCACCTTATCAAAGTTCCTCTGCTTCTTGTCAAGGTTGGCAGCAAGGGCATTGGCTCTCTCCACATCAATCATGAGGTCCTCCACCTCACCCTGGAGCCTCTGCTTGGTCTTCTCCAAAGAGGCACACTTGGAGTTCACAGCCTCAATGGACTCCTCTGCTTCCTGGAGACGCTGGGCAAGCTTCTTTCTGTAATGGGCAAAGATTTTTGGGTTGTCATTTGCAGAAAATCCCTGGAAACATTCTACCCTTATGTCAAAGTTCCTTACTTGGCCTCCTCCAGCTCCTCAGTGCGCTGGATAGCATCGGTCTCATACTTGGCCCTCCACTGTGCCACCTCGCTGTTGGCCTTGGACATTCCTCGCTGCAGTTCGGCTTTAGCCTCCTGCTCCTCCTCAAACTGCTCTCGGAGCAGATCGCAGTCGTGGCGGGCAGACTGAACTGCATGAGCCAGGGCATTCTTGGCCTGATGAAACCAACAAAATCAATTTGAGTTATTGTTTTGGTTTGTATGAAAGAGAAACCTTCAGTGATCGTTTGAAGCAAGGCTCGTGTAACTTGTGACACAGGAGAAGGATTGCATCCTGTTTATAGTATCTTCTACCTTCACTTCTTCCTCATTCAGCCTCTTGAGCTCGTCCATTTGCTGAGTGAATGCCTGTTTGCCCCTCGTCAACTGAGAAACAAGGGCGTCCTTCTCCTCAAGCTGACGAGAAAACTCACCTGAATGCAAATTCGGAGTATTAGTATTTGAACATTCACATTGCAAATTTCATCACAGTTTGCCCACAGTTGACTTACCATTCTCCGTTTGGAGTCTTGCCTTCTGTATAGCGATGTCATTCAACTGACGAGCATTCTCATCGTATTTGGATTTGAGCTCTCCACACTGGTCTTCAAGTGTTCTGCACATTTTTTCCAAGTTGCTCTGTCATCATAAAGGATAAGGGATTGTCAGCATTTAGTGTGTCATCAAATAGATCCAAATAATTTCATTTTGTCATTATAATTATTCTTGCCTTGGATTTGGACACAGCCTCCATGTTGCTGGAGAGGTCATCAATCTCCATCTTGTACTCGCTCTTTTCCTTCTCCAGCTTCTGCTTGACACGCTGGAGGTTGTCGAGCTGCTCGCCCAACTCTGCCACACTGTCAGCCTGCTTCTTGCGGAGAGCGGCGGCCGTCGCCTCATGCTGCAGGGTGGACTCTTCAAGATCCCGACGCAGCTTCTGGAACTCAGCCTCCCGCTTCTTGTTCATCTCAATCTGAGCGGCCGTTGCTCCACCGGCTTCCTCAAGCCTCTCGCTGATCTCCTCCAATTCCCTGGAGAGGTCAGACCTCTGCTTCTCCACCTTAGCCCGAGCTGCCCTCTCAGCTTCAATCTCCTCTTCCAGTTCCTCAATACGAGCCTAGATGGGACAATAGTATTGTATTGACTGAAACCCAATGAGATCTCATGGCAAGTGTAATTAATGTACCTGGAGTTCCTTGATCTTCTTCTGGAGCTGAGCACCAAGGGACTGTTCATCCTCAATCTTGCTGAGGAGCTGACTGGTCTCAAAGTCTTTCCTTTGAGTAGAAAGGAGAAAGACATGCTACGTCTTTGCAGCAGTAATCAACAGAAACCACAAGTTCCAATCTGATTCTTTCTCTTACTTCTTGAGTTTTTCATCTGATTGTTGTTTATCATTCTCCAGATCCATTATGGATTCCTGGGCCAGTTTCAGGTCACCCTCAAGCTTCCTCTTGGCTCTCTCTAGGTCCATGCGGATCTTCTTCTCTTGCTCCAGGGAGCCCTCAAGCTGTTACATCGCATTATTTAAATGACAATGAGTCATGATCCTTAAAAGATATTCTACCTGAGTCCACTTGAATCATTTATGTGGCCATGATGGTGTTCTTACGTCATCAACTTGCTGTTCCAGCTTTGTCTTGCCCTTGGTCAGAGTGTTGACTTTGTCTTCCTCTGCCTGCAGATCATCCAGTGTTTGCTGGTGAGTCTCTTGGAGGGCTTTCTTCTCCTTTGTCAACTTGGCAATAATCTCATCTTGAGTTGCCATCTCCTCTGTCAGGTTTTTCACCTAAAATATTTAAGCAACACGTCACTGCCAGGTGTTTCTGCTGGTGAGATTTAAAATGAACTCAAAGTTCACCTTGTTTTCAGTGGCATGTTTCTCCTTTTCTACTTTAGCCAAGGTGAGTTCCAAATCATCAATATCTTTCTTGAGCTCTGAGCATTCGTCCTCCAGCTTTCTCTTCTTCGTGGTCAGCTCAGCATTGATCTCTTCTTCATCTTCCAGTCTCTCGGTTGTCTCTTTGACTTTGGCCTCGAGCTGGATCTTGCTCTTAATGAGCCCCTCGCATCTTTCCTCAGCATCTGAAAGGTGCTCACCTTCCTAGATGCAAATGAAGAGTGTATACAATTTGAGACTGCATTTTGTGCAGGTCTTTACGGAGCATGCCATGTACTCTACTTCTTCCTTACTGCTGCGATTTGCAGTTGCAGGTCATTCTTCTCCTGCAGCAGGGACACCATTTTCTCCTCCAGCTCCTTCTTTTTGCCCAGAGCCGTAGCCAGGTCTGATTGCATCTTATCATAATTCTCCTTCATCTGCGCCAGCTCTTTCTCAGTCTCGGCACTCTTCAGGAGAGGCTTGACCTTGAAGTACAGCTTCAGCCACGGCCAGTTTTTCACATTCATGAAGGAACGGAGGTTGTACTGGATGCTGAAGATAGATTCTCTGAAGGAGGAAAGGAACAGAAGGGTATTTTATTGCGATATGTTTTGGGGGACTGCTGTAGGTTGGATGTACACTAAATGACAATAGACCTACCTCCTCTCCATCATCTTCACAAACTCTTTCCTCATGACATATCCTCTGGAGAGAGCCTGAGTCATGGTCACCAATGCAGCCAGTTTCTCATCTCTCATCTCCTCCAGGGTACCCAGCAGACCAGCTTTGAAGAACACCTAGATCAGCAATTGAAGTAAATACGTCTTTAGCAAATATCTATCCAGCAGAATATGTGGTATGTCTTCTATTTCCATTTGGTACTCTGGAAATGCACCTTTGTGTGTCCAAATCGATACTGAGTGTGATCCACATCAATGGAGCCCAGCAGTTTCTCTGAAGCTTTCTTGTTGTCAATGAACTGTCCATCAGGGATGACACTGGCATTCAATACTTTGTACCTGTGAAAGAAGGCCGGGTGGTTAATCACAGCACATCGTATTTTTTTTTTATTTTTTTTTTTACCAAGTGTGTCACTTTCAGTGAAGACATTTGAACGAATTTACAGCTACCTCTGCTTGAAATCCGCATAGAGGATCCTGCTGGGGAAGCCCTTTCTGCAGATTCTGATACCCTCAAGCACACCGTTACACCTCAGCTGGTGGATGACCAGGAAGTTCTCCATCAGACCTGAATGCAAAAGATTTTAGTCATTTATTTTCTTTTTTCGAGCTACAGTTCAGGAAAATGAGATCGAACCTGGGGTTTTTGATTCGTTGGGAATCAGGCAACGCACAAAGTGAGGATGAGTGCTCCTCAAGTTGGTCATCAGCTTGCCCAAGTTCTCCTGTGACGCAGAATAGAACAGTTCTTTTTAATGTCAACAGAAATTGATGGAAAAGTCCTCTATTTCTTTCAGGTTTTTTCTCATGTTACCCTGAATAGAGCAGAGACAGTCTGGAAAGAACCACCCTTCTTCTTTCCTCCCTTCTTTGCACCAGATTCTAAATTTGAAAATATGTAATAGTTTTATTGCACCTGCATATTCAATGTCAATGCAATTGCTGAATTGACAGCAACCGAATGAGCTTCATACCTTCAGCGGCATTATGGGTGGCATACAACATAGCCAGCAGCTTGTTTGCTGCCTTCTGGTAGAGCTGGACAACGGAGTCATTCAACGGGTCCTTGTTCTTGTCCAACCAACCATTGATATTGTAGTCCACGGTACCGGCGTAGTGAACCAGTGAGAAGTGGGCCTCAGCCTTGCCCTTTGCGGGCTTCGGCTTCTCAAAGGCCTTGGTTTTGCCAAGATGCTGGTCATGCAACTTGTTCTTGAAGGTTGTGTCAGAGGCCTTGGGGAACATGCATTCCTCTTCAAGGATGGAGAAGATGCCCATTGGCTGAAGAAGAGTATTTGTCAGATACTTACAAATCAAGATTTTGAATCAAATTTAATGTTGCCTGATGGATATAGAGTATGTATCGCACCTTCTCAATCAGCTCAATGCAAGCCGCCAAGTCCATACCAAAGTCAATGAACTCCCATTCAATGCCTTCTTTCTTGTATTCCTCTTGCTCCAGGACAAACATGTGTTGGTTGAAGAACTGTTGCAGTTTCTCATTGGTGAAGTTGATGCACAGTTGCTCCAAGCTGTTGAACTACAGAATACAGATATTACCCTTATTAATCCACTGATGTGTTTGTCCGACCTGATTCGATTGTTCTGTGACTCACATCGAAGATCTCAAATCCAGCGATATCCAACACTCCAATGAAGAACTGTCTTGGCTGTTTTGTGTCCAACATCTCATTGATACGGATGACCATCCACAAGAACATTTTCTCATAGATGGATTTGCACAGAGCTGACACAGAATTGTTGACCTAGTAAAGAGATGTTAAGGTAACAATCTGTTTCGTTCAATATGGAAGCTATGACGGAGTCTCAATTTTATTTTCCTTACCTGTGGGACGGTCTGACCTTTGGTCACATATTCATTCCCAACTTTGACTCTGGGATAACACAAAGCTTTCAGCATATCGGCCGAGTTCAAGCCCAAAAGATAGGCAATCTTGTCAGCCACTAAGAAGAGACATTTTATAGTCAGTTTAGACATGAATGCTGCTTTATATTCAGCACTTGGTACATTTCCTAAAATACCCAAGACATACCTTCGGTGCCGTCAGGTTCCGCCTGCTCCTCACGCTGCTTCTGCTTGAATTTCATGTTGCCATGATGCATCACAGCACCAGTCAGCTTGTAGATGCCGAGTTTCTCTTCCCCAGTGAATCCCAGGATGTCAATAGCTGTCTGCAATGTACATTAACCACAGTTGGAGTTTTGGATTCTCATTATCGTACTGTACGAACCTCTTTAATAGTGTTTGAATTGTATGCTTACATCTGTTGCGATGAACTCCTCAATGTCATTGATGCTCTTGACAGTGATTTCACCCTGACTGATCATTGGGTAGTCATATGGGTTGGTGGTGATCAGAAGCCCCTCTGGAGTTAAGTTCAGTGAGCACACAAGTCAATTTTTCAAGTTTTACTGAAGTCTATTTGTCGTGGCATACCGAGCAGCTCGGGCTTGTGGCCTGTCATCAGCTGATAGAAGATATGGTAGCTCCTCTCAGCTGACAGCTGGAAGGTGACACGGGACTTCTCCAGCAGATCTGAGAGTAGTAATTAAATAGGAGAGTGTGGCAATATAAAATTTTATATTGTCCTACCAGACATGAGTATTTAGTGCTTATTTCCGAGTACAGTTTAAACTCACATGTTTCAATATCAGCAGAGGACAGCTTTCCACTGGAGCCAAAATGGATTCTGATAAATTTTCCCTATTTAAAAACAACAGAAGCTTCTTGATTCAGGATAACGCAATGAGTGCTCAAAACAAAAAAGACGATTTGAACTACTTACAAAACGAGACGAGTTGTCATTCCTCACAGTCTTGGCATTACCGTAGGCCTCCAGCAGAGGGTTGGCTGCAACGATTTGGTCTTCAAGAGAGCCCTGCCCAAAAAATTATTTAATCACTGTCCTGCCCCAATCCTGTTCACATGTACATTTACACCATTTACCTGAATTTTGCCTGCTGTTTGTTGTTCAGCCTTCTTGGAACCAATAGCTGCAATTGTTGCAAAGTACTGGATGACACGCTTGGTGTTGACAGTCTTTCCTGCACCGGATTCTCCACTGCATTAGCCAAAACCAAATAGAAATTTAGACCTCGGGTCCTGTAATGTTATCCAACATTATCTGCTTTACTCACGTAATCAGGACAGACTGATTCTCACGATCTATAAAACGAGCATAAATGATTTCAGTGAGCATTTTTACAAAGTAGTCAACATCTAGTTCCTTCGATTAAAGTCTCTTGGCTTCTTACCTGTGTGCATGAACTGATAGGCGTTGTCAGAGATGGAGAAGATGTGGGGCGGGGCCTCAATCCTCTTCTTGCCTCTGTACGCTCCTACGCATGTAGCGTCGTACACCGGAAGCCACTTGTAGGGATTCACCACGACGCAGAACAACCCAGAGTAGGTCTGCAGAAGTAGCCATGAGAAGTGAGACATGTAAAGTTAAGAAATACAGATTGCTAGATAGTGAAAACTCACATAGATCATCCATGACGCGTAACGCTCTTTGAGGTTATACAGCACACAAGGCTCGTTGAGGTGGGTCATCATGGCCATGTCCTCAATTTTGTCGAACTTGGGCGGGTTTCTGGGGTGGATGTCATCCTCTTTCACAGTGACAGTCTAAATGACAATACACTATTAGTCTTGATGAAATTCATTAGAGCATTATTGACAGTCAATCTAAAATCACCAAAATAAATCTGCAGAGTTTAAGAAATAAGGACCGTATCTCACAATATTAGTAGTACATTAACAAGAACTGGAAAATGTTGGCAAGATGTCATACAATCGATTACCTACCTTTCCACCATCAATTTCAACCGTGGCTTTTCCACCCTCCCTCTTGGTGACTTTACCCTTGAGGTACATCTCAGCTGGATCAACCACAAAGTAGGCGCTTTTGGCATCGAAGGGAGCCGCCTGAGCCTCAATCCTCTCCCTCTCGGGCTTCCTGAGGTAAATGGCTGCAGCGCCATACTGCTCCATCTCTGCATCGGTGCTCATGGTGGCACTTGAATGGAGACTGCAAAAAGATTCAAATGGCGATGACCGTTTGCTTTTTCTACAATACATATCCAGTGTTTCAATGTTTGTATGTTGTCTTACCTCTATCTCGTTAAAAAAAATAAATCAAGGGTACTCCGTCCAATTGAGTCTTGCGATGCTGTAAAAAAAATTGAAAAATACTATTTAGTGCAACAGTTTAAATCCTTGTTTTTAACATTATATTGAGTAACTAATTCGAGAATCATAGAGGGTGAGGTAGCTGTTGTTATGTACTGCATTCATACATTTGTGTAAAATTGAGTTGGGATTTATATAATATCACAAATAGTAACGTTTAAAATCTGGCTGTATGGATGCGAAGTGATGTAAAATCAACTATCACTACATCAACTCATCAATCAAGAGTTAAGAAACCAACGCCACACACTCACCTGTGTTGTAAACCTATCAGCTGATGCTCAAGAGTGGGGCTGACTTTTTTATAGAGGGTTGGAGTGCCTGGTCAGCAAGAGACTCACTCAAGTTTGGTCATGGCCCTTCGTCCTGTTGCCTATTTGGTCACTCGGACATTTGTTATTAGAATTTTAAAAATCCAGTATAAAGTTACACCATCTGCTTGAATGGCACAAACCCTTGTGTGAAATTCCAACTAACACTCTACAATTCACTCAAATTAAAAAAAATACAAAAAAGAACTTCTGTATGGTTCCAATTTTAATTTAAAGTGCTTCTTTTTGAAAAATGTGCCAACATGCCACTATTACTTTTTGATCACTTAACTATAGGATGTGGTAACACTAAAATGATGATCACAAGAATATACAGTAAACAGAAATTAATTAAGATCTTTTATTTACAGTAACAATGTATATTAATTCTTTCATGAGAAAGATAGAAAATCATTGCTGCCCATGAGTGAGAAAATTATTGCTGTACAAATGTTCTGCAGCTGACTGGCACCGCCAAGCGAAAGTGATCTCGTTGCTCAAGTCCATTGATATCCTTTGCGAAACAGCCAGAATACTCTTTGTGTACGCTTCCCAATAATGTAGTTCTAGATGTAAAAGAACATAGCAACATGTCATTAATGTCAACCGAGTTTAATTCGGGATAGCTTGAGAGAAAGGATTGATTGATGGCTGGAAGACGCATCTGAATTCCACCGGTGTTTGGTTGCAGGACACTTGCATGTTTGAAATTTTTGTAATGAAAGAAAGACGCTTTCACCCACCCTGAAGCTTTCATTGGCCACTTTCCTAAGAACTATTTTCTACCTTGGACTGAAATGTATATGCAATGCCTAATTGTAAATCTATTCTTAACACCAAATTTTCTGTTTGCTGGTCTGACCACTAAACTCATTTTAAATCTTCAAAACACATTATATTAGCTTCTCCATTTGTTGTACACCATTTCAAAATGAGAAAATACTTATGTAACCTCACCTAATTCTCCATAACATTATTTTGTACAGGGACCCAGTCTCAGACATAAGTGGTTTTCAGTTTCCTGTATACGGTGCATCTCACATTACTCTACTAAAACCAAAGATGCGGTTCTACTCTTACACGCTCAGTCGCCAGCTATGCGTGTCCCTAAATGGGTAAACAAACACTCGGCAACTCATTTGAGATCAGGCCCAAAATAAATTGCACCCAAGCCAATTGAAATTAATCCACTTGCTGTGTATGATACTGTAAGTCGCTGACATCTGCTAATGCTGCGTGATGCATGTGTCCTTGCGGACTTTTGCTGTATGTTTGTTGCTTCACTTTTGAAGACTTTCCTGGTCCTTATAGGTAGAGGACTTGAAATTTATGAATTTCAGTCACTTTTAAATTCGGCCTCTTTTTAGGTATTTTCTCACTGTGTATTAAACCAAGATTCCGAAATGAACTTTACTACAATTGGAATAAGATTTTAGTCTTCAAGCCAATAGTAAGAGTAGGAAATTAATTTTACTGTTGATTTTCAATTATTATTTCGGATTCATTTGCAAAATTAGAGTATGCCTTAAATGCAAGACAAAATATTCCTACCGGGCTTCTTTGTTAAGTCAGCAATCAATGCTGATAGTGCGTTGTAAGACTGCTAGTTCAGTAGCGTGAAACCTCCTTTTCACCACAACAGTTTACATCAACCCATCTATTTCCGACATCGTTTATGCTCATTATCCTCGTTAGGGTTGCAGATGTTATAAAATTCTAGTTACCCTAAAACAAATCCAAAGATTCAAGACAGTAGTAATAAATATGTACTTTATTGATGAACCCTTAATCACAGCATATTTTATGCTTGCTTTTTAAAGGCATCTTCGCGCTCTTCTTACTCAGCGGAGTCGCTCTGCAAAGAAAACGAAAGAAAAAAAAAATCAGTCATAGGAACTGATTCAAAACAATAACGCGCACAGAGATTGCTTCTCGCATGATTGCAGTTGTTACCTTGCCAATATCACGGCTCTTGGCCCTCAGCTTGTTGACCTGGGACTCGGCGATGTCAGCACGCTCCTGAGCCTCCTCCATCTCATGCTGGACCTTCCTGAACCTTGACATGTGAGTGTTGGCCTGCTCCTCCTGTGTTTCAAATAGGCAACAATCACGGTTACGGTAAAGTCAGCTGCAGAATCTTAAGATCTACGCAATTTAACTTACAGCCTCCTCAGCCTGTCTCTTGTAAGACTTGACTTTCAATTGCAGTTTGTCCACCAGATCCTGAAGTCTGCCGTTGTTCTTCTTGTCCTCCTCAGTCTACAGAGAAAGGATTCCATAGTCAGTAAGAAAAGACTTTTATGAACTACAAGTTTTGTTTTTGTTGAGCTTGAGGTAGTTATACCTGGTAGGTCAGCTCCTTCACTCTCCTCTCATATTTACGGACTCCTTTAATAGCGTCGGCTCCACGTCTCTGTTCGGCATCAACCTCTGATTCCAGCTCACGCACCTACAGGGCGCATGATGTGGTGCGTTTGTATTTTGCAATGTAGTGTACAGTGGAATATAGTGTTTATAACTGGATGCATGGAGATTATAGTTCATACCCTAGCCTCCAGTTTCTGGAGTTGCTTCTTGCCACCCTTCATGGCAAGGCTCTCGGCCTCATCCAGGCGGTGCTGCAGGTCCTTGACAGTCACCTCCAGGTTCTTCTTCATCCTCTCCAGGTGAGAGCTGGTGTCCTGCTCCTTCTTCAGCTCCTCGGCCATCATGGCAGCCTGAAATCAAGAGTGTTGTTTTGATATTTCAAAATATTGATTCCAATGGCAGGCCGGTGTTCACGTTCTCACTCACATCAGTGATGGCCTTTTTGGCCTTCTCCTCAGCATTTCGTGCCTCCTGAACAGCATCTTCAACTTCACCTTGAACCTGAACGAAGTCACCCTCCAGCTTCTTCTTGGTATTGATCAGGCTGGTGTTCTGAATGTGACAAATTTATGAATTAGAAGCCTTTGTATCCGAAAGTGAAAGACTTTAGAACTACTGAGCACAAACCTGAGAGTGAAGCAGTCCGACACGCTCGCTAGAGTCAACCAGCTCCTGCTCGGCCACTTTGCGGCATCTATCCGTCTGTTCCAGAGCGGCTCTCAACTCCTCAATTTCAGCCAGCATCAGGCCGTTCCTGCGCTCCACCATGGCAGCCTGCTCCCTCATTTCTTCCTGTCCTCGAATAGCCTCATCAAGGTGCAGTTGGGCATCCTGACAAAAAAAGTAAATAGTAATTTCTATGCCCATTCGTATTTTTTATGCATTGAGTAAAGACCTCACCTTGAGTTGTCCCTGGACATTCCTCAGTTGCTTCTGGGCTTCAGCAGATTGTCTGTTGGCGTGGCTCAGCTGAATCTCCATCTCGTTGAGGTCTCCCTCCATCTTCTTCTTGAGTCTCAGGGCATCGTTCCTGCTCCTGACCTCAGCGTCAAGAGTGCTCTGCATGGAGTCAATCACTCTTTGGCTGTTCCTCTTGATCTGCTCCATCTCTTCATCCTTCTCTGCAAGCTTCCTGTCAACCTCGCCTTTGATTTGGTTGAGCTCGAGCTGAACGCGGAGAATCTTGGCTTCCTCATGCTCCAGTGCTCCCTGAAGGGAAGGGTTGGGACATTGCCTTTGGTTACCCAAGTTACATCTTATCGAACCAAGTAAAGAAATCCATTTGTTCGCACAGTCACATCAAATCAAGACATTTGAGAAAATTTGTTTTACCTCTGCCTCCTCCAGTGCTGCCTGAATTTCAGCCTTCTCACCCTCAACAGTCTTTTTGGCCTTTTCTAGCTCATGGATGCATTTTCCACTCTGACCAATTTGTTCAGTCAGGTCGGAGATTTCCTCTAAATATTAGTAAACATAATAAATGAATGGCAAATCTTTCCTTTTACACCATTTTTTTTTCCAATTGAAAAAATCCCATGATGTTCTTAGGAAGTAAAAGATTCTAACGCATATCATTTCATCCACTTTAAGAAGGAATAACTCACGCTGCAGATTCTTGTTCTCCCTCTTCAAGGTCTCCAGCTGATCCAAGGCCTCCTCATAAGAGTTCTTCATCTTGAACAGCTCAGTGCTGAGAGAACGGGCCTCCTTCTGGGATCCTTCCAGTTCTGCTTGGCCCTCCTCAAACTTCTGCTTCCATTCGGCCAGGACCTGGACAGTTTTAGATGTTTTGCATTGAAGTACTTTGAACTACTGTAATTCACTCAGAACCTTCAATCGCTCGTTCACCTTATCAAAGTTCCTCTGCTTCTTGTCAAGGTTAGCAGCCAGGGCATTAGCTCTCTCCACATCAATCATGAGGTCCTCCACCTCAGCCTGGAGTCTCTGCTTGGTCTTCTCCAAAGAGGCACACTTGGAGTTCACAGCCTCAATGGACTCCTCGGCATCCTGGAGACGCTGGGCAAGCTTCTTCCTGTAATGGGCAAAGATTTTTCGGTTGTCATTTATGAGCAGAAATATAGCTACTCAGAGTGTCGAAGAATTAAAATTACTGTACTTACTTGGCCTCCTCCAGCTCCTCAGTGCGCTGGATAGCATCGGTCTCATACTTAGACCTCCACTGTGCCACCTCACTATTGGCCTTGGACATTCCTCGCTGCAGTTCAGCTTTAGCCTCCTGCTCCTCCTCAAACTGCTCTCGGAGCAGATCGCAGTCATGACGGGCAGACTGAACAGCATGAGCCAGGGCATTCTTGGCCTGATGAGCAAACAAACAATTGCTATTTGTTGAAGTCGATGTCCTATTTTATTGTAGCCTTTTTAATATGGATCTTTCAAATATGGTCATATCAGATGAAACATGGATGTTACCAGTTCTCTCTTAAAGGATCAGGTTATCCATTCAGAATTTACCTTCACTTCCTCCTCAACAAGTCGCTTGAGTTCCTCAATCTGCTGAGTATAGACCTGCTTGCCCCTGGTGAGCTGGGAAACCAGAGCTTCTTTCTCCTCAAGCTGGCGTGAAACCTCACCTAAAAAGGAAAGTGACAAGGGATCAATGAACATGAAGGCCAAATCTAATCATATAAGATCATGTTATCTTCTGACTTACCATTTTCTGTTTGGAGCCTTGCCCTCTGGGCACTCATGTCATTGAACTGACGGAAATTCTCATCATATTTGGTCTTGACCTCTGCCAGCTGGTCTTCAAGGCTTCTGGCAATTTTCTCCAAGTTACTCTGTAATTGAATTCTCAATATTTAGCATGATGTGATTGTAATTCAGATAGAAATGTCACCCTCATGGAAATGTCCTTGCCTTGGATTTCGCAACAGTCTCCATGTTGCTGGCGAGGTCGTCAATCTCCATCTTGTACTCGCTCTTTTCCTTCTCCAGCTTCTGCTTGACACGCTGGAGGTTGTCGAGCTGCTCGCCCAACTCTGCCACGCTGTCAGCCTGCTTCTTGCGGAGAGCGGCGGCCGTCGCCTCATGCTGCAGGGTGGACTCTTCAAGATCCCGACGCAGCTTCTGGAACTCAGCCTCCCGCTTCTTGTTCATCTCAATCTGAGCGGCTGTTGCTCCACCGGCTTCCTCAAGCCTTTCGCTGATCTCCTCCAGTTCCCTGGAGAGGTCAGACCTCTGCTTCTCCACCTTGGCCCGGGCGGCCCTCTCAGCCTCGATCTCCTCTTCCAGCTCCTCAATACGAGCCTAGGTGGGACGATATTACTGTATTGACTGAAACCCAATGAGAGCTTCTCACGGCAAGTGTAATTAGGTGAGCAATGTACCTGGAGTTCCTTGATCTTCTTTTGGAGCTGAGCACCAAGAGACTGTTCATCCTCAATCTTGCTGAGGAGCTGACTGGTCTCAAAGTCTTTCCTTTGAGTAGAAAGGACAAAGACATGCTACAACTTTGCAGCAGGAATCAACAAAACCACTGTTTACCATATGATTCTTTCTCTTACTTCTTGATTTTTTCATCTGATTGTTGTTTATCATTCTCCAGATCCATTATGGATTCCTGGGCCAGTTTCAGGTCACCCTCAAGCTTCCTCTTGGCTCTCTCAAGGTCCATGCGGAGCTTCTTCTCTTGCTCCAGGGAGCCCTCAAGCTGTGACATGTCATTTTTGGGTAATGTAAATGAGTAATCTTTGAATAATATAACACAGATGACAGTCCACTTGAATCATTTATGTGGCCACTGTGGTGTTCTTACGTCGTCCACTTGCTGTTCCAGCTTTGTCTTGGCCTTGGTCAGAGTGTTGACTTTGTCTTCCTCTGCCTGCAGATCGTCCAGTGTTTGTTGGTGAGCCTCTTGGAGGGCTTTCTTCTCCTTTGTCAACTTGGCAATAGCCTCATCTTGAGTTGCCAACTCCTCTGTCAGGTTTTTCACCTGAAAGATTGCAATTTTGCTTAAGTATTTAAGGCAAGTACTTGATTTAGTTGTGACTGTAATAAATATAAACTGAGTCGAAGTTGACCTTATTTTCAGTGGCGTGTTTCTCTTTTTCCACTTTAGCCAAGGTGAGTTCCATATCATCAATATCCTTCTTCAGCTCTGAGCATTCATCCTCCAGCTTCCTCTTCTTAGCAGTCAGTTCAGCATTGATTTCTTCTTCATCTTCCAGTCTCTCGGCTGTCTCTTTGACTTTGGCCTCGAGCTGGATCTTGCTCTTAATGAGCCCCTCGCATCTTTCCTCAGCATCTGAAAGGTGCTCACCTTCCTAGATGCAAATGAAGAATGTACACAATTTGAGACTGCATTTTGTGCAGGTCTTTGCAGAGTATGCCATGTACTAAGTATCTACTATTTCCCCTACCGCTGCGATTTGCAGTTGCAGGTCATTCTTCTCCTGCAGCAGGGACACCATTTTCTCCTCCAGCTCCTTCTTTTTGCCCAGAGCCGTAGCGAGGTCTGATTGCATCTTATCATAATTCTCCTTCATCTGTGCCAGCTCTTTCTCAGTCTCGGCACTCTTCAGGAGAGGCTTAACCTTGAAGTACAGCTTCAGCCATGGCCAGTTCTTCACATTCATGAAGGAACGGAGGTTGTACTGGATGCTGAAGATAGATTCTCTGAGGGAGGAAAGGAACAGAAGGGTATTTTATTGCGGTATATTTTGGGGGACTGCTGTTGGTTGGATGTACACGAAATGACAATAGACTTACCTCCTCTCCATCATTTTCACAAACTCTTTCCTCATGACATATGCTCTGCAGAGGGCCTGAGTCATGGTCACCAGCTCAGCCAGTTTCTCATCTCTCATCTCCTCCAGGGTACCCAGCAGACCAGCTTTGAAGAACACCTGTGTGGTGTGATTAATAGTTGATTAGACATGCACACAACTCAGAAAAGATGCAGTCCCTGTGTCATACCTTTGTGTGGCCAAATTTGTATTGACTGTGATCCACATCAATGGAGCCCAGCAGTTTCTCTGAAGCTTTCTTATTGTCAATGAACTGACCTTCAGGAATGACGCTGGCATTCAAGACTTTGTATCTGTGAAAGAAGGCTGGGTGGTTAATCACAGGACATCGTATTTGTTTTTTTTCTACCTAGTGTCTCACTTTCAGTGATGACATTTGAACAAATTTACAGTTACCTCTGCTTGAAATCAGCATAGAGGATTCTGCTGGGGAAGCCCTTTCTGCAGATTCTGATGCCCTCAAGCACACCGTTACACCTCAGCTGGTGGATGACCAAGAAGTTCTCCATCAGACCTGAATGCAAAAGACTTCAGTTATTTCTGGGTTGGGTTCTGGTTACAGTTCAGGAAAATGGCTTTTAAGTAAAACATCAAACCTGGGGTTTTTGATTCGTTGGGAATCAGGCAACGCACAAAGTGAGGATGAGTGCTCCTCAAGTTGGTCATCAGCTTGCCCAAGTTCTCCTGTGATGCAAAATAGAGCAGTTATTTTTAATGTCAACAGAAATTGATGGAAAAGCCATCGATTTCGTTCAGGTTTTTTCTCATGTTACCCTGAATAGAGCAGAGACAGTCTGGAAAGAACCACCCTTCTTCTTTCCTCCCTTCTTTGCACCAGATTCTAAATTTGAAAATATGTAATAGTTTTATTGAACCTGCATATTCAATGCCAATGCAATTGCTGAATTGACAGCAACCGAATGAGCTTCATACCTTCAGCGGCATTATGGGTGGCATACAACATAGCCAGCAGCTTGTTTGCTGCCTTCTGGTAGAGCTGAACAACAGAGTCATTCAGGGGGTCCTTGTTCTTGTCCAACCAACCATTGATATTGTAGTCCACGGTACCGGCGTAGTGAACCAGTGAGAAGTGAGCCTCAGCCTTGCCCTTTGCGGGCTTCGGCTTCTCAAAGGCCTTGGTTTTGCCAAGATGCTGGTCATGCAACTTGTTCTTGAAGGTTGTGTCAGAGGCCTTGGGGAACATGCATTCCTCTTCAAGGATGGAGAAGATGCCCAATGGCTGAAGAAGAGTATTTGTCAGATACTTACAAATCAAGATTTTGAATCAAATTGAATGTTGCCTGATGGATATGCAGTATGTATCTCACCTTCTCAATCAGCTCAATGCAAGCTGCCAAGTCCATACCAAAGTCAATGAACTCCCATTCAATGCCTTCTTTCTTGTATTCCTCTTGCTCCAGGACAAACATGTGGTGGTTGAAGAACTGTTGCAGTTTCTCATTGGTAAAGTTGATGCACAGCTGCTCCAAGCTGTTGAACTACAGAATACAGATATTACACTTTACTAATCCACTGATGTGTTTGTCTGAGCTGATTCGAATGTTGTGTGACTCACATCAAAGATCTCAAATCCAGCGATATCCAACACTCCAATGAAGAACTGTCTTGGCTGCTTTGTGTCCAACATCTCATTGATTCGGATGACCATCCACAAGAACATTTTCTCATAGATGGATTTGCACAGAGCTGACACAGAATTGTTGACCTAGTAAAGAGATGTTAAGGTAACAATTTATTTCGTTCAATATGGAAGTTATGACGGAGTCTCAATTTTATTTTCCTTACCTGTGGGACGGTCTGACCTTTGGTCACATATTCATTCCCAACTTTGACTCTGGGATAACACAAAGCTTTCAGCATATCGGCCGAGTTCAAGCCCAAAAGATAGGCAATCTTGTCAGCCACTAAGAAGAGACATTTTACAGTCAGTTTAAACATGAATGCTGCTTTATATTCAACACTTGGTACATTTCCTAAAATACCCAAGACATACCTTCGGTGCCGTCAGGTTCCGCCTGCTCCTCACGCTGCTTCTGCTTGAATTTCATGTTGCCATGATGCATCACAGCACCAGTCAGCTTGTAGATGCCGAGTTTCTCTTCCCCAGTGAATCCCAGGATTTCGATAGCTGTCTGCAATGTACATTAACCACAGTTAGAGTTGGATTCTCATTCTCGTATTGCACAAACCTCATTAATAGTGTTTGAATTGTATCCTTACATCTGTTGCGATGAACTCCTCAACGTCATCAATGCTCTTGACAGTGATTTCACCCTGACTGATCATCGGATAGTCATATGGGTTGGTGGTGATCAGAAGGGCCTCTGGAATGAAGTTCAGTGAGTGTATTTTCAATTTGATACATTTTTGGGGTTTATTTGTCGTGGCATACCGAGCAGCTCAGGCTTGTGTCCTGTCATCAGCTGATAGAAGATATGGTAGCTCCTCTCAGCTGACAGCTGGAAGGTGACACGGGACTTCTCCAGCAGATCTGACCATTTGTTAGAAACACATAAGGATTTATTTGTCGCCAACATTTTTTTGGCCACTCACGTGGGGTCTGAAAACTCACAAGTTTCAATATCAGCAGAGGCCAGCTTGCCAGTCGTGCCAAAGTGGATTCTGATGAATTTACCCTAAATGTTGACCAGGAACGTGTCAGTTGTTCTCTTTGACAGTCAACATGCGGAAATTAAAGCGTTCTCATTGAGCTACTTACGAAACGGGACGAGTTGTCGTTCCTTACGGTCTTGGCATTACCGTAGGCCTCCAGCAGGGGGTTGGCTGCAATGATTTGATCTTCCAGAGAACCCTACAAAGGCACAACCGTACTGTCAACAAAGATTATTAGGAGCGACCATGCTCTTTTGAGTATAATTGTAGTTTTACCTGAATCTTCCCAGGTTCAGCCTTTTTGACTCCAGCAACTGCAATTGTTGCAAAGTACTGGATGACACGCTTGGTGTTGACAGTCTTTCCGGCACCGGATTCTCCACTGGAGAAGATAAGTATATTTCAGTGCAGTGTCTCGAAATTTCAAATGAAATAGTTGTTTTCATGACTTACGTGATCAGGATGGACTGATTTTCACGGTCTAAAATGAGAGAAGTAGCCAAAAATATTAGCTATTAATTGTAGCTACTACAATGTCTTGCCTGCAGGATTTGATAAAAAAAATGTTACCAGTGAGCATGAACTGATAGGCGTTGTCAGAGATGGAGAAGATGTGGGGCGGGGCTTCAATCCTCTTCTTGCCTCTGTACGCTGATACGCATGTAGCGTCGTACACCGGAAGCCACTTGTAGGGATTCACCACGACGCAGAACAACCCAGAGTAGGTCTGCAGAAGTAGCCATGAGAAGTTAGACATGTAAAGTTAAGAAATACAGATTGCTAGATAGTGAAAACTCACGTAGATCATCCATGACGCATAACGCTCTTTGAGGTTATACAGCACACAAGGCTCATTGAGGTGGGTCATCATAGCCATGTCCTCAATTTTGTCAAACTTGGGAGGGTTCATGGGATGAATCTCATCCTCTTTGACGGTGACTGACTGTCAATAGAAAATAAATTATTTAAAAAAATAATAGAATTCTATCACATTTTTCACACTAAGAATTTCGCACCTTTCCAGCAACTCCAAGAACTTCAACGGTCGCTTTGCCACCCTCTTTCTTGACGAGTTTGCCCTTGAGGTACATCTCATCAGGAACAGTCACAAAGTATGCCGTTTTAGCATCAAAAGGTGTATTCTGAGCCTCAATCCTCTCCTTCTCTGGTTTGCGGAGGTAAATAGCCGCCGGCCCAAAGCTATCCATGTCCTTGTCCCCCATAATGGCACCTTTATTTGAGACTGAAACAACGAATAACTATGAATTGAAATGTCCTGATTTTCACGTACGAGACTAATAATAATGGCCGTGTGCCTAATATTGTAACATCATACCTCACTTAAACAAGAACGTGGGGCGCAGTATTTTGGCGCTGGCCTGAAAGCAGTGATAAAAAAGAAAATCATATATATTTATTAGCTTCATTAACAGTTAGCTTAAATATAGAATGAGCTTTTAAAAGAGTACTAAGCCTTACTGCTGGTCTAAAATCAATTAAAGAATTTTTCAAATCATTAAATGTTAAAGTCTATGACACGGGATCACATCAAACTGTTTAATAATAATAATAATAATTTTAAAAAAGTATTTGGATAGTAAACAGCGTGAACAGCACAAACCTGGGTTGGTGAGAAGCCTGCCTGTCAGTTGTCAGTGGATGTGAAGCGTTTGCGTTTATATAGGCGGGACATGAGCATGTCAGCAGATGATCACAACTCGATTTGGGCATGTATCTCTCTCATCATGGGGGACATCCTCTGACACACGAGCTTTGCGAAGCTTTTTCTGTCTGAACATGAAACTGTAAACCAAAAATGTCTGTAGTACAGCAGAAAGAAAATAGTGATGACACACCCGAGATTAAAACAATGATTTTCATCATGTTTTTTTATTCATGAGCAACTAAAACCCCCTTTTCGAGATGCAAATGTCACAAGTGTTAAGTTACGGTGCTTGACAATGTTTGACGTCGCTGAAATCATAACCCACATTTTATAGGGCATTTTTTTTATGACTAAATAAATAAAACGATTATCGTAACATTATAACACTTTAATTTGGCTTGGAACCGATACGGTATGTAATGCAAGTAACTCATCTGGACAGAAATACTTGAGCTAAGCCAATAAAATGTTAGGTGTGACAGTAATGGCTGAAGAATTTCTCCAAATTGACAATGGCTATGAATCCATCAAGCAATCTTTAAAGTCCTACTTTGCTCCAATCAAAAAACTGGAATACATTTAGAATCTGGCTTACTTGACAAATTTTTATTACACTTATTTACAAGATCAGCTGCCTTTACGTCTGTCTCACATAGGTAGCCAACAATTTGGAACCCATCTGCTTGTGAGATATAGTTGCAGAACACTTGTCCCACTCGTCTGCCTCTATTAAAGTCAAACAGATTTAAAGTTCAAGTGCTTGAGACGCCATCCCTTAGAAGGTATTGTGGACCATCTGCCAACTAGACCTATATTAAGTCCCACTCGAATATCCAAGAGCTTCATCCTTGGAATTCATTTGATTCTAAGGATGATGTTGAGATGGTAAATCGCTGTCCTTGTCAACGACACGACCCTGACTTTGATACGCTGTAGGCTCCAAATTGGATTTCCAGCTGGCTTAAAGACCTTGGAGAAGTATGATTGTTACATGTGTAAAAATAAAACTTAAATCAACAAAATGTTTGCTTGTGAACCAGAACATCGTTCATTGAAATGCCACGTCCGCAGGGCATCTGGTCCGTGACAAAAAAGCTCAGATTTCGACCCTCTGACAGTTAAGACAGACCAAGATTCTAAATGAACATGCCTTCATGGTATCGTGGCATCAGCTTTTCTAATGTTTATCGCACAAATTATTTTTGAAATATATGAAAACGTTATACAAGAGGATTTTTCAGTACGACCCAAATAGAGTATATATATATATATTTTTTTTTGTCAAACAAGATTAAAAACCTACGTACGTTGTAAATGGTTTCAAAGAGGAACATATTGTGGCCACTTTTAGAGTCATAGTTTAAACTTAAGTTTGAAAAAGGGGAACTTTGAAATTTTGCTTGTGCCAAATCCCATTTTATTGTGCAGATTAGTAACCTAATGAAGGGATCTGGTGTAGCATAAACAGTATAACCTGGAAAGAATTTGTTCAACATTATAGCAGCCTTGAGTCAAATTCCGGTCTATTAATTGTGACAAATGACAAGCGGGAGCCACCAGATGATATATGTAGTGGGAAAAAAGATGCCCAATACGTATAAATAGTAGTAATACTCTTTATTCTTGCATATGCGTGCTGGATTTCATACTATATGTTAAGAGCAAATTCCAAAGGGTGACATATATGACCAAGTGGGTCAGAGTCTCCCGCCTCCTATCTATTTGTGGACACTTCTGACATCCATTCATCTTGTTTATTTTCTTTTAAATGATTGTAAACATTCAATCACTCTAGAATATTGCCAAAAATAATGAATGGGTCAACCAGGCACGTGCATCGTTTCTGGTGGGTTAGAGGCGACAACTGTCAGATGATATTTAACATCTGACCCTAAGCAACCTTTGGCTTCAGACACTTTGGGTATTAACACGAGGGCGGTTTCTTTTTTCTAAAGATTATACTCAGGCTTATTGAATGATGCATCTCTAACAGGCAAGTCACGGACCAAGAAAAAAAAAGTGTAGTTTTAACCAAATTTTGATTCATTTAGTTATTTAGAAACCTGTTTATTTTACCCTACTTATTTGTTACAAATGATAAAATGGCTATTAAAATACTGAAATTATTATTTTGAACGTACGTCTGAAAGTGAATTAAATATAATAATTTGGGAAGTGGTTATGTAGCTTTAACAATACTTTTAATTCAATAAAAGTGTCTATTTACAATTAATGGTCAATTGTGTTCGATCTGCGACATTTGGGGATGCAACGTAACGTGTTACGACAGAAGGGATGACTTTACGGCTGCAGCAAATTCACAAATATTATTGGCTCACAGGAAATCACGTGAGCCTTAGGTTCCCTTGCTTACACGCTTCGGAAAGTTAGCGAGCTAAAGTTAGCCAAAGCTAACAGCACAAATTTACATTGACCCCACCATTTACCGTAGTAGAGATGGCGTCGGCAAAAAGGAAACGGGATGTTATGTTTGTAAGTTTTAGTTTGATTACGCTGTTTATCTAAATATACAAAAAAAACCCTCCTGTGTTTCCATGAGCTAACGCTAACGGTTGCTGCAGTGCTAGGCTATGTGTGTGCGTGACGCTGATGAAGTAAACTTATTATGAAGATTGTTGTATGAGCCCAGTTTGATTGTTGAACACGTGTACCTTTTACCCCCCAAATATGTACCTACGAATGTATGTAAACAGTTGTGGGGATTTTGTCAAACTTGAGCTCTTACACCATTGAATATGATTTGATTTCCCGCTTTATTAGGAGGACGATGATCTCCCTTATGAGGAGGAGATTATCAGAAATCCATATTCAGTCAAGTGCTGGATGCGTTACATCGAGTTCAAACAGAATGCGCCCAAAACAGTCCTCAATATGATCTATGAACGGGCTCTGAAAGAGTTGCCTGGAAGGTAAATGCGTCTTCAGATCTTCACTGTATTGCTGATAGTGATTTTTTTTACCATATTGATTTACCTGTCTGTAATAATTTAAATCTAAAAGCAAAGAATATGGTGCTCAAGTGTTGTTGTTTTTTCAATTATGCTTTCCCACAGTTATAAACTATGGTACAATTACCTGAGGGAAAGGAGGAAACAAGTCAAAGGGAAATGTATCAATGAACCAGTGTTTGAAGAAATTAACAACTGCCATGAAAGAGCGCTGGTGTTCATGCACAAGGTGATAAAGAGCCAACCGATTATTTAACACATTTTAATAAATGTATAAGTTGTTTACTGAAATTGTCCATCTATCTGCTGTGATTCCAGATGCCCAGGATATGGACCGATTATTGCCTGTTCCTAGTGTCGCAGTGCGAGATCACAAGGAGTCGGCGATCATTTGACCGTGCGCTCCGAGCTCTTCCTGTTACTCAGCATCCACGTATCTGGCCTCTCTATCTTCGCTTTGCCCGAAGCTTACCCCTGCCTGAGACGGCCATACGAGTCTACCGCAGATACCTTAAGGTACTGACGAGAAAGAGTTGGTAATAACTGGTGGATTTGTTGGTTAAAAATGTCAACTTGTGTATGTGCAGCTTTCCCCAGAGAATACAGAGGAATACATTGAGTACTTAAAATCTGTCGGCCGCTTGGATGAAGCTGCTGTACGTCTAGCGGCTGTAGTCAATGACGAAAGCTTTGTGTCCAAAGAAGGCAAGTCTAACTACCAGGTATGTTTTTCTACATTCCCTGAGAGTTTGACAATATATGACTCAACTATATCAAATGTATCATTGTTATATATTTGTTGTTGCAGTTGTGGCACGAGTTGTGCGACCTGATTTCTCAGAACCCTGACAAGGTGACTTCTCTAAATGTTGGCGCCATCATCCGAGGCGGGCTTACTCGCTTTACGGACCAGCTTGGCAAGCTTTGGTGCTCCTTAGCGGATTATTACATCAGAAGTGGCCTCTTTGAAAAGGTTTGTAAACAAACTGTCCAAAGTGCACAACCAAGGATATTCTTCTAGTTTTCCTTCCAAAAAAATAGCCCCTGCTCTCCATGGAGAGGTACACCTTAACCTTCTTATCATGTCTTCTAGGCCCGTGATGTGTATGAGGAGGCTATTCTTACTGTGGTAACTGTCAGGGATTTCACACAAGTCTTTGACAGTTACGCCCAATTTGAGGAGAGCATGATTGCAGCCAAGATGGAGACCACTTCCGAGATGGGCCAGGACGAAGAAGGTTTGTGTGCAGTCATCGAAAGCGCATCCCTCCCCTCTTTACTCAGTCTCACTTGTTCTTTCGCTTTGTTCTTCCCTCCCCAAGATGATATCGACCTGGAGCTTCGACTCGCCCGCTTTGAGGAGCTGATAACACGGCGGCCTCTTCTTCTCAACAGTGTGCTGTTGCGCCAGAACCCTCACAATGTCCATGAATGGCACAAACGTGTAAAACTGTACGAGGGCATTCCACGACAGGTGAGTCAACTTACGAGTGCCCGAATGAAAAGTCCAGAAACAATCAGAAATGTCGGTTCTGTCACAGCACTAAAACGTGATGTCCCCCTCCACCCACTCTACAGATCATCAACACTTACACAGAGGCTGTGCAGACTGTCGATGCCTTGAAGGCCACTGGGAAGCCCCACACACTCTGGGTCACCTTTGCAAAATTCTACGAGGACAATGAGCAGCTGGATGATGTAAGTGCATCAAGCCTGGAGGATACTCAATAGAAAAGCTCCGGCGAGGAAACTTGGAATGCTTTGTGTCATTTAGGCCAGGACCATATTTGAGAAGGCCACCAAGGTGAACTACAAGCAGGTGGACGACCTGGCCGCGGTTTGGTGTGAGTATGGCGAGATGGAACTCCGGCACGAAAACTACGACCAGGCACTGAGGATACTGAGGGTGAGACTTGCCTTTTTATTTAGCGTCAATCTTCTACAGAGGCTTTGCCACATCATTTTTTTCCCGTGTGTGTGTGTTGAACATATCTACTTGTGTAATGCGGAAATAGCCGCAATATCATAAAATCCGCGCTAGAGCAATTGCTTACACTGTTCTTCATTTGATGACTTTAGAAAGCCACAGCCATCCCATCCAAGAAGGCCGAGTACTTTGATGCCTCTGAGCCAGTCCAAAATAGAGTCTACAAGTCTTTGAAGGTCTGGTCCATGTTGGCAGACTTGGAAGAGAGTCTTGGCACATTCCAGGTGTGTATCTGCATGTCTTTTGGGGTTTTGTTCCTTAATGCAGCCAGTAAATTGGGAAATTGTGAACTGCAACCATGTTGCCTAATTCTTCTTCTCTCCAGTCCACAAAAGCGGTGTACGACCGCATTATTGACCTGCGTATCGCCACGCCACAGATTGTCATCAACTACGCCATGTTCCTCGAAGAGCACAAATACTTTGAGGAGAGCTTCAAAGTAAAAACATGGCAATGATGTGTAAATGTTGCCCTCTGCATACGATCCTCAATGTCCATGTTAAACCCCTTTGCCTCCAGGCGTACGAGCGTGGCATCGCCCTCTTCAAGTGGCCAAACGTTTACGACATCTGGAACACTTACCTCACCAAGTTCATTGACCGATACGGAGGCAAAAAGCTGGAGCGAGCCCGAGATCTCTTCGAGCAAGCTCTCGACGGCTGCCCCGCTAAATTTGCCAAGAGTGAGTTGCTTTCTGAAAGTCACCAATTATCATCTGCATTTAATATGGTACTGACCCTGCACGGTGTTCCAGCCATCTACCTTCTCTATGCCAAGCTGGAGGAGGAGTACGGACTGGCTCGTCACGCCATGGCTGTTTACGAAAGAGCGACGCAGGCGGTGGAAAATCAGGAGCGACACCAGATGTTCAATATCTACATCAAGAGAGCGGCTGAAATATATGGCGTCACGTACACCAGGGCCATTTACCAGAAGGCTATTGAGGTACGTGTTTCATTTGAGCATGTCGTATGGAACCCAAGGGATTTCAGTTGTGGTGTCTCGATGTGAACACTAGGAGGCTCTATCGCTGCACTCCTCGCAACTAGGCCAATCATTCGAAATCATGAATCCTTTATTTCTCCAGGTTCTCCCTGATGAGCATTCCAGGGACATGTGCTTGCGATTCGCCGACATGGAGAGCAAACTTGGTGAAATCGATCGGGCCAGAGCTATCTATTCTTACTGCTCTGAGATCTGCGACCCCAGGGTAGAAGCATCGTGCCACTGCAGCGTGTCTCTTTTTCACCAATTAATTGCACGTATATGAATTCAAGCCCTCCCTTCTCTCTTCTCCCTCAGGTCACTGCTGTATTCTGGCAGACGTGGAAAGAATTTGAGATCCGCCATGGAAACGAGGACAACATTAGAGAGATGCTCCGAATCAAGCGCAGCGTGCAGGCCACGTACAATACTCAGGTCAACTTCATGTCATCTCAGATGCTGAAGGCCACTACGAGCTCTACAGGCACCGGTAAGATGACTGCTTTGAATTCTCCGATTTAGTTACCGTTCATTAATTGCAACCACGTTTTTGGGGGGGTGTCCAGTGTCTGATCTTGCTCCAGGCCAGTTGGGAATTGACGACATGAAGATGTTGGAGCAGAAAGCACAGCAACTTGCAGCAGAGGCAGAGCAGGATAAACCCAAGCCAAAAGAAAAGATTCTCTTTATTAGGTCCGTTATTTTGCTTGTATGCCCATAAAATGATCTACATTCTAATATGTTTCAGAGTGTACAAAAAGTAAACTCATTTTCTGCATGCGCAGGAGTGACACATCTCGCAGCGAGTTGGCTGAGCTGGCCAAACAAGCCAATCCCGATGAGATCGATATTGATGACGAGGATGATGGGCAAGGCCCGGAGGGTGAGTATCACGACAAGGCTTCTAATGTTTGTTTTTAAGATTATCTCACTTGCTTAATGTCGCCCTCTCGTCGTCTTGCCACTTACAGAAGTCCAGCTGGAACAGAAGAGCGTTCCCACCGCTGTCTACGGAGGTCTGAAAGATGATTGAGCAACTTCTCAAGAACACTTACTGACTTTTGTAACATTGTAGTCATTTTTAACCTCACGTCATAAAAGATACATTTGTGAATTTGTATAAATTCTTGCATTCACTGATGAGAATTTTGATGACCGCATGGCTGCCCTCCACACTTTGCCTGGAGAAAGTAACATGCATTTTGGGGTGATGACCACAGTGGGTCAGGCTTTCTCAAGTATGTAATAGCAGGTCGTGCAATTGGGCAGGTGAATAGTTTGGGTTCGTGGAATTTTGTCAGTGTTTTGTTCAAAATTCTGTCCTGAATCAAAGAAATAACATTTGTACTTGTATTGTCATATGTAACAGGAATTCCAATATTACCTTGAATTGAAATAAATTTGTGTAATTTTTTAGCCTAACTAAGAGATGATTATTACATCCCTTCTATGAACATTCTGTGTGGGATGGACTTTGTACTTTTCCAAAGGTACCAACAAGTGGAGAAACATTTTCATAATTAGATTAACATAGCTGAAAGGTAATCCTCTTACAAAGTTACTGCAGTGGGCTGCAAGGCGATCAACATCATGTGATGAGGCATCCGTGCTATTTGCTTTCTTGCGGGCATGGTGCCACTGGAATAAAGGCTTCAAAACAACTGGAAAAAACCCTCCCAATTTATAGTTGGTGAAGAATGTCACTTAAATGACTCCACAGTGCATTTGAACAGCTCTATAAATTAAGTTATCAAACTGAGGTCTCAGGAAATTTGGAATATAAATTGTTTCTTTTTTAAAAGTGAAACTATATTTATGAGGACCGGTGTGCTAAGTTTTCAGCCAATTAAAATCACTTGACTAACAGCATAACATGAATCTGACATCCCTGCAAGATTTTTTTTTAAGTAAAGGGCATATTGTCATTGTCACAGGAATAAAATGATATTTTCTCGAAAACAAGACATTTTTTAAACGCAATATTTCTATTTATTGAAATGACAGCACCTGTAAATCAGCGTCAACGTTCCCAACCGGGAAATCCCGCCTCCCGTTTCAACAATCTCCATTCCTATTGGTTCTCCCGTTGAGTGACGTTGCCGGCGTTCACCTGGTAATCCGTCATCGGCGGCGAGGCTCAGCATGAACCTACTCCACCGACTCACACGGAGAGCTATGCGGTCGAATAAGAGGACAAACCGGGGCTCTTGTTCGCTTTAACCTCGCCTTCCTCCAACGCTTCGGCCCTAAGGAGCCTTTCACGAAGGATTCAAGCACTTTTCACCGCGGCGAGGTGGTCGTTAGCGGGCTCGGAAGCAGCTCCAGGCTGGATATTTCCCCCGACTTAATCCTCCAGCCACATCCGTATTCCCAGCCGTCATCGCGGACTGGAGTGACAATGCTTGTTTAGAGCTTTTCCGACGCGCTTTTGGAGGCCTTTTTTCCCCCAAGCATCGCATTGTATTTTTTAATTAACAACCCCGCCATGGTGGATTCCATAAGGAAGACTTTTGTCGTCCCCGATATCAAGCCACTGGATTTGTACGACTGCACTAAAGCAAAAATATGCTCAAGTGTCGCCTGGTTGTTGGCGAAGTCCTACGGCAGTGCAGGTAGGTTCACATACGCAGGCCCCGGGGACGATGCCCGTAACGCCGTTATGATCGCGCTGCGAGTTTTTTTTTTTAATTTTCTAGTGTGCTGGGAAACGTTTCAACATCCCACTCAGCGGTTTTGCAGCACAAAGAGGTGCACATGAAAGGGGGGGAAGCACGCTTGTTCTCATTCAATAGCTTGCTCACCTTTCCGAGGGGGAAGGTGTATTTGTGTCACAAACGACCCACCCTGCCCTTTCGATGTTGCTTGTATCTTTCAATGAATCCATAGCAAACATTCTTTTATGCAGTGTGAGATGATTATTTTTGACATGTCACACTGGGCGTGGATAATGTGCTGCCTCTCTGGGATGACAGGCCCGCTAACACTTGACTCTTGTAGTTCATCATTAAAATAATCAGTAGGGGAACACAGTTAATGTATAAATTGCATGACCTCAGGGTTTCACTTGCGTTGATCTGTGAAAATACCATGTTAGGTGTCAAAATAGATTGTCTGAGCTTTTCTAGACTGGTTCACAGCTCGAGAGAACTGCACAAAACTGACCCTTGCAGTTCGTCAACTAAATAATCATGTCACTACTGGCTCAGCAATTGAAGCTGGTTACTAATATAATGGTTTGACCCCAAGTTATCGCTGAAGAACGCACCCATCTATTAAAAACTACTCCTAGGTACCATAAATTGTATTTTACTGTCTGCACTTTAACTTCTTTAAGCTGTCAAATGTAATGAACTGCTACGGATAATCACAAAACAAGGCTGAACAATCCTAAATTATTATCAGCACCAATTTATGCATGTTTCTATGTGCAAAATCGAGGAAAATGTTCTGGGTTGATAAGCCTTGAATTCTTGCCGTTTATCATCCAAATAATTATTGCAGTGACTCAGCTACTGTTATAATTGCATGACCCCAGCGTTTCACTCCAAATGCTATTTTGGGTATTACAGTTGGTCGTATTTTGCCCTCAACTCATTGTTATGCTTTTTTAAAAAAATAGTGAAAAACAAATATCCTGCTCAATTACTTTTATTCCCACCCCACAACATCTCTTAAGTAATTTCCGTGAACAATGTTTCATTTAATTCAGATCACTTACTGTGGTTTCAGACGGTGGGAATAGTGTAGCATGTTATGAGCAAAACATGGCTTGCTTACACAATTCCAGGGTCCGGATCTCCCGGCAGTAGCTACTGTGTTTGCCCTGACCCCTCAACACACACACACACCTTCCTAGCCACGCCCTCTGGGTCAAAGTCACTTTCCATTCCTCCAGTCTGCAGGGTTATGCTGACTAGAAAGATTGTTTCCCATTGTCGTTTTTTATTTTTCTTGAGTCAACTTCTGCAGCCCCGATGACATCAAGTCTGAGTGAGGAAAACACAAGGCCATACTGAGAAGGTTTGCCGGGGTGTCTGGTGCCTTGCTTGACCAAAACCTAATTAGAGTCGCAGAGACATCCTTATGACAAGACTGTGATAAATAATAGCGTCGCCTGCAGATCCTTGTTGTTGGAACTGACAGAACTCGAGTGGGTGCTCCCCACAGACGCTGTTTGATCCACCCACCGGCGTTACGCATTCACCTCCAGAATAATCTCCTAATTGCTATCTCTGTCCCATAACGTGATTAAATGCTGCATTGTGCACATTATTAATGAATGTAATTGGAATAATCCGATTGCAAAGAAATCTTGGCGCAAAATGTTTGCCTTGAAGCGCTGCAGGGATTACGTTTCCAGCAGATACATGTTTACCTTTGTGTAAGAATAAATCGTTAAGGAGGAAAGAATGCATAAAAGACAGAGAATGTTCAAGGTTTGCTATTTTTTCCCACACCTACAAACAGAAGATAAGTTTGACGTTAGCTAATTTATCATTTTGAGAATCAAATCTAATGGGGGTTGGTGAAGGATAAACATGGCCGCCGTTGCATTTACTTTATTGACCAAACAGTAGCAAATTAGTCACACAATAAATGTTGTCGCGCAGGATTGGCCGACGTTTGGCTGCTCAGTCGTCTTATCCTGACACAGAGCTATGTTTTGCGTCAAGGTTAAGGCTGTCGTGATTGTGTACGAGTAGAGAATTTCCAAAGCCGGCCTTGACGCCGGGTGACAACTGATGTGACGGATAAATGAGTCAGAGCGACTTTGCGGCTTTACACCAGAACGAGACCAGAAACTCTTGATTCGCCTGTTCTGTTCTGGCTAACGTGTGCATTCCCGGTTAGTCTTACGTGGCTTTTTTTAGATTATTCATTCATGAAGAGGGAAGTACTGCATCTTGTTTTATTCTGATTGACAACCAATTATAATCAATTCGAAAAATGGGCTTTGTTAACGCATCAGACTTCAACTGTCGTAGAAGTGGGAAAACAAATTAAAAACTGCCTATTAAATCTGGATTAAAATAACAAATTGACATATTGTCGACTCTGTAGTCTCGCTATCAAAGTGCTCCGAATCTTCTCGAAATGATTACTCATCCCCCCCCAACCAGCGGTCGCTATGGTGAGTCAGCAGGCCAAGGATGTGAGCAGGATACTTTTGTTTACCATCCAACCCTTTAACACACTGTACATGGCTGTGTAGTGTGTTTCATGCTACTGCGCTCCATCAATGATCTGTTGAAGTACGCTACACACAAACAAGCCTCGTGTAACCCGAAGACGCTCCCGGAGGCGAAGATAATCGATACAAAAAGCAAAAGCATCATCTCGCATAGATTCTGTCGCACTGTCTGTGAATCCTCCTCTCGGGCATGCGTAATGCAATCGCACACTGTTGTCTTCAGTACAGGATGACGCCGCCGCCCAGTTTAATGCAATTTTAAGACTCCTCGGCTTCCCTGGTGTATTCGCTTGTGCTGGTCTGTTCGTTCTTTCTGTCAATAGAATCGATGGGGTTGATCAATTCTGAAAAGATTGCCAGTCCAAAGAAAGAAAGGAAGGAAGATACTCTAATTTGTTTCCCTGTTTAAGGACAGTGCTTCTGTCAGCATTCCGCTCCGTATGTCACATATGGGCCGCAGTGCCACAATGTGATTTGGGAGAGCGACAAAACAGGATGCGTTTGAAACAAAATAGTTGAGTGAAATAAAACACAGACGCCGCATAATAAGGAGGAGTTAGTCAGCAATCAGGAATGCATGTGCTGGTTCTATTTGCTTGAATTTTGGATGGAACCCAAGAATTATTTTCTTCTTATTTAGCAGCCATACCACATCGGTTGAGCTAACATTTGGTGACAGCCAGATTTATTTATATTTCCGAAAGAACTACACATGGTCCTGACCAGTACAAGCACACCTAATTGAGAAGGATCAATCGAGGCTCATATTGATCCCTATTCGGAAAATATTTTGGATTATTGCATGCTTCGCGGGAGTAGTTTGTAAAAAGCCCAAACGCAACCCAATGAATGCCATATTTTTGTCGATTTTCACTTCTAGTTGTGTGTCATCCCAATACTTTTGAATAGCCAATATGATCGCGTCTAACGCCGCCCGTTTGCGTGCGGCGGTATCTGTGACAAAAGCAGCCGGCAGGCAGTCTGGATAGATCAATAAAGAGGACGCGGCGGCACATGGTCAAATGTTGGTCACTTCTGACACTGCGGAACATTGCTCGATTGGGTTTGTCAGATGTCATCCATCCAACTCTTAATAACTTGTGGCATTTGCATCCTACTTTGCCTTCTGGGCAATTTTTTCTTTTTTGTATTGAGCCACGTGACTCCCAACTTGACGATTCTCAATGACACGTCGAGTGGTTCTGCACGCCCGTTGTTTCTCAGGCGAAGCTGGCCGCTTTGTTGTTCCGATACCGTGCCGATCGCTTGCGTATTTTACGATTACGTGACATTATATGGCGACAACTCCCATTGTTTATACACTTAGGTGTAATCTAGAGGACGCAGACACACTTTCAGTTCAAGCCTGTCTTTTTATACAAAAGTATTGAGAGCTTCTACGTTTGTCTTGGGCACAAAAGTATTAAGACACCCACCCATATTTTCAATCTCGCTTCCACGTTTCATAATTCCAACATTTTAGGTCATGTGGCCTCTGTGTGTTTTGCATCTTTGAGTTTGCTTCTGGTTCAGCCTACATGTGGAGGAACCAGTTTGAAAGAGGGCGTGTTGGGTGTTTTCAGTAATCTGTTTGCAGGAAAACCAGTCGGAGCAGATATATAATGAAGGTATCCACGGCCAGCCCGTCAATGTATCACGATGTATGTTTCCTCTTAGGCGATGCTGTGTGTTAGTTTTCTTCTGTACATGTGATAGTTTACAAAATTCTACACATTTGGATTTATTTGTAGTCTGCTGCCAGCTTGACATATCCGATTTAGAGTTAATCTCAAATTTCATATCTGAAGGAATAAATAAGTAGCCAAATTTGAGCCTTTATTCCCTTTCCTCTCTTGAATAAAATCCTCGATTCTCCAATGAGGCACAGTTTAACCCAATGTTTTTTGTCTCCCGCCAGAAAATGTCCCCGCCGAGCTGCGAGATCCCTTCTATTCGGACCAGTATGAGCAGGAGCACCTTAAACCGCCCGTCACTCGCCTCTTGCAGTCCTCGGAGCTTTATTGCCGCACCTACAGCCTCCTGCTACGGGGGGCAGGCCGAACCGATTCGCAGCCCAAAGACAACGTCGCCCTGCTGCAGCTGCTGGCCGAGCGAAACCTGGTCTCCAAAGAGCCTGACTCAGCGGTGACTGACGCAGACCTGCGACACAAGCCCATCAAAATGGTAACATATATTTAATGGATAGGATGCAAAGTGCTTTTGAAAGGCAAACTACTCTCATTAGGTTGTGTAGGTGTACCACACTGGAATAGAAAGGGTCCCGGGATGGGACCCCTCGTGCTCAATTTTGTCTGTTAAACTAAAGTACATACGTTTGTGTTCTACAATATACTTCAAATTCAAATTTATGCCTCCGATGTAATAACCTCTCTCAACCATAGATAAGTGTATTTTCTTTATTTAGTTTTTTTTGCATTTGTTATTTATATTCATAAAAATAAGTACAGTATAATACAGTTACTTGAGAGACAACAAAAAATCCTTCAATTCAATTTCTCAAGTGTGCCTAATGATGTGGCCAGACTGTCCGCTCGGCGAGCTACCAGTCCTACTGGTCGTGTGGACTTTTGAATTTGGGTCTTGTTTACGCTTTGATTCGCGGGATTAAAGGACCTCCTGAAAGACCCCCGTGCATTCATCCGTGCTCCCTTCCCCCCCTCTTTTACATCGCTCCCTCCAACTCATTCTGCTTATCCCAGAGGATGAGTGGATCCAGCTGCCAGGACAGCCACAAGCCTCTTTGACCCGCCGTAAAACCGAATCCTCCGCCATTATGCCCCCAGAACGTATCAGTGTATGTGGTCACGTTTGTGCAAGGGTTTGTATTCCGGGGTATGTGGAGGGCGCTACAATGGATGCTCCCAAACAGAACAATAGCCCGAGCGGTTCTGATGAAACTCAGGATCTTGTGAACACCCCAGGCTGGGCCTTGTAAGACAAGTCCAGCGAAACTGGTTTGTCCTCTCGCCCCCCTTCCCTTTTTTTTCTCTTTTTTGACAATGAACCACTGTCCGTCCCTCACCCTCGCTCGCTCACACGGCTTTGAAAATGATCGTCTTGAGGATCCGCCAGCAATTAGCTTCCCTGAAAGAGGCCGACTGTTTTCTTGGTAATTTAGTCACGTGTAACCTCTCGACAACTTTCTTCCTCAGTGGGAACCTGTTTTTAAGAAGGTCATTACAGAACGATGGCGGGAAAACGTGTCGCTTGCGTGCCTCCGATCCAAATCCCATCCACTAAACCCCTTTTTTGGCTGGTTATTATTATTTATTTTTTTTCCTCGCTGCATCATCCCGTCCATCCGAAGCCAATCTGGGTCACGTACATCAAAGCTTTGCATCAAGTGTGTCGTTTTCGCTGCCATGCGTTTGGTGTAGTCAGATGGAAACTTCTGACAGTGTCAATCAAGTCTAATCTTTGTCCCGTCCGTGTCAAGTTGTAGGCCGCACCCGCATCACAAACGAGCTCGGCATATCTGCTGTCTAGAAAGCGACGCACAGCGCAATTTGTGTCCGAGTAGCACTTTAGTCACGTCGTCACAGAAATCACACACTGTTCTTTTTATCGTCACGCGTTAAACCCAACAATTATTTCACGGAATGGTATCATCGCCAACTCTTTTATCAGAAACTAGATGCAGGCTTGCATATAATCATGTTAGATACTTTTCTGTTTTTTTCGGCGTATTCTTTAACCTGAACAACGCTTTCATTTGTTTTGAACTTGTTTACTTGATTTGATTCAAACTGAGCTAACGAACCGTATCTGCTGCTGCCAAAGCGAAGGTTTATTTTGATAATGTCCAACAAAACAGTTACCAGAACATTCCTCCTGAAAGTGACGTTATCTTGACGCTTTTTTTTGGTGGAGGCCTGGCTTGCACTACTCCTCAGATTGAGGGTAAAGATATGTGAAGATTAGAGATAATCTGCCACGCAGACTGAACGTCATGCCTTGTGATTGGATGACACAGCCGAGCGAAGCGCAAGGGGGTCCGTCTACCAACATCAAACTGATTTGCTTCGTTTTCATTTACACTGTGCAGTGTTTTCCTTTTTTTATTGCCCATTTAATCACACAAAAGTGTTTGCAGTCATTAGAATCACAGTAATAATGAATTAATCAATAAGGATTTTTATTTTATCATTCTTGATTATAATTTTTTTTTAATATAAATGCACTTCTAATAATTTGATAGTATATAAATAGTATATTTTAAAATGGATTAGAATAGATTTTACTCATATAAATAACATTAACCAATGATTTTAAATTTAATGATTAGAAAAAATAAAGGCAGAAATAAATATTCCAGGACCTTTTATGATGCCAATGCTTATTGGGCCAGATTCAAGACCGGCGTGGGGGCGGGGTGTTGTTGAGTCATATTTCAGACATAATCGGGCCGTGCCCTCGTCATAATCTTGCTTAATGAGCCAAAAAAATGCCCCGCTGTTATTTGTTTGCCGCCCGCAACACTTTGACACGCATATTTCCCAAGTTGCTCTGCTGATGAGGCTCATGGAGGGGAGCACTGATTCGTCACATGGGTCACTCAGGAACTGATACTTGTAAGGCAGGAACGTGGAGATTCTTTTTTTTTTTTTTTTTTCTAGCTCAGAGGCCAAGGTTTGAGTTGAGGTGCATTGTGGGTCAGCTGGCTGGTTGTCATGGCGATCTGGCAGCCTCTGCCTCATGCATTCTAGAGTGGCTCCTCTCTCTCCTCTCATTAGGGAGACTGGACCGGCCCACTCATAAGATGGGGGGGGGGGGGGGTTCTAACAACAAACACCGCCCTCCCCCTCCTTTTCTTTTTCCACTTGTTCATAAATTACTCCTCTGATTAATTAACACTCTCGCCAGCCTGTTTATGTCTGCTTCCATCTCTTGTTGCTGGGCGTGGAATAATAACCAAACATGTTTTGATGTGTTTATATTTTCAAAGCAGCCTCACCGAACTCGTCTAAAGATCAGACAGTCCTATGAAAGTGTTTTGTCAGGTGAACTGCCTTGTGCACGAAATGCTGAGTCTTCTCACCTCACGTTTATATTTTCGTAATGATACAAAATTGATAATGGTGTAATCCAATTTGCGTAACCATTATAAATAAAGAGTTAGTCATGACCAAGTTGAATTGTGAGCTCTGAGAGGATTATTCCATTTTTCATCAGCATGCACTGTCCGTTTGTCCTATTTTCTGCTGCTACAGCGGTGCATCATCTACACAGTGGAGCAAAAAAGCTCCCTGCAGACACGGACGAGGCATTCCTGCCCTCGGCCATCATGTCAGGAAGGGCTGCCGCGTCTGCCTCAAAAAACTGTCAGACAAGCGCTTGCTGGCACGTGACCGGCAAAGGTCAGCACTTTGCCGGACGAGATTCATGCATGCGTGCGTGTGTGCGCGCAGCTGGAGCGACCCCATCGCCGGCCGGCCCATGCGGGAATGTCTGAGCCTGTAAAGTGGAATTAATGCCGCCTCAAAGAGAGCAGCCACCGATTTGGACAGATTAGGCTCAACGTTGGACTAGACCCATGAGCAGAATGTGCTGCTGGTGACAATTAATTAGGAGGCCGGTGTTGTTAGTCAGGTGAGAGGGGCCCTGTTGAGCCGTTTGAAAGAATGTGAGCCGTCTTTTAATGTACTCCGGCCGCTAAAAGGTTCTGTCTGCGCTTACGAGAGCGTGCACTTAGCATTGGAGGGAGTCTAACAACTGGATGGAGTCTGTGACATAACTCCAAATGCAAACAATGCTGGATGACTCCGACTCCCCCCCCACCCACACACAAGCATACAGTACATGTGACCATATCGCTGATCTGCTTCCAATGTAATGATTTAACGACCGAACACATACGAGTCTAAAGGTCAGTTTCTTCGATTGACGTGTTTTTTTTTCTGCTGACTCGTATTTGGCTTCTGCTGACGCCTACAGGAGACTCTGTGTAAATCCACGTTAGCAAAAGTCATGGCTTCTAAATTGAAAAACAAGTTGAATTTGATTTATGATTTTTTTAAGTTTATGTTCTGTCCCATTTCTCCTTGCAGAGTGCTCACCTGGCCATGATGGACGCCCTGATGGCCGTGGGAGCCTCGGAGACGGTGACTTCGGTCAAGTCGGGCGCTTCTCAACACCTCCTGGACGGGACTTTGAGCTGGGAAGATGCTCTGCTACACTGGGTTAACACGGTCAGTGGACACTAAACAGAAATATTTGAAGGCACCTATGTTTGGACTGTTGACAGCGTTAATCAACTTGCTTTGACGCGTTCAGCTCAACCAGAGGCTGAAGGAACTCACAGAAGGAGCCCAAACTGAACAAAGCCCTCAAGCCGTCACCGAGAATGAGCTCCAACCTCTTCAACCTGCTGTGAGTATTTATCTCGCCGCCGTTGTATCCAAACTCGCCCCGTTTTTTCTACATTTGCAAGATGACAATCCTATTTTGCTCCAGCACATTTATATGGTGATACGAAATAATCCTGCCAGGTGGTTTGCAAGAAGCTCCACAGTTGTTTTTTGCGCAACCTCTCCGTCCTTCACTGTAGTGTTTTAAATCTCTCTTTGTGCTCCTGTCCTCCATTTCTCCTTTTTCTCTTCTCTGTCGCCTTGCTGTCCTTAAATGCCTCTTTGACAGTGTCCTACTCGCTGGTACTGGAAACTAGTTCCTGTAAGTTCCCTTTCTTTGCTCTGCTCCTTTCCCCCTCCATTCCTCCAGTGTCCTCATCAAATGTCTGACAGGTTAGAGGTTTCTTTTTGTTTTTTTTTGTTTGGCTACATTTAATTTGAGTTCTGCAAGTACAGGCTGCGACACAGTTGATTAAGCCGCGAGCGGGTGCATGATGGCCAAGCATGTCTGCACATGTTTGAATGGTAATAACAGCGGTGCTTTGTTTACATGTGGGAATTTGTGATCACACCCTTAACTCTTTGCTTTTGTTCCATCTTTACGCGTTCCCCATACAGAAACACGGCAAGAGCATGTTTGCACCTGTTCTACACAATGTAACTCTTTGTTTAGCTTCTACCTCATTTGTTTACAGTCTGCACTGTTCATTTTTCCATTCGGAACAACAAGAAAGCAACAAACACGTGCAATATTTTTCCGAAGGCCAATTATTACCTAGTTTCTTTCGTAAAAATAACTAATTGTTTCTTATTTAATCATCTAATTTTGTGAAATGAGGATTTTTGCCTTTTGGTTAGCTGGAAGGTACAATCATTAAAATTATAAAATCATCAAATATTTTAATGTAGGTGTTGTGGATCGATAAGATTTTCCCTTTTTCAATGAAACTATTGAAATAAGTTTTTGAATTTTTTAAAGCTGTACCTGTTTATTTAAACAAGATCATGAAAATCTCAGCACGTGGCGTTCACAACCACTAGGGGACGTATTTGCATCGTCCCAACAGCATTTCCGGTCAGTTTCTTGTTGTCTTATTGCTTTTATTTGTATGTTTCAGCTTCGCTACAGAAAGGATAAAGTTCAGTCCAAACAGAACCCCGTCTTCCCGGCGGTGAACAAAGTCCGAGACCTCTCTAGCGGCTGTGCTATCGCCGCTGTCCTACATTACTACTGCCCCGGCCTGCTAAGACTTGAAGGTAGCAACTTGCTAGCATCTGAACTGCGCAGGTGTTGAACTTCATGTGGTCTTGTCCCTCTAGATGTTTGCATGAAGGAGACCATGTCGGCCACAGACAGCTTGCACAACCTGCAGTTCATCCGCGAGTTCTGCGACAGCTGCCTGAAGAGCTGCTGCCACTTGGCCTTGGAGGATTTGCTCTACGCGCCTCAAGAGCTTCGGGTACTGACGTTCATCCCTCTTGACTATTCATCGCATGGCAAAATATTGCGTAACTCACTTTTCCCTCCCGTGTGATTTGTTTTTCTTCCTTTTTTTTCCTCAGCTCAACACGCTCAGCTTTGTAGCAGAGCTGCTCCACTGGTTCGAAGTGCAAAGGCCAGATTTTGTTCAACCGGTGGACACGTTGAGTAAGCGTCAATCATTGACTCTTCCTTTGGGAACACGTTTGTATCATCTCGCTGAATGAATGAACGAGTCGGTGCAGCGACTCTGTGTTATTTGATTCAAACGAATATTTTCTGTAATTCTGACTTCCTTTGTAAATGTGGCGTAAACAGAAGACCATTTTCAACTGAGGTCCATTATTTCTTGATGAAGTAATACAATTTGATATTTGTGATTCAATTTGCCAGTTGTGTTCTGTTCCCTCAGACGGCTGCACACCATCGACGCCCCGCGGTGTGAGCAGTAATAGGTGAGATACCTCATGAATACAAACGGAATTGGAGCGAGCCATGAAGCTATTTTTCATGTGTTTCCGCTTCACAGCACTTCTCCATCTATCTTAAAGAAGCCTTTCCTCCCAATTTCCTCCCCTGCATCAGGTGAGATTACGATTCATCGTGCAAAATATCTTGTCATGATTATAAACCTTTGAATTCAATGTACCCGCATTTCAAGCACTTGTTTCTTTTGGCATGATTAATTTAAAAAATCCATGTTGCAGTTTCATGTGCGGTGTTTGTGTGCGCGCATGCTTTTACTTTGTGCGTGTGTGTGTGTGTTCCACCGTGCGTAGGGTCTTTGAATCACTCTACCTCAATGTCTCATTTAGAAGGAGTTGGAAAGACGTGGAGCAAGAAAAGGTGCGTATTTGCGACCAAGTCAACAGCGTGTTTTATTTGGACTCACACATGTTTTGTTTTCTGCCTAGCCGCCCCCTGTCAGCCGTTTCCTTCAGCATTCCTTTCGGCCTGGACAGCGACGTGGACATTGTGATGGGCAACCCGGTGATAACGCGATCGCTGAGCTCGGACCAGCTCGCTCCACTCAGCCCAAACGTGACTCGATCGCCCTTCATGCCTCCCGAGCACCTGGGCAAAGCGTCCGCTTCCAACGGCGTCCACAGAGCCTCCTGGTGCACCCAGAGTCCCGATCATCCGATATTAGCGGAGAACGGCATCGGGGCGACTGAAACGGGGGAGCTGCCGACCATCGAAGAGGCCCTCCAGATCATTCACAACGAGAGAAAGTTGGAGCCTCGCTTGCATCCCGACGGCGCTCCCGACGGCTTCTACCTCCACTCTCCGGACGACCCCGCCAGCTCGAGACATCACAGAAGGTCGGCGCCCGTCAGCTGCTCGGCCCCGGCCCGCTCAGGAATGATGCACCGGTCCAAAGGGCCCACTCGAACCAGAAATACTTCGGAATGCTCACGTGACGACGACTCGGTCTTAAGAGACGGCAGCGTGGATTCTGATGCCTCGGAGGACACACCTCGGGCTCAGTCCATGCCCGGCACACCCGGAGCCCAGTCGGACAGCGGCGTAAAGATGACCAGCTTTGCGGAACGCAAAAAGAAGCAAAGTGAAGACTCTCGCAAAGGCAGTGACGACTCTGTTCCGCCCGCCACCACGTGGGACGTGAAGTTTGAAGAAAGCCCCGGCAAGAGCCCTCAGCTCACCAATGAAATGTCAGAGCTCGGCGTACGTCTGGAGGAAAAGCGGCGGGCCATCGAAGCCCAGAAGAAGCGCATCGAGGCCATCTTTGCCAAGCATCGGCAAAGGCTGGGGAAGAGCGCCTTTCTACAGCTGAAGAAGGAGGAGGACGGCGAGGCCAAAGAAGGCCCCTCCTCCGCCGAAGAAGACCTCGCTCGGTTGACGCTGGAGGAACGGCTGGCCAGCGTGGAGGACGGCGAGCGTGAAAGTCACGTTAAAGGGGGACTCGGTCTCACCAAAGACAAGGCAAGTACACCCGGAGAAAAACCGGCAGCGCCACTTGGGGACTACAACAACGCCGTATCTAAGTTGACTGCCGCGCTCAGTTCGCTTCAGAGCGACATGCAGCGGCTCACCGAGCAGCAGAACCAACTGGTGCAGAAGAAAGTTCCTGGCAACAAATCCTGGGTCATCCCACCCAGCCCCAAGACTTCCACGCCGTCCCCCTCCCCCGCACGCCTCTCACGGGAATCCACCCGGGACTTGAATTCAGCCTCACCTTCGCCATCCCGCAAGCTGGCCACCCACACCACCCCTCCAAAGTCTCCTCAAGTGGTCCATCGTAGAACTCAGTCCATGCCCCCTAAGAGCCCCAAACACAATCGCCCCACAGAGGGACGATTCCCGGCTCTATCGAGGCATATCAACGTGCCGACGAGCGTTGACCGCATTCCCCATCTTCGTCGGGTGAACCCCTCGCAGTCTCAAATCCAGACGTCGTCCTCGTTCTCCATCGGCGACGCCGATAGCTTTGACGAGGTTCGCTCTCTCGCTGCCACGCCCATCTCCACAGCGACGCTCACTCCAACGCCGACTCGGCATCATCCCACAGATGACATCCTCTCCGAAGTGGGCTCCAACGACGACGAAAGTATATTCAGCGTGGACGTGGAAGCCAGGCCCTCGCATGCCAGCAGGAAGGAGGGGGCGGCAAGAGGGGGCTCCAGCTCCGGCGCCCCGTCCGAATGCTCCTTCGAGAGCGACGTCCCGCCCGCGGCCGTCAACGGCAAACGGAGTAGCCTCATCGAGATCTCGCTGTCTTCACTGCAAGGAAATGCAGAGGAGGACGAGGATCCTTTGCCCGACGAGCCGGAGGCGAAATCAGGAGTCGGTTTCTTCTTCAAGGTAGGACATGAAAAGCTGCTTTGTGTGAACTGGATGACTTGCCACCATCCTAAAACTGCTCCTCCTCTTTAGGACGACAAGGTACGACCTGAAGATGAGATGGCGCAGAGGAAAGCTGCCTTGCTGGAGAAACAGCAGAAGCGGACAGAGGAGATGAGGAAACGCAAGCAGGAACAGGACAAAGAGTGGGTTCTTCTGCCTTTGTCCCTTTCTAAATTGTAGGCTGTGAATTAATTGAAAAAAATCTTCTCTTCTCTGTCCTCACCTCAGCAAGCCTCAGTGGATGGTCATCGAAGGCTGGGGCAACAAAAGCGAGGACCGACCCCAGACCCCCGGCACCCCCCCAGCGTCGCACACCCCCTCGGCCGAGGGAACTCCCCAGCGCCGAGGAGATTTCACGCGGCAGGAGTACGAACGCAGGCATCAGCTGAAGATCATGGAGGACCTGGACAAGGTGCTCAGACAAAAGCCCACCACCGTGCGCGGTGTCAAGAAGCAGAGACCCAAGACCGTGTTCAGGGACGACTCGGCCCTCGCGCACAGCCCCGTCAAGGGTCTCCTGGGTAACTCCAGTCTCTGTCTCAAAGCGACAGCTTCTTCCCTTTTAGTTCTTTTGCTGATATGTTTTTGTTTTTCCCCTTGTAGGCAGCCGGCTGAACAAAGTCTACTCCCAATCCACCATGAACTTGTCCTCCATGACGCATGACTCTGGAGGCTTGACTGTCAGGAGATCTACCAGGTAACAAAACAGGATTCACAAGTACAGAAGTATCTTCTTGGGTTTTTTTTTTTTTTTTAACTGATTAATTGCGGGGAAAAAAACTCTCTTCTCCTTTCCTCTCACCAGTCGTTCGCACTCTCCCTCCCGTCTCATGTCGCCGGGAAGAATGAGCGCTCACAACGGCGACTGGGAAAACGGCTCCACGGTTTCCTCCACTGCCTCCATCCCCGAGTACACAGGTTAGACTCAACGTTAACTGTGACTTGATGTGTTCAGTAAAGTGTGATTTCTAAAAAAAAATATTATATATATTTATTTATTTATGTATTCTAAAATTTTTATTTATTTGACACTTTCAAATTGACAAGCATATATATATATTTTTTTTCCCAGGACCAAAGCTATATAAAGAGCCAAGCTTTAAGTCCAACAAGTTCATCATCCATAATGCCATCTCACGCTGCTGTCTGGCCGGCAAGGTCAACGAACCCCAGAAAAACAAGATTGTAGAGGTGAGCTCTCCGCTCGCCGTGTCAAAGTCCGACACCGAGGTCCGTCGTAACGTGTTCCATATTTTTCCGCAGGAAATGGAGAAGAGCACAGCCAACCATTTCCTCATCCTCTTCAGGGACTCCAGTTGCCAGTTCCGGGCGGTGTACACCATGAACCCCGAAACGGAAGAGATGTCGCGGCTCACCGGCATCGGGCCTCGTGTTATCACGCTGGACATGGTGGAGTCCATCTATAAGTACAACTCGGACCGCAAGCAGTTCACCGCCATCCCGTCCAAGACCATGTCCATGAGCGTGGACGCCATCACCATCCCCGGACACTTGTGGCAAAAGCGCCCGGGAACTCCCAAGAAGCTCGCCACCCCAAAATGAACACACCGTTGCGATTCAGGTTTTCTATTCTGGCCAGTCTGGGGAACTTTTTTTTTTTTTTTTATCTTAGTAGCAGACGAATGGAGTGACTGAGAACAATCAACGCTATGTGCCAAGAAAACGGATGAATCCCTATGATTGCTTCCCTCCTCGGAGCTTCTGGATTTATGATTGTATGCGGGGAAAAAAGAATGTTGGCGTAGGGGCATTCGGTGTCGTTCCTCACGCTCCGTCTCCTCTAACATCTTTTGCCTTTTCTTGGCCCAAGACTCAAGTTGAGACAACTTCACTGCTTTGCCTTCGTGCAACAACATTTAAAGGCCGGAGAATTTCCCACGCCTCTCCCTCCGGCTTCCCGCTTTTTTTTTTTCTCCATTGCCTTTTCTTCTCCTCTCTAGGGCTCGATGGCTAGACAGCCGACTGAAAGGCGAGGTCACATCTGGAAAAAGACGGCTTTCGTATGAATGTCGGTGATCCCCGCCTGCCGCCCGTGCATTCGACTCGCTCTGCTGTAAAGACATCTGGATGTCAATTTTTTATTGTTTGCTGGATTGACACACGGTGCGCTTAGAAACACAACTGGAAAGAAAACAATGGAGGAGGGCTCGTGTTTGTACTTTGCTCAGCGATGCTGATTTGACACATAAAGAATGCTGATCACTTTTCAAGGATAATTTGCTTCTAAATAAAAGCTGCATATTTCCCTTTTGTAAGCTCGGAATAAGCTAGTCTGCTGCGTAAGTGTTGGTTGGATGTGTGCTTGGGAGCAAATGAGTGCGTAAAAGAAAAACGTTTTGTCGCCGGGGAGCTTGTTTATGACCATGAATTGATTTCCTTCTTGTCTGTCCAGGCTTCTTGATGAAGGATTATTCTGGACTGTAGCAGCCGTAAATATACAAGACACTATTTTGACTCTTTTGTGTCAAATTGGAGAAATGTAAAATGGCCAAACTTTTTGCAATCACAATTGTAGTTGCCAGTGATGTAGTTGCCATGGTTAATTGGCCACCGTTATCTTCCTTGTACCGCCTCTTAAAAACAAAAAAATCACTGACTGCCTCCAACACGTGTTATGAATGACATTTGAATACAGATGCGAATACAGAAAAATAAAAACAAAAACAAAAAAAAAAAACAAGAACGTGTGCACATGAATTATGGATGTGACGCTTGTATTTATTTGTTTATCAAAAGTAGTATGTGGTTATGCAATGACATTATTTTGATTCTGTGCAATCCTCCCCCCTAAAATTCTTGCCACCCGTGGGGATCTATTTATTTAGTTTGCTTTCGATTTATGTTTAATTTCAGGTTGTATTTCTGTGGGTTCAGGTAGCATCCTTCCCTGCTCCTTTAGGTGTCATGAGTTTTTTTCTTTTTTTTTTCTTTTCATCAAATCTGTGCCAGTACGTGTATACTTATCACTCATTGTCTCTCCTTGGCATCAAGACCAGAATAAAAATCATTTTTAAATCAGTCATTTTTTGTTGTTCCATCTGTTATCATTTTTTATTTTATTTATTTACATCACAGCAGCAGGTTGAGGTCGTCACCATGTAAACAAAAAAAAAAGAAAAAAAAAACAATCCCTATTTTAATTTGACTGTCATATGAAGTTGCAACGTTTTCAAAAGTGATCTCAGCTGTGTTTGGTGTGCAGCATCTCAGTAAGCAGAGAGTTACAGGGTAAATCACCCAGCAGGTGGCGCTGGTACAAATATTCCTCCACCTGCAAGCTGATGCTGCGCACCTCGGGCAGCCTAAGCAGCAACTGGCCAAATTTGTCCGAATGTCCCGGGTGAGTCCTCTGCGTGTGCTCCATCAGCGCCCTGTTCACTCTCTCTTGCGTGTGCTCCACTTGCTGCCGACTTTGCACGGACTTCACATCTACGCCAACACAAACACACATTAGATTTACTCAAATATCTCTCAAGGTATACCTACAACATTTTCTGTCAGTTGAAGTGCTTTAGCGTTTGTATTCGTCAGTTATTTTATTTGATAAAATATTGTTTACTGTTCGTTTTAAAACCGCATTTGTGCGACTGCAAGTCACCTTACTAGCATAACAACTTTGGCTAACGCTGGTTTGTTTACAGTTTGCAATGCCATTTTCGCGAACATTGCATTTGAGTTGTTGCTGCAATAGATGACGACGGTACATTTGGTAGCAAGGTAACGGCGTTTGAGTCACATGTCCATGCCTATTTTATATTTTACTCGGTTAAAAAGTACTTTAAGGACTATTTCTTTCCCTGCATTAAATTCCTAAACATACTTCAGCCACAAGAAGCCCCTAGATGGCGCCATAGCATAGTTCTCTAATGTCGGTCGCTATATTTTACTACTTACATCCTTTATGGTAATATCTATTAACCTATGTTATTGTTCTTAGTGTAATTCCACATTCGTTGTTGCATTCCTCTCTGCTGAGGAAATGAGAAGCTCACCGGGGTTAAAAAGCACCAAATATTTGAGACAGACAAACTCGTGCCTGTCAAAGTGGAGTGCCTTCAGTTTGGACACCAAATCCTGTGTTCTGGTAACCAAACTGCTGAGTGTGGCTCCTGCTTGAGAAATGATGGTTGACATCTCGATCTAGGGAGGAGGAGAATGATAGACGTGTTCCATTTGCAATCGACACCTTTTTCTTAAACTTTTGAGTGGCGCCCATTACCTGTTGTCCCATGACCAGATATATGCAACCCTCTTTTCCATAGTTGACCTGTCTGCAGAGATGGTCCAGAACCAGCAGCTCACTCCAGCAACTCTGTAGAAGGACCATCTGGTCTTCCACCTTTGAGGTAGAAGAACAAGTGTGTCAAGGTAATGACTATTCTAATAAAACTCTGTAGATGTCACCACTGTATTTGGTAGCTCAGATGTAGGATGTTTTTTTTTTCCCTGCAGTCAATCAACAAAAATATGAAAAATACTCCTAAAAATAGTTTTACAGTGAATTGAGACTGAGCCCTGTGCGAGTAATTGAGCGCCAAAGCAAAAGGCTTGTAATTGCCTATTTATGCCACAAGATGGAGGCAAATCACTTTGACGTTTCCCAACGAAATGAAGCCCATTTCCTTAATTCGACGTAGTTGCTTGGCATGACTGTTACATTTCCGTTGATGCCTCTATGATCTGTAAAGCTGTTCACCTTGAGCTCCTTGAAGAGCGAACTGTTCCTGGCCCACTCCACCAAACTAAACAAAGTTTGGTCCGCCATTTTGCACATGATACTAAACGTGTTGAGGCAGTCGTGCTTGCCTCGGTTGGCCTGTTCCCTCTGCAGACTGGCCACCACCTTGGCGCATAGCTGACTCTCGTCTTGCTCCCCTTCCAGGAGCTGAGCGAGAAAGGCCGAGTGGGCGCCGTGGGGGGCCGAGCAGTTGACGGGGCCGGGTGGGGTGGATGGGACGCTTGAGCACGGCGAAGTCGAGGGGGTTCGTAACATGTACGTGCTGCTCGGGGTTCTGTGCGTGGGGTAGTGTGAAGGAGTCGGGCTGTAGCCCAGAGGCAGTTGTAGTTCCTCCGGGAGGTAACCGGGGAATGTCTGGTGACGAATTCCGCTGTAGGGAAGTGGCGGAGGAGGGACCACCCTGTCGTCGTTCATAGTGCAGTCTAAAGGCAAGGGGGGATACATGTGTGATTGGTGGAAAGCGTCCGGAGACATGGGAGCGCTCGTGGGGTTGCGCATGAATGAACAGTCACTAGTAGCTGCAGGCCAAAGCCTTTGCGTTGTTTCCATTTTGGTCCTATAGGGGGCGGTGTTGGCCTGGGGGTGCACTTTTTGTTCTTTCATCTGCCTGTAGAAGGGTCCGAACTTGTTCCTGCCGCCTCGCATGCGGTCCGCTCTCACGGCTGTCCCACAGGGCATAAAACACACAATGTTTAGACATTTCAAATTTATCAATTTATTTTAATAATTATTTTAATTTGAATTGACATTGTGCTGTAGTCAAATTGGTGTTCTGCTGCAGCGCTCTTTTTTTTTTTTTTAAGAACCTAGCTTATCTCCGCACTATAAAATCGTCTTATGTAAACTGGGTCATCCATCACAAGTGGTGCTCATGTTGAATTTTATGACCTCCCAGATACAGAGATGAGCACATGCGTGTCAGTGGAGCAAAATCAGTGTTGCCCATGAACAAAGGGCACGCGTTCTCAAGACATACCTTCTGTCTTCATGCCCACCGTCAGACACTTTTGAAAGCGACAGGAGGGGCAGCGCTTCCTCTGGGCGACGTTCATCGGGCAGCTCTGTCCCTCTGCGCAAGTGTAGCGTTTGTTGTTCTGCACGGAGCGCTTGAAGAAACCCTGCCGAGACGCCACCAGTTAGACATTTTGACACGCGGCTTGATGTCGTCCGCTTTACCTTGCAGCTCTCGCAGGTGAGCAGGCCGTAGTGGTACCCCGATATTTTATCCCCGCACACTGGACATCCCTCGCCGGGTTCGGGTCTGGCGTCCGCGTTCCGCCGTGACTCCTGAGCTGAGCAAGCGCAGTAAAAACACAACCAAGTTTAAAGATACATGCTGTAGCTGACAATATTTGCTTGCGCGTCACAGGCCGAGATAAGTTGTGAACTGATGAAGTTCCGAGCGAGTGATAACACGTGCTTTCTAACAGGAACTCCCTGTTTTTTTTTTGTTTTTTTTTTTCCTTCCATTCACGCAGTTCGACCGTCCGACATTTTTTCCGCTCATCTCAAATCATCTTTGCTTGTCGTAAAGTGAGTTGAAGTGAGTCACCTGCCACGGGCCAGCACTTGATATCTCAAGCTTACCCTTGCACTAGTATCTTGAAAACTTGGAAGACAGCCCCCCGTATCTCAAGAATAATTTTTTATTGCTGAATCACTTGCGAGAACCATAAATGGTCATGACATGATTGCTAAGTGAAGAGTTTTGCACGGTGTCTTATGTAGGGCTGTGTCACAAACTGTAAAAGTGTTGTATTCGAGTAATTCACCATTCAATAGTGAAACACAGCCATGTGTCACCATTCAGTTTGATATGCGTCATCATAGATACGACACTTACATAATTAACATTGGCCCCGGTAGATAATGACTTCCATCGGAATCTCTTTCACCCAGCAGTCGACTTTTATGATATCTGCACAATGGAAGGCGCTCTATAAACCTGCTTCAGACAGTTTGGTCTTCCAATTTAGCCACGTTACTTTTGCACGCACATGCCTCTTGGGTCATTGGCATGTTTTCTCTCGGTATGATTCCGTGAAAACGACACTTAGCATTAAATTGAATGAATACGGCCTGAACTGGGCAAGGTGCACCTAATGACATGATCAGTGTTATTACTCACACGTTGATGCTTCTTCTAAAGGAAAGATGTCCTCATGGTAGTTGTCCGTCTTGGCACCAGAAGCCTGTTCCTGTTGCGGCGGCTGTTCTTGGAATTGATCAGGGAAGTCCATATTGTCTCGAGGGGCGACAGGTCCACGGTCGGGTCAGCTCAGGTCTTCATAGTCTCGGGTACAACGGGGAGCGGACGCACACCACCCAACCCCGAGCGCACCCGGTGGACTGACAATCGGTTGAGGGCCACATGTGGACTTTGATCGCTAGTCGTAAAAAAAAAAAACCCTCTCCTGACTGGCACTCCTAGCCTACGTCCTAGAGTCTAGGACCTAGACAGTCAGTCGTATAGCCACCTGCTGGAATGTTACTGTAGTGAAGTCAGTGAACCATTTCTTCTCGAGCTGGAAGCGCGATAAGATAACACTCACCACCGCTGCAAATTGTGGCCATTCACAGATTTCATATCTTCATTTTGTGCCTTTGTATTGTGTATTGTTTATGGAGTCGCCAAGGAAGCGCATTACGAAACAACCCCTCCATCATTGATAGAAATGGTACAAAAAGCATCTTGTAATCCTCCTGCCCAAAAAATACAATTTTATCTTTTTTATTTAATAGCACTCTATAATAACTATACTTTATAAAATAATATACTGCGTTAAAAATAATTAAATCGGATGTAAAGGACACTTTCAATGACACAAGCCTTGAGTGATACTTCTCAAACTTGAATTAAATCTTCACACTCATCATACTTGAGATTGTTACAGACAGAGTGCAAAAAAGGTCTCGTTATTTTTAAAAATGTACTTAAAACTCAGCAAAAGCAGGGTCAGAGGTGATTTCCTGAGCATTTTGATGACCTCTAGTGGCTATAAACAGCCTAACTCACCAGACACTTTATTAAGTACACTTGCACAGTAGCAAGTATCAAAGGCCCTTTAAAAATATCCCCATGTTTTATGGATCTATTTTTTTTTCCCTAAACATTCCCATGGCAGGAAACTACTACCAAGACTACGCAATATGTATTAATTATAATAGTAATAATAATTCATGTTTTACAATCATACTGACATGATCAATTGCAAACTCGTAACTTTATTGATACCTCTATGTGAAAAGAAGATTATTCCTATTCTTTTTTTATTATTTGAAATGCAGACCCAGTCTCACATATGGGTCTGAAAGCGACAACGTGCGCCGACGTTAAAGCATCAGTCCATTTCCTCGCTGCTCCCACAAACTGGTTCGTCCTCGGTGATCACCCACACCTCATTGTGCCTCTCCCACATTGTCATGGGGCTGTAACACACGCGCACACACACACACACACACACACACACACACACACACACACACACACACACACACACACATACATGTCAAAAGCAAGACACAGGCTTCACTCCCCAAAAAGTATAAACACTTCTTAAAAATTAAACGTAATATACTAAAAAGTTAAACAGAATTATGCTGTACTTAAGAAGTTATTTTGCATACCACTAGAGGGCGTCCCACACAATTCAACCTCAATGTGTGACGTGATATACATATAAAAAAAAGACCTGTTATATCCGGCGCCGTAGTGGCAGTCGTCTTTGAAGCGAGCGCCGACCTTCATCAGGTCGTACATCAGGCCCTCGCTGTGATGACAGTCGCTCAACGAGTTCATCCACCCGCCATAACTCCGAACGTACACGTTTACAGCCGGCATATCGTAGAAGAACACCTGCGGGCCAATGTCAGTCAAGCGGGGTGTGTAGTGACAATCGGACAAATGACAGCATCTATCCCAAAATGAGTTATTTTGTTAAACGACAAGACACCAGTTAGCTTAGATTCTTCTGTTTCATCTGCGTACGCCACAAATGATAATAGCAGTGAGCACATGCACCGATATAGGCGCGTGAGGGGTCTCTAATATTTGAATTTTGTTCGATCGTAATACAATTACCTCGGAATCGGTTGGCATTGGAGGATAGGCCTGGTGCTCCATAGGCAGCAAGAAGCTAATTATGAATTCCTTTTCTTCCCAAAACCACTTCTTCATGCCTATCTTGATTAGAACTGGTGACGTCATTTCAATCTTTTGTCCTGGAGCATTGAGCACACAGAGGATAGAAGGTAATACAGCGGATAGAAAAAGTCTACACACCCCTGTTCCGATGACAGGATTTGTTTATAGTCAAGGCACCTTGACAACGTGCAAGGAATTATAAATCTTCAATTCAAATCAAAGAGTTAGGAAAAGGCTACTAAAACATCTGAAATCAATTTATGTGTGGGTAAATTAGTTAAATTCACTGCAGTCAACATTTTGTCGATCTTTGAACAGGCAAGCACTTATATACGAGGTTTCGCACCATTCCTATTTTCACCACCGATGTAGCGATAGAGCCGCATAAAGCCCTTCATACAGGCAATATCCATGGACCATGAGGACACTCTGGTTGACACCCACTTGGCAGCTTCGTAATGACGCACCTAGTGAAAGACACAGTCGGCATCCCACAGTGGACAACTTTTTGTTTTTCTCCGTTAACATAGTAATAGTCACTCACCTCATATTTATCAGTCTTGCACATGACCTCGAACAGCATACATTGATTTGTCTCGGTCATGAATGAGAGGTCAGAGCAGTTCCTGTGACAACAAAGGCACCGATGCTTGGTGTTTTTCTGCACAATTCTTCCCAAGAGAGGCTTTATAAAGTACAACATTTTAGAGCAGGGGTGTCAAACTCTTCTTTCGGAGGGCCATTATGACTGTCAACTCAAATGAATGTATGAGCACCTCATATTATATACAGTAAAAGCTACAAAACAAACTGATTCAATTATGATTAAAAGTGAACACAATTTGAAATTCTAGTAATGGCACACGAATTTGATGCACAATTTGTCTTTGCGGCCCACATAAAATGATGTGGCGGGCCGGATCTGGCCCCCGGGCCTTGAGTTTGACACCTGTGTTTTAGAGTATCTGACTAAAACACTTTTACAAACATTTTTGTTAGTTTTTGGGGGAAGCTGGAACAGATTAATGTCACTTCCAGCCATTTCAAGGGGGTGAGATGATTTGAGATACTATACAATTGTTTTTGACCTAGTTCACCTAATCACTTAAACTCGTATTATTGTAGTATTACACTTCCCGTTCCAGATATTGCACAATTCTGGCAATATTATCCCTAAATGTCTTGAAGATATTCTTACCCGACTCTGGCCTCAGCTGTGAGCGCGAGCAGGCAGCCAACAAGTCCTGCAAGCAGAAACCTGGAATAAAACGATTAAAACAAAAAATATAGTTTTCACTTCGTTAGAATTCCGGTAATATCGAGAAATGCTTATTTATACTACGTAATGTGCGGTCCACTCACGACAAGAAGAATGCGTTTGAATACTTACATGGTGGAAGATAGTTTGGTGCGGTGGCGCAAAAGATCCCAAGACGAGTTATAAAAGGAAAAGTGGCCACACCCTGAAAGTCCAGACAATACAAGGGGGGGGGGGGGGGGGGGTCAAAACATACGGTGTGCTGTAAATAACACGTGACACCTGCTGAAATGCAACACGGCACAACATCATTGCCACTCATTGTACTTGCACACCATTCATCTATTAATTGACTGTCTTTTGTACATTGATTATCACTAAGCAAGTAACGATGTCACATACTTGGCACTATATGTTCAAATTTTTGTTTATAATATTGAAGTACCGGCTTTCACTTAAAATTGTGTACGTTAAAGGAATACATATTTTTCAGTAGTGTTTCAGTTGCAGGCATGATTTATGGTTATGGTGAGTATTTTAAGGGCAGGGAAAAAAATTAAAACCACATATGATGTGGTAAGATAAGACAAGATTGGATAAGATAAGACGGTAACAAAAGATTAAGAAGTCAGCATGACATGACAAGACTAGACTGTGATAAGATGAGACAAGTCAGGTACCTGGAAAGACTGAATAGAAGTACACTGAATAAAATACGTCAAAGTCAAATAGATTGTTGAATTAGATTGCTGCAGTTTGAGACGTTTTATAACATTCAACTTCCGCTAATCCAGGCCAAGTTTCTCCAAGCGGGATCTGTTCTTGACAAAACTTGTATTGAAGCTTTTGTGATACCTTGTTTTTGTGTTCACTCACAAAAACAACAAAACCCACGACTGGGTTAACTTCCCACACTGGAACCTGATATTGCTCCGGTGAAGAAAATGATGAAAGAACATAGTTAGTCAAGTTAAACTTGATTTTTATTTTTGATTTGCCACAACACAGCCACTAAAGAATCAGTCAGTACTGCTGATTTTTTTATTTTATTTAATCTTATGAGTGTGTCCGCACAGGATTGAGTTACCCTTACTGGAACTCATTGTTACAACATAAAGAGAGGCCTAGTGGGTGATCCATTTTACCCGCTTTTGTCCAAAACCTTTTATAATCTTTAGCTTAGTGTACAGAACATTTGACAATACTTAGCCCCGCCCCCTCCCTGCCCTTCATAAATGCCCCAGAGCCTCTTTGCACACATGCATACTGAAAATAATAATGTAGTCCCCCATTCATCCTCTAGTGGTCGCAGGAGTTAAACGCAAAATATGAAACGACCACATTTGTCCTTTCAGCTTTTATTTGAAACTAAACCAAACAGACTTACGTTTTACTATTTAAGATTAAAAACTGTAAAACATTTGGGGCAAGTACCAAGTGCTGTAAATTATTTGCCTTTTATTCGTATATCCCACCAGGGGGCGCTGTTTCAACATTGACGGTATAAGGTCGTCAGTCTTTTTTTTCCTCATAAAATCAACTTACGAATTTACAACTTAAATTTTTTAGTACGGGCCCAATACTAATTTGTACTCTTGTGTGGAACCATGAAGACATTCACTGCATTCATCTATTAATAACTTACCTCGCAACTAAAATGTCAACTGCTTAAAGGACCACTCAACAGAAACCGGTAGTTGTGTTTTCCAAAATTCAGCAAAAATTCCAAATGGCCTGCCCAGGAACAAATTTTCAAACATACACATATAACTCAAGATTTACTTGACTTTAATTTCCACAATTTATGGGTGAGCAGGCACTCAAAGGGCCCAACTATATGTATACAAGCCATTACAAAGTCAAATTTCCATAACATGCCCCCTTTAACAAAAATGACTGCGATCTCTTCACCGCCATCTCCGGGTTACATTCAGTCAGTCGGTTTCTTGCCTACGATAATATTTTTGACATAACTGCACAACTTTGAGCCTCTTGTGGCGTCATGTGACAACACTGCGAAGCAAAAATATTGACAACTAAACGCGTTTACTGGTTTCTATTTACTCGGGAGACAGCACATGCACGTTACCGCTTGCTGGAACTAAACGGACACTACGAGTACGGCCCGGAGTGAGCACGAAGCAAAAGCCTTTTGCGACACGGATTACTGTAATAGTATCAAGTTGACAAGCGTGACGTGGACACTCGTGCATTTGGTCGGATGAAAGGAAGGGACACCGAGGAGATAGTGACTGCTTTTTTTTTTTTTTTTCTTTTTTTTTTTGAGGCTCGTATTTTTGAAGGACGGAGCCAACGTTCCATGCTGCAGAGGGAGGCGGGATGGGACGGAGTTGCTAGTGGAGACGTTAGCGGAGGCGCTAGCAGACGTTAAGGTCAGGATATGCAGTATTTGTGTATTGCGCTGGGCGGCTAGGACATGTCCACCTCCCTCTCGATGCCGACATATTTGAGGGCGTCTGCTTGGCTGTATCTGCGGGAGGAAGCCAAAAGCCGCAGTCAGAAGGCAAGAATCCAAGGAAACACCACAGCCTGTTTGGATTTTCGCTCACAATATCTGTGAGTTGTTTTTAACGCCACTCGCCTGTAGTCAAAGAAAAGCTCTTCTCCTTGCATGATGGCCCGCTTGGCAAAGATCCCGATGCGGTGGTCTCCGTTCACCATCACCACTGCAAACGTTAAACCGTGAACACTCCTTGACTCGAAGTTGCTTTTAAATGTCTATCTGGCTAAAGTGGATATAAAAAGTCTACACACCCCTGCAAGGTTTTTGTAATGAAAAGCGATTACCTTTGGCGTAACAGTTGGGATTGACCGAGTGATTGGCAAAGCGGATTTTGTTCCCCTTCCTGGTGGCATCGACGACAAAGTCTGCAGAGAGAGAAGGCGTTAGGATAGCTTCAGGATGGCGATGTGACCGTCGCCGGACAGAATACTTACCGTTGTTCAGGTTGAAAAGGAAGCTGGACATGTATTTGTCGTAGATTCTTCCTCGTCGGTCGGCCTCGTCCTGCGAGATGAGCTGCGAGATGGAAACAGGGGATTTTTAAATCTTGCCTGGAATGGCGTGACGGTGCAGTTTTTGCGATTTTGCACTGTACTTTACCTCTCCACAATACTCTGAGATGAACTCGTTCTTCTGCACAGGCTCTTTGATGAAAGTGCCCCACCCGGCGACGTCTGACGGCGCCAGCAGAAGGTGCTGTCAAATGTACAAATGTAAGTAGGCGTAGCGCAAGAGTCCGTCTCGAATCCACTGTAATTGTAACTGTAATTACCAAACATGTACCACGAAAGATTTTATTGAAGTGACCAAATAGCGTAGTGCGTGTTGCGGCTTACCTTTTTGAGGCCCCTCTGGATGCTGCAGTTCTTACACGAGACCACTTTGCTGTCCCAGTGGTCGGCGGCGCCGCAGGTCATGCACAGGTCCGGGTCGCACTCCCTCACGGCCAGGTAGCAGGGACACTGCTTGGTGTTGCACTGGGTCTTGCACCTGCAGCCCGGGAAGCGGTTCTGGCCTGCAAAGCAGAGTTGGTAGGGAGTGACGAGGACCTCTGCTGGCAGAAATGCCCCATGACAAGTTTGCGGAAGCGGAAAGAAAAACGTCTGCCGTCTGGCTAATCGGAGCTGGATCGAAACGTTCCATCTGCGGCATTGTTTAGCCATAGCTGTCGGAACTGCGCTGCTGACATTGGAGCTGATGTTGTAAATCAGGCACGACGCCCGTCACGGCTCTTTGATTCCCCTCCAGGCCTTTTACAGCGCACAATTGTAACTTCCTGTTTGGCCTCGATTAGCCCTGTGCTACGGGAAAAAGGCGGTGTGAGGGTCTGGCGTGGAAGGAAGGAGGGCTGACTGAATCACCACACGTAGAATGTAGAAAAAGTAGGAACGACTTTTTTTGCTGCAGAAGAAGCTAATTTACAAATGCAGCTGTGTGTCAAAAACTTACACTCGTGCTCACACTGGCAAAACTTCTCGCAGAAATTCTGGGTGATGACACACGGGCAGGTGCTGTCACATGGGTGGTCCGGGTGGTCACATGGCTGGTAGTTGTACACCTGATTGGACAAGTTATCTGGAATGACACAGCACAGACAAGCAATCGGAAAGGGAAGTGGATAAAAATAGCTGTGCCGTGATGTGTCAGACGTACCCTTTTTTAGCTGGATCTTTGCCCATAACCTGCGTTGGAGGGATAAAAAAATGTAACAGTTGAGTAGAATGATTTTATTGCGTCCGTAATTGATCACAAATAAGAGCGGCCGCTCGCTCGCCTGTGCTTCCTTTTCTTCTTCTGCGGCGAGATGCCTCCATCCACCAGGGGGACGTGATGGATGAGTGCCTCCTTCACCGCAAAAGCGTACACCTGGGAGACATTAAACCAAAACATAATGTCCAATCGTCTGTCGGTGTTGTCATATTGCGCAATCACGTCACTTTTTACCTCCTTGCAATTTTTAGTGCCAATGAGGCGGGCGATGGAGCAGAAGTTGTTGAAGTAGGTGCCGTGCAGCACCCGGAAAAGCGACTCCTCGGCGCCGCTCCACTCAACCGCGCAGCACGTCGGCTGCTCGGCGTCGTCGTCGGCCGGCCGTAGTTTGGTCGGTGTCTGGCAGCGCGAATTCCCCTCTGTAATACACGCGCACACGTTTGACTAGCACAGATTAACAAAAGCGCAAAACAGATGAATGACTTTGACTTTAAGCGCGGAGGCCACTATTTGACGTTCCGCAGTAAAAACGTCACGGTACGAACGCACAACAGCATTGCGAATGTGCCGTACTGCTGCTTCTGCCACGCACGCGCGACCGTTGACTTTGTTTTGGAAACAACATAAGCATTGTTCGCGCACTTGCACGCGCCGAATGTTGCTTGGCAACAAGCTGAAGGCAGCGTTGCCGGAGCAGCGTGTTCTGTCGTCTTTATTAATCTGCTCAGCAATCTGTTTCCCACACGCACACACCAACCCGAAATGTGTGAGAGCGTCTGCTGAGGCCCCACGTGACTTCCAGAAAGAGAGGCCTCCGGTGAGGGAGGGGTTGACTTATTTGCCTCCCACTGTTCACCGCATGAAGATGTCAATAGGAATGAGTGGAAGGAAGTGTTTATGTTGGGGGCCAGGCATGCCAAAGTCTTGATTTGGCTTGGCCAGAATGCCAAGGACGGTCTGACTTAGAGGCTGTCATCCACTGCCAAATGTCACTCATCGAAAAGAGCTGCAGGGAGGGAGGGGGGAGCAGGAGGAGGGGAGCTTTTGGGGAGGGGGGGGTCTTATGGTAAATGCTGCTTCTTTCAGAGTCATGGGCTGACTCACGCAGCTATTAAAATAACTGCGTCTGCACCTGGTACTTTTAAGAGCCACTAGGGGGAGCCACAATTGCTGCCATAGATCCAAAACGGGTCAAAACAATTGGATTGTACCTGAGGATGATGTCGTTTCATGCTCGCTTTCCCCATCTTTGCTCTCTTCGGCAAAGCCCGACGGTCCAGGGCAACTCGCACTGGCGGGCCGCTGTTGCTGCTGTTGCTGCTGTTGCTGCTGTTGCTGCTGTTGCTGCTGTTGCTGCTGCTGTTGTTGCTGTTGTTGCTGTTGTTGCTGTTGTTGTTGCTGTTGTTGCTGTTGCTGCTGTTGCTGCTGTTGCTGCTGTTGCTGCTGTTGCTGCTGTTGCTGCCTGCGCTTCTTCCGGAACCTCCGCAAGCGCAACATGTTCTGATCCACAAACTCTTTAGCCCCTTTCTTCGCCAGAGAGGAGAGAAGTTAGCCATACGCAGCGGCAGAAAAGCTCGCGCGCGAACGACCGGCACCTGCAACAGGAAGCAGTCGGCGCCGCACGGATCTGTCTCCATTCGGATCTCTTTGCTCTTCCTCTTGTACACGTTTGGTGTTGCATGGAAAGCTAAACAAACAAGCGCACTTTTAGCATATTCGGACTTTGTGTACTCTTAAAAAGTGCCAAGTGAGAACTGAAATACAAAAATAACAAACCCATCTTACGGTGGAGGAAGCAATCGTATTTGAAGCATCGCCTGCAGAAGAGCGTGTGGAAGGAGTGCAGCGACTGCTCTCGCTGCACCGACTTTGCAAAGGGTCCGTCCAGGTTGGGGGTGCAGAGGGGGGGCAGCTTGACCAGGCTGGGAGGTTCCAGGAGGTCCTTGTACCTACAGAAACCAAAAAATAAATAGGTGAAAAGAGAAGAGAACCTTTCGAGTCCATTTGAGCCACTTTGCTTTGTTGTCGAGCTCTTTCAGGATGCTACAAATGCTCTTTTGAGGAACCCAGCGCCGATGGGGGGGGTTGTCATTATTACCTCCCTTCCCAAATGTTTGCCTCTTCGTGGCGAACACTAAGCAACGGCCCCATTCAGCATTGCGCCACCAAGATGGTCACCCCCTCCCTCCTTACTTTTCCTTCAGCTCTTCCGTGGTGCCCTTGTACGGGAACATGGAGGCAATGGCGGTGAAGATCTTGTCGCTGGGGATCTTCTTGCTGCCAGACGGGTCCCGAACTGTGGGGACATTTTGTTAGTTATATATTTTTAAAGGTGATCTCATAGTGAGTAAAACTGCTCTGTGTTCAAACAGAAAGCAAGCGAGGGACACGTTGGCCGCATGTCCAGGCCAGGCGTGGCGCTGGCAGTGGCATGGTGACCGGACAAACAGTGGCGACCTTGTTGTGCCGCTCGCACGGGACAAAGTCTGTCGCTACGACACGCGCTCGCTCACCCTCCACAGTGCTCCTCCTCTTCCTGCGGATGAACGGCGCTTTGGTCTCCTCTGAGCCCTCGCTCGAGCTGCGCCTCATCGCTCGTTCATCTTCCTTTTTTTCGGTTGCTGCCGTCGGCATCGCCGCTTCCTCCTCGTCCTCGTGGTCAGAGTACTGGCTCAAGGCCTCCACCAGTTCCTTAAAGATCTCGTCGCTCATGAAGCCCCCCTCTGGGAGGTGATATGGCAATATGAGCAGAGTAGATGTCAAGGAATGGTGGCTTAAAAACAAAACAAAGAAAAACGCACCTCGGTCGCCATGGACGCCGTCGTAGTTGTCAATCAGTTCCTCCAGGAAGGCCTCGTCCTGTTCCAATACCTCGTCGCCCATGTAGGGAATGTTGTGCAGGAATGTCTCATCCTCCACCTATCACAAACCAAACATTCACAATTTGTATCTATTGAACAAAAAAAAAAAGAATGGAACTGTTTTTAGGAAGCAGTATCACGTGACACGCTTTGCTTTTAATCCGTGTGGATCGAGCTTCGAAAATCTAGTCCACAATATTAGGTCCACCTACACAATGTTGTTAAAGCACTTTAATGGCTTCAGTGGGCGCAGGTGTACCTAATATTTTGACCTGGTGGGTTGGGCATCGTTTGTGTGCTCACCATAAAGTTGTGCTGCAAAGGCGACCAGGAGTACATGAAGGGAATTCCCGTCACTGTCGACAGAGGCCTCATGGCCACGGCCTGAACTTTGAACCCCGGGAAGCCCGACTCCACGGTACACATCTGCGAGAAGCATTTTTTAGTTCCAAACGGACAATAATTTCCAAACGTTTAGGTTCGACATCTTTTCTTACCTTCTTAGTAGCTGCCGGGCCGGGGCCTGAGCATGACAAGGGCACCGACTGGAGCCTCAGTTTGGACCATTCCTCATTGAGGATGCCGGTCTGTTTCTCGATCTTGACCCGGTTAGATACAAACACGGCCTGTGAACACAAAACGGAACCAAAAGCAATATTTAAAAACACAGGCGGTGCAGAAAGGAATGCCACAGTTAGCAAGCAGGGCATGACCCACCTTGACCTCCTCTGCTTTCTTGAGGCGCTTCAGCTGGCGGAGGCGCATGTACTCGGACCTGACCCGCCGACGCCACTCCAGCAGGCTGTGGGCGGGGCTGAGGTATAAGGGCGGTTGAGGTTTCGGGGCGGGCGGAGCAGCGACGGGCGGGGTAGGAGCTTCAGCAGAGTTTACCTCCATGGTTCTTGTATCGAAAGTAAATATACAGAAGAAATACGTCCGAACAGTTGAGGCTGATTGACAATTAGTGGTCATAATATTAGGTACACCTTCCTTGACATCTTTCTTCATTTTGCCACTTATGGTGGTGTTAGTAAAATGTTTATATTGGCCAAATGGAAATAGACTGTTTCTGAAGCATCTGGCAAAGAACGAGTTTCTGAAGAAACGACAACATCATTAACATTGTTCATTTGTTACATTGATAACAGACATCGTCCAACTGAAGATGAAATATTTGCATTCGTCCTGATCCTAATTGCGTCAACGCTGACCTTTTAACGCCTACTCTTGTCTGTGGGAAACAGCGCCCTCTTGTGACGGCAAAACAAACAAACGTGTCACTGGAGTAAAATAAGCCTTCGTGGCCATTTAAAAGGCTGCGAAGGGATTAAAAGTCTCCTTGTCGCTGTATGCCCGCTTGCCAAACAGTGCGCCAGGGCTGGCAAACGCTGGCTCGTTGCGTGCACGGACTTAACACGGCAGAAACACGCACAGTGGTCGCGAGTGGGCGTGCCTCGGTCAGAAGAAAAGTGCGTAGTGCTCCGTGCGTGCTTGTGTTCATGTGCCTCGCTTAAGTTACGTGCGCGCTGAAGATGCGTGAAAACGAGCTGCGCAACATCCAATGTCTGCGTCACGCACACTCGCGCGTGGAATTCCCCCCAGCCACCCACCCACCCCTCTACCCGTCATCATCCATCGCAGTAATCGTTACATACCTTCAAATCCACGCGTGTTCGTCGAATGGATACTCCCAAGAGATGATCCCGTGAGGATTGGTAGTGCGCGCGCGTCCTCGTTTATGGGGGTGACGCAGACTCGGTGTCCGCATGACGACGGTTGAATGTCCGAGCGATCCCTCGGCGGCGGCTCTGCGGGGCCATGCTGCTGCTGCTGTGGGCTAACCTTGTTGTCGTGGGGTGGGGGTGTGGAGAAGGAGGGAGGGGGGGGGGGGGCGTCCACGGAGCTGCGCACTTGGCAGGGCAGCAGAGGCGTCAGTAGCAGCAGCAGCAGCAGCGGCGGCGGTGACGTATTCGAGGGTCAGGGGAGGAGGATTTATGACTAAATTGTTTTGCGCCGTCTAGGGAATGGAGAAAGTGTCGTGCGTGGGGCAGCCAGCTCCTCTAACGCCAGAGACTAATCGTAGACAGACACTCGGCAGAAATAAATCACATTTCAAAGTCACAAACACTACTTCCTTGCTGTGAAGCTGGCCATAAAGACTAGCTTAACGTGTGATTATTAGAAAACGATCAGAAAAGTTGGACGCGATCCAGCAGCTGCTTTTCGCAGTCGTCTAAACACTCAAATTATCGTTCTGCAATCCTCCTCTAGGGGGCGAGCGAGGCTACATGTAGCTTGTCGTGTCGAAGAATTTATTTCCGGCCAATGGTGCCTTCATGTACATCACGAGAATCGCCGTTTCTGTCTGAAAGGAGAAAAGCGATAGATTCCAACGGGTTATTCTGTTTGGACGTGGCGTGTTTTCTATACTTTAATGTTCTTACATGAAAAGAGTCATGCTAAAATAAAAACCAACACGTCTATTTCAAAAAGCAAAAATATTACCTGTGAAACATATCTGTGCACCAAAGCATTTTGGGGTCATTGAAGCATTGTATATTCTAACCACCGAAACGTTACATTTTGCGTCCTTATTTTATTTTAAATTTCCCTCGTTTCATGGCATCTTACGTGAAAATTTGAATGTCGAGTTGTAGTCTTGACTGTTACACAAGAGGGCGCCATTGAACCTCATTTAATGCCAAACGTGCACATCAGCGGGTCCCATATTCTTCCAAAGCTGGTCATCGCTTGTTGTGTTTGGAAGGTCATGCATTCCAGCTTACTAATTACACAGTGGGAAATTGAAGTCTGCGCGTATGGTGTGTTGATAATGAACTGTCAAACAAAAGCAAACACTCTTTGGAAGATAAGCTGTCAAGCATTGAGGCCTTATCGGGAGGAAGTTATGATTGTGGTTATTGTCAACTGGGCGTGTTGCTTTTGGCACCTGCTGTTGAGAATCTGTTACATGTTTATGCAACATCCAAGAGAAACGGCGAGCATGTGGAGTTTAAGTACATTTGAATGATGACACACTAAAGTGATCTTTCACTTCTTGAGGGAAAATCTCTCCGCTTTAAAGCAATATAAGGCGGACAATGCATATTTCTATTAGTCATTGGAGCAAATTGGCAGCGTCTTTAAATGAAATTTAAGACTTCATTTGATGACGTGAATCAGTGATGGAGACTGCATATTTGTAACATTTATTTAGTTGACAAACATAAAACATGCAAGCTAACTCATTAATACTAAGTATGCATTTGTTTTTGTATCGCAGATCTACTGCAAGCCTGTCCTGACTACTCAGCAAAATATGTTCAAGTTCACAACACATCGAGGTGAGATGAAAAGCGACTTTCAATTGTTATGACCAAGCGATGGAGCGTCTCTCTCTCTGTCTCTCTCTCTCTCTCTCTCTCTCTCTCTCTCTCTCTCTGTCTCTGTCTCTGTCTCTGTCTCTCTCTCTGTCTCTCTCTCTCTCTCTCTCTCTCTCTCTCTCTCTCTCTCTCTCTCTCGCTCTCTGTCTCTGTCTCTCTCTCGCTACATCACATCAGTAGCAGCGTCGACCTTAGCACGGGCTCTCTGTCCTCTTTGGCAGGAAAACCACCCATCCTAGGAAACGTGGGCTTCCTGTTGTTTTATGGAGCCTTCCTGTTAAAGAAAGGGGGGGGGGGGGGAGCTATGTAACCCCCAGCTAGCCTCCAAGTGGGAGAAGGACACAGCACTGTTGGGCAACATGACATCCAGCAGGTTTCACCTAGTTTTTGCTGTCCGTTTTCTTCTCATGTGGGGTAAGTGAAGTACTTCAGGGCTCACCCCAGAGTAGGAATTCCCAGAAGTCTTCACCTTAGAGGCCCTTTAATTGAATCTACTTGTGCGTATTTCACGTTTTCATCCGTGTGTCATACGAGCTAAGTATTATTTATTTTATGAGATTGTTTTGCTTGGGAAATCTTACTACAGATGTTTAAAGTAACAATTTGGCATTGTCGTAGCTGATGTTTTCTATTTGTTCCACCTTTTTGGAAGCACAGTAAAGAAGATGAAATTCGATTTATTTTCTTCCTTTAAACAGCCTCACATAACCCAGTGAGTTGTCTGGTGGATGAAAAGTTGTCTGTGCAGTCAGCCACCACAGTAGGTAAGAACACGCTTGTTGTAAATAGATCAAATTAAGAACATCCTCATTTGTATCCAAACGAAACTACCTGCCAACTTTCCATAGATCATCGCTGTCCAAAAAATGAAGCACGCTCTTTTCTAAATATTTTTATAGTATTTCGGAACATGTTTGTCGTATAACCGCGCTCACCAATCAAACGGTCGAACAAGCAGTCCTTGGCAGAGAAAACGTGACCTAGCACACGTCGTCCTCAAGATGTATTTTTTTTACGTTACTCTCTTCTTTTCTTTACAGTGTATCAATCAACAGAAATGATGAACGGCGTTGCCAGTAAGTGTCATGTTGAATTTATAATTGCATAATAACGCCCACACCCACCCACGCTATCACATCCTAACATCGCCCGTCGTGTTTTGACTGACTGTGTGTGTCCACTCCGGTGGGGAATATTTGGCATCATATTCCTAAACTCAAAGAGCTGAGCGATGTGGGAGATGATGACCTCGGCCAAGATTTGCTTGTGTGTGTGCGTGTTTGCTCCAATCCAACACAAACTCCCGGTGAGGTCTCCTCAGCTGAGACCTCGGCGAAAGGTTAACCGAAAGCGTGCCCCACCTGGTGCGACTTCCTGCATTTGTTCGTCATTGAGCTCCCTTGCTGCGCCGGACGGCGTGTTGTGAAACCGGTTTGCAAGAGGCGCCCCTTTGCTGTTCCTCATCATATGCTGCCCCCCCTCCTTCCCCCCTGCCAACTCCCCCGAGTCGTAGCTCCTCCTCTTAAGAAAAAACAGAAAAGACACTTCCTGATGTCATTACTAAATCAAAAAGTGCCTCGGCTAGCAGATGTCAAGAGAGGCCCCGTGAGCTGATTCTATGAAAATGCAAGATACTACAAACAGTAACCACTTTGGTGTCCTCCAGGGACCAGAAGTTAGCCCACTAACAAATTATATAATCATGCAGTGTAGTCATCAGACATGATTAGTTGTTATCAGACACAATTATTGGAGTCGCAGTGCTTTTACGAGCGCCGAAACCCGGATCATATGACGAGCAGTCATTTGCCGGTCATCATACCCAGAAGAAGGCCTGGAAGCACATCAAGCTCGCTCGCTTGCTCGCCTCGCACGTGTTACTTTGTCTTTCATTTGGTTCCACTGAAGCCAAATATCGATCTACGCCGCTTGCACACTCGTGATTCCCATCAAGCCACTGAGAAGCTCTAAATGTTTGCTTATGTTTCCTATTTGGCAGAGTCAGCCCGAGAAAAAAAAATAAAAAAGGCAAATAAATCACATGCTGTGAGACTGGCCAGGCCTTCCACTGTGAGAAACTAAAAAGCAGAACAAGAGTTGAGGAGTAAAGGGTTTTCAGATGTGAGTCCAGCCCAGCTCGCTCGCTTTGGGTGTGCTCCCTTCTTTTTTATTTGGGGGAGAATGGAGAGGACACTCTCTGTTGCCTCCACCCCCTCCAGAAGGCAGAACCGTCCCAGGGAAGCGCCAACCGGAGACGGGAAGAGCCGCCGAGCCGCCTTGGCCGTGGGGCTGATCTGAGGGGAACATCTGGCGAGGCGGGCGGGCGGGCGAGCTCTCCGTCGGACATCTGCTGGCGAGGGTTTTATGCCGCGTCGCTCTCGTCCTGACGCCGCTTCCTGTTATGCCTCGCTGTGCCTCGGCGTCTTCGTGCGGGAGGAGACACCCCGATTCATTTATTCTGACATGAAGGGAGCGCTTGGCTTGATTGCGGTGTTGCTCTCCTTTCTCTACGGTGAGTGTGTGAGTGAGTACGTGTGTGTGCGCGCTTTTTCCAGCTGCAGATGTTTTCCCGTGGAACACACGAAGCTGCCTTCATGGACACATAACACTTTTTTTTCTAAAGACCTTGTATTGCATGTATGCCATTCAAACTTCTAATCTCAACTGTATCTCCTCCAGATGGCACCTTTGGAGACACCGCCTCACCAATTGGTATGTTGAACAATAATTTCATTAGGTACACCTGTACAAATATGTTTAATATGTGCCAATTCAAAACACAATAAGGGTTAGCGATCAAATAACCCCATCAGCACCAATACGATACGTCAAAAAGTGCTCCGATACTAAGACATCAATATTTACAATCTTGGCATATATCTTCAGGCCACGGCCAGATTCAGCCTCTTACATTTTTCAAAAACTACCACATCTTGATACAAACTACTAAGAATGAACAATAAACAGCGGATAAAAAAAAAAAAAAAAATCTGAATATGTGATGTGAATAATCTGTCCGGTGTGTGTGTGATTTGAACCTTTCCAAACGCTTCCTTGCAGCTTGTGTGAAAAACCCACCGAGTTGTATGAACCTTTACGCTGTGTGCCGTAACCTTTACAACGGAGCCACCATGGACTGCCTGTACGATCTCCTGGACCACATCTGCTTCTGCAACTTCAACGAGGCCATGGCGGCCATGAACGCCACCGACTGGTGCGCTTGGGGCAACGTAAGCGGGTAAGTCCACTTGGAGTGCTTCTCGAGCGTATTCTGAAGTCGTGATGACGAGCCGCCGCCTCTTGACAGGCTGTACAGCAACTTGAGCCTCTGCACTGAGAACATCTCCGACTGCTTGGGCATTCCGTGGCCCAACCCTATGGTGGAGGAGACATTTGTGGAAATCCACCACAAGTTTTTCAAGGACTGCCGCATGGAAGAGCTCAGTGACCCGCCACCGCCCATCATCTTCGCCCTGGTGATCACGCCGATCCTCCTCATCCCCGTCATGGTCAGTCTGGTGGTCCTCAAGACTAAGAATGGAGATGGCAGCTCCTGATTGCAATTTATAGGCAGGAGCCACTAAAGGCAGAACGTCACGGGAGATTTAGAATACCATAGGTGCATTTCAACTAAAAAGTACCTGCTCGCGTTATTCAAGATTCGAAAGGCCCATTGTTATTTACGTAGCACTGGAGTCCATTTGACGCAGGAAGAAGAATTTACCTTCTAGTTTCTCTTTAACTTATTTAGCTTGCCATTTACCAAGCTTATGTTTTTGCTAGCCCCAACACACGGATGCCAAATGTGATACATCACGGCGCGTTTCCACAAACAAATCGTACCAAACTGTGCTACTCTGTGAAAATTGAATTCATCTTTTTCATGACAAGACCTTCAGAGGAAGGGTCGCACGTAATATGAACCAAATGTCGACAAACACATTTTTAGTACATTATGTGTGATGATGATGATGACAAAAGCTCCTGGGCTTGCTGGGTCGACCTCCATTTTGGGAGTTTTTTTTTTTCTTAAATATTGGGTGGCACAGGTAGCTCTCCATGATATGGGTTGAGCAGGATGGGATACTAGAGATAATGGAATGCGATTGTTAGGAAAAGGAGCTTTCTTTCCTCCCATTGTCTCCTTTGAAAACACAATCTTCATCATCCTAGGCAGATCCAATTCATATTTGACTTAATTTCTCAGACAAGAAGCAAAAGATTAAAAGTACGTTTTGCTTTGTTCCAGTGACGAGGGAAAGCTCTTTTTATGCGCTCAGACTTAGTTCCTATTTATGTGGATTTTTTTTCTCTGTGTATTTTCTGGACTTCCTGTAACATCTGAAGGGAAACTATACAATGTACTGTATTGTAATTAAAAACACATTTTATACATAGAGATCTAAGATTGCTTGTCAATTGTGATTTATGTAATGAAAGTTTAACTACAACATTGGATAAACAAACCAGGAAGAAAAATCTGTAGCTGGAGTTGGCGTTTCCATCTGCTACACTACTGAAATATTATTTCACTTGTGACATTATCTTTGTTTATTATTTGAAACATTGCATTTGAAATACTAAAATATTGAAAAATGCATAAAAAAGAGTAAGTGGCTATAAAAACATTGCTGACACTCCTTAATTACACCCCCATTTGGCAAAACACTGCAGGGAGGGCCCAGTTTGTCCATATTGTGTGTGTGTTTGTGTGATAGAAAGTGTGTGAGGTGACTTCCTTCCTCTGGATGTGTGGGGTCATCCTCGTCTCCACCCCGTTCCAGAAGAAAACCCCACCTCAAGTCTATTGCTGCTTTCTGACGTCATCGGGGCACAAGCCTCCATTATCGTTGCCCGCCTCCCATTACATTTTCTTTCTCTCAACAATACATACAGCCATGCTGTCACCTTGGTTTAGGGCAGTGCTTCTCAATTATTTTCTGTTACGCCCCCCCCTAGCAAGAAGAAAACTATTCGCGCCCCCCCTCCCCACCGTGACTATCCTAACTTGTCTTGTAAGTCGTAAAATGTTGCACTGTCGCAAACGTGACAGAAGTAACAATGAGAGCGCCACTGCCCCCTGCTGTAGTAAACGCGCAATTACACTTTATTCTAGTACTGCCAAAAAAAAAGCCTGTTCCCCAGGGTCACACGCGCCCCCCCAGGAATAGCACCGCGCCCCCCAAGGGGGGCGCGCCCCACTATTTGAGAAGCACTGGCCTAGGTGACTGATTCACAATCTGGTTTTGTCTGATATCAGATATTAAATGAAGAAAACCAACTGGCTGATTGATTTGTTTTAATTGAGAGGGAAAAAAAACAGCAAAAGCATTTCACTAGCTGACCAGGAGATGGCGACAGCGTGGCATCTGAAGACCATGGATTGTTTGTTCTGCTATAGCCTAGGTGACTGATTCACAATTTGGTTTTGTCTGATAATAGATATTAAATAAAGAAAACCAACTGGCTAATTGATTTGTTTTAATTGAGAGAAAAAAAAAACATCAGCAAAAGCATTTCACTAACTGACCAGGAGATGGCGACAGTGCGGCATCTGAAGACCATGGATCGTTCTGCTATGCCGGTTTAAAAAAAAAAAAAAAACGTAATTAGCTAGGGGTCAAAGGTCAAAGTTTACGGTTCAAAGTTCACCCAGGGGTCAAAGGTCGGTTCAAAGTTCACGGGGTCATGTGCACATTTTCGATTTTTAACTAGAGTTGAAAGTCCAGGGTTCAAAGGTCACCCAGGGGTCACCACGGGGTCACCACGGGGTCACCGCGGGGCCACGGGGTCACCACGGGGTCACCGCGGGGTCACCGCGGGTTCAAAGTTCAGGGTTCACTTTTTTTTTTTTTTTTTTAGGTTAACCTTTATTTAAACCAGTGCTTCTCAATTATTTTCTGTTACGCCCCCCCCTGGCAAGAAGAAAACTATTCGCGCCCCCCCTCCCCACCGTGACTATCCTAACTTGTCTTGTAAGTCGTAAAATGTTGCACTGTCGCAAACGTGACAGAAGTAACAATGAGAGCGCCACTGCCCCCTGCTGTAGTAAACGCGCAATTACACTTTATTCTAGTACTGCCAAAAAAAAAGCCTGTTCCCCAGGGTCACACGCGCCCCCCCAGGAATAGCACCGCGCCCCCCTTGGGGGGCGCGCCCCACTATTTGAGAAGCACTGCATTAGGACCACAGCCATTTTCAGGCGTACCTAATAACTTTATACATTTTTGTACGTGTCAAGAATGTGTATTTGACTACTAGCTCTTTATTTTGTGGGACACCAACACATATTACACAACGTAAAACACATACATATTGTCATATAGAACAGTTAACCCAATGTCGGATTTTTATGTTTTCATGCCCAAAAAAGTAAAAACAAGGAATAAAACACCAGACCAGTTTTAACACGTTTATTAAAATAATACAAATAATAATAATAAATGTACATTTCAAACCAGCAATCTAATGTGAAATTGTAGTAGATATATTGGATAACAATATTTAGGCGTGTATATGCATACACGTTATTTAAAAACTACTGTAAGTGTTATAAAATAAATAAAGAGAAGCATAACCTCCCCGCTGTTGCATAACGCCGCATCTTTTTACGTCATTTCCTTCTTCGTTTTGTTTTACGGCGAGGTGGCACCAGCTTCAATGGGCATTACCGACACCTACTGGTTGAAGTCATATGAACTGAAAAAAGAACGAATCACTTTAGTAACTCTCGTTCACTGGAAAGATTTGTTCTTTTGAACGAATCGTTCACTCACGAGCCAACACCTAGTGCAGCTGCTCCACTTGTGTGGGACGGCGAGCTCTTGGCTCATGGAGCCTCTCAGGAGATGTTCAGTGTTTGAAGAGGGTAAAAGGTCTGGCAGCGTTCATAATCCCACAAACCCTGGATAGAAAACAATAAAAACAATGCCTGAAATGAATAACAACACTCCTAAAAATAATGATAAATACATCTTTAAAAAAAACAGATGTCCTGTTTCAAGTGTCAAAAATAAATATATCTTATATACTTTTCTAAACATGTATGGACATAAAAATTATTAATGAATCTCAAATCTCTGTTTTACTTCAATAGCCGCCATGTAGTTATAACCAGTGGCCTCTAGATGGCAGCCTTTGAGAGCTTTTCGATGCTCAGTGGTCACCAATAGCTGTGCATGTATCATTCATTCACAACTTGGGCCAATTTACTTTGAGCCCAGTACCGTGACCCTAAGCAATCCCTTCCTCCCGCACTGTACTTTGAAAAGATAGAAACAAAAAGAAAAACAAACAGGGAGCACAGAGCAATATTGTAGCAGGTGGCACCTTCCCTAACAATAGTTTCCTCTTATTTGCCTGGCGGCAGCTTTTGCCTAAGGCTTACGTGCTTATTTGCTTGGATCAACTGACAATTATATCACAAAAAAGACATGCGAGCGTGTTAAAATCCCGAATGCCTCCACCTCTAATATCACGAGTTTTTTTTTTTTTCCACACCTATGGGATTGTATGGCATAACAAAAGAGCCACTATAGACACTGTGCTATTGGAATATCACCAAGGCTGAGCGTTTTAAGTAATAAGCAAATACATGACCGGCAAAATCTCACACTGTTCTCTTATACAATACGTAGGCGATGAATATAAACTCACAATATTAAATGTAACTTTCCATCTGCGTGAGGGCAAGTGCGTGTGTCGGCTGCCCACACTCAGATGCTTCACGCGCAAAAGTTCAAGTATTTATGAAGGCTTTCTTTTGGTGAGGATGAAGGAGAAACATAAGAAAAGATTGTGATTTTGTGAGTTGGCGTAAACAAATATCCCTACCCCCCAATTGAACGCTGCCCAAGCATGAGCATTTAGGCTCCTTGTGACGTCATGTCGAGGTCAACCCCTAAGAAATGCTAAAATGGGTAACTAGAACGAAGTAGTCCAAATTTGCTTCTTCGGCAGCACTCGATCTGCTCAAAATTCTTAGCTATTCCTAGCTTTAGTGCTTAACTTATTGTTTATTCTTTCTTTCAAAATAATATCCTGGTTTGCATGTAGTGTGCAGGTATGAAAATATGTGTGTGGAAGAACAAGCTTCAAGCTTCAAAGTCTTCTTGTTGCCTATGCCGCAAAACACACATGTTCGCCGACATCAAAAAGGCCATTTTGCATTCATGAATTTTAATCAGATTTTCAGGCGTTTTTTCCACATCCAGTCAATCAACAGACAAACCGCTTTGCTCGCACGGGGTACAATGTCAAGGTAAATACTCACGCGAGCTTTTATTCAGCAATCTGCCCTCGTCTCGCTGGTGAGTCGTTCGTTCATTTCCATTTCTAAAGATGTCGTTGTTTAACCGGAGCGCTATTGAACAAAGCGTCACATTTGAAAAGGAAGGCAGGATTGCCGCCTGGATGTATAAACACACTCAACTCTGATCTTAAGCAGATTTATTGAAGGGAAGGAGGCCGCCATACAGATACAAAATACGTCGGTTGAGTGACAAAGACGGCGGCTGCCTACATGGATGTGAAGAGCTTATCCCACAATTCCACCTTCATGATGGCTTTGCCCAGTGGGCCCATGCTGGCTTTGACATCCAGGTAATTGCCCACGTAGTTGATCCCCGGGCCCGTGGCCTCCTCACGGGTAAAGCCGTGCTCTCGCTGCTTCTTCTCGTTGTACATCTCCTTGAACAAGTCCTTGTTGCATTCGCGGCCCTTCTTGTAGATGCCCACGGCGAACCAGTTCTTGTACAGGTTGTAGTCCCACGGCACGGAGAACATGATGGCCACCGTCTCGATGAAATCCTTCTGAGACCTCTCGAAGAGGTCGTAGGTGAGGACGCCCACGCTGCCAGTGGCTTTGCTGCTGGACTTGGTGAAGGTGCACACTTCAGTCTTCAGGGGTCGCACCGTGGGCTGAGGCGGGTTGTACACCTCGCCGTTCTCCAGGTAGACCCTGTCGTGGGCCATCCGTGAATTGAGTAATTGAACGTTTAGAATTCAGCTGCTTGTGCGAAAAAAATAATGCTATACTTGACTATAACCAGCGGAGGCGCTGTTGAGTCACTTTTTTGAGATTGGGGCGTTGAGATACAAGTGGGCTGATTTTTGCTTTGACTTGAGTGCAAAAATTTGGGATCCTGTCCATTGAAGTGAAGCAAAATATGTGGCCAAAACCAAATCCTTACAAAGACATTACAAACGTTTTATTTTCTGGAACGGATTAATGGCATTCCCATTTATTTAAATGGGGAACAATGACTTGAGATGAGACTGTTATGAGTGTGGACAAGGAATAAGTCTGACTTGCATCTCAAGGTACCACCATATCCACATCATTAAAATAAATTTGTAAAGTTCCTTAAGCATCCTAATGGGCTTTACAAACCTGACCCTGCTCTGGCAGTGTCTAATATTTTGAATCAGATCTAGCAAGATTATCTTTCGGTGCTTACTTGGGGTTAATGAGGCAGTAGTTGTTGGTCAAATTGATGATCTCAATGGTCACGCTCCTCCTGCTGCTCACTTCAGCGGCCACAGCTTCGGCGGATTCCGTCATGTCGGCTCTAGCGTAAAAAGAGCAGAAAATGGAGATGGAGGAATTAGCGCTCGCCTCTCTCCTTCACCTCAGTCGTCAGGACGATTCCTCCTAAAATTTGGTCCTGACCTATACTCTGCCGATACCTCTCTGCTGGCATTCGGCTGACCTTCTGAGGCACCGGTAGAGCCGCTGCGCTTATAAATGATGGATTTGGGCCGGATAATGAGATGTGTGAAGCGGAGGCAGGAGAACCGCTTCGTTCTGACTGTCGACGGCCTAATTAGCCAGCGTACCTTTTCAATTACGGCTCCCCGACCAAGTCTATCGGCTGAAAGAAAGTCGGCTATACAAAATCACGCAGTCGTCTCAGCGGGCCTCTCGCTTTAAGTTTTCATCAACAAAGGCCAGTAAGGTAAAATGTTTCGAAGCAAGAGGCTCTTACCTGCTTAGGTGCTTTCAAATTCCAAAGTGGGGGGAGAAAAAAAGAAGAAAAGCCTAGGAGGAGGAGGTTTTTTTTCTTTTTTTTTTTATGGTAGGACAACACCCTTTTCAGTCCAAACGTGTCCGCCCTTGAAAAAGTTTCAGTCATCCCGATCCTCCCTGTTGCGGTTCAATGACAGCAAATATTTTTGCACCTGAGCCGCACCCAATTCTGCAGTGTGTATTTTGGAATCCATCCTGCAGGTTTACCCTGTTGACGCTTTGTGTGGTCGTCGAGCAACACTATCAATCAGAAGCAAGTTGCAACATAGGTCCGCTTTTAGTCATGCTCTAGAATTTTTAACACAATTGGCAGGGCCACATAATAGGAAAACGAGTGTAGTCAACCTTTGGTTTCAAATTGGGGTTTAAATGAAAATGTATTTTTCAAATTAGGATTATGGTTTCAAATTAGGGTTTTGAACTAGGATTAGGGGTTCAAATTAGGGTTTATAAACTGAGGGTAGGATTTCAAATTAAGGTTAGGATTTCTAAAAAGTTTCAAACTAGGGTTTTAAAGTAAAATTTGTTTTTAATATCATGGTTAGAGTTTCAAGGTGTAAAACTAGGTTTAGTATTTTAAATTTGGATTTTAAAGTAAGATTGGGTATTCAAATGAGTGTTTCAAATGAGGGTTAGGGTTTTAAATATGGTTTTAACTACAGTTAGGGTTTCAAATTGCACATTTCAAATTAGGGTTTTGAACCAGGATTCCAAACTTGCATTTAGTTCACTCAGTTTTGTCATGGCTTTAATACACTTTGTAGAGTAGCTGTTGAAACTAAAAAAAATAAAATAAGACATACCTCGTGGTGTAATATTAACACGCTCATACTGGGGTGGTAGATTCCATGTGCAAATCCTGCCAAGAGAATACAACTTGTTGGTTAAATCAAGACTTCATTTAAACAGTATTTGATTCCTCCAACAATTTAAAAAAAAACACCATAGAAATAAAATGCAACATGGGCACAACATGCAAATTACACGCTGGCACTGAGGATCAAAACCTACCCACGCCGGGGCGTTGAACTCTTGACCTCCCAACTCGCCCTTTATTGCACTAACTGATCATGCCTGTGATTGAAAACACAAAACATCCACACAGATTCACCCTAAGCTGCTCACTCATAACAACCAAACGTTAATATTTGAATACTTTATTATATCAATCCAATAACCTTGAAGGCGTAATTCAAAATGGCTTGATGCACACATTTTTGTATTTTTTTTTTTTTTTTTATGCAGCAGATCCAAGGGACGTGCAAGGCGCTAGCGATTCAACTGATCATAAAATTCCACTTTCACAATAGCCTTGCCCACAGTGGACATGGTGGCCCTCACATCCACCTGGTGGGTGCCATACACAAGCCCAGAGCCGTTGGCCTCCGCCCGGCTGAAGCCGTTCATATCCTTGCCGTCGTACATTTGCTCGTAGAGCTTCTTGTCGCAGGCGCGCGACGTCTGGAAGATGCCCACCGCCAGCCGGTTCTTGTACAGATTGTTGTCATAGGGCACTGAGAACATGACGGCCATACGCAGTGAGCACGCGCGGCTCTGCATGTGGAAGAGGTCATAGGTCAGCAGGCCCACGGCACCGGTGGCCGTGTGGTCGTCCTTGGTGAAGGAGCACAGCTCGGTTTCCCCGCTGCGGATGCTCGGCTGCGGCGGGTGTTGGCAGAAGCCGCTCGACATGTACACCCTGCCGCACAAAAAACAACGCAGAATCAAAGCTCTGACATGAACACATTACAACTACGGTGGCCTCCAAGGGTCAAAATGCCTCATTGCCTAGAACGCACTAGACCAGGGATTATCAACCAGTGGTCTGCGGCCCTTCAATGGTCCGTGTCTTTATTGGAGGTGGTCCGCGAAATTGAAAATAGAAAATTGTAATATTTTTAAAAATAAAAATGATTTATTATTTAGATTTATTTTCCAGCTAATTTTGTGAATCATTTATCCATCCGAATTATAATGAATATAGCTAAGATTCCCAAAATAGACATACAGATGCAAATAAACGGCCTGTATAGGTCCATTTTCCTTCTGTGCAAAATAAAAGAATATTCCGCCAAATCAGTGGTCCCCAAGTTGCTTCTTGGTTATAATGGTGGTCCCCTGGACAAAACCAGTTGGAAACCCCTGCACTAGATGGTTATGTTCTGATCAAAACAGAAAGCAGGTTTGTAACAACTCACTTGGGGTTAATGAGGCAGTAGTTGGAGCTCACATTGGTGAATTCGAATGAGCAGTTCGTGTTGGTGGTGAGGGTCGCTGACAGGGCCTCTGCTGTTTTCATGGTGGCTGCAACAACAAAGTTAGCATCTTTACGCCAAAAGAAGTAAAGTCCTCCTTACCTTTTTTTGGGGTGAATCAACCGGCTTGTGTGAGGTAGCAGCGTCTGTGTTTTCTCCCGACCAGTGCGAGAAGGACGAAGAGCAGGAGGAGGAAGAGGCGGAACAAGCGAGGACGCTCTTAGTAGACGACCGACACAAGTGCGGGCGTGTTCACTGTGCTGTGGAAGAAAGAACAAAACATACATTTCGGCTACACCCTCACAAAGAGACTAACAAATGCTTGACAGCTCGACACGATACAAATATGTAGAAAATGTAACTTATGTAGAAAATGTAACATACACATGTGAAATAAGATATAAACTACTTTTCCAATGTGTTCCTCCTCTGTTTTTGTTTTAATATTTGATCATTTGAATACGATCAACATGCTCGTCATTTACAAAAGACCAGTCTCAAACGACTCAGTGGAACGTTCCAGGTTGTAACTTGCAGCCGCGGTCTGTTCATTCCACCCCTTATTGCGCAATGGCGTGCCAGTGGCTGCAAGTGAAGGTGCGCTTGGGAATGCCCATTCCATACATCAACACTTGTATAGAATATTCGTGGCTGGCTGCATACTTCCCCTGGAGAGACCTCAAGAATAACACAAAAACAACACAAAAACAACACACACACACACACACAACTACTGGAATATGAGATGATAGCTACTTGCCAATTAACTGCGTTTCCTGCTTTCCCAGACGTTTTGAGATGTGCTTAACTCGTGCATATAACACGGCGCCAGCTGTAGGGAAGCCTTCATCTTCGATGCTTCAAGTCAGCAGATGGTCACAAACGACTGCAAAAAAAAAAAGAACATATCTATTTAAAAAAAAAAAAAAAAAAAGATACATTTGCATTAAACAGACTTTGTACGGTCAAGCATTCCATGTGAAGCTTAGCCAGTTACCTTGGCAGAAAGCTGCATTAAACATGAGGCGCCTGGCCTCGCCTTCATTATATCCCACCGTCACGTTCGTTAATCAGATTGGGAAATAAAATGGTAGGCTACAAGAAAAATAACTCGGATGAGTGATGATAATTGACTCGCTTTTCTTTTTCATTCAAAACTAAGAAAAGTGGCTTAATAAGTTGTCTCGACAAACGGCTATAAATTGTTAAGTCACAAATAGAAATTTGAGGGTGTAAAAATGCAAAAACGGGCCAATAAAGACAGTTTACATGTAGAAATACAAAACTAACACCATCCTAAATGTATCATTTTACATTGGCCTAATTTTGAATTAAATTCTGAAATTTATAGATTTTATTTGTGGTTACGACACATTTGTGTGGTCACTTGTTGCTAGGCCGAATTGCTGGGGCACAAGAAATAGGGGGGAAAAAAAGAAAAGGAATGCCTTTTGCAAATTTTTGTTTCCCCTTTATGGTTGTGGCCTTTTCTGCTACAAAACGACCTGCTTTTGCCGTGTCGTTATCTTTGAGACCACTTAAGCGGGTGACAAAAGAACAAAATAATAATAATCATTCATTTATGGAAAGAAAAATGAGCTCGAGATAAAATCGTAGTCAATTACATTGTCGTCCTCATGAGACGAGCAAAGCTGATGTTTTTTTTTTTTTTAATCCAAATGATGTGAAGATGGACGCATGCTGCTGAATTCAAAGTGGAGATTAAGAGAAACTACTCAAATTACAAGCAGGTATTATTAATTGAGGATTATCATTGAGCCGAGATAATTAAATAAACATATAAAAGATTAAAAAAGATGGCATTAATGTCATCTTTGTTTTTTTATAGGTTTTATGTGGAACTTTTAGCATCCTGAAATGTACAAAGGAGAATTAAGGACTAGAATATAACAAAGACCAAATATTTTAATCTAAAAAGGTCTAATATTGCAGCAAGGACTGAAAATGGCGATAAGAAACTTGATTGGCAAAAGAACAATCTGGTGACACCTAGTGGACAGGTGTAGGCATAGCTGCCTTTTTTATTTTATTCTTTTTTTTTTATTTATTCATTTTTTCCACAGGTACTTAGGCTTACTTTCAGTAGCCTAAGTTTTTTTATGTTTGTTTTTTATTTGAATTGTTAATTAGATTTATTACTTTTAATCACATTTTATACAACCGATCTTTAATTTAAATGACTTTTAAACATATCATGTAATGTTAAAGGAATAACTTTAAATAAATAGGCATTACATTTGCATTACTCAAACGCTTTGCATCCTGAGCATGGGGACGTCACGGCTTTGGAGTTTTATGTCATTATACTTTTTTACTTTGGATTAAAATCCTCTTCTCGGGCGCCTTATTAAGGGCCTGGAGTTGCCCCCCCTCCCACTCTTCCTTTCCTCTTACAGGAAGCTCAAACTTTGGAACTGTGAGGTAGATGTGCTAACCACACGTCCCGCCGAGCACTCAAAACCATAACGCCGTCATTTTCTAAACTTTCTACTAAATCTCCAATCCCATACTCCACATGATCGCTACGCATTCATCACAACTGAGAGCGGGGGGCAGGCCTGATTAATCCCCGTGGTCATGCCAGCAGTTTTCAAAGGTAAACGCAGAGTAATAGGCACAGCCCCTCCCAACAAGTGAGGTCGAGGTATAAGGTGGCATTATGCAAACTTCACAGTGATTAATTTGGGTATCTGAAATGATGTTTCGCCGGGAGACGAGCGTATTGATTGATTGCTGCGAGGGGGGGTTCTGCACATTTACTCGGTGATGAATAGGCTGTCAGGGCCGGCCGGCGCCAAATATGGCCTTGTAAATGAATGTTTAAGCGATTATGGTTGTTTAAGTGTAAATATTACATCCATTAGGGGAAGTAGGATGGGGGATTACATTGAAACGGGGAGGGGAGGCAAACCTGAGGAAGTACATCCGGACACATGGCTTTAATCTGCATGTGCGATGTTTAGTCAAAAGTCCTTGACATTAATCGGCCCGGGTGTGTGTTTGTGCGCTTTGAAGAGGGCACGCGCTGAAGAAGGCGAGAGGGGTGGCGAGGTTTAGCGAAGAGGGGGGTGGGGGGGGCCTTTAAGTTGACAGAGCATGCTGGCGCATCCGCTCGCTCAAATTAGCGGCAGCTAAAATTTAGCCGGGGTGACGCGCCAGAGGTGAGAGCGGGAATAAAAAGCACGCCTGGGAGATGATTTGCACGGATTAATACTCGTCGTCATCCTCTGGCTGAGCCAAATCAATATTGTGCCATGCAGGAATACAGAAAAAACAACAAAGGAGAAACGAAGACGACGACGTCGAGTCAAAACAAGCCAAACTGTTTGGCGGCTTGCAATTAGCACGCGCCACTCTTGCTATCCCTTTTCTCCATCTGTGGGAATTACGCGTGTTGAAAAATAGCGCTCGGGCAAACTTTTTGAAGACAAAGTATTTGATGGCTCAATTATGTAAATGTATGCAGCATATATCCATATTTGCATTTTGCTGGGTGACTTGAAAAGACATTAGATTAGATTAGAATTACACAGTGGAGTCTCTCGTGTCGTCAAATTTTAATGGCTACTTTTAAACTATAGTTCAATTCTACGTATGTGATCCAAGTATCGGTGGTCAGTATTGGTGAGTACTCAATGAATTACTTGTACTCACACTTGGTCTCCATAAGTGTTATGCCCCCGAGGGGCGAGCGCCCCATTGGGCCCCCCCCTTTGCACGCCCCTGTTCAGAACTAATGTTTCTAGCAGGATGTGTATATTTTCCTCCATCAATGTGAGCATCAAAACCAGAAGAAGTTTGAAGCCTCAAGCTATGCTAATATATGCGCTATAAATCCGCGCTTTTGTTGTTTGAGTAAGCAATCAGAACGAGAGGCGTCATTGATTTCTGATTATTGGTGCGCGCCGATACACAAAAAGGCCCTTGAACGCCAATTCGCTTCCCTCCTTGCATATCTTCCGCTAATTACCACACGGGAATATGCAATGTACTCTTTTAGATACAATTCCTCAAGAAATTTTTTTTTTTGTTGTTTTCCGGCTATGCTGCATGTATGCATGCAAATATGCAATTTGCATATCTCCTGATGCACGAACGCAGGCCTCCCCACTCTTGCATTAATGCAATACAAACACCGGGATTCTCGCTAGAGGATCGATTGTGTCCACTGCATGCACCACATGCACTGATCTGCACACATTTGGGGATGAAGTGCTGCCGCCACGAGGGAAAACACAGTATTTAATTTTCTACGTTTTTTTTTATTTTCTTTTAAGCCAATTCGAAATATGTTCATGAGGTTTTCGTGCTGATTAAAACAGATGCAAATAAGTAAAGCCGTTCCGTCCCACGCCACTTTAGAAGAAGCATAATCCCATCGATCGCAAAGCCGTCGGGGACCGCTGGTCTGTAAACGGACGAGTGCTCAATAAGAGGATAACTTGGAAGGATGCTCGAAGGGGTGAGACAGGTGGGAAGGTGGGGTAGCGGGGGGTCATCTTATCGGTGAATCTTGCCGTCATTTATCAGTTTTATTGCTTTCTTGTCTTGTTGCTGGCTGCTACTATCACCTCTCATCTGCCCCCTCACCCCACATGCAAGACCTCGAGCTGTGCCCATCACAGTCAGTTAGCCAGGCCGGCGCAATTAAAAGCGCGCCGCCCGGGGTGAGGCGATGAAACGTATGACATTTTACCGTTGACTGATGATGAATCCGGAGCGACGGGCCGGCCGGACACACGGCACGGTCATGGATTTGACACCCCCTCCGTGTTACGCTCCTGCCCTTCCCTACTGTTTTATTTTAGCCATTTTAGCGGGCGTACCCTCCAAGCCCCCCGCCCCAAACACTTCCTTTATCATCACTTGACAGTTTAACAGGGCTCAATGCAATGGGTGGCTTCTCTTAACTGTTTCCATGGTTATATTCTTCCGATTCTTCACCTTTGATAAAGTCAATCTGCTCGCTCGCTGCTTTGCCGCCAAGCTCATTTGTCACCCACACAATAACATCTCGCTATCCTATCACTTTTTCTTGTTTGTTTTTTCCCCACTCATGTTAGAGGGCCTCAAAGTACCTTTTCCTTCCCTTATATGGCTGTTTTTAATCAAGAAGGACAAATATTTTTTTTTCCAATAAAGGATTGCAGCTACTTCATCGCCATTCAATGAGCAGGTGATGAGCTCTGTGCTTTTCCTTTCATCCCAGTTCTCACGACAATGTCGGTGACATTTGAAAAGAGTGTCACTTAGTATTGCAAGTTGACTTTCTAATAAAAAAATAAAAAATAAAAAACCTATAGAAACAGTTGGATCTGTAAATTCTTGTGTCCCACCCATGTTGGGGGAAACTATTTTTTAAATATAATAACAGCAAATAATGTATAAAATGCTTGAAAGAAAAAAAAAAGACAAAAAATCACGCGCAAACGTAGTAAAGCAAAACTCAACAGTCACAGCTGACTGCATTAAAAGAAAGTCTTAAAATTGATCCCAATCCAAAATCCATAGCTTTGGCACGTGACGAAACCTTGCTTTTTCCCAAAGATGCATCAAGAATCTTGAAGCGTGATTTTGATTAATTGGACATGGAAAGTGCTGGCTGGCAGCATTGATCCAAACGCCAACAAGCGCACAATCAGGGACACTCGCGTGCCGGATCGATCGGCGCCGCAACACAAGCAACACAGATCTTAAGGTCAAAGACACATTCTTGCCACAGACCCGCTAAACTAACTGTCCTGGTCGTGAAACTGACCCATCCGTAACATTTTGAGTATAAACAGGAAGAAAAAAAATAAACGCAAGGAAAGTCATCCATGGCGCTCATTTAAAAACTCCAGATGGCACATTTGAGTTGATACCCACTGAAAGGTTATCACTCAATGGAGCATTTTAAAAAGCGCTAATTAAATCCCCTTTTCCCCCCACGCAGGAAAAAAAAAAAGTGGCTATAATGCACGTATTTAAAAAGCAGTAGGCGGCCGGCGTGATGGGGAAGATTGATGGTCGCGAGGTCGACCGGCGCGTTGGCCCGATGTCCCTGACACGTCATAACGCCAGTTTAGGGCCAATGATGCTAATAATACATCTTGGTGACACATTGTGATTACAGCTGCAATATGTCACAGCAGCGGATATGTGCTTACTCAACAGTGGAGAAGGCCTTTGGCTCCTTCCAATGCAAAGTTTAATTTGAAAAGTACTTCTTCAAGGAAAAGCCTGACTGTCACTTTTTGCAGCGTGGAGGCCCAGCTGACCACGTCTGCTGTGCAAATTATAATTTGGCTAGCAAAAGTGAAAAAAAATAAATAAATTAGAAACTACAATCAAAAAATACAAATTAAATATGACGTTAAAATTAAAGAAGGTAAAATACAATTACATTTTCTTTACAAAAATAACATTTTTGTGACATTTATATATTAAATTTATTTTGCTCTGCATCAGCGTGGAGCAGTTTTAACGACACCAATTTTTTGAAAGATTTCCAACTAAATTCTCTTTCCACCATGTTGCATAAGAAAATACTGTTGGAATGTCATTTAGAAAAAAATCCTCTCCAAATATTAAGGGAAAAATATCAGCCCTTTAAGAATCAACTTAGCTATATTCACTCCCGCAACGGCGCAAACGCCCATATCTAACTGCATCCGTCGACAAAACAGCCCAAAAAAAGAAAACTACCTATTGCGCTAGACTTGCCAAACTCAGCCCCTTCATCTTGAAACAGGCCTGATAAAGAGTCCTAAACTGATTTTGGCTCAAAACCAATCTGAGGTGGATTATTGTGGATAAACTGCTCCCAATTCAGCAATCTTTGGCCTCTAGTCATCACTCGTGAGTATTTTGCCGAGCCAAAGTGTCCAATAAAAAAGTGGATCGGATCCCTCAAAAAAAAAAAAAAAAAAAAAAAACGCCACCTGTGTACAAGCCCGCAGAATAAACCGACATGCTCATGCTTTCCATTGGCTTAAGTGTGTAATATCTACAACACGTCCCTTCAGGCTCTCGCTTCCTCTCACACCGCAGCCTTTCCTTTAATTGTTTTCTTCACTTCTCAATTCGCAGAGCGAGAGTGAGAGTGTGAGTGCCTGTGCCTGTGCCAATGGCCCTGCAAGTCATGCACCCCGGGCGAATTCTCCTCCAGTCAGAACCTGGCACATCATCACGGTATGGCACCTGCGCAGATGGCAGACCTCGACTGCTCGGCGAGGTGAGAGGGAGATAGCGCGAGGAAGCTAAAGGCAACGAGCGCGTGCACACGTTTTGTTTGAGAGCTGTGCAACAAACTGATGAAAAGGATGGAAATAAATATTTTGTGGTCTTCTTTTCAGTTATTCAATAGTCTGGGTCTTTTCTTGTGTGTTCCACAATGACAATAAAAATCTAAATCCAACATATTGGACCTCACAATTAGCCATACAGATTAGACAAATTGTGCATCGAATTTATATGTCAATTCCAGAATTTCTAATTATTTTCACTTTAAAAAAAATAGAGGTATTGTTAGCAATTTTTATTACCATTAATTTTGTAAAATAATTTTTAAATATTTGATTTTAATGATATAATTTGAACAGTTTTTATTAGTCTCTGTTTTGAAAACGAGTTATTCATCAGTTTGTTGTGTAGCCCATGCTATATATATATACAATCTGAGACGTTCATACGTTTATTTGGGTTGATAATTTTAAGGGCCCTTTGAAGCAAACTATGACTATGATCACGACAAAAATAAGTTTGACACCCCTGCCATACATCTCCATTTCAATCCACCCTGGACTGGTCTCCAGACAACCACAAAGCACATATGGACAATCACACACTAAATTCACACCAATAACTTAATATAGCTCAATTTCAAGCACTTTGTTACAACTTTTACACACTTAAAAAAAATATTCATGTGCATGTTCCTTCGTTAAATGCCGCAATATGCTGCACATCTGTGAGACGCGTTAATGTTTCTCTCACAGGAAGTATTAATCAGCGAGACTTTCTTTAAAAAGCGCTCACCCGACCCCTCCCCGGCGGTGAGACAGACGATTGACTGTATATTTAATGTTAATGTTCACATAAAGCCTCAATTACGAGAACGTTTTAACAACCGCATCGATCCGAGACATCATTTGGAGACTTCCTACTAGCCCTCGACGACAAATAAATCCACGTAGGAGTCAAATTTCATGTATATTGCTACACTGGAAATTATGATGTCACTCAGTAGCGCCCCCTGGAAAGTTGAAGAGAAATTGCAACCGAGTTTTACTAACTGACATGAAATTGGGTGGACATGTCTCACGTAAGAGGAAATACAAAAAACGTCCTCCTGGACTAAAAAGACAAGTTGTAAAAAAAGTACCCCCCCACCCCCCTCCTATTTCTGCTGTTATTGCTCCCGCATCTCTTCTTGACAGCGCCGTGATTCATTTCCTCCCCGCCTGAAAGGCGCGAAATGAATAGAAAGTGGTAGGTTTCGTCAAATGTTAAACGGTTGAAGGGCCAGCTCGGCTGAGTCACTTCGGATGCATTTAGGGTGGGGTGGTTACTTTCGCAATATGTCACTCAAGTTCGTTTAGTGCGTGTCACAGGTACCGAATACAAAGAAAGGTGTAAGGTTCAAAATGTTCACGCTTCAAATGAGATAAACATTTATGAAGGCAGAATTACGCTCGATTCTATGAAATAAAATACATTTATGTGACTTCAACGTCACCGGGCGTTTTCTTGAAGGTGAGCATCTAGTCGCATGTCTGTAATAGATCCAGACAAGCGTGATCTTGCCTGGGGTGGGCGATCCATAATGAAGACGTCAAACTCGGTCGGGTTGATGCCATGAGGTGGCCTCTCCACAGGGGGGGGCGGGTCCTTGGGATGTTATTTACGCAATGTGTATAATGGAGGAATGTTTATTTCTTTAGAATGAAATTCCCTGTTTCCTCGGACTTTGACAGAATTTGTAATTACGCGTAATCTTCGGTGAGACGTGGGATGTTAGGAGGGAGGGAGGGAGGGAGGGGAGGGGCAGCAAGTGAGCGCTGCGTCATGCGTGTCACAACTTCAGACGACTTTCCACGGGATTATACATGTGAGCCCGGTTTGAGCCGGCCTGCTGCCCGCCCAAGTTCGGCTCGGGCGCTTGATTTACGGCCGGGTGCTGAATTAAATATTTGCACGCGTGCCATCCTCAATCTGTGCCCCCTCAAACCTTCCAAGAGCGTGCAATTAGTCTCACAGCACATACTCACATGGCCAAAAATGGGATTAATGTGGGGGAAGGCGAGGTATGACGGCGGGAATCAAATCTTTTGAAATACTTTTCTGGAAGGGTAGCGACTCACGGCGACCTGGTGGTACCTGAGATCTGTCACCCAGTGGGTGGAGTCAAGCCCCGCCCCCCCGCTGGTGAGCCATATGGGTGACGGAGACTTTTTCACGGGTGTCAATGTTTGGCAGCGAGTGGCAATCCGATGCCTCTGCTGCTTTCTCATTATCGAGGAATAAATAGAACAAGACAACACAAGAGTGGCCCTGTTGTGTCGTCGTCGTCCTGACTTCTGGGCCGGGCAGATGGCGCCGAATCGTAAAAGACGACATTTGAGATGTTTGGGCTGCAGCACTAAAGACAAAGTTTTATTTAAAAAAAAATGAAAGGAACGAAGCAGCAGTTGATATAAAAAGTACTTAGTCATATTATTTATGACCAAAATAGCAGTGGATAAAATTTGAAATGTTTTACATTTGATTTAGAATAGTGATCATAGTGTAAAATGAAAAAGTAAAAAACATTTTTTTGTGCACATTTCTATGTTTGTGCAAGGGCTACAATCTAATTTTGGGATTGTCCAATCTAGATAATTTCATTTTGGCTTTTGCCGGTTAATGCCAAAGTGCATTCTTCCCGGTAACCAAAAACAGTTTTGTGTTTTTTTATCTTCTCATATTTCACTTCTGAAAATCGTGCTCACCGTTTGCCGTCTGTGTGGTGTCTGCAGTGGCCCATGTGAGAAGAAGCAAGAGATGTCAGATCTCCTCCAAAGGTGGTGGTCTACAGAGAGGGAGGAGGGGGGTGCTCAAACAGAGGCTGCCTTCAAATAAAGCGTGGCAGCTCTAGCTTCCCTTTCCATTAAACAGCCGTGCACTTGCTAACTCCTGGCTTTATTGCGCCGCTGCTTCGGGAGCGTGAGCCCATGAGACTCGTCACCATTATTAGCAGCTCACAGTACATAATCCCACCGCAGATTCTCGAGGAAGTCCGAAAGAGAGGTTGGGGTGCATTATACAGTGCGGCCTCAATGACACACGCCAGATGGCGGCCCCCTGAGCCGCCGAGGCCGGACTCCGCGCCAGTCGCCCTCCTCTGGCATTCCTTTTGGAGGGGCGATGAAGATATCTCCCCAAAGCCTCGGCCTCGTTCCGCTTCCGATACTCTCAGGTGCTTCCAGAGAGGAGGCGGGAAGCCAAAACAACCCCTGCGTTTTCCCCTCCTTCATCTTCCGTCCTCATCTGCATAAATGTCCTTTTGATTCATCATGTATAAGGTTAAGACGGGAGTCTACGCGAGCAACGGCGGCCCGCCGATTCGTTGTTATTCATGCGCACAATGCAAGTATGCGGAAAAGGAAAAATGTCTTCACTACGGGGGAGAAACTCAAAATAAGAAATAGCGCACTTTCATGGAAACACACTGCCTGAATTGCGTCTTTAACATATCATACCTGCTCTGAAATGTAAAATTCCACCACAATTAAAATTTCCGTGTTCCTCATTAAGAACAAGCTTTCAAAGCGGCAATCTATGAGGCTTCAAAATAATTTATGTAGAGCGTTTTATGGTGCAATATACTGGGGTGGTTATCCTTGTCGAAAGGTGCAACAATGCAGTAAATCTGAAAAGATTTGAGAGCTTGGATTAAAATTTGAAGTCATGTTCCCCTCCTCACTAATGGCCTCCCCGTGAGCGTTTCTAACCGAAGCGACCCGAGAGCGCAGGGAGGGCGCGGCGAGGTGTCACTTCACGTTGCTAGCGCGCATGCTAATTTCCCCGTTAAGCATTGATATGCTGTGAGTGACTGAAACAATAACGAGGCGGGACAATGCGCATGTAGTGCAGCCGGAGCTCCTAATTGTTACTGATGGGGGGGGCGGCGGCAACGTGTGGAGTAAGGAGGGAGAAAAGAATTCCTCAACTTGCGAAAGAATTTAGGGCGAAAATGTTAAGAGGGCCGCCGGGTCATATGACGCCAAGGACGATTGTGCTCCTGCTACAGCAGCGTGTAGACAGCTATGTAAATAAAAATGTAAATAATAGACGCAGTGGGAGCTCATCAAAAGCGAGGCTAAAAGATCTCAATCATTCCCTGTTGGGTTGTTGCGGCTCAGGCCATGAATCGTAACCTCTCAGTGATATTGGAGGAGAAAATAAATAAATGTGCGCACGGTACAATAAATGTGACGACGTTTGATAATACTATTAATGTTCAGCTATAGTCGCAGCAATAACTTGTAACTTATGTATGCTTTACAGTTTCTGAAACATACTGTGGATATATTTTTGGCATCCTTTTGCATTCTAATCTCTGTGGGGCAGCAGTGTCCTCTGCCCCACTTTGCTAAGGAAACGGAATCGTAAGTCTGACTGGCAAATTTAAATAAAAAAATAAAATAAAATTAGCTTGAGGGGCAAAGACTGACATGCCTCCAAGAATTAGACACCAATGCAGTCTTAGTTGGGTGAGTTTTAGATTTTGGTACTTTTTTTCTAAAATGGGGTTGAAGGGCACAAGTCATCATGCCCCAAGAATTCTACCTAGCAACAGTGTAAGTGGCCAAACAATTAAAACTATTTAAATGTATTACAATTTTCAAAATAAATCATTTTTCTTTTTCTATTTTTGGTAATGATTTTCCAAGTGGCTGTCAAACTTTGTGCTGACTATATTCCAGTTCCCTCCCTCTCTTGCGATGACTGCTTGATCTTATTTGACATAAATGATGTTGACTTACCGTAAAAAAAATGAATACTTGTCGAAGAAGCTGTACAGTTGCCATATTCTTCAAACAGAGCCGTCGGGATCGCCGCCACCTCGTAATTAGACACACACTGCAACCGCCCTGGGTGTCAGAGGATGACGATACCATCTTAATATCCTTCAGAGAAATGCCTCATTATCATCGTTAGCAAGCGGCAAGTTATTATCATTCTTATCAGCTTATGAGAAGCGAGAGGAACACGGCTCGGGACAACAAAACGACTCACACGGTGTGTCACTGTGACACAAACACATTTCGGAGCGGTCGGCGTGTGATTAGAGGCCGCCGATGGCACAAAATAAAGCATATCGAGCCTTGGCACTTGCCTGACGGCTCTCGCTCGTCCTTTCACTTTGTCACACCGAAACCTGTAATCTAACCCGTGTGGGGAACTTGCGTGCTAAACATCCCCTACAAATCAATGCCTTCCCACCCAAAAGGCCACCGTGTAATCTTCTTTTTGACACACAGGAAGAACATTTTTCTTCTTACAAATATTGTAAGCCATATATATTTGACAGGAAATTCAATGGAAAAAAAAGAAAGTTCAATGCAAGACATTTAAAAAGCGGTTCAGATATTGAATTGCAATAGCAATCATAATTTGATTATTTTGCTTCAGCCCAACCTCCCACTAATTATAACAACTGTTTTGGGTGAAAATCCCACTAAATTCTCAAGAGAAAAATCCGCACTGGCAGCAAGAAGTACCTCATCCCCTGATGTGACCCCTCCCCCTCCCTCCTGCACTTTGAGGCACCGACTGCTGATACATTTGCAATTCAAATCAAGTAAGGTTGGAAGGCTGAAGTTCGCGGGTTCGAACCCCGATCCAAACTGACCTTTCCACCCCCCCCCCCACCCTTCCCTGGCATCCCCAGCGCACTTGGCGACAATTTCAATACCAGCGCCGTTCTGGGAATTGGACTGAATTTCAAGATAACGCTTGGACGGGTGGCGGCCATCTTTTGAATAAAGAGTGGTGCGCAGGTAGGCGCAGCAGCCGCGAAAGGTTAATGAATGCTCAGCGAACGCCACACAGCCCCCGGCCCACTTTGGCCCATCGTGTATTCAGCTTCCACGCCGCTTTGGCCCCGCTCATGATCTACTGTACTCTCCAGACGGTTTATTAATATTTCATAACAACCCCCTCCAATTCTGCTGCAGGTCTAAACTTTTTAGTCCAACTTAAACAACGACAACGATTAGGCGCGCTGACACGTCACGTCAAGGTTTTTTTAATATTTTTTTTTCCTAAGAGGCAGGAATGAGGCGAAGTCGCCGGCATGTCAAAGTGAGAGATGGCTGTCACCTTGACGTGACATTTATGGCCAATTAAAGGAGAAAGTGGGGGAAATGGCTTTCAAAGTAGCTCGATGGAGATGTCACAGATGTCATCCAACATTTACTGAACTAAGGGACATATTCTGGCACGGTCTGGCAGAGTTGACTGAGTTTTGGTATTTACGGGTGCAAATGTGTTTTTTTTGCATCAGGTAAGATTACAGATGGGCAAAGTGGGCACTTCCAGCCGAACTTTACGTATCCATGTGCGGACTTGCCGGAGGTGATAATTGAACTAATTAGGCAAGCGTTCCAACACGGTATTCATACTAACTCGCTCGCTCTCCGGTGAATATCAATTGGCCGATAATTTCCCAGCACATCCTCTCCACCCGCAGCCCTTTGGTCACATCTCTTAGCGATTAAACGGGTCGATTTCTGTTCTCCGTGGGTGATTAATCCCACGGGGTTAGAGAGATTAGGAGGAAAAAAAAGAGAGTGGCTGCACACAGTGAAGGAGGCGTTCTTAATGGATTCACACAGCGAGCCTTCTCATTCATGGGGCTAATGAGATTGGATTACGGGAGATGAAGAGAAAAACACACAAAAGGGGTGGAGGGTCGGGGGTACGGGATGAAAAGGAAGCTTTAACATGAGACGTGACCCCTCGCATCTGAGACTTTGCTCTTATAGTGTTCTGTCACACTGTGTGCATGGCGTCATGCTGCTAAGCCTGTGTGGCGAGCGCGCCATGACTGTCGAGTGACATGTTGGGCCGCATCGCTCCAAGTGGCTGGAGAGGACTCCTATCGCAGGGCCACAGGTGGACTTCCCGTGAGTCTCGTGCAACCTCGTGGACAAAGCTCACTGCATTTCTCATGATGGACATTCCAGTCGGCAATAAGCCGTGAAATATATTCATATTTACCAGATGTGTGTGTGTGAGATCAGGGAGTGGCCTGGCGTGTACGTCTAACATGCCGCCGCATGGGAAGTGATGTGCCGTGAGGGCGGGGGGTGTTACATGAGGACGCAAACGCGAAGTGCTGTGTCTTATCACAATGCAAACAAGTCGCACACACTGACCTCAACCTCAGCTTGTCTGCTCCTGTCTGGACAGGATGGGTGTGCAACATCACCACGCAATAGCGTGAACTCAGGTCTCCTCAAATTGGTACTATGTTGGAAAGTGCACATCTGGGACAGGTGCTCAATCGAACACTGGCATCCCACATGGTAGCGTGCTCAGCCCCTTTATGTTATCTACGCGTGCACACATATTCACTGTTCCATGATCAGATTTTTGATGATGATAGGATTATTGATCATAGACGACAAAAACGCGATACTGACTTTGTAAGGACAACAAACACACCTGATCACATTGATGGACCTGATGGTCAAGTTCCAGGAGGTCTGCATTTCTGATGTTCATTCCAGGACTCTCAACACCACCAACTAGCAACTTGTCTTCTTTCTGATGAGAGTTAAACATCTCAACTCATTTACATAACAATAATTCAATTTAAACAATAAAAGTATAATCAATTAAGCTAACATAATCAAATTAAGTCCAAGATAAATTAAAACATGAGAACATGAAATCCAGTGGAATTCTCCTATGTGATTTAGTGCATCTAATCTAGTTACGTAAAATAAAACAAGAAAAATGATCAACATTATGAACTTTAAAATGAAATAATTGGAATGTACGCATTACCTACAGGAGATTCTTTGCCACACAAACACAAGGTTACCTTAGTGCGTCGCATTTTGACGTCACACTTTAGAATTATGAGTGCTAATTGTGGAGCAGCGCATGGGAGCTTTGTGTGGTCAAAGTGCACAATTACACACCGGCACAAAAAAAACATGGCACACACTTTTTGTAGCGCGCAGCGTCGTCTCCAGGCAGCGAGACGCAAGTTTTCCCTCAACGGAGAAGCCATTAGTCAGAATGCTGCTGATTTATGGGATGTCTGCTTGCAGAATTTAAATGAAGTGCCATGCTGTTCTCACCGAGGGCGGGTGGGAGTTTGGGGGGTGGGTGGGAGCGAGCTCCCCCTTTGCGCTCCACCTCTCGCCCTCGTCGGGGGACGTTTTTTGGCTTCAGTCGCGTTGTCAGGTGCTCTGAGAGGATGTTCATCTGGAGGAAAGGAAGCAGGACAAGGTCAGCGGTTACTGCGAAGTTACCACATGTTCTCTCGCTCACACACACACACACACGCACGCACGCACACACACAAACACGCACACACACACACACACACACACACACAAAACAAACAATTTCAGCGTAAATGCTCCGCTTCCCGTAGTCGTTTCCTAGCATTAATAATAAATTTGCTATACAGAAAGACTAATCACGAGGTGGTCTCATTATTACTACATTCTGAGCACCGCGATGAATGACTCTCATATTAATGATGTTGTTGCGATGTAGTCTCTCCTCCCTGAAGACTGTTTGATACATAAATGAGCCGCCAGGACGTCCCGCGGCATCATAGTCAAATCTCATTGTAAATTCAGCTGAAGGGGCAAATGGGGCAGCTGGCCAATGAGATTGGGGAAAATGGCCGCTCAGAATTGGAATTTTATGCGGCTTCAAAGAGCTGTAAAACCAAAACTGTAAAACTAACATGATACCATTGTTTTTTGTTGGTCTTAGTTTGTTGCAGTCTTTAAGACAGAAAAACTTTCGGCAAGCTAAGTTTAAGGTAACAGTTGGCATGAAAAGAGATCGATAATTAATAATTCGTATAGCAAAGCTGCCAAGTGATACATTCAACACTTTACACAACAGCTCTCAGTGTGAAAGCACTTGTGGGAAATATCCAAACCATTTTTCACAACAATAAAGCAACCGCTTGAACCCTCCACATACTGTTTCCCAACCTACTTAATTGTTACCTTACAAGTTTTCCAAGCCCAAAGAGCATACGAGCTACTGTATGCCGCCCCAAGATGTCTGTGCTTCAGTTGCAAAGTATTCCTTGGTGGTTTGTATCACGGCACAAAGGCAATCGAGCACGGACCTCTTTGGTTCACTCAACAAGAAGGGCAGAATAAAAAAGAACATAAATGTCAATTCACATACTATCTGTGGTGTTTTCTTTTTACCATTTAATAGTCTCCATGTTAACACAACATTAAGCAACTCAAGTCACGATTTTCTTGACACCATATCTAGTTATTCATGAAAAACTAATAAAAAGCACTGACGTTGTCGTAGCACTAAAGAAATGAACAATGGGGCCACAAAAGCCCGAGAGCCACAAACCCAACAGCCTTAAAATCAGTTCAATCCAGTGAGTTCAAGTGCAAAGTAGTAAAGTAGGCTACAGTGGCTGCAAAAGAGAATTCATACATACGTACATTACAGTGCTGATAATTGTGTTGTGGGGCATACGAACAATAACTGCCGCTAATCATGAATCACATGCGAACACAAGTGTGACCTTTCCTCACGGCGGGGTGGGAAAATGGAGAGAGGCGTGAGCTAAAGGAGAGAGAGCCGCCACGTGGAGCGTTTAGCGAGGAGATGAATTTGGGGCTCCGGCTGTGACCGCCGCCACGGCGCTGGCCCAGGTAGAAAGGTCACGCCGTCATTTGGACGGCGGCAAGGGGGAAAAGAATCGCGAGAGCGGGCGAGCTAACAGATGCCGCGGGCGAGGCAGATGGCGACGACGCGCGCATGAATCATATGTGGATGCTCGATGTGGCGCATATATGGCAATACCTGGATCAGCGACTTTCCCCTCGCTGAAAGGGTTCAAGAGCAACTTCCCAGAGGCCTTTTGTGCCGCTCAGTTGAGGAGAAAAGACGATGTGAAGGCGAGCCTCGACGCGGTCGCTTTTCACTACATTAATCAGCTAATCAGCTTACAATGTAACAACACGAAACAACAACACGCACATGAGGCCGACAATTGAAAGCGGCCTTGTGAACATCTTAGGTCATAGTTCGGATTTTAACAACAACCTTGTGGTGCAGGGTATAACTCAAAAAGTGCTACCATGTGTCCACGCTGATGCTAGCCCTGCTAGTTAGCGGCTCGGTGGCAAGTTACTCTCGTAGCTAGCTGCTAATGCTAATTTCAAACACCATTAGAAAACATGATATTGTTTATCTAGTCTTAGCGTATTTTTGTATGCTATATTTGTATGTGTTGCGGCTCGCTGTGAGAAGGAACTTGTTTGTCTATGTTAACTTTTGTTACCTAGTTGATTGTGTTTTGCATTTGTGTTAGTATTAGGCTACTGGACTTCTGATAAAAATCATAAGGTTTTGTTAAACATTTTGGGGTTTAAATATTATAATGTTTATAATATATAATGTTTTAAATGTTGTTCGTACAGACAGAACAGCTTGAGGCAAGCACACTTGGGTCCTTTTTGGAGAACAGGCTCGTAATGCCCAAGTTTTTTTGACTGGGGTATTTTATTCTATTTTTTTCAAAAATGGGGTACTCATTGCCAGCAAACTGCCACTCTCCAGCCGCCACTCTCACTGAACGTGCTGAAGTCCCAACTATTTTTGAACCGCCATTCCTCCACCGAGTCCGAAAGCTTACACTTTCTCTGGGTAGCTGACTGAAACCTGGAGGCAGTAACACAAGTAATGGCCTACATAAGAACACAAAAAGCACCAGGGAGGGCAGCTGAACAAAATAAACACTCTGACAATGTTATCTCCCTGGCAGCTGCCAGCAACTCTACCAAGTATTCAAGGGCTGTCAGGTGAACAAAGTTCTTTCCCTTCATCTAAATTGAACCATAAATTACATCTTTAGGGACTGAACAAGTTCGGGACGGATGTCTTTATGTCTCTTCGCCAAAATGGCAACACGATCACGTGACTTTTGGAAAACAAGGCAGACATCACGCTTGATCTATGCATGGATGCAGACTACTACACAGCTTCAGGGCCATCTGTGTGTGCGGGGGTGTGGGGGGGCGTCCTTCACTGTTTCTGACTGTTTCTGGACACTACCTGGATGTTGTGCAAGTCAGCAAAAATTACTGAGGCAGAACGAGCGTAAGGCAAATGCATATTAATTTTCTCAGTATGCAAGCTGAACGCACATTACTGTGCAAAATTATTGGGACAATATTACTTGAATGACTAAAATATATATATATATATATATATATATATATATATATATATATATATATATATATATATATATATATATATATATATATATAGTATCTTGATTTGTGAGTTTAAAAGCAGGAAAAAAAAAAGTTATTTTTGGCTATCTGTTAAAACTGTACAAAGAGACAGTCGAATATTTGTGTTGTTTTTGGGGAAATTCATTCCGCTCTAAAAATAACACAAATAAATACATTGGTTTTAGCAAGTGCAGCTGAGGCGAACATCTCCCAGCACGTTTGGGACCTCAGAGGAGTACTAACGTACGTAAAACGAGGACGCTCGCTTCCTCCACACCCACAAATGCATCTTCGATCTCATCTTCTGTTTTGACTTCCTGTGCGGTGCCCACTGTGTTGTGTTGTGTTGCCCCCCTCGCCACTGGTGCCCTCCCTCCCCTAACGTGTTCTCGTGAAAGGAGCTCTTTGATAGGCGGCGGGCAGAAGCGACACAAGGGAAGCAATCAGAGTGCGGATGACTGCGCCCGCTTGTGATGTTGTTTTGCTTCTTTGACCTGCTAAACTTCTCTCTTTCTCTTTCTAAAAAAAAATGGAATCCTTGAAGACTCTTGCACGTGTTTTGTGCTCTCTGTCCCCTGTGCACCTTCTGAAACATTTGCTCTGCCTCAGCCTGCCTCCGTTGGAAGCGCGGAAAACAACAGCACGTCGGGCTTTGAAAGTCTTTCGGATGACTGACGTAGCGATTTCCTGCTTTTTGTTGTTGTTGCTTTTATTCCATTTCTTTCTTTCATTCCGCTCTCATTGATTGACTGCCGTGTCTTCACAGTACACAAAAAATAAAATAAATCGACTAACTTCCTGCCTTCCTTTAGATCAAGTGCAAGGCTGGACTTCAGGAATTACGACACAGCCGGGTTTCGCAACCACACTGTTCCCACTGAGCTGGAGGTGTCAAAAAGACAGCGGAGACATTCGCAAAACGCCAGCGGTGCCCAATGGGCCAAATCTGGAACTAGTCATTGAATCACAACTGCGCCCTGTGAACAAAAAATGAGCTAAAACGTGCTTCTATTAAATCAGAGATGATGCAGAACTCAGCAATGACATTCTTCTGCATTGTCTTTTAGTTTGTCCTCTTCCCTCGCGGTGATCCCTTTGCTCGTGAGATTGCGGTTTGGGTCCTGGCCGATGTGACTGGCAGGTCCAGGCAGCAGGTGTCGGGAGCAAACAGCCGCCACCGCCCTCTCCCCCCTCCCCTCCTTGAACAAACCGTAAAACCAATTTACGGCCTGTGTGCTTCCTCATATAGGTAAACTCTCTCCGTTATGAGGACTAAAACAATAAGGTAAATATGCATTGCAGGCACACCTGCTGTGTGACGGGTATTTGGAAGAGGACGTTGCGATGCGTTATTTGCTCACCGAGAAAATTAGACGCGGACCGGCGGCGAAGCACCGCTTTGATAGTTTGGTCACGATGAAGAGACGAGTCGTACAAAGACAACTTCAACCGCTGATCCGTCTCAATCTGTCGCAAGAGTTCAGTCCAGCGGGCCGATGCCAGCCAGGAAAAGTCCATGTTGATTTTCAGGAAGAGAAGCCAAGTGTATGTTTGTCCAACTTGTGATCGCTCGAAGGCTGAGGCCAGAAACTGTAAAATGTGCTGATGTCAGCGTTGAAAATGCCAATTGTGATGAAGGAAGCCTTGAAACACACCCCATTAATCGATTAATGAATCAATAAACGCTTTGACTGGACTCCTTGTCCAGTTTGAACAATTGCTTCCAACTTTGGAGGAGTTGGCAGGAGGGACTTTTATCGTTTCTAATGCACAAAAGCAAGTTCCATAAACTCATACTTGGACGGGGAAGAACTTGGCCATTTAAACACCGGCATGTGGCTACTATGCTTATCTGAACACAAATGATGCAGCAACACTTGCAGACTGACAATAGAACACAATGCATGTTCAATTTTCAGCTCATTGACATTGACTTTTCTTTTTATGCAAAAACAAAATCTAAAATTGTCACTATAGTGCATCTACGTTAATCTTTGAGGAGGAAACAGATTCCACAATATGCATTTTATGATCGATGGTTATACAGCCATTGCAGGATTTATTTGAAACGTAACTACCAAATCTGTTTTTAGCATGTTGCCATGGTGCCTTTGTCTAATTAGCCACAGCAACCGCCGCACAACAGCAAACATCTTTTTTGCTTCCTTCTTACTTTGTGTCACTCCCAGAGGATGAAAATATCATCAAATAACATTACTGCTGCATATAGATCTTTTTCCACCCACACCCCGGCCGGCAGCCTTAATTTGATAGAAACCTGAAAATCTATATCATAGATGCCAATAAGAGGAGGTGTCAGCCCGTTTGAGCAAAGGGATAACTTCAGCACAACGTCAATGTCGGAGGTCCCGGAAGAGCTAGCCTTAAAAAAAAAAAAAAAGTTTATTACCTTCAACAAGAAATTATGGTCTGTCTTTCAATGCCTCGACCGCTTTGTCCGTCTCTCAGTGTGGAATTCTCTGCAAAGACAGAGGACGAAAACATAATAAGCGATTTTTCTGATGATACATCACATTGACATTTCACGCAAAGGGCGACTCGTTTGCGATCCACTTCTGAGGCGGCTTCACGTTCAACTTCAATTACAGGCCACGAGTGCCCTTAATAGCTGCCCGCAGGTCTCGTTATTAACATTATTAAGTACGAATATGCGGCATGTTTACACGGAACCACATCAGGTCCTCCTCGCGTGTGGCTCTGTCCTTATTTTTTAGAAGCTGGAGGCTGCTGAGATGATGAAGCAACAAAAGTGGGAAATCAAAAAAAATGAGAGAAATGTGGTGACCGAGGTGAGAGTTGAAGAAAGAAGGGGGAAGTGAGTGATGAAAGAGAGAGAGAAAGAAGAGAGGAAGGGGATGGAGCCACTCTTGTCTCTCACTCGGTTATCACCCACTGCTAGCACCTTATAAGAATCCAAGCCTGAGAATCCAGCTTCAAAAACTCGCCGCACACACAACACACGTCTGGTGGTCGCAACACCCTCTCTCACTCTCTCTCTCTCTCTCGCCCTCCCTCCATCCCTGCAGACTCCCTCTCGCATCCTTCTGTCTTCCGCTCACAAGTCAGAGAGTGTTTGGAAGTGCGCGCTGACTGTCTGGCTCAGTGCGCGGCACGCCGGCTTCCTCAAAGTGGTTTGTGCGTGCGGTGCCACCGACCGAGCGCAGCCGGGAGGTCCGTCCAAGTGTATGAGGGTCTCTGCCTGGCGCGCCCGCCGCTCCAGCCATCGCGCCCATCCTCAGGATCTGCGGGTCCTTTTCCTCGGCGACAGGCTCCCCACACCAAGCGGTCACCATTTCCGCCCCCGGGAGATCCACGCTGGCCGCTCAGCCCCTTCCCCGACTCAGCATCGGGAGGAAGACCCTGGTGGCGGCCGCCGTGGGGGTTATGCTGGTCCTGGTCCTGGTGGTACTCATCCCCGTGCTCGTCAGCTCCGTGGGGACGGACCCCAGCCACTATGAGATGCTGGGCACCTGTCGGATGGTGTGCGACCCCTTCCTGAACAAGGGAACCCCGAGCAGCAGCACCAGCTCCACCGGCTTGCAAGCGGAGGCGGAGGCGCTGAGCGACCACGGCAACGTGCTGCCGCCCTCCACGCTCCTGCAGGGCCCGCAGGGAAAGCCTGGCAGGCCAGGGAAACCAGGGCCGCCGGGGCCGCCCGGTGAACCGGGCCCGCCCGGACCGGCGGGGCCTCCGGGGGATAGGTCCGACCAGGGAAGGACTGGGATTTTGGGTCTGGGGGGGGACGGAGCTATCAGCACGGCCACCTACAGCACGGTTCCTCGGGTGGCCTTCTACGCCGGCCTCAAGAACCCGCACGAGGGCTACGAGATCCTCAAGTTTGACGACGTGGTCACCAATCTGGGCAACAACTACGACGGCATCGCCGGCAAGTTTGTGTGCAGCATTCCGGGCACGTACTTCTTCATCTATCACGTGCTGATGAGAGGAGGCGACGGCACCAGCATGTGGGCCGACCTCTGCAAGAACGGACAGGTGAGTGCTTCAACTTTTGTCCGAGTCTTTGCCTCGCCTTCTTGAAGCCATCCATCACTTCCAACACAACAGCTGCCCTCTATCTGCCTTTCCAAATAAGAATCATTTTAGTCTGAATATTTTACTGACATAATTATTTAAGGTTAATTAGACATCCCTACAACCAAAAACACAATTTTGACGTATGTAATTCTGTATTTTTCCTCATCGTTTTCAAAACTGTCAAAATGAGTGATAGCAAATCATATTTTCAGCCAAATAAACAGCTCCTACTAAATCAAACCATATAAAAAAAAATCCACGATCATCTTTGTAGAAATATAATTTATCTGATGTTATTAGCTGGGTGCAGGTGTACCTGATAAAATGTCCCATGAGTGTATAATTGCCATGGTCGCGTGCAGAGCGCACATCTGTGGCATGCGGCTTGCCCGCAGATAAAAATATGTTGACTGGTTGCAAACTGTGTCCCCCCCACATATGATGCGTCCTGACATTGTCACCCCCCCCCCCTCCACCCCCCCACACACACAGTAGAGCGCCTATCCACACCTTTCCTCCCTTCATTGTGACTTTATTTATTGGGATCAACACTAGGAGGTTATTTTTGGCTTACGCGTCAGGGAAATTAAAATTAACGCCTAGAAAAAATGAAAAAATAATGTTAAGTACATCGAAACCTCTCACGTCGTGTAAATGGCATCCGTCGTCCATGTGCGCTATTCTCGGGCTCGTATGCATCACTTTTACGAGGCACTAATTTCATTTGAGGGGTCCTCTCGGGTCACTAATGTGCGTGTTTGCCGCGCAGTTTGCACTCTGTCAAGGTTCCTGTCGTAAAATGTGGCCGTGCGAATTAAAAAAAAAAAAAAGGTGGACGTGACACTGAATGCACTCGAAATAAATCTGCAAAAACAGACACTTTGAAGCACAAACAGGACAAATAAAATGCAACGTGAAACTCCCCCCCCCCCCCTCAAAAAAAGTCCACTATGGAAATAAGATGGCGTAGCTTTTAAAGCTGAGCTCATTTTAAACTCTTCATTAGCGACATTTTCATAAGCTCCAATAAAAGCTGTATTGAGAAAAAAAAATTGCTTTTACAAAGATAATAATGTTTACTTTTAATTTACACTGAGGTCATTAAAATGTACAATATGTGTTTTTTATTGCGGTTTTTCGCTTGAATTGAGCCTCCCGTCAAGCCAAGCTATTCCTCAAATTTCTGGCAGTGCCAGTCTTGTACTCCATCTCATTTGACCTTGCAGGTGTACCTAATAAAGTGGCACACGCTCAGCACCGCAGTATCTTAGCATCAATGTGTGCGTAATGTAAATATAATTTACAGTCACCCACTAAAAGTCTATATGCCCGCGGCAAAAGATGTTTAGCCAAGACCGCAAAATGATTGTGTACTGTGCAATATGCAAGTCTTTCTAAGTAACTTTATCCAAGTTGTATATGCAAATGAGTCATGACAACTTGCTCAACACGGTTAGAACATAGCAGGAGGTCTGCCGAGGTCTCGAAATGCTGCCTTTGTCTCCAAATTGGAACTGAATTAACGAGCGCCACCGACTCTGCGGCACGAATCCCCCCCCCCCTTATCAAGGCAGCCAGGTAGAGGTTCACTCCTTCACCCTCGTCAAGTTCACAACGCGGTGGCCTGGGTTGCGTAATGTCTCACTCCACGGTGATTTTTTCTTTTAACAACCAGGGCGTGAACACGTCGATATATAATCAGAGAGGTAGAACATATGTTGGAGTTAAGACACCTTCTGTTACTGCGATATTAAGCTCCCAAAGGGGGTGTGGGGGGTCTGCGGAGGCATTTAAGTTACACGTACACACACGTTGCGTGCGTCTCTAGAGGCCTACACAATGTTAATAAAGTAGAAAGTGTTTGTCTTTGTCTGTCCTTTCATGCTTAACTACACTTGGGGGCAGTATAATACAAATATGGAGACTCAGGAAGCTGCTGATGAACATAAATAAAAAATATAGGCCTATTAGGATTGTCTGTCTACATGTGTTGCGTCACCATTTGTGTGTCTGGTTTTCGGTGGTGAGCTCAAGAGGCTTTTGGGGTTGAACATTTGATGTTGACTGGTTCCAAATATTGGGCCAGATTAGTTAATGGAGCTCTGGGCGTCCAGGTGGAGCTCATGGAGCCATACTAGAACCTTTCTCGGCTCATTAAGGCAGCAAAAAAGCCGCACTGTGTGCGGTGACAAGAAGCGAGAGAGTCGGAAGAGTACTGTACCATTATTTGATCATCTTTGGGCTGCAGTGGAGCGGCGGGCTTGGCATGGCCCGCAGCGCTGTTTCACCCCGGCAAAATGCCGCGCCCATTACTTCCCGACATAACGTTCAAAAGCTTACTTTCAGCCATCCGAGAGAACCGCGCCATTGTCCCCGTAACTTTTCTCCAGCTTCCTGGGAGATAAACAAATCTATTTTCAGCAGAGCCAATTTCCTCTGCTCTTCCTCCTCGCCATCTTTGGGCTCCTCCGGCGCCCGTTCTTTGACTCCAAACCTTCCGAGCGATCCTAAATCGATGCTCTGCTTTGACTCGGGGGTAAAAAAGGCTCCGGAGGGGAACATAGTGAAGCGACGACGACGACGACTTAAAAAAAAGAAAAAAAAAAGACACGGCTGTGTCAACCACTCAATTTAAATGTTATTAAAAGGTATGTGAGCAAGATCCAGGATGTGTTTGCATTTCTCCGCCCCCGCCCTTTCTTAATATTGTTATTATTCCTCAAAAACACTTTGAGACTTAATTAAAAGCAACGAGTTGAGCGTCGGCCTCTCCGGAGGGCCGTGGTGAATAATCACTGTCTCCTCCTTTAATAAGCTTCAACGTCCTTCGTGCACATGGCGCTTCCCTCGCAATTATCGCCGCAGTCTCCCTCTTGTGGTCGCGTGACCCCCCCCCCCCAACCCAAGCACACTCCAACTGCATGCTGCCCTCCATCTCTCCTTTAGTGCCCCCCCCCCCCTCTTCCTGAAAAAAAAAACCTACGCTGACAAATGGCATCATCGTGATGCATCCTGCTCTGTTTGATTTCTTTTTTTTGAAGCATGGCACAAATGAGCTACTCCTTCGGGGGTCCCTCTTTTATCCCCTTTTGTTGTGCGTTCAGGTGAAGGGAAAAAAAAAACGAGACACAGATACGTGAAAGCCAAATGCGAATGCGGGAGCCATCTGGATGCAGGTGGCTGACATATGTTTTTGCGGCAGATGACAAAAAGAGACATTTTCGAAAGCATGTTGGGAATTTTTTTTTTCTCTCTTTTTTTGGGTCCCCTCAAGTCTTGATTGATTTTAGCATTCCGGCAAGGTTTGGATCTGCTATTCTTGGTGCTGATGAGTACTGAGAGGCCTCTGTGTGTCTTCCTGCCAGTGTAACAGAAAGACGTTGTTTGAAATGGACAGACTGGGCTTGAGAGCGAGCGAGAGACTCGAGCCTCAGTCTCAGTATTGATCGCTTGCGTGAGAAGTCGTGCGTGTCCATGTCGTCTTTTTACGACATTTCTACGCACATGCGACGCAACCGCGGCGCACCGCAACGGGGGCGGACCTTTGGCCTCCATCCGCTCCGTAATTGGACGGCGCCGCTGACACTCCGTCGAGTGGAACATTAGAGCTTGGGGCCTAATTAGCCACGAGAGCTGTTAAATGAAGATTGTCAGGAAGTACGGCACGAAGTGGAAATGTCAGGACGGCGCCATGTTGCTGTGCGCAAACATCAGAGAGGAAAAATAAATAAATGGAGGATTTGATCAAAGCCTCCAAACACGTGTTGCTAATAACTGGTAAATCTATCAAAGCTAGTTAAATATTGACTAGAGTCTTATTACATCCCCATTGGCCCCGCCCCTTTGCACGCCGATGAGAACGCATTTGTAATGGCTAAGGGGGGGACTTAGTTTGAAGCTCACTTACCACATGGGAGGGAACAAGCTTGGTTGCTAGGTGACCAAACCGGCAGTAGCCTGGTGCATAGTCTAAAAACAGAATCCGGTGCTCGTCTGGAAGCTCTATGGAGGTCACATCAAGGTCTACTTCAAACCGAGCAGGGAGTAGTTTGGCAACCTGCAAGACAGAAGAGGCCAAAGCCTTAGGAGTGAAAATTCACCAGGTGTTGGATTGATCCCCCCAAAAAAATTACAAATATAAAATAATAGCTCAGTTTCACCTCCATGCTGTTCTCACTGCCAAAATATCTTGCTGTTGTCACTCTGAAATTACCCCGCCAACATTTCTCTTATTGGATTACTCATTACTTACTACTTATTGGATTGCTTCACCCGAAGTGAACATTTTTCAATTTGGGCACAGCGGCGGGCGCCCACCTTGCGTGCTGCCAACCTCGGCGGCGCGCCGCATATGCAATGAATGGATTCAAAGAGCCATTAGGCAGCAACTCTTAATCTTGTGTTTCATAAACTTTGCTGTTTGTGTGTTCCAAATGAATATTTTAGCAGGGATATGAGAATCCTGTCGTGGATATGCATTAAGAGCCCAAAAAGCTAAAACAGGAGCATCTCCTGTGGCTGCGTGAGTCAAGGATTCAACTGTGTTGACTCACAAGGCTCCTTGGTTATAATGAGGGCCATATGGGAGATAGACAAGTGCCCGCCAGCCTACCTTATGCAAACATTTCTCTCGCCATCGCTCCCCACGCCCCTGACATTTAGCCGCCATCCCCCGAATTCAGTCGTCAGCGATAGCCACAATTATCCGTTCCTTCCTCCACGAGGGAGGCGTTGAGTCGAGTCGAGTCGGTCGGCGGCGGCGAGTCGGTCGGTGGCGTCACATGACTCACAGTCTGCATAATGTGCCCACCTCTTATTTTTTGGGATGTACCCAATATGACCGACAGTTTTATTCTGGCACTAGTAATAAAGACAAATGAAAGTAAGGCCAGCAGAAAAAAGTTTGATCTAATTAAATAAAAATACAACTAGTTGTTAGCCGTACGTTTGGAGTACATTTTTACTTTGGAAGTGCGGCGCTCGCAGGGTTAATCACAAGGCCGCTAAAGAAAAAGTCATCCGAGTGAACAAAAGGTCGACTTTGACTGTTTTTAGACTCCGCTGAGAGCCACCGTTGCGTTTTGGGTGTGGGCGCTCGAGGCGGACAGTGCGGCTCGCTAATTAAGTGATGAGTCAGAGGAGCGAGAGGGGCGAAGGGCGGGGCTGGAGGGAGTTCAGACCGGACTGCGGGGTCAAAGTTGCAGCCTCTCTCGCTTCCCGCCGCTGACGAGGCTCTCCTGACACCTCTTTGGCGGACCGGCTCTTCTAACGAAGTGGCCAGGTAAACATCGGTCAGTCTCCCGCAGTCGGAGACGAGACAGCTGGCGAAATTAATTCTTCTCCTGCTCTGTCGGTGACAGATGGCAAATCTCCCGTTAACGCTTTTTCTCCTCTTGTCATGTTTTCAATCAGGCCTCCTCTGACGAATAAACCCGACACGAGCGTCAGTGTTGTCAGAATTCCATCGGCGTGCCCGGCGGCTTTAGTTGCTTTCACGCTTGAAACGTTTGGGAAGGTTTCCGACACGGGAGCACGAATCGATGTTCTCAGAATTGGGTGCCTCGAGACGTACAACAATTTCATGTTTTTCACAGCGTGTGGAGTTCGAAAAGCGTGAATGCAATTAATTCCAATATCGAATCGATTTGATTTATTGGCACAAATTCAATTCGGTAAAAGCCGAGCTACTGCAGTCTACATTCAGTCAATAAAATATCAGAATAGCAACTCATATATTGGACCTCATTGGATTGTCTAGCGAGACTAGAACATGTTAATGGAGCAAGTTACAACAGCTCCCCTGTGAAGAAATCTATTAATAATTTAAAATGAACAGTAAAAATGTTTGTGTAAACAATCACCCATCTGAGCTTTGATATAAGCGACTGTACTTAACGTGATTTGTGATGTCATTCGCTTTTTATAATGAAATGAGCATGGCATCATTGTAAAGGCGGAATACTCGACACGGCTTTTGAATTGTGACTCATTTGAGTGTGGGTTTCTTCGCCGTTGTGTGTGCGTGCGTGTGTGCGTGCGGCGCTATTAAGCATGCAGCTGACGACCGCAACGTTCAAACACAATTAGGCAACGGTGCGCTTTGATTTAAGGAGGACCAATAGAGCCAAAATGGAGCATCGACATCAAGTCAACAAAGCGCCGTCGGACACGACTGGGGGGGGCGCGTCCTTGTCACACCGACAAAGCCAGTCTTGTAAAATCAGCCCCTCCCACCCTGTCAAACCTTCACCCCTACCGCTTCCTTTCTCTATCCACAAACCTCAAATTGTCATAATTAGAGATTTGTTCAAACAAAACTGTACTGCAAGAAGACCCGTAAACCCCGCCTCCGCCCCCCCCCCCTCGCCTCACACAAACAGTCATTATTGATAAGTGCCTTTACAGCGAAAGAAACACGCGGCATGCATTATCTATTAAGGCCGAGCGCACAGCGAATATTCAATCAAAGGCATCATGTTGACGGATGCCGACGCGCCGGCGACGACAACATGGGCTGACACCTCGTTTGCCAGCCTCGCGGGCTCACGCTCTGTTTGCCTTGTCAAAGTCGCTCGCCGTACGCGGCGTCAAGGTCACGCGCCGCCACTCGGCCTCGCTTTGTCCCCGTCTCTTTAACAAGGCGCCTTCCTGATCATTATTCCCGGGAACAAGTTTTAGCCCATTGAGGCGAGATAAAAAGATGCCGAGCGGGGAGACAGAAGTAAATATACATAAGAGTGCCGTCGGGGGAAAATTTGGGCGAGCGTGTCGACGCCAGGAAGTCCCTCATTTTGAAAATCTGGCAACCGGCAGGTAACGACCAATGATGAGCCGTCATTGGTTGTTACCTGAACCCCGCGATGTCATTTTCAAATCGACAGCAAGTGACAAAATGGCCAAACATATTATTATAAAGAAAATGGCCCTACTAGGTATTATGACCGAATCCACAAAATGATCTTGAGAATCCATGGATCATCATTAAACAGGAAGTCGGCCATTTTAATTTGATGCCACTTTATACTGTCAAAAACAGGCAATTTTCCCAAACAGGTTTATGATCACCTAAAGAGTAAGATTTCACTGACAAATCCAAACAAGTCGTCATCGGCGGAGGGGGGGGGGGGGGGGTCAACTCTATAAAAAGCCGCTGTTGACTCTGCATGGCGAGGGACACGTGGCGGCTTATTAATAATAGGGGTTAGCCGCAGACGTTGCAAGATCTCGACGGCGGGCTTCTGTTTGCACAAAGATATGAGCTGTGCCCGATTTAATCAGACGAGTAAACAGTCAAAAGTAAAGTACAACATTTTATATAGACAGCGCCGGTAACAAGTGATGGGCCATCCAAACTCTCAAACTATTTTATATGATTGATAACGGTGAGTTTTTTTTTGGTTTCGTTTTTTAATTTTCATCCTCAACTGCTTATTTCTTGTGATGGCCTAAAAGCTGAATTTGAAAGAAGACATTAAGTTTTAATAAGCACTTGACAGTCAAGCAGAAGCTTTTATCATTTGTGCAACGCATTCTTTCGCACTACACCCCCACCCCACCTGCTTTTGCCAGCACTGACTCCCAAAATGTCTCACCTGAACACGTAAATGCTTTTTAGCGGAGTGCTGCCAGAAATTTTTGGTGTTGAATTTTGTGACCCAGTCGGACCTTCGAGTTCTTCTCTCTTTTTTTTTTTAAACTCTCTTTTTGTCTTTTCTTGGCTCTACTGACTCAAGTTTAAAAAATAGAATTGAAAGAACACATTCCAAACACATTCCAAAGGTTAAGAGACTCACGTGGAGTAACTCCATCCCTTTCCCTCACATTCGTCAATATGGCCGCCTCCTCGAAAGAGAGTAATTATCGGCCATCCTCAGTGCCGTCTGACAACAGCTCGCAATGCTGTGATTTAAAGTCACGCCGCCACGGCAACGCCGTCTTCGGAGAGCTGATAATGAGCCACGAGAAAATACGGTGGATGCAAGAAAGCCAATGATTTTGATTCGACCTGGCTGGCCTGACTAAGTGACTAATGGGCTGATTTAACTGGCGCAGACTTTCAGGGATGTACAGTGGGCTTGGGTTTGCCCCCCCCCCCCCCACCCCACCCCAATTGAGAAAATAACGATCTTCTGGTTCAATTCTATTCCTCTTAACTGGCTTGATGCACTTCTACTTGTTAGGAGGTCAATAATAATTGCACCAAGCCAAAGAATGCAAAACTATAACCAGCCAACTACTTGGTGAAATCTCGCAAGAGGCAGAGAAGGCAAGCTTCACTTCCATCCACTTCCATCAGATACGCTTACTAAGCATTTTTGCAGCTTCCAGTTGACCATTCCTAATCCGTACATATGAATTCCTCTGTTTGTCCTCCCAGGTTCGGGCCAGCGCCATCGCCCAAGACGCGGACCAGAACTACGACTACGCCTCCAACAGCGTCATCCTCCACCTAGACGCCGGGGACGAGGTCTACATCAAGCTGGACGGCGGCAAAGCACACGGCGGGAACAACAACAAGTATAGCACCTTCTCGGGCTTCATCCTCTACGCCGATTGAGCGCACGTCCCGACAGAAAAAAAAAGAAAAAAAAAAAAGACAGTCCAGCAGGACTGAAGGAAAGAGTTGTGGGGTGGAGAGGATGTGTGTTCAAGGCCTTCTAGTTTCCCCCTGTTCTTCTCTCCATCATCACGGACTTTCTCCGGGCGCTGTGGCCGAGGCCTGGACACACTGGCAGAGGGGACAGTGGGAGATGCCAGTGGGGACAGTTGGGGGGGCACGTGAGGCCGGCCGGGCGGGTACCTTCCAAGCGCCAATGTGTCGGAAGCTCCTCGCTAACAGCGTCTCATCCTCTCTTTTCCCCCCATCCCTCTATTCCCCCCATCGCACAACACAGTCCGTCCGTCCGTCACACCTCTTCTCTCCACAGCTGACTTGACTGAAATCCGTAGTGTCGTTACGTGCAATTTAAACCTTAGATTGTGTTTTTATTTGGTAGCGATGCATAATAACCTGCACTGATTGACGGAAATAATAATTAAAAAAAACAACAAAAAAAACGATAATATCCTTGTCCCCTTTGTGAAGAGAGATGTTGTTATGGAAGTGGCAGGTGACTTCTGTGTTCATCCAATAACATTCAGCACTGTATGGAAAACGACTCCTCTATATCGACCGCACCCTCAGCCACGTCCAGCTGCTGCTATCGGGGTTCATCAAAGTGTCTTCTAGATGTTTTAGTTCTGCTTAGCAAGCAAAAGCAGATCCGTAGCTAAAGAGCAAACGTGAAGGAGCCTCACCGATTGACCTCCATTCATTAGCAGACACACACGTGTGTTAATATTTAGTCAGCACGGCAGCCCGACCCACTCGCCCCCCCCCGGGAGGATCGGACCGTTTGTTTCGGGAGTGCGTGTATGTCAGCATGTGGTGCGTCATAGCTCCGTGCTCTTCTCCGCGGTCGTTTTCCTTTGTGCTACAGCCAATGATATTTTATTTAGCAAGCCCATGATGAGATTGTGCAACAGATATGATGAGGACAAGAAGAAGAAGAAGAAGGGGAAAAAAAAAAAAAGCTTGTATATGAATTCTGACATGTTTGTCTATCTTATCTTTTGGAATTGTTGAATACATTTAAATAATAAATGGGATTTTTTTTGAGTGGATGGTTTGTTGGGAATGCTTGGAGCACAGATAGGTGGAGCAGGAGGTCACAGATTTTTGGGTGAAGGGACTCCTACAGGGCAGAACATTTCCTCAAACTTAACATCAATTAAACATAATGACGTGTACCTTTGCAGTTTGAGCTGAATAAAAAATATATTACTAATGCAGGAATTAAATTGTGGTGCCACAATGCAGAAAACTAAAGAAATAAAGGAAATTTGACCCTAAATGAATAAATAAATCAATAAATGGGAAAAAACTGAACCTACTAAAATGAACTATTGTAAAATTATACTAAAAAGGGCAATTTTAAATGTATTTAATTTGGGATTACTGGTACTTGGAATTGTTTTAATTAGACTTTTTTTATTCTCCATCTTGCGGTCAGTAAATACTCCATAAAAATTCAACCTAATGCTACGATTAATAGGTCCTAAACTAAAACATTTTTAGAAAACAAAAACGGATAAAAAAAAAGAACAAACCCACTCTAAAATCTATTTAAAACAGATTTTCAAAACAGTCAAAAAAATAGACTGAAAACCAACTGTGAACTAAAATATATTTTTTTAAATAACGTCACATTTTTTCACGGTCTCCCAAGCTCAGGCTCCCGGGCCCCCCGGGGATCTCGTTTGGAGCCTAAACAATGCCTCTTGAAAAAAACTTGTGTTTAAAATAACAATGGTCTTGTTTGTGCTCAGACTCCTATCAACTAGCGCTTCCCAAAATGTCAGCCTCTTAACGCAGACACGCGGCGACAGGTATCGAGGGAAAGACACCGCTGTTTATTTTCCCGCCTAAGTGAGCCGCTCTTGATCTGCAAAAAGGTGTGCTCGCAGATAGACGCCCTCCGAGTTTAGCAACTCTCGCTGGCGGGCCCCCAAGGCTATTGCTCACTTGACAATCGCAGGTTCTCATCGAAAGGCGCAACGCAGGGGAGAGAGGTGAGATTGAGCCAGATAGAAGACGACTGCAATCCGGCCTGACAAAGACAGATGGAGAGAGAAGACACAAAGGGGAGTAATGGAGACGGCCTAGATGGCATATAAGGATATAAGGAAGACGGACTGGTGCCCATTAGGGCTGAATTGGGAGAGGGAGGTAGGGGCGGATTGTTTCCATTCCCCCATGGGGGGAGGTGGAGTGAGGCGTCAAGAGAGATTAGCTGGCGTGAAGATGGAGCAGCTTGGATTGGACAAGCGTCAAGGACTGGACATTCTTCAAGACTGCCAGGGATGGGATGTGACACAGCTCGGCAATATTCTGCTCTTAAGGGAAGTGAGTGGCTCGCCGGCTGTATCATTTCATCCACTTCTCTATCCTTGGTGCACTAATTGTGTAGACGGTGGCACCAAAAAACATCACCTGCCCACAGGGTGCACCAAAAATACTCTCTGAAGTCAGTCGAGGAGAGGCAGCCGCTGCATGCAAAGGCAAAATGCGTTGCCTTGGAAATGCAAAGATGACGTTAATCGGTTCTAGCTAGCAAAATACGACAAAACTTATTATGGTTTTATAAGGGGATTAGCACCGCATGGTACTTTTAAAAACCTGAATCAAATCACAGAGAAATGATTAAAAAGTTTGCACACAGTATTGAATTGTAATTGCTTCCATTTGGTGCGTGCGATTTGGCCACTAGGTGGCAATATAATACAGTCATGTAGACAAATGAAGAAGAGTTTCACTCAACTGATGTACGTGACTGAATAGTTGGCTGGTATTTTTTGCAGAGGATAAAAAAAATAATAAAAATGCTGTATTGTCTGTCTACATGTGTTGCTGCACCATTAGTGTTCAAATATCCAGATTATACCAATGCCGTGTTTCGTAGTTACGCAAAAATTACACAATAGTGCCCCCACTGGGCTTTAACGGAAAAAGCTAAGAAAGCCAATGAGTTAATTATCCACACAATAGCAGCCAAGCAGAAGGTAACGGATGAGTCAGAATGTGCCAATAATAAAGTCTGGAGTTGTTGGACAGATGAAGTAAATGCAATTAAGACTCTAACACTTTTTCTTTTTAAAAAAAACAAGTAAAACACCTCCTGTGATTGCTGTGTGGCAAAATTAACTTCGTGCAGCTGCTCTGCGGGGAAATAAAATAGATAATCAATCCCAGAGGATGGATATTGCGTTGTATTTAAATACACACATTTAAAGACTTTTAAATTGGCACGTTTGTTGTATCCTCTTCCCAGTGCATAATTATTTTGGAGTCTCCGTTCTGTTCCTTTTGGGAAATTTGGTGTCATCTAGAAAGCTTCAAAAAATTCAACGTTTTGTAAGTAGTAATGCAACATCTGGCAAAAAATTGGGGTGGACGCAGCACAAGCGATGTGCCCGGGCAACCTTTCAACTCGACATGTGTGTCCCCAAATCTAGTTTACAAGCTGTGGATGAAAACAGCATGAGTGTTTCTCACCTCCCACTTCCCGTCGTCCGCCCTCGCACACAAACACACCACCACGCCATTCTCACATGTTGCGGCGCAGCATCTCCAGAGAAAAAAAACTGTAAGACGAGATAAAAACACACCAAACAAACATCCACTGCGCCTCTTCTTCTTCAGTAAGCTGAGTGCATTAGTGACCCTTTTTTTTTTTTTTTTTGGAGTGTCCCCACGGAAAGAATCTCCTAACTGGGCTAAAAGGTTTCCGCATTTAACAACTATCAAACCTTTTGCTTGAGTCTGAGTTGACTACTGCAAACTAATATGAGCTCAGAAACTGTAAGAATTAACATGTTTGTACCAATGAGATGATTTATCAGATCATAATCCCACATTTTGCTGTTGTTATTTTTCCGCTTGTCTTAAGGGTTGCTGAGTACATCTCCAACTTGCAAGCAATGAAGGTTATTTGCCGTCCTCATCTCTAAATTGACCTACCCGGTTAGAACCGTGGGAGGTATTGAGCTCGCGCTGCCGAACTCCGATAGCAAGCCAAGCGTATGCGAAGATACGCATGTGGCCTGTACTGCTGTCTGTGAGAGAAGACAATCGATAGCGGAGTGCTCAGGTCCAGGAGGAGAAAATCAGAAACCGAAAGACCTCGAATAGGAGATCAGGTCATCATTTTTTGTCCTTTTTAAATCAAAATTTAAACAGATTCTTTAGAAAGAGATGCTGGTTTAGTAAGAGCAAAGAGAGGCAGAGAAGGTCCCCAACTAAACTCCTTCCTGCAGTGAGAATATAAGTAGTAGCCAGTAGTATTGGATGTTTAGAATTTGTTGTCATGTTTATAATTAACATCTATGCTTATTGTGGCTAGCGTGTTCACGGTGTACAGTATGTTAGCATTAAGCTAGCAGCTTACATGCTTTGAGTTTAATCCTCTGCTGCGGGTGACGAGTAAACTAAATCTAAATACACACGTTTATGAGCACGTAGGAATGCGCCAAATTTAGCTAGCTCACTCCCGCTGCTTCTCGACCGTCATGCGGGGCGCTCGTTATCACTGCCTCGTTTCACCTGCTCAAGGCAGGAGAGCGCCACCACGGGAGGTGTGGAGGAGGCGCAACAGGAATGTATGACGAACGCATGTCGCCATGGAGAATCGATAAAATAGTCCCTTCAACAGGTCATTTTTAAGGTTTGTGGTACGGAACCTCGGCATCTTTGTTTATTTATTTGGCGGGGTCACCTAGATGCCGATTTATATATATATTAAAAAAATGTAATGCGCGTAACTGCACACAGCTGTGCACATTCATGTGAAAACACACACATGTGGTCTGTATGCTGTTGTGTCACATGGGAATATTCACACCACCTCTGGAGATGTGCCAGTGCAAGAAGACAACTTCATTATTTTCTCGTCGTGCCATATGCTCCCGTGGCCTGTCACACACTTGCGAGCGCACAAACACACGCCGGAATACATACTTGAGATAACTCCCATTAGGCTCTTTTACATAGAGATTGACTACCATCATCATTAAAGCTAGTCTGTTATTGTATCGCATGGCTTGTTCACAAATAACAGCATGATGGCAGCTTAAAGGGGCCGTAACGTACTGCTTCTGGATTTACGTTCGAGCGTGATGTTGACGACTAAGTTGGCATGCCGAATTTTCCGCACTATAAGGCGCACCTAAAAACCTCCAATTTTCTCCAAAGCCTTATAATCCGGTGCGCTTTATATATGGACCAATATGGATTCGTGGATGAGGACTAATTTATTAAAGTAAGCTTTACGTGTTCATTTTGTGTGTTGTGTGATATTAACGTTTGAGCAACGTTGAGTTCTTGATATATTGTTATTGTTTTTACTATTTCGAGTGTTACTATATTGTGATTGCAATAACGTTTGAGCAACGTTGAGTTATTTATTCCATGCGCCTTATAATCCGGTGCGCTTTATATATGGACAACGTTTTAAAATGGGCCATTCATTTAAGGTGTGCCTTATAATCCGGTGCGCCTTATAGTGCGGAAAATACGGTACTTTGATTGTCCAAACATTTGAGCAGAACTTGAGTCTTAACCTGGACATGGTCTCAACCAGTCAAGTAGACAAGACAAAGAAAACAAAAAAACAATTAGATAGGGTGAAGTGTACAAAGTGAAATCATTAACCTGCTGACAAGTTGAGAAGAGGAAGTGCTGAGTTTGCGAAGGTGAAACCAAGCGACGACGTAGAGAAGGCCTGAGAGAGAACAAAAACCCCAAATATCAATAAAATGACCCGACATGAACTTCCTGTGCTGATCCTCATCTAACTGCATATCGTTAAGAGGACACTTGGAGGAGGCTTTGTCTTGATTTAAACATGCGCACGCACGTGCAAACACTCTCACACACATCGGAGAAAGCGATTCCATGGAGACGTTCAGTGAGCCATCTGCCAAATTAGGCCATGAGCCCACAACTTCATTCTTCTATTCAATTTTCAATTACTCGGCTGCGGGCCTAAACGTGCGTCTACACACCGCCGCGACACACACATAAATTTTGACGCGTGCGCTCAATGTGGCATAAATATTGTGATGATTTATTCATTTTCATAGTTACACTCTTAAAGCTTCCATAATGGATAACTCACCAGCACACACTACTCTATGCATGCAGCTGCCAAGTTGATGCCGCCAGGGAACGCATGACTGATCTACATACATGTGCATAACAACATACACCCGCTTCCTTATGCTTGTTTGCCATTGTGAATAAACAAGGTGGCGCCAGGAGAGGCGCCTGAGCCAAAGTGGCACCGGGCGCCCACTCTGCCCGTTTCCAAAATGTCAGAAGCAAACGCAGCAGGGAGTGCGCGAGGTGATAAACGCCAGCGGCTAAAAATGTCACCGTGTCACGGGGTTGCCATGGCGCCCGGTAAAGTTTGGCAACGGGGTGAGCGCCGCCGCCGTAGCCGAAAGGCCAAACGATTTGCTGAAGCTAATTGAGTCTGAAAGTTGTGTTGAAAGGAAGTTAGAATAAGGTGGACGCCATAAAGCAACATGTAAACCAGGCCTAAGGCAAAACAGCCATAAAAGCTTTGGATTTTTTTTTTGCTCAATCGCATAGTGTGAATAAATGGTCCAGAAAGATGCAAAAAAAGGAATTCAATAAAAAGACATGTATGGAAGGTTAGATGGACATGAGCGTGGAATGAATTGTTGCTTGAATGTGCAAAGAGGGGGGGGGGGGGTTGAAGTCAGGTCTTGCCCAAAAAAAAAAAATCGCACAACAGATAGAAAAAATAAAATCAGCTGACGCAAAGGAGAAAACAGTTTGACGAGCCATAACTCAGATAAACAAAACAAAGCCATTGACATTTATGCCAACATGCAGGCACTTAAATGTCACTAAATATTTGGGAACCTTTTGGGAACACCCTTTAAAAAAACAAACACTTTTCAGCAGCTCCAGGGACACAAAACTTCTTTTTTTTTTCATTTATAATCTAGACTTTTTTTTATCAAGACTGGACAGAGACCCAGAACCACTTCCAAGACAAAAGGTAAGCAGAGCTGCACAGTGTTGAATGCTCAGATTAGAACAAGCTAATAAAATTAGGATCAGATAACCAGCATGATTACTCTCCTCAGCTCATCAGTACGGCACTAATATCAATCTCTCACCGCATCCCACTTTATATCCATCGACACAAATTAAATAAATTAAATATATTAAATTGGGGGAAAAAAAGGCAGACTGTCCTGAATGATGAGTTTGTTTCGTCCTCTACAAAAAGAAAATCTCAGGTCGCTAGCGTGTCTCCTTGTTGACTCATTATGGGAAAATGATGGGGACTCCAATGCAGTGGAAAGGATTTGTCGTCTTTGTTCTGGCCCGGAACGCTCGGCGGCAGAACAAACACTCAAAGCTCTGCCTAATATGGGTCAGGGTATTGGCGCTAAATCCCCCAAAGCATTGGGCCGCACGTCTCGCACACACCTTGTAGGCGACGAGCGCAACACAATCACCTGCTTGAATGCGAAAAGGTCGAATCTCGACTTTGACAAAGGCCAAAGTCACTTTTCACTCTCCTCCAATTTCCGATGCTGTCCACTCTGAGCAATCAGTTGCATTGCCTCAACAAGTATTTTTTCAAGTTCTTTTTAGAAAAAAAAAAAATCTAACAGCGTGGAATTTTTTTTTAATTTATTGGCAGTATCTATATTGAATGGATCTGTAATATCAATCGACTGTTCAATAATTTGTCAGGCAGCATTGATGTCACAAGGGTGCTGCTAACAAAACATTGACTCCGCGCAGCTGCACGGCGCTGCATTATTTCCAGTCTATAAACCGCCTTGGCCGAAAGAGACGGAAACAGGTGTTGGCATGAAAAATCTCCAGGGGGGGATGAACATCCAGTGTACCTGCAGCTTCTCCACTGCCACCCCCCCTCCCCTCAGCCTTTTACCAGCCAGTACTTGTGTCCGGGCCACTGGATTCCTCACGGGGCGAAAAAGAAAGAAAAAAAAAAGATCTCTTCTTTCCGTCTGTCTCCCTCGAGCTGTAGCTGTTGCGGCGCCACGGGGGAACAGCGAGACCAAGAGTGAGCCTTCCACAGCAAATTATGTACATTTAAATGAAGCGTTTCCTTGAGTCTGCTCGGCTCAGCGCTGAGAAAAGAGTTCAGACGGAACGGAGCTGGAACAGGAGGTTAAGAGGCTGTGTGTGTGTGTGTGAGGAATACTCTGAGTGGGAGTGTAAAACTTGAGTGGACCCCAGGCCCTCGCTTAGCCTTAATAGCTGGCTGTCCACCTCCTTCTGCATTTTCACTCTTGTAGATGCTGATGATGGAAACGTTCAGCCTTCTATCGGATCCATTTCTTCTTCTCATCAAATGCGCTTGCTGTGAGCAGGAAGTGATGTGACAGGAAGTCCTGCAGGTTTGCATTGCATGTCGACGTGTACAAGTTTGAGTAAACACCTGTGGCTCCACTTCAGACCGGCACAATGCATCACGGAGGCCTGTTCCATTATTTACCCACAGAACCCGGTTTGGGTGTCCGCTCGCCATTCATCATCCGGGAGAAATCCCCGCCAAACCTGATGAATAAGTAAGCCAGTTCCTGCACTGCTGCCACACACTTCCTGTCCTTTTCACTGCCAGGTAGACAAAGAGCGGCGGAGAGATCTGATCGCCGTTTCGACTGCACATAAATCAGAGGAAGCCCCCCCCCCCTCCCCATTCACTTAAAAAAAAATCTTCCTTTGGTTGCCGCCGGAACTCGCAAAGTGCAAGTCGTTAAAGATGCGATACGAAAAGCTGAGAAATGTGCCCCATGAGAGATTACAATGCATTTTTGTTTTTGTATTCACACATTCACAAAAGTCTCCATCATCAATAATAAAGCCATTGAGCTCAGGTCAGACAAATAGGGATCTTCTCATCCTTATTCAGTTAGCGTTTCTCAATCTGTGTACCGGACATATTTACCAGTTTCACCTAATTGGTTCACATATGTTCATTTCTCTTTTTAGTGACACACAGCGCTTCCATTTGATGGTACTGTACATATTTGAATTGTTCATTCATTTTCTGACTTTTTTTTTTTCTTAGTGGTGCGCCGGTTGTTCCTTAAAAGAGAGCAAACTAATTAAACACACAGGCGGCAGATGCTGTTTGACCTCCTGAACGGATGCTCACCTGTGTCCTTGTCTCTCTGCTTCTCCGAATAAAAAGCCAATTAAGTAGAACTTTAGATGAAAAGTAATAATGCAGTAGTAATTTCCACAAGCAGGACGAGGTTATCACTTTTTGTTATCGTTTATAATGCTCATTCAAAATGGATTCCCGCGAAAGATAATGGAGGCAGATTTGTTTTTAATTTATAAACGGCTGGTTCTCGGAAAGTATGGTTTAGGAGTCCCAAATTTACCATTTGAAGTATTCCCATCGGGATTGTGAGCAACTTTTTGGGCGCACTAATACTAACAAGACTCTAAGCCGCAGAAGTAGCCCGGATGAAATATTTGCTGTGGATGGCGGGAGACAAATCTATGCTCGGCTTTCAGGAAAATAGTGTCTATGCGGCATTATCTTTTGTAGGCAGAGACCAAAGTCTCCCAGGGACCAATTGAGAAAGAGTCTTCCATCCCAGGGCTTTGTGTGCTAATTACAAGGGTCACAAAGACTGATGGCTTAACAGGGGAGGTCACAAGTTGAGGTTAGGACTGTCCGAAGACGTCTTACAACCCCGGTGAAAACTCCCCTATGGAATGCGTCTCGGCTGACGAGGAAAATCAAATCAGTGAGCTGCCAGAGGGATAACCGCTGACACCGGCAGGATTTCTAGGGTACACAGAGGTCATGTGAAGGGTGACCTCTCACTATATATGTTGACTCAGGAGACCACTATCCTTGCGCTGCTCCTTCCTAGCTCGGTAAGGACTAAAACTAACGTGCACTCATCTTCTCTCTTCAATTACACGGTGAAATTTTCTTAGCCGGGTTATGCAAATTGACTCCAGCAGGATCTCACCACACACACAGACACACACACACTCTGCCGACGTACAGTCACTCGTGCGTGACGTATGAATGGGACTCGCTATTCATCATCTCAAAGAGCACGTATTAAACCTTTAACAAGCCACGCGACCTCTCGCGCCCGATGAATAAGCCAATTAGTCTTTAAATGAGACGGCGGAAAATCGGCCATTTTGGGGTAGAAATTGGGTTGCTGTGTCAACGGACTGGAAGCGCTTAACATATTTTAAAAAACAGCATAGATATTTAATTTATAGCTCTATTTACTGTATCGTATCAAGACAACCATTAATCACAGATGTCTGGTTTCACTTCATACATCCAAAGAGCAGCTGGATGATGGAGCGTGACGATCATTCGTCACCGCTGCGACCGAGCGTGTGCATGACCCGCCCCCTCACCCAAAGGCCGTCTGGGTAACCTCGACCTACCTCGCCTCTCCGCGGGCAGCTATTGTGACAGCACCGCCACTGCCGGAGCATCTATTTCGGAAGCGGACCTTGATCTTCCGCGACTTCACATTTTGACCCCAGCTCGGTGATCAGATGTGGCCCCGCGTGGACATCTCGACCCAGAGTGTTAGCGTCGAAGGGTCAGAGCTGTTGTCGTTGATGAAGAGGGTGACGATATATGAATAATAAAGAGCCAAGAATGAATGAAGACATTCCAAACTCGAAACTATTTTGGGTCCTGATGATTTGTGAGATTTCAAATCTCCAAAAAGGTGAGTTACTTGTCAAAAGAAAAATGAATACAGGCCTTCACTGTTGCTTGTTTACAACCCACTTGTGATGTTTAGACCATAAAGCAACCAAATTGATAGCTTTGCATTTAAGCTCCTTCCACTCCACTCCACAAGGAAATTAAGATATCCTCATAAAAACAGATATTTATCTTGTGCTGGAGATGATATTAATACAACACTTTCCTTCTTGATTAAAACTTTTTGCGATTACACTTGACCCGTCTAATATTTAATAACTTTATCAATGCTCTCTGATGTGATATACTTTCACACCACTGGGGGCAACGGTGAGTCACTGCAAAAGGTGAAAATCCAAAATAGAATTTTTGTGTGAAAAACGGAAGATTTTATTTGAAGGCCTTATCACCCAGCCCAAGCGTCAACAATACTCTTCTCTTATTTTATGAGTCCTGTGCCAAGATATAACACACACACACACACACATGAGGAAACTTGAGCGTTATTGCAGAGCTCCCATCCTCAACAGGCAGATAATTACAGTGTTAGTGATGGGGTGAAGATGAGGGTGGGGAGTTGGACAGATCGAGGGAAGTGGGGGTTAGAGGGCGTTGAGTATCACTATGATTAATCAACACACACACACACACACACGAGACAACATGCTCACTCCGCCCCCCCCCCCCAGACTCCCGGCGATAGTTTGGCAACTGGCCCGAGAGTGACAAGGTGACACCGGCTCTTTTTCTTCTCTCTCCATGTGCCGCAATCAAACGCGGAGTTTTCTCTGAGCCCCCAACCGGTAGGAGGATGGGCCAAACAAGCGGCAACGTCGGACATAAATCATTCGCTTGTTGACAAGCGCTGACAAATGTTGATTGCTTTCCGCTTATCCTCAAACACCTCGTTTCATTGTCCGTGTCGGCGCTATAAACAATGAGTGGCGTCGAAGCGTATGGAGACTTATGGGTACGTATAAATGCAGCCGTGAAACAATGTTTTCCGAGACGATTTTAGCCAGCAATGTGTCGTGTGTGTATTAATCTTGTCAAGTGTGCCACAATACTGTTATTATGTAAAACGTTAGATAGATGGTCTCAGGCTTTTATTATATATATGGCGCTGCAGAATTTTTGATGTCTTCGGGTTACCTTGATATTCACCGTACAAACACAGTCACGTATTCTTTATCAACTGCGAAGAACAACTCATACTACTGCCGTACTGAGAAGCTGATTGATGAGCTGAGAGAATTTCTTATTTACTTTCTAACATGTCCTTAAGTTATCAATTCACCTATTCATAGATTTTTAAAAATATAAAAATATATATTTTTGTATTTATTTTTTTTAATTCTGGGCGGGGAGCAGCAATTTTCGGGGCTCCGCTGTATTGCCGTCCACATGGCTACCTAATGACTCACACTAACGTAGCCACACTAGTGTCACGGCGGCCATGAATTGTTTCGAGCTTGACCTCTCACTGAACTTCAATTTGCCTTTCGACAGCCACTGCGAATTCATGTCGCGAATGAAGAACGATCCGATCATGTCACCGCGAGACGATCATTCATATGACATAGTGGCGCCTCGCTTACGTCGGAACATGTACATATTTCAGCATCAATGAGGATACGCGTCAAATGACATTTGAAGAAAATGAATTGCTGCCTGCGTATCTGATTTACACTCGACAAAGATGTTCACAGATGCATACAAGCCTTAATGTACAGAAATAGGAGCGCCATACTGCGAGAGTGGCGACTTCATTTCATCCTGATCATGCGTTCTTAGGAAAATTGAGTTGCAAATCGGCAACACTATTCATCGCAATCAGTAAACACTCACTGCAAATAAAGTTTTCCAAGAGGTGAGGATGAGAGCATACTCATACATAACGTCCATACAGAAAATAATATCCTCAAAATATGTCAGTCCAATGATTCCAAGTCTATCCTCATGCGGGTAAACAGAAGCCTGATAAGTTGGACGAACGGTTCTGATTATTCAAGGAGGATAAAGAATATATGCCTGTGAGTATTTTTATGCTCAAGACTGGCTCATCTCAAGGTAGCACTGTATTAGTAATGACACACTACTGTGACTCAAAACAAAGCCTGTACATTTTTTAAAGGCTTCATGAAGAAAAAAAAAAAGTGTTGGAAATACTGGCTAATATAGAGAAAAGCCTCGTGCCTCAGCTCCATTTATTCAAATCAGCGATGAAGTTATGCAATGAAATCTCTATGTGGAGGAGGACATGTCTAACTGTGGTATTTAATAGGCTAAATACCATGTAAGTGGTCGCCTGCCTCGAAATGTTAGCCCCACAGTTCACCCGACAAGCTGTGTGTATGCTCGTAATGGGAGAGATTCTACGGCTTGCGCTACTCACAAGACAGGTGGCGGAGCTAATGGACGGCTAAACACCATTTGGATCTTTTACCTTGTGACCTCATCGCATCTGCTGCACGATCCAATCTTTTAGATACAGTTATTGCCTTAACACACAGATCACCATGAATGTGTGTGCGTGTGTGTTTGAGTTCCTGAAAAGCTCAAACTGAGCCAACCACTTAATTCCTACTCAGACACATCCAGCAACAAAGGGTCAAAGCCTCTCTGAAGCTCAGATTCTACAGCCGCAGTTACGCAGTGCAGAGACATTCAAAGCAGTGGGAGGCCATCGTGGAGAAAACACACACACACACACACACAAACTTGAGGCTCAATTTACACGTAACACAAACGTAAACACAAGCCTGTAATGAAAGCTTAATGTTGAGTTCACATACACAAACAGACACACAGTGCATGTATAAGCGCAAATCGTTATGAAAGTGAAAGAAGGGACGGGCGGCATTGTTTCAGAGCGTGAAGCCCAGATGGTAATTTTCTTTCTAATTAATACACATACCCTGCAGTCTTGCTGTCAAAGACGCAAGACAAGTGCTTTTGTGTGGGCACACGCAAACACGCGCACAAAGCAAATGCGGACAGGCAACGGGAGGTGCTGTAACAGTTAGCCAACAGGGGATGTTCACACCCGGGTGCATCTGGAAAGGTGTTATCTCGCACCTTATCCCGTTCGAGGACGCTGGATGGCTGCGTTCGTCATTAGCCATTCGCACAGAGCAGCCTCTCAGCGTGCGAGCCGCCTCTCCGCCGCCGCCATCCCGGCGCATGGTGACACAGCGTGCGGCCGGGTAACATGTCATGTGGCTGTGCGCCTCTGTTTGTCGCGGGAAGCAGGTGCTGATTACTAAAGATGCTCGCCCAGCGTGCCCCGCCGTGTCACACTCAGGTCTGGGATGATCATGATGTCACAGCGGGCACCTCACCCCAAACGTGTTGACGGAAGAAGGCGGCTAATTGCTAACGTAGCTTACGGGAACTTTGTTGCATTGGAAGGCAATCATAACTCAAGTGTAGACTGGGTCCTTCAAACGTTGCATGTTTGAAGAGTCGGCCGCAGTACTGATTTAATGCTGAAGTACAAAAGCGCCTTTGGGGAAGGGGGGTTGGCAAGGTACAGGCAGCTTGTTGCAAGTGGCCCCCAGTTGGGCTTTTGCTCGGCTCCACTGCACATTCAGCAGCCGGTAGCAAGGGTTATTGTTGCAGCGTAGTCGGCCGTGACCGAGGGAGTCTCACTCTGCAGAGAGTCCAGATGAAGCTATCCATGCTAAGCCTTTCTGTCACTAAAGAAGAACACAGGTAGGTGGGAAGCCATTGTCCCTTGGGAGGGCAGCCCCTGGAGCTTTGAAGAGCCTCAGGTCTCCATGGACTGAGAGGATACGTGTCGAGGGTGGAGATGAGTTTGAAAGAGAAACCAGAAAAACTCCTCCACACAAAGACATCAACACAATTGTTGATATGTTTTGTGGTGATTTTATGTCAAGTGGCGTAACTGTAGTTTTGGAGGTTCATGCTCGTTATTCACAAGAGGAGGATTTATGCGGCACGACTCCCGGCGGCGGACCGAGAGTGAGGGGGTCCATTTTCGTTTTAATCAGTCGGCTTGTTGGTTCAGTTAGCTCGGCGCGCTCCACAAACAAAACCAAATGGCGCTTTCATGTGGCAGCTGGAGGTAGAAATGAGACCAGGAACATATAGAGACGCAGTTTGGGAAATCACCGTTTCAATAAGATGAGTAAATAATAAAAGTGATGAAATGAAAAGCCGTCAGAGAGGGACGGGCCATTTCTTTGAAACAAGATTGCAACTTGTGCGACGGACACAACAAGAACAAGATCTCACCTGACTATTTTCCCCACGTCTATTTCAATTAGTCACCTCGGTCGATAACGGAGCCGCAACGGATCCGCGAATGACGCGTTTCGAGTCGCATCGAAGACAAACTGACTCGTTGAAAAAATCAATGCCGTCTGACAATGTCTAGAACTGATAAAAGTTTCATCATTGCTCCCCCGAGAGTGACTCGGTTCGGAACACCCGGTGTCAACACGCAAACCTCGCAACAACATCTTAAAAGCACGGCAGCTTCACACCTCGCTTTTAATTGGGAAAACATCAAGTCCTCTCACGTGAAAGCGCTCTGACATTTGGTCCAGATTACTGTCTCACTTGAAGGCTTTCCCATTAGCTAAAGCATGTCTCTCCATCGCTTCAAATTCTCTCAGTCACTTAGCGATGCCTCTGCATGTCAGGAATGCCCTTTTACCAGTAAACTGCGCTGGGAACTCAAATAGAAATTTGAAGCAATGAATGTGAAATGAAAACAAAAACACCCGTAGTGTTTGTATCATGCTATAGTTAATGTCTTCTAGACTGTCCTGTGCCTTGGTTCAGTTTGTCAAGCACATCCTTTGTGCAACCATCCTCAACATTTGGTTCCTCAAAGAGTCCTACACCATCACTTCAGTTCTTCAGATATGCCCCAACACCCCATCCTGAAACTTTCAACTCTTCCTGTAGCTTTGCAAAGGTTTCTCTTCAAACTAGCCTCCTCAGTTTGCTGCTCTGCAGTGATGTGAGACTCTCGTAGTAGTTGTCGCGGTTGGCCCGAGGCTAACCAACCATCAAGAGCAATTTCTTCATCAACGGTCATGCTCAATTGGCCGGAAAAGTTGCTGACTTTTACAATGTACAACAAGGTTTATCGGTCCATTCCAAAGTAATTCGATGCAAGCACAACACACGGTGTGAGTTGTCTCGTTTAAAGGTCTGTGAAGTAACTGCGACTATAACACAGGAGGGCCGAGGACATGCTGGAGCTATAAACACGTGGGAATAATAACAGATGGACAGCGCAACATGAAGACATCTATTGAGGTTTCAAATAAAAGACACTGAATGGGAAGACCTTGAGCTTATTATCCAAGCTCATTTGTCTCTTATCCAACCTATTGAATGAAATAGCTGCACCTACTTTCATCACATGCATTCAGTCCCGCCCCCGTAAATAAACAAATCCACGGTTCTATATATTTTCAAAAACAGCTCGATAAATCCACCCACCCCGCTCTTCATGTCAACGGTTTGAAACAACCTGACTTGAGGACCTTGAACAGAGTGAGGCTGATGGATGAGGCTGACGGAGACCGAGGACCGGCCGGACAGTTGACCGACAGTTGTTGACCTCTCGGAGACTTCCTTTAGTTTTACACTTGTTGTTTGTTCCTACAAAGTCAAAGTAACAAGACATCGACAAGCGTGTACTGTAGAGCTTCAGCACAACCTCCTTGTGACATATTGACAAATAATCCAATGAGGTCACCAAGCAAGTGTCAGAATTATGGTCTATCTCAGTAAAGCATACAACATATCCTCTTATTTAATATCTACTGCGATATGTTCCAGCTCACCAATGAGGATAAGAGCTTTAGGAAATGGATAGATGGAAATCGTTCAAATGAAAAGCTCCTAATAAACGCCAGCCAGAACATTTCCTTGGCATTATGTGTTGACCCGTGCATAACTCCCCCCCCCCAACCCAGACATTAGCCCATAATGTAGCGTTCGTCTCCTTTCACCGGGGTGGGATAAGGACCACGCTGGAGTGAACATCACATTGCTTTTAGGGAGTTAAAGAGCCTCCCATGGTCTGATAAAAGGTCTTTCCTCGTAAACATCCAAGGGGGTGTGGGGGGTGGTGGGGTGTTGGGTGGACGTGAAGCGAGAGTGAAGCAGAAATACTGTGAATCTGAAATCCGTTGGAATGGTTTCGCTTGGAGTGTGTCATGCTAATGAGTTTAGCGCGGGTGTGAAAAAGTCCATGCTTTTCCGTCACGTAGAAGAGGACGGGAGCAGGACCTGGCGTCTGTTGAACGTGCCTGCGGATGCGAGCTGCGCCTCATGTCATTAGCCCGCCAATTAGGAACTCGGCAGCTAACAGACAACCAGCCCGCACAATACCTCAACCGACTCGTTCTCGACCACTTTTAAGAGTGGCAGACTGCCACCATTACAACCGGCAGAAAGTTGGAAGTGGAGGCAAAGGAGGGATTTGCGAGAGCGCATGTTCCCCCCCCAGCCAATAACCTCGTTTCACTCTGACTGAAAGCCAACGCGAGACACTGCACACGGGCGTGCCTGACCTCCGATTTTCAGCTCTAAAAACTACGGAACCTCCAATGTTGAACAAATATCTAATCAACTTTAGAGCCAGTTGTCTGGAAATTCTGGAAAGATATAAAACAGGAAGTAACGTTTCGGACATAATTGAGACCTATTGTTAAATATTTCATTTGCAGAATGTTAGAGTGGTACTCACGCTAACTTATTTTTGCAAGAACCACACAGGAAACAGACAGTATGCCCTTTTTAAGCACTTGCAAGTGGAGAGTCATTCGTCGCTGTGCGTACAGCGATGATCGAATGAGGTCTGACTTTGGATTCTTGCAAGAGTATTTATCGAGAGAAAGCAGGGTGGAGGTGACTTTGGACATGTTTGGTGGTCACCTCAGCAACAGGTTAATCAGTGCGGAGGGTCCCAGCTCATTGTTTTACAAGGTCGTGGAAACAGAAACTAGTGGAGCATTTTAGATGACTAACTAAGCAAGAATGTTTCGACACCATTTGGAAAGTTTCAACAACTGAATGGTTAAACCTTTCAGAGTCAAGGAAAGTTTAAACAAAGTTAATACTTCTAGTCTACATTCCAACATAATCATACGATCAAGATAATCTGTAAACCCTAACTGTATCTACGTGTTGAGATTGTGACTAAGTGTTAAATGCCAAGCAAATGTTTCAAGTCAATCTCCAAGGCAACGGCGCTTCTACCATCTGCTGCCGACGACAACGCAGAAGACAGAAATAGTGCTCAAAAAGTGCCCGGCTGATCTTTCGTCGCGCGTCGGTGACGGTTAGCATCGCTATCGAACGGCGTGGGAGAAATGATGGATAACCGCCGCATTAGCTCAGGGGGGGCAATAAACCTAAGACGAGCGCGGTCCGACTAAATACAGACGGTGCTGTAAATAACAAATGTGAGTAGGTGGGTTGCAAAAGTAAATACATAAGCGTCCATTTGACCCGTAGCGCTCAGATACCACCCGGGGATTTTAAGAGGACCCCCAGGTGACCCCTGAACTGAAGTAAAAACAGCCAAACTTTTACAGGCGGAGACAGGGTTGGGGGGGGGGGGGTTGATGGCGTCAGTCGACCCTTTAATTGGATGCAAGTGACATTTGCAGAGCGCCAGTGTCAGCGCGGAGGCTGTCGCGAAGACGCGCCGCCGACTCAGGAGACGCCGCGTTCCTCCTCGGTACACAGTCACGCTCGAGCGCACAAAAAAAAAAAAAAAACACGGGCGCACACACATAAACAAGTTTCATCTAATGGCCAACTTGTGGATCCAAATCAACATGTGTGAACTGCCTCCTGGATTGCAAAATCCTTCTTGACTGTGACACCGCTGTCACCGAAGCTAATGACTCAATTAAAACGAGTGTTCGATGATTGACTTCCAAAAAAATGATTTTTGAAGATAAAATGTTCTTCTACAGATGGGAAATAATACAAACAATATAGTTCCAGGCTCAAATTGTCCCTACCATCATAATCATTTCTAATTGTGCATATTTTTGATCACCTGCCATTCAATCATTATGAAATATATCATGCCTATTGTATACGGCTATGGTTATTGTCATCAAGCAACACTGTGTGACTTGCGTGAATGTGTGTGTGTGCAGCTGAGGCTGTATGATTAGATCAAGAGTGCACAGCAGCTGCAAGTGACACTTGGATCTAATAAAGCTCAGCGCAGAGGCTCAGTGTGTTTTCTTCAGGCACGCGGTGTAGCAGGGTGTGTATAATACCTTTTCTACCAACGCCAAATGCCGGCGCGCTGTGATCCCTCATCACCCCGAATAGCATTTTCAGCCATGGGGAAAAAGTGGAGTGGTAATAGTGACTTAAGTCATGGTCCAGCTGTTTTTTTTATTTCAAACAACCGCATTACCTCTGTTACTTCAAGCTAGCATACAATGATAAACGCTATAGGCAGACAGGCTAACAATTAGCATCCACAGTGTGTAGCGGTGTTACGATGGAAGCAGAGAATATTCAAACACAAACAACGAAGCAACACATGTAGACCTATAACAACTGAGACGAATTTGCTTGGTCCTCTGCGAAGATCAACAAATATTACTGCCGTACCGACAAGCCAAGAGGATTTTTCTACTTTAGGTTTTCTATTGAGTTTGAATTTTTTTACAGTTATAGTTTTCACTTGCAACTAAACAACAGTTTAACTTTGCATTTGTGCAGCGATAAAAGCAAATATACTTCTTTCCACAATATCTATTTGGTTGGTGTCCAGTTTTTTTCCTGGCTCTGTGCTCTCAAGGACGCTTTGACATGGCAAATAGAGACATCGCCATTGTCCTCATTGCATCACCCCTCCTCTTCCCTCTCTCCCCACCCTTTGTTGTTGTCCGCTACTGATTATCAATACAACACCTCCAATACCAGCACGCCTCCTCGAAGCTACTTGCTTTTGACACTCGTAGACGGCAAATCATTTAGGATCAAAAGGAAGGCGGATGTGCTTCTGTGCCAACAACATACTGAAGATAACTGAAGATGGAGAAATTAGGAAGCTTGAGATTAAAAAAAAAATGCGTATAGACTTTTCCGTCATCAAAAAGCATTCCGCCACGGGCTCTGATGTTGTACTTTGAACTTTGGTGACACCATTTGGCTGGCAACCACTCTAAGGTATACGCCGCCTTTTGCGCTAAGTCATCCGAGATAGACTTCATCTCACCCAAGTCCCTAATGAGGACAAGCACTTCGCAAAATGGATTGACAGATTTTCTAGCATGGAGCGAGGCAGACAACGGCTGACAAACAGCATTTTTCTCACCCGCAAGATGGACGGACGGGAGGCTTCCTGACATTTACTCAAGGCGGAGTTGATCCCGAAAATTGACATGTCACGACGGCTCATTGTCACTCGTCGCAGGACTATTTTTAAGTCACACGCATCAATGATAGATTTTCAAAAGTTGGACGGAACAAGTCACAAGTTACGTTTGACAAAAAATATCATATAAAACAGCTAGAACCATGTAGCTTCATTTCCTGTAATAGCATATCAACTGGATACCTCCTGAAGAGGTATTCTCCTGCAGGTAGGAGTTGATCTGCACCCAGAGAAAAGTGCATCCTCTCCACAAGGCCCTGTGACATGGACAACTGCTGAAGGGCTGTCCCCAACAATCACATCTTCCCAAAGAAGGCCCAGGCCCGGGAAGTGAACAGCCACAAAGGGCAAGCGCCTAGAAATAATTACCAAGCCTGTAGAGATCCCCCCCGCCCGACAAGTACGGTAGCCATGAGTGATCATCATCAAGGCGTCGGGAGGAACTGGAATAAATATACCAGTGGGCTGATTTCAGAATGAAATAGACATCATGTTTCTCTGCAGCCATGGGTTGCTCCTCGGGAGAGTTGTTTTGAAGCCCTAACAACTAGAGGGGAGGAAAACTTGTGTGGGGGGGAAAAAAAAACCTCATCTATTTACCATGACACAATCTCTATAGCCCCCCCCCCCCCCCCCCCCCCCAGTAGACACACACATCCCCTTCAATAACCTCCCGTCTGGTGTTTGCCAATGGACACTTATCATTGATGCGCACAACATCTTTTCCTGCATCGCCATCGATCCCCTTATTGAAACAAGCCTCATTTGCAGTCTCCTCCTTGACATTTTTTCTCGGCTCTCCTGTCTTTTCTTTTCCAAACTCTTGACAGGCTGTGCAGATTTTGGCAGTTTGCTGTCCCCCCCCCCCTTCCCTAATCCTTCGGCAGACTTGCCTCCTTCACAAATTTACACGGATTTTCGGAGAAAATGCAGTCAGGCGCCGCAAGGCTGCAGACGCGATGTTGGCGTGCGATATGCAGTTTCCAAACTGGTAGTTAAAAACAAAAGTCACAAGGGGGGGGGGGGCTTGCAGGTGCAGCAGCGGCAATTAAAACGACAAACATCGAGCGAAAATCGTTGCCACATCTTGAATATCTATGTCGGAAAATGTGGCAGAAAACATAAAGGGGTAAATCAACTGCACAAACGTCTATACGGCCCCTGAACGGATCACTAAGCAGCCGAGCTTGCATGCACCCGTGTTATTTAGACAGGAAGGGGCGCCGTGGAACGCAACACTGAAGGTGGAAAGGGAAGGGGTGGGGGGCGGGAACAAAAGAAAACACAAGGAGTAAAAGAAGCGGCAGTAAATGATAAGAATGCCCTTAGATCAGATATTCTTAAATGTCACCGAGCCGAAGTCTGTCGATAGCGCTGAATGGAATCTAGAAAGAACCGATCACGGTGCATTCAGTACGACGGACCCCCGGGTGCTTATTCCCTAACCATGACATTAAAGGCACTGTGTAAGCCCCACTTTCCACTTGTCTTTGCATGTGTAAACCCGGATTCTTACTTTCAGTTGTCGCATGTGGAATCCCCATTTTTCCAATGGTGTGTAACGCCCAGTTTCAGGTGTCACATGACTAACCGCCAGTCTTCACATGTACATCGTCCTCAATTCCTATCCTCGATTTTTGAGACTCTTCTATAAAAACATGGAATCTGTGAAGCGCATTAACTTTTTAAAGCAACACGCCACAGCGTTATGTATCGTCTTCTACGTGAAGGCACGCTAGTCAAAGGGGCTACGGATGCATCGGAACTCCACAATCCTTTTTGTGTAAAATGGCGATCAAATATACAGTGAGAGAATGCATGCATCACATACGCCTTTTGATTTCGACAACTTTCTTCCAAGAAGAAGCAGCCGATAATGCGGTGTGTCGCTTTTATGAAGGCCTCTCACAACGGGTCTTAGTAGGAGATTTCGGCTTCACGCTTCCCTTGCCGCAGTCTCGCTAAATCGGCTTTCTGCGACCGCGGCGGTCATTAGCCTTGGCCTCCGGGTGGTAATCCCCTACTTTTCTGACTCTAATGGAGGCAGGAAGGGTAGAGGCGGTACTTCCGTGACGGATTTGGCCGCTGGCAGTCCAAAACAAAAAAGCCAAACCCAGGAACCAACAGGTTAGGACTCATTTGGATTGGTCCAGATTAAGACACAATTCAGTTGGCATGCAAATTAAAAACCAAAGACAACCCATGTAGTATGGGTATGAAGGAAAGACAGCTGTCCAAGATGCTGAGAAAGGCAATAATCAATACGAGACGCTAATCCAATCGAAAGTAAATCAAATCCAACACATGGCTGCAATTTTATTTGCCGCCAAGTCTCCAGTTTATGAAACGTCCGGCATAACAATGGCGGGCTGCACACAAGGGGAGCGGTCAAGGTTCATTGCCTTGCTCTATCAAACCCAATTGCTTGAACTCAGGACGAGTGAGAGCTGAAAGGGAGCCAATACGTGACGAAGCTTCCCGCCGCCACGCTGCTTCCGAGCGCAGAGTGCAGTGCATCTGTCTTGCCAGCAGGAACCCGTATTTAGGAAGGATGAGTTAAGCGGCAGCGTGTTTGCATATGAATCGGAGACACACTTAGGCGGACCGCGGAATGAAATTGACTGATCATATGGGTAACTGGCAAGGCTGAACAATCCAAATTTCCGCATTGATTTGTATCGTAAAATATCTTTTGGTGTGCCGGTCTGGATTTCGCCGTGAGGTATTAGCATTAGCGGATTGCACACTGTAAACAAAAGTGGGCCACAAACGTGTCGACCCAAGTGCTCCCGAGTGAGAGCGATTGTGTAAGGTTTGGATTTGTCTGTAGAATAATTTGATCTATGACGGTGCCGCTTTCATAACAGCTCCAGCCACATTTGGGAGAGTCGGGCTGATGGATGGCTGTGATATGCGGCCCAGTCGTATATTTCTCTGCGGAGCGTCTCGGCGCAAAGCAAGTTGACTAGACAACACAAGGACGCGGTTTTGTTCGGTTCTTCGCTCCGTTTGGGGTCCTTGCGAAGTTCAGTGTTACGCATAATATCGGTGTTGCGTCTCGGAAGAATCATTGCGGTCTCCTCTGGAAGGTCACTCGAGTAACCGACGGGACGTTGTCACGCTGGGGTACAAGCTAATTCGGTGGCAATAAATTCGACAAGACGTTTGGAAAGTCAGTATATTTCATAACTATGTCTTGGAAGCCGGATTTAAACGCTCATTTGAAATCCTGGTCTGAAAGCCTAAATTTACATTTCCACTTAGCGATATCTTTAATTTATGCAATTTGCGAGATAATGAGGGTAAAAAAATGACTTGGTCACAGCGGCGGGGAAACAGAAGGAGGCAAACAGATGTCTTATTTATTGCCCAGAATTGTCATGTTTGGATGCTTATACAGCACTATATTGATCGCAAAAACTCTGTTGTCTTCCTATTTTATTCATTATTATTTTGTTTCCATTGTTCTTAGGCACATGGTATGTTTCCATCACATGGACTCGGCGAGAGATATCATTCTTGCAGGCTTACAAGGAAGCTTTTGTTGGATCTACTGAATATCACCATCTTGACATTATTGAACACTGTGAAGGTTATCTTGCGCAAAGACAAATAAATTCACGGAAAAGGCTCCAGACAGACCAAGGACAGGAAGTGGCGGTAGGTGGAGGATTTAGGTAACATGATTTGACCCGTCATCAATTTTAGGACTCGTCACATGACTTTGACTTGGCTGACATACATTTTCGGCACATTGATTTTGTCATTTTAAAAAGAACATCTGCTTTAACGGGAACTCGATTTGACTTGCTTAATTTTTTGCGACCCGACGGTGACCGCACTCGATCAATCGGCCGTATCGGCCCTGGGGGCTTCCGATTAATCAATCAGTTAAATACCCTCGCAAATCCATACAAGAGGAATCAATGAATCCCACCACCAAACATCTGATCGGAAAAGGCATCCGGGTTACTTTCGGTGCTCCCGGGAGGATAATGGAGCTCAGGTGGGATGTGTTTCAATGTGCGTCTCACTGAATATTCATGCCGAGGAGCCTGCTACGATGGAGGTGTTCAGTTATTCATTATGCTTCTGCAAAAAGAAACACACCCACTGCGATGGAATATTAATAGTCGCCATTAATAAAATATCCCCCCCCCTTAGCCCCACTGGATTAAGTCGACTTTCTTGACCATTACTCTAACAGGCATGTGACATCAGACCGCAGAAGAAAGTCAAAAAAGCTGGCGTTGTGTATTGCTGCATAAAAAAATTAATAAATAAAACTGCGCTTCCTTTTGGTGGGGAATTTTGCAAACTAGTTGAATAAGTGCAATGGAACTCTGTAAGCGTGTACTCGGGAAGGTTGAATGTTTAATTTAGAGCCGGCTGAAAGTAAGCTGACATTTCGCCTATTGTTAGCCGAGATGAGTACACGGGACATTGTCTGGCGGGAGAAAAAATAAAATAAAATGGAAATCAAGGCTGTAAAAAATTTACCCGATTTCCTCGTGTTGGTGAAACGCAACTTCAATACAGTAGACGACCCCCAGGGCCCCGTCGGCCACTGTACGCTCACCTTTGATTCGCCTCGAGGATGTTGTTGTGATGCAGTCATCTTCAGCAAGCGAGAGCGAGGGAGATGGAAAAAATAAATGAGCCATCCCGCCTTCGTCCTGACTCGTTCGCGACTGAGCGATCCCGTCACTCAACCGTATCTGTGGCCTCGGCTTTAATATGCAACAGCTAGCTAACAAGGCGCCTTTTTTGGGGGGGACTGCAGAGGATAGTTTTCGTTTTCTCCTTAATACTCTAGTTTTGTTTTAAATATATTTCCCGGTGCCTTTGAATAGAGCCCTACCGTGTTCATTATGGACATGATAAGACTATCATCGACATTGTAGTTCCAAATTCATATTAGCCATGTAAGCTAGTACATCTGTTTTTGTTGACACACTTTCATCTGACAGTTTTCAAGTTGAATAAATACAAGCAAACAGAGCGGGACACGCAGCGATGGCGACAGCGGTCACCCGGGGCGCCGCAAAACAGGCCGCTTGGAAGTAAGAGAGGAGTGGAAAAAGCCAGAGAAGAAGGTCAAGTACCTGCCACTTCTGTCAAACACGTCTCCGAGCAGCTGTCCTGCAGGGTGGCAGACCGCTTTCAAGGCTTTTTCATTTCAGAGGTGGCGGCTGATGTTTTTTTCCCCTCATAAAAGCGTGCCTCTGCTCGTAACTTCGGGAATTATCTTGGTCTCTGAAAGGGCAAAAGATATTTTTAATGTGGACAGAGTGGCTCATGTGAAATCAGAGGTCTTACCCTCACAGTGCGAGAACCTGCCTCTTCAATGTTTATGTACTTTACTGTTCCAATTTTTGCATACATGGAGAAATCTGCAAACTTGCTCACTTTTAGAAGTGATGAAAACATTTTGGCTCGATAACCGGAATCTGTAGTACTTCTCCAACTCTGATGCAAGTCTTACATTGTGAGTGTGCAAAAGGCTTGACTATCAGCAGGCTCACAGGCCCCACCTGGGGGTAGTGTGACTGCGCTCGACACAAAATCACATCGCTGGATCAGAAACAGACAGAGCGGAGACTTCCTGACAGAGGAAGATGGGAACACAATGAACTCAAATGGTGACAGACTTTCTCCAAGACAATTGGCTCTCGGAAATAGGATCCGTCATTTACCGTCCCAAGCCCAAGGGGGTAGGCGGAGCGGACCTTTGCTCCAGGGATGAATTTCCGCCGGCTTTGCGTCGGGACCACGTGTTATCGGAGTAGAGTTTCACATCGGGTCGTTCTTAGAGGTGGCTCCAGATTTTGATCCCGGACCCCAGCGCCATTTTCTCCTCCCTCGATGGTTTCGGAGGACATATGGTTGGAGCCAGCGGCACCTGGCAGCGCCTTCAAACCAGAATGCGGACTGAGATTGTCGGCAACAGGGGCTGGGCGTGAGAAGAAAGGCTACGGGTATCTCCAAAGGATGGTGAGGAATTCACAGGCTTGAAGGCAATGGCATCTTGGATTCTTTTTAGACAGATTTGGACTCAGAGAAATAACGACTAAGCACCATTGATAAAATATCGGGCAAAATCGTCAGCCCTTTGAAAAATGTTCACAAAAAATAATACCATGACCCGACGAGCCATCCTCGTAAATGTTCAGGCCATCTGTCTCTTCTAATCAAACTCTTAAACATACTTTTTCCTCAATGTTGCGATCTACTGCTTCATCCTCAAAGGTTAAACAAGACGGCAGCTATCATCCCCCCCTCCGGCTCGGTCGAGCAAACCGCGATGCCTCTCGACCGCGACGGATCGATACGCACAAAGTTTTGGAACGATTTACTCTTCTCCACTGATGCTGCACTAAGTGGCCTTTATTAGAAGGGTCTCCATCATCATGTTTCAATTTAGCCCGCTTCCAGTCTAACAGGTTCGGGTTGTCAATACGCCGTGACTGTATATAAAGCCTTGGCGGCGAGGGAGGCGGGATAAAATTGATGATCAATATACACACTCATAAATGTGCAGACAATATCCCCTCTTCTGCCATGCATCATCAGCATCATAGCCCGCTGTTTAAAATAGATTACAGTGTGTACGTGTCACAAGTGATGGATCGCGGTGGATTGGATCCATATTTGCACCAAGCGTTCGCTAATGAGCTAGGAGTGCGAGAAGAAATAGATAAACAGTAAGTCTGACAGTCCCAGACCATTCGCGTGATGCTCTTAAGGTGGATTGCAGAACCGCAAGGCGTTTTAAGGCCTAACACATATCCTCTTGGGTGGGATTATTTATAGTTGGTTATAGCAGAGGAGAAAAAAGAAAAAAAATAAAGAAAAATAATTCAAATAACTCATAATTAATAATAAAATAAATAGTAATATTTTAGGGCAAAAGCATGCGTGATGGCAAAACAGGAAATTAACAATCAGACCAGATTTTTAGGAGAGCGGGGTTTAACTCAGAGCCTCGGGCACACACTTCATTTGTTTTGACATGGCAAAATAAATAAATATAAAAAAATAATAATGAATTAAAAAAAGAAATACAATGAGTACAATGAGTGTGTTTTGGTTGCCATGACGTCGATCAGATTTTTTTCCCCAATCATTAAGAGGAAATGCATTTAATTGTTTCCACTTAATTGCATCCCACAGGTTCCTGACCGTAAGCTTCTTTGTGATCCTTTGTAGGATGTTGTATCCCTGAGCCCCCCACTACCCCCACTTCCAAAAAAAAAGTGGTCGGAAGCTCTTCTGTATCCCTCATTCGGGTGCTGCAAAACGCTTCACTTGTCACCGCAGAGCTCCTTTAATAAACGCCGCAAAGAAAAATGCCTGGCTTTGAGTGGCAGAGTGTGACTGTTTCAAACCGTCGGGATTCCGCCGTAATCCTACCCAAAGAGCGAGCGTAGCCCGACTTTAAAGTTGCAAGGGGGTGCGGGGGGACAAAGAGCAGAGAGGGGCAGAGTCCTGGGAAGCCATGCGGGCAATTGCTTGAGAAGGAATGACACCAGGGCTTTCTAACTTTGAAACGGAGGGACGTACGTTTTTAGCTCAGGACCTCTTCAAATAGAGCAAAATGTGGGTTAGATCTTCTGAGGAGGTGTGACACTTTGATGTGCCTAATGGGAAGCTGTATGAGTTGAAACAGGAAGTCGACAATAAGAGCAAGTTGCCACAACACTGGCTTGTTTCCTGATCATTCTCTCAATAATATTGGACGACAGCAATTTAATTTTATAATTTCTATTCCCCCCCCCCAACCTGTAACTGCAAACTTCCCTTCTAACTTTCCCTTTTGTCTTGCGTCTCCCCGTCAGCTGACAGCAGCGTTTGCGCTTCCACTGGAGACCTCTCGCCTGCTCACCGGATCCAAGTTGCCATGGAAAAGCCCTGAAAATGGGGCGAAAAACATTTGGGGGGTGGGAGGGGCGTCTGGAGGGAGGCGGCGAGCTTCTCAGGCCCAACCTGTCAAACCATCAAGATCTTTTGATGGCTGAGTGAAAAGGCGCGGCACTCGCCGCAAAGAGAAATACTGGGGAGGAGGGAACTAATCTGCTAGAGTCGAGATTTAAAAGTTTGCCATAAAATGCCAAGATCAAATAGCCAGACAGTGACTCGTTGATATATAATCGGAGAAAAATCGTCACGTCCGCCAGTGCGACAATCAACTGTCTATAATCGAGGCGTTAATTACCTCGGGAGAGCCGTTTGGATGATTAATGCCGGTCAGCGCTAGCGACGATTAAAGACGAGCTGGCACCGAAAAGCTGATGTATTAACGCGACAAATCAAAGTGCAATCGTTACAATCACAAGCGGCTACGGTCTCCCGACGAGTGATTGATGAAACAAAACCATGATACAGAAACGATGCGGGTGACGATCGTTCAAACGACCGACCACCTCGTCAACGACGTGTGAGAACTCTTTTGTTTGCCGATCATATCGTCTCGTGGCCGTTCGGATTTGGCGGTTATGGAGGTCACCGGTGGCCCGCCCGCAAGTGAGAAGACGTGCCATATGAAATATGTAAAGAGACGTCGATGAATAAGTCAATAGCTAAAAACGTTTGAAGCGTAAGTGACACACCAGCGGGGACGTGACGCTGACAGTCAAAGCTCACATTTACAGACGCGTTTCAAGTGGAACTGTCAGCGCAGGCCCCTGCTGAGGTTCTGGAGTCAAAACCACCTGTCTGGAATCAAACTTTATTTTACCCGATATGAGATAGCGACGCAAGCGAAGCGGAGCGATCGGCGAGATTCTCATTTTGCTTTGATAGAAGTCTGCCCGTTGTTCTCTTTGGAAGTGTCCCAAGCGTCGCTTCAGCCAGACAACTCCAAATTCTTGATCTCCGTGATTACATCATGTCTTTTTCCCTCGTCTATTGGAGCTCGAGACGCAGCTGCCGTCTAAATCTCGGCTTGGAAGCGACATGGCGTCGGGCCAGCGCCGCCGCCACCGGCGGACAAGAAACGTTGCACGATCTGGCTGACAGTGGCAGTGACAAAGAGCCTCCAAAATATTTTAGATTTTTATCATGAAGAATTAACTATCGTATTTTCCGCACTATGAGGCGCACATAAATACATCCAATTTTCTCAAAAGCCGACAGTGCGCCTTATAATCAGGTGCGCCTTATATATGGACCAATATTGAGCCACTACAGCAGGCGTGTCCAAAGTCCGGCCCGCGGGCAAATGTATATATCTTATATATGGACAAAGTTTTAAAATGGGCCATTCATTAAAGGTGCGCCTTATAATCCGGTGCGCCTTATATATGGACAAAGTTTTAAAATGGGCCATTCATTGAAGGTGCGCCTTATAGTGCAGAAAATACATTATTCGATCGGATTCGGAAAATGATTTTGAATTGGGTCTCGAGACAAGGTTGCGATTTCAATTATGTTTTCAGGTCCAGTTTAAATAAGTTTTAAAACTCAAGCCTATAGGATCTGATTTCAAGTTAAGGCTTTGAACTATAGTTAGGGAGAAAGCTGGGAGAATTTCATGACAAAGTCCAGCAGAGAGTAAAAAAGAAAAAAAAAGCCTGGAAGAGCGAGCGTGACCACGAGATGAAAGCCGAGCGAGATTGTGTACGTTTGGGTCCGGCAGGCTTGGCGTCACCATCCGCGCAACGGCGACCGAGCTCCGAGGCAACAACCGCGATAAGGCGGCCAAATCCCGACAAAGCGGGGGCCTGCGGGCATCATGTATGACGCTCTCGTGTCTTCATGTTATCTCTCCGGTACACGCGTGAGCATTCGCATGCGTGGCGGAGAGTGTGAGAAGCGAGTGTGTGAAGATTGCGATGTCAAGCCTACAGGCTGCCGACGATATAATCAATAACAACATCACTCTAGCTGATGGATGCTTGGCATGTTGTTATTATTACATGACAATGACAAAGGGGCATAAAATAATCAGCGCTGTTTGTTTTTTTCTTTATAGCCAACAGATCTCTCAGCTTCTGCATTCAGCTGAGGTGCAAACGTCAACTCGGTAGCCGTCCAAATGTTTTGTTATCAAGGACGCCAAGTGAGCAAAATGCTCATCGGGAGAATGTGTTTTATATATTTTTTTAAAATTGTCGATTTAACACGCACCTGGGTCCAATAGTCTTCTTTGAAAGAAGTTAAGAAAGCCCTCAACCGAGGCCTTTTTTTTTTTTTTTTTTGACAGTAATATATACAAGCAGGCTGGTTTGGAGTTTCAAGCTGTGGGTAAAGTTTCTAGTTGAGCTTTTTGAATTTAGGCTTACAAGTCAAGTTTATTTTGCAGAGGATAAAGAATATATGCTTCACAGTATAAAATACAGCTTGTTACATTGTACAAGTTGTTCCACCATTTGAGTTGGGTTATAGCATCGCAACTATCGATGCTAATGGCGTTTACGATTATGTAAGCTAGTAGGGGCAGAGTCCATTATTGAGTCCAAATCATTTGGTTGTTTTCTATCCACAACATGCAATTCTCTTTGTTTTATAATTAGTTTGACATTTAGCTTGAAACCTCCAAGAGATTTTTCTTCTGTGGTTTCACAAAGTTAAGTAGAAATGGGAAGAATGGTCGCCACATGCACGCAGACGATTAAAAAGGAGCCAAATCAAGAGGGTGTCTTTTAGATGGATTGCTTCATTGCAGTGTTGCGCCTTAAGAGACCCACGAGGCTGCTTCTCTAAAGCATTTGCACATTAGGAGGACAGACACAAGAAAACAATTTCCAGACATGAAAAAAAAAAGTTTTAGAAGTAAAGAACAAGAGTTACCTGTCCCATTTGACTTTGTACGGGACTTTTCCCTCGCTGCCGCAATGGCGTTAAAACGCGAAGGATGTCGCACGGCTACTGAAATATGACTCATTTACTTTTTGGAGAAAAAAAACCAACAACATCTGGGCGTTCTTAAGATAACGCCGACCATCTGTGTCGGCACGCAAGTCCCTAACTAGAGATTTGACTTCCAACGGTCGAGACGACGACGGGGTGGGGGGGGGCAACATTTAGCTTGGAAAAATATTTGCAGAGAGGCGGGAAAAGATGAGCAGTTTGGCCGTAACGTGACAAAAAAAACATCAAATCACTAAATAATTGCTGGAATCAAGTTAACACGTGATTCAATAAAATATTCATTCATAAAAGCTTCATTTGTTATTGCCACTATTTACTTGCAGATTCAAAATGTTTGGAAATTGTGGGAAATTTATTGTGGCACATTTGAGAACAAATTATTAGATTAACATAAAATTAAATTGGGAATAAATTCATTTTGGCTTGTTCTTACCTGTTAAGAAGGATTTCAAAAGAATTACATACAGCAGTTTGCGGTTGATTGAAAATGCATATTTTTTAATTGCTAGGAAAATAACCACCCAACCTTGGTGGTTGGTGGACAGCGTCTAAATCAAGATGCATTCCCCTGCTGAATGGAGCAGATCGAAAACATGGCGCCAGGTCAGCTTCAATTAGCCACACCGCACATCGATAAGTGTGCAACTCGCTCCAGTTATTAATTGATCATTTTCTAAACTGACATTCCTATGCACAATAAACGAAAAAAAAATGAAAGCAACACAACGGCATCAAGGAAATCAACAGTCAACAGCGTGTGCAGTTGTGTCCGTGTGGGTACAACGCTAATAAATTAAAGCAAAGCGTGAACTTTGCACAGACAAATCTCCTCACATCTGCCGCAAACAAACGCTCTAATAAAGGCGCATCTGCCCTCTTCCCATCTCCCGCCGTCACTTGCCACGTCCCGAAGCCGCTCGACGCCAATGACGGTGCCAATGTCACCTGAGCTGGCCGAGCCATTATGGCACAGGCGTTCTTAATAGCCACATAGATTAAAGTCCGGCGGAACAAGACGTCGACAGATTAAAAAAAAAAAAAAAAAACAGAAAGATAGGAAAGAGGATGATGAATTGCCTCCGATTGAGAGGCAATCATGCATGAATTACTTGGATGTGCTCGGGTGTAATAGCCAGTTTTCACTCACTCTCACGGAGATGCGGTTTAAGGCGAAGGGGTTGGGGAGGTAGAGGCAGGAGGAAAGGAATGTGGGGGCAAGGGTGGTAGGGGGGGGGGGGGGGGGGAGTCAGCTGGGTGGCGGGTAAAGAACGAAGCGGGTCGCAGCTGTCTACTCAATCACATCACCGTCAAGGGTATCGCCCTGACACCGTCTCCACTCTTTGCCCCGAGTCTCCGCCACAAATCTCCCAATAGACATTTGCTACTGTCAGACAGCATCCCCCCCGCCCATCCCTTCCACTGCCGCCCACCTCCGCCTCCACCCGTGAGGCCCCCCCAAGGCTCCGCAAGCACGTCTCAGAGGCCCAGCAGGATTGCGGCGAGAGCTCCGTGAGCGTCTTGATTATTCCAGATCCCGGCTAACAAGAATCTAGCATGTTCCACACGCCTTGTTTTCTTTGGTTCCGCTTTCTGCACGGAAGAAAGAAATATTCTTTGGACGGCAAGAAAAATGCCGAAGTTGAGATCGGTTGACGTAATGAATGGCGTGTGGCACTGGCGGCTTTTAAAAATAATAAAGTAACAACAACGTTTATTCACTCTATTCCAAAGAACTTCATTTGGAGGACGCGTTGAGGATCAACACGTCAGAATATCAGTTTCTCGGCGATTAAACCGAGCACCAGCTGCAGAATCGCAAACAGCCAGTAAGCTTGGCTGCTGTTCAGGCGAGCTACAGTTTGCGCTCGTCGCGGCGAGTGACTGGCGGGGCGGCCGTGGGCCTCGGGGCCGTCAGAACACTTGAGGGCCCGGGCATTGGTCTCCCTTCACGACATCGCTCTTCATCAGCATCACTGCTGCTTTGAAACGTGCCACCGCGGTCCCCCTCGAACCCCCCGCCCTTCCTCTTTTTATAGCCCAAGTGGTGTATTATTGCCAGCACAGCAGGGAGCCGGGGAGCAAAACAAACCCGGGCCACTTAACTCGATCGTATTCACAATGGCAAATTAGGCAGGAAAAAAAAAGTCGCCGCACATCCCTACGAAGGAGAATGAACGAGGGGGTTTTCCTCCGTGACTCATTACGGCGACGGTAATAAGCAGAGAAGCTGGAGCAATGGGCAAAATTGCGAGGGGATACGCTGGTTAATATTTACACTGCACTTTGTCACCTTCATATTCTATACGGCGCATCAGCGAGCCATGGAGGAGGATTAATAGTGCCGCTCCTCGCACCATTAATCCTTAAAGATGCTTCGGACAGACTCCCGCCTTCCGCCGGCGGGCTTTTTTCTTTATTCCGCGTCAACCTATGAACCTGATGAGCTTGCGGCACACAGACGCTCTCTCGGGCGGAGTTTCAAGTCAGAGTTCAAGTCCAGGAGGTCCTTTAAGGGAGCGGCACTGAAGAAGAAAAAAGGGAACTGGAAGGAAGATAAAGAGTCATTTGGTGTCGTTTAAGACGATTGGACAGAAGAGCTTGTCGGTAATTTAGCTTAAAAGCGTCAAGGCCGAGCATTCCGACCAGACGGCTCAGCAGGAATGCGACGCGGAGAAGGGCCCGAGAGCTTTTAGCATACACGCTGGGAGGCAAAGGTGACACCCTTGAGTACTTGTAAAGCGCAGAGCACGTTCGGTGACCCGGAGAGGACAAACTGGATTGTTGTCAGCGAGAGCTGTTCACTGCTGCGCCATTAACCTTGGTGAAAAGAAGCTAATGGGAGTGCTGTGTTACTTTTACGAATGTATTTCTCTGGAGGAGATACAAAAAAAAAAAAAAATCAAGTCACCCTTACAGGATGGAGAGGGGAACAAATTGTCGCTGCCAGAAAATATTGGTTTGGAAATCTATTAAATTCACAGAGAGATAGAAAAAAAAAATAGGAAATTCATTGGTTATAAAAACAAAAGTGTTACAAAGTTACAAAGCACTCCAATTATATATAAAATGCTGATCAAATTTCTACACTGGCAAAAAAAAGTAAGCAAAACAAAAGGAGATATCAGATAAGGGATTCCAAGGTCAAATCAATACATCCATCCCTTCAAAAAAAATAAAATTGCAGCAATTACTATTAAATAAATGAACGATGTCGGGGTGTCACAACTTTGTGCGGAAATGACAAATTGATCTCGTTTGTATTCCGTTTCGACCTTCGCAATCACAAGGGGCTCCGTGATTGTCCCGGTATTGTTTTTCTCTGGCGGGAGCGTATGGAGAGAAATAAGACTCATCACTCATCAGACTCATTAAGACTCGCAGCGTGAGCCCAAACTCGTCCCGGACCGCAGAGACGACACGATCCTTTTCATCCACAACAATATTAAACACGCTGAATGGAAACGGACAAATTAGTACTGAAACAACAACTTTAGGGCAAAAAGTCATCCATTCTTGATAGCACTTGCCCTAATTTGGCCGCAAGTGCGCTACAGTCTTGATCCGCCGATTTCCAGACAGTTTATTGCAGTTTATCATAATCATAATCAATTATGCAAGTCCCCAGTAAAGGTTATCTTGTCATAATAACAACAATTATGACAACGAAGGATGATGGTAAGAGTCTTGTTTTTGTTTACAATATTTTAATCAAAGTTGCATCCAGAAGTGACTATTATACTTTACTATATATTATATAACTTTGATTATACATTCGACTAATAATAATGTTGTGTTTTCAAATACTGCGGTAATTAAAGTTTTGCTTTTCCTTTATTTAAGATACATTTGGAGAACATTACAATTATTAATATTAATAGTTAATATTAATGTAGTCATTATCATTATTATTATTGTTGTTGTTAATAATAATAATAATATTAATTATTATACTGATGATGATGATGATTATTATTATCGTTAGTAGTTGTATGCTGGTGTTGTCAAATTATTTTACAAAAAACGATTTATTTTGCATTATTAAAACACTGTCAACCAAAGGCCGACATCAGCGGCCAAAGATTGATACACATCTTTTGGCAGTAATTCCATTGAGCTAAATGGGCCACATCAATAAAATCCCGTAGAGCTAGCTTCTCATCAACCAGAACAACAAACCACAAGACAAGACGGAGCGAGACAACAGCGCACCAAAATCTAAAAGGGGTCAACTTGTTAGCACGAGGAGACCCAAAAAAAAAAAAAAGCATGTCATCATGTGTACCAAACACATCCAACGCGTGTGTGCGGGCGCATGTGTCTGCGATATCAATATAAATGTGAAGTGCGGCGTGTCACGGTGGCCACTTCACAAAGAGATGGGGCGAGCCTTCCACGGAGGCGCCGGCGAGCAAAGAAAAACAAAAGCTATTGATATAAATGATGTGCCGACTGAGCAAGCCCCCCGGGCAGGGCGAGCGAAGGTCCGCTCGATACCAATTGATCGCGGGAGGCCCGCGCATTCATCTTAATTCTGACTAATTAAGGTAGCGGCTGACGAGGAGCGACGAGGTGAAGTGGTTGGGTGTGGGGTTAAGCGGGCCTAGTCGTCGGTCTTCGCGTCAGCGGGACCTCCCAGATTACAAAATAAAGCCCACGTGTTTCCGAGCGTGGAACAAGTGGCGAATTAAGAAAATCCGCTGCGGAAACAACAAGCGACGCCACATTAGCATCGGTGCCAAAACGAATTCCCGCCTCGTCAGCTTCAGATAGACATCAAAGCTTGTTAATTGGCAGCGTGGGGGAGGACAAAAAGTTGATCATAGAAAACAATCAAGAATGTGATTTCTTCACACGCTTGCTACTTTGGTCAGCCTTGAGCAAAGACGAAGATGCTGAGATTGAATCGATAAAGTTATGGAAAAAATCATCCGATACTTTTGTCTGTGCTTGTACGTCACTCGTGAAAAACCAGTGAAGGCCAAGGAGACAAGACCAAGAATCCAAAGCTAACATTTGTTATTGTCAGGGTGAGTTTGTGGCTTTCTCTGCGTGTCCCTGGACAATAAAGTATCAGCATTTCAGCAAAGTATTGATCGTACCTGTTGTAAATATTCGCCAGGATGGTTTTCACAAAAGGACAAGATGGGTTTCTGACATATAAAGTGAGCTTCTATTCAGAGAAGTCTTGAGGAGTTGCCAGGGTGTCCGGAGTAAACATTAGCTAACATCCACAAAGACAGATGTCGCAGTTCCTTTGGCTAATGTTTGATTTCTTCAGGAAAGACTTTTGCGAAAAAAGACTAAGCGGGAGTGAAGTATGTGCAACAGCATTTCATGGATTTGTCTCGTTTTTCAGTTTGACTATGAGCCGTATCTGTATTTTTCAATCTTCAAGTTGGTTGCTTCCATTGACACTACTCAAAAACACCACGGTCTAGATAGATCCCAAAAACTTGAGAAATTGAAAAAGGTTTTTGTGCCTCCACAAGGTTTTAGTAAAATGTTTCTGGAAAAAAATAAAAGGGAATCTCAATTTCTAATGTTAGATGGATATATGACATTTCCAAAAAGTCGATTTGTCGTGACCAAGAGCAGAATCTGATGTGACCGAAAGAGCTAAAAACGACATATTTTAAAATCCTCTTCCCTGTGGACATGACCTAAACTCGGAGCGCTTTTCAGAAAACAGATTTCTTCAACACTGCCAAGAGCCCAGCTTGAGATTTTTATCTGCTCCCCCCCGAGGATGTCAGGAGGATGGAGGAAGGGAGGAGGCAAAGTCATGAACGGCGGAGGGTGGTGTCGGTGAAAATGCTACCTGACTGGAGATCCCAATCTGACAACACACTCCCGGACATTTACAAGAAGGCTCGCTCGGCCGGCCTTACTCGGCCCTCAGACAAGGCTGACACAATATCAGCGCCGCAAAGTGACGGACAGCCGGCGTATCTCCATCAGACAAGAACTCATTGTTGGGACAAAATAGATCCGACTGACCGGGCTGACCCGCGACCTTTCTCGGCTCTCTGTCGAGCTGGGAGAGAGTGACAGATAAGCTTGGCTATCAGCTACTTCTTCATTGACACATAAACTGGAATGCCCTTTGCACCTCCCGCTGCTGTCTATTCATAATCCAGGCTTGGCTGGACCGCCGTCCCTGGAGGCCAAAACGCACGGGCCGAAGCCTGACGGTATTTCATCCGGCGAGAGACCGCAAACCGACGCGGTGTCATTCACTCACATCAAATTAACAAATTGGGACGGACACATCCCCCTGAAATCTCTTCTCATCAGCTCGAGTGTGATGTCCTAATGACTCTGGCTGTCGATAGCGGTCCACATAAACACACTAAGCCCTGAGGGGGGGGCAATTAGGGAGAGCATGAAGATGTTTTCCTTGTGTCACTGCTTGTTCTGGTACTAATAAGATTTAATTTACGGCTGTATTCTCTAGTGACAAGGCTTTTATCAAGATCATCTTTGGTAGGTGTCAGAATAAAGCGACTCGAAACTGAAACCTCTGTTTATTTTTCAATATTGTTTTTCTTGTTGACAAACATCGAACATCCGATAACCAGAAGATGATTGGATTCCTAAAAACCTTAAGACACATGCCCGAAGCCAACTTTGGACTTGAGTTGTTTTTGGGTTACCTTGATCAGGACTTGGTCTTCAGCTGGTCTTGATCTCTACCTGTCTGGCTCCTGACTTGGTCTCAACTATTCGACATCTGGTCTTGATGATGTGTACGCAGATTTGATCTAAACTCAGTCTCACATTGCTTTGGTCTTGATTTGGTCTTGACTTGCTCTTCATCTGCCCTGGTCTTACGTTTGACTTTATGGTCTCAGCCAGTCTTGGACGTTGACAAAAACATATTGTAGGCAATTCAGAGATCGTGCTTAGCTTAGGCAAAATAAGATCTTCAAGTTCTCTCTCAGGTCCAACATTTGTGATCTGCTCCCACAAATATTCTTCTGTACGACTCGAGGAAAATCTTCTGACAAGTCTTTGTGGAAGAGTGGTAGCTGTTTTGGATCCGAAGGGGAGGAGGGGAAGTGACTCTTGACATGATGCGCACAGGTGGCGTCTACAAGTGATGGCTCCACGCAGAGCCGGCTCGACTCAACCCGTCATCACGACAAATGCGGTGAGGCCTCCCTGGACCTCGACTCTCTTTCCGACTGTCACCCTCAACGTCCTACTGTAGTGATGATGCAGAGATTCGCCTCGACACCGTTGACCTTGATCGGAGCTCTGCATAATATTACAGATACAAATACAGCGGCAGGAGACATGAAAGCCACGGCAATCTTTTCAGATTGCCGCAGCTTTTGGATGAATACTGAAGGTAAATAACCTTGAGAGTTTTCAAATATTTGGTGGAGCAACATGGAAAAGCAAACAGAACCATAGCAACCAAAATCAAAACTTGCAAGTTGAATCTAAGCACGTCAGTGTAAATTGACTGATTCTGCTTCATTACACACTTAATCTTTGAATGGATCTACAAAAACCTTTAGGTGTACAATAAATGGACACTATCAATTTCCTTTTCGTATCATTTCTCTAGAAGCTCCCAAACAGCAGCCTTTCATGCCCCGTACAAAGAAAGGTCTTCAATTTAATTCCCCATCTGTGGCCAGCTTGAAATATTATCTGAGAAATGAGATCCGTGACCCCGAATACAGAGCGACGGAGACAAGTCCTGGCAAAGGGAGAACCTCCGAGCCCCTCCCCATGTGGCACGGCTAAATATTTGCCCTTCTCCACTGTGCTGTCCAGGCGAATGCGCTCAGCCCTCACTCAGCCCCCCCCCCCCCCAACCCTCCAACTGGCGTACTCAGAAGTGGCGAGAGCTGACACGGTTGCGGCCAAGACTTTCCGCTCAAAGCCAGAAGGTCACGGAACCTGGGAGTGAGGCTCTTTCAACCATGCAGCGACAGAAAAGCGGGAGAATAAAAAGTCAAATCATTTTCTTGACGTTTTGGAGAGCCCCCTTAGAACTCGTCTCACTAGGCTTCTCTGACTCAGCGTTCCATATTCATCTTTTTTTTTTTTAAGTCAGATTTAATTGCCGCGGCAAAAAAAAAAAAAAAGCTGAGAAGAAACGCTTGAGCACCGAGAGGACCGACCGAGAGCACCAAGTGGGAGGTCTGCACTCAACCTGATGGATGCATAAGCGCTAATAATAAGAGGCCTCATTACACATAACCAGATGATTCCCACAGATACGAGCTTGGTGTAATAGTCCTGCTGCGAGCGCTAACAAAGTGATGAACTACTATTTCCGGGGAGGATATTTTGACTTCTTACCACTTGAACTTGAAAATTGCTTTGAAAAGGTGTGTTGACTTTTAAAGTGCGGTGAACAAACCATTGTCAAAAGCTATTGAGGATACCAAGAGAAGTTCTACGGGCTGTCGGCCATTTTGGACATTTCTGTCTCGGTGCTGTTGTCGCCGTAACAAGAATCCAATTAGTGCATTCAAGAAATTGCCAAATACAAACTGAGGTGATCAAACGGCACAATAACGTCGCCTCAATCCTTAAAGGCCTTTTTAAAATGCTATCACTAAAATACATTCAATAATTAGTGAAGCTGTAGAGCGGGCACATTTATCATCTATAATCGGGTCGCGTGACAAATATCCGAGGTCCGAGGTATACAGCAGCGTAATAAAAGTTAATCGAATTATCACGCTACATCATTGCTGACACAATTTAAATGGACTGAAGAGTCCGTTAGATGAAGAGCGCAATAAAGTCGATTGAGGAAACATCAAGTTGATGGCGCATTACCGTGATGTATTTCATTTACGCCCGTATCGAACGTCGCGGTACAAGTGAGATGCTCCAAAGGTGAACTCGGGAGCGTGAACTAGCTCCAGCTTGGCGGGGATAAATCGGCATGATCAACTTTGCGCGCCGCGGCGAGCCGAGGAGGCAAACTGCCGGCGAAGATGAGGAAGCGTGCCCGTTGCGCCGCGCCGACTGCTTGTTCCAGGCTCCGGTTATATTCTGTCACATTAGCGCCGGCACTGAGGATATGCTGACAGAGAGAGGACATTGCACATTGAGACTGGAGGGCTTTTTCCAAGGCTGGTGGCATCAGGACGGGAGACAAGTGTGTATGTGTACGTCTGTGTGTATTTGCGTCCGCGGAGGCGCAGGCTTGCCTGTGGAGTGGAGCATGTGGACGCCCGCCCACTCTGCAGCCTTGCAGCCCTCGTCATTTCGCATCAATCCACGGGCCTTCAATATAAATAGGACAGGCGTCCTAAAGCTACGCATTACTAGGAGCGGCGGCGGCGGCATTAAGCGCTGACCCCGAGTCGCTCAGCTTGAAATATGACTATTGCCGACCGCTGGATTGAGAGCTTCCCTTTCAACTCTTTGGTCACACCGTAGACGGACCATTACTGGGCACATGGGAATGGCGAATTAGCAAAAAAACAACAACAAATATCGCCCAAGTACTTTTGCAATTTGTTCCAGACCACAATTCAACAAGTGGAAATTTGTCATAGTCCATAGATTTTTTAAAAATAACATTTTAGCCCTTTGACAAATCCTTCAACATATTTAAGTATTCAGAGTATTTCTTGGCACCTGCTTTCACTTTGTTGGATTGAAGAAATGGGCTTGAGGAAGAAGACACTCTTGCGTGCGTAGTTCTCCAAAGCGTGCTTGCGTCAAGCTGTTTCTGACTTCCACTTCAGGTTTCCTCACACATCAGAAGAAAATTAAATATTAGATATTGAGAAAGAAAAGAAAAAACACATTCAACCAAACTATCAAATTTGACCGCAAGTCCACTAGCTTAATGATAACATATCATGCGAAACGGAAATTAGCATTGATGCACAGGTTTATATAAAGTACTGTAAACAATCGTAAAATATACAGACCGAAATACAATCTTGTCATACCCTGTACTCTGCTATGAAAACTTCAATGTTAAAAATCACAAGCAGATACAAGTATTTGACTGCGAGGACACAAAGGTGACGCGTTTCTGCTTGGCGGCATCCTCGTAGCCTCCAACAGAAGCTTCACACTTCATTACTGCAACGTCAGTGAAGTGTGAAGCCATTATGTGGGAGCAGTGAGACTGGCTGGAGGTAGAACTAGGGGTGTAACTCATAACCCCCGCGCACACACCGCAAACCCCCTTGCACAAATCACTTTCTGGAAGCGGAATCAAGTTATTCAATCGGAATCATTATTTAATATATTCCAACAGCTGTGAGGTGTTGTCCCAGTGTCAAATGAACGTGGGAGCAACAAACAGCTGGGGGGGCCATTGTCTTGCCCCGCACGATTGCACTTAAATTGCACGTCGGATGTGATGCGCAAGGATGAAGCAGATTTGCTGCAAATCACATACATGAGGAACATCCACAAGGCCTGTCATGCAACTAAATCTAAAAGGAGAGCCTGACTTTGAGGAGAGGGCTATTTGTGTACTCTACTGACCCTTAGTGGACAATGATGGTATATCAGGCACCACGCAACGTGATTTTGCCAAAAGGTGTTTTGACTGCCAACAACTCACTGAATGGAAAATGAATAACTGCTTATTTTAGAGAATCAACATTTTAATGAAAACAGCATTGGTACGTTTGTGTGCAACAATCAAAACCATCCATTTTCAATAAGCCACTATTGGGGACTTATGGCACAAGACCAGGAAGGAAAAATTTGCTCTGAGTGCTGATTCAAGTCTTGGAACTGAATTAATAAGCAGCACAACATAGACATCATAACTACTGTAGTTCCAATCAAATAAGACAGCAGGTAATTGCTGAAAACAAAGTCTATGAAAAGGAAGTTTAAACTTTGTTTTGGGAGTTTCTGCTTTTTCTCATGAGGCTTAAAAGTGTGGCAGTGTAAATGCATGGAATTGACAATTAAAATGTGTATTAAAATGTATGTAATTAACATAAACTCAACAGACTTAGAATTACCATTAGCAGATTTGGTTTGACAGACAAGTTTAGTTTGATTTAAACATGTCCTTTGCATTCTATTTATCAAAACGTGGGCTTATATTTGAAATACAAGGGTGCATGCCCCCTTTATTTCCCCATACATACCTCTAGCTAGGACCTCTTGAAAAATAAAGTCACTATTCATATAATTTTGTTTTAATGGCTTCTGTCACCGCTAGACCAAGTGTTTGCCACCAAATAACGCACCTGCAGCTTGTTATGCACCAGCTGCAAAAAAAAACATGCAACAAAAAAAACGGATTATAAAACACCGTAAGAGCAAGTGTCCCTTTTTGCTTCGGTAAAAATTAAAACGTGAAGTTACCTGTTTGAGAAGACAGACATGTTGTTGCTGGTAAACAAAACAACAGGCAATATTAAGTGGTACTTTCTCGGGTTGTTTTCTTACAGGCATAACGAAAGGCAGCCGAGTGCCGGTTGAAGGACCCCAACGAGCCAAGATGGCCGCGCCCGTGGCAGACGCCGGCGATTTTGAAAAGTGGTTGAATGAGCGTCTCGACGCGTTAGAGGTGGACCGCGAAGTGTACGGCGCCTATATTTTGGGCGTACTACAAGAAGAGGAGAGCGACGAGGAAAAGCGAGACGCGATTCAAGGAATTTTATCGGCGTTTTTGGTGAGCTAGCTACGCCCGCATGTCGCGCGTAGCCAAAATGACAGTTGTGTCTTCACTCGACCAGTTTATTTTTGGAACCAGTCACACTTCTACAAGTAACTTCTCTGCTATGTGCCGCAAACCACACGGAAGTTGTTTGTCAAATTATTTCAAGACCAAACCCAAACTCGTGCTGTTATATTGTGCGTGACAAAGTAACTATGAAGCCAGCTTGTGTTGATAGCGTTTGTATTGTATGACTGTCCTCAAATTTGCAGGATGAAGAGGACACCCTGGAAGATGTCTGCCAACAGATCATCAAGCATTGGACGGATTACTGCAGCCGCTCTGCAAACAAGCAGGATGCTGGAGATGGTGACTAATAAATATTATGTGCATAAGCATTCAAATAACACCTGAAGCTTCTCCAAAAGCTGCAGTGTAAACATATCTCCTCATATCATTGAATCACACTGACATAATATGCTTAATTTGCAACTGTCCCTGTTGTCAGTGTCAGATAACACAAGGACGGATTACCTCAAGTTTTAAATGATTGCTTTTGTCTTCCCGACCAGTTGAGGTCCAGGCCATCGCAAGTATGATCGAGAAGCAGGCTCAAATTGTAGTGAAGCACAAAGAAGTATCGGAGGAGTCCAAGAAACGCAAAGAGGCCCTCCTGGCGCAGTACGCCAACATTACAGACGAAGAGGAATATCCTTCTTCTAGAAACTTAGTCTGTCCAGTGCACATTTCTGGGCAAAAATCTGTTGTATTGGTGGAAAAACGTTTTTAAAATTATCTTGTTCTTTGTATTATTTAATTATGGGTGGTTTTTTTGTTGTTGTTTTTTTAAACCTGGCATTTGAATAATGGGTGTGTAGACTTTTTATACTCAATATAACTTATCACTGCTGGTTACCGGCTTCACAGTTTTGGTTCCCTTGACTAAAACACTGAAGGTGAAGAGGAAGAGTCGCCAAATGAAAGCTTCATGCCCGGACAGGACAAGTGTATCCTCCACATGCCAATGTATTTTCCAAAACTATTTTGCACATGTATTACTACATGTTAAAAATTGGTTTAGCATGTACATTAGCATTAAGATGGTTGTTTAGAGGCTGGAACGTGATTTGTGGATGAATTCTGAGTGCTTTTCCTGCCTACTGTTTTGTCCTTGACCTCCATCGGGCGTCAGCCATGTTCAAGAACACCAACGTGGAGGAGGTCATGAACAGACAAAAGCAAAAGCGGGACCAGGCCCGTGAAGATGCCCAGAAAAAGAAGGAAATGGACAAGATGCAGCGGGAGAAGGACAAACTTGCCAAACAAGACAGGAAGGAGAAGGAGAAGAAGCGAACACAGAAGGGGGAACGCAAAAGATAAAAGCAGGAGAAAGGACATGTGTGGGGGGAGGGGGGATGTGTGAAAGCACTGAAACGTGCAATGTATTCAGCTGTTGTTTTGTTATCAAAACGTCCAATCACATCCTATGGCAAAAAAAAATGCAGGCGAGATTAAGAACAAGCAGTTGTTAAAATTGTGTCTTTTTAAAGTAATAAAACATTTGGAGTAATTCAATTGCTTTTATTTTAAACATTTAGGTTGTGCAAACGTAGAAAATGGAGAAACACTTAAGAACTATTATGATTGTATATAAGTAAGATGCAAGGACCAGACCGATCCGAATAATAGCAAGGTATTTTTAGATGTAAAACGTTATGAAAGGCTAAGGACTACGGTTATGACGCAGAATGTGTTGACGCCAGACTTGGCTAACAGAACAGATTGGCGTCTTCAGAAGATAAAACATTTGGTTTCTATATTTTAACTACATGGGTGGACATGCTGCATGCTTCAACTTGGCTGCGTAGTATGACAGTAATTAAAACTACTTTTCATACTACGGTACTAATGATCAATTGATTTGTGTTTAAAAAAAAAAAGAAAAAATTGCATCTGAAGTTAAACGAATCCTGCAGAATATCTGCATAATTTAGACAATACTGGATGGGCCAAATCATAAATAAACTAATAAATTATTTTGAAGAATTTACATAAAATGTTAATTTAGATTCAGCTTTGTTGTAGACAGATACAAACGAATTCAGGAAAAAGCCTTGATTAAAGTTAAACTGGATGGATGAACAGTTCATGCGCAAGTACGCAATTCGTGCCGTGAGGTCTTAACTATGCGATCATCTCATGTTCTGCTGATCTCATATTAGCGACATGCTACATTACAGGGATTTTGATTAGCACGTCGGGTGCTAGCTTAAAAGGTAGCGGAGTAAGAGCACCTCTGTGGGTGTGTTTCCTCCCCGTTTGTGTCGGCGTGGTCATCAGGCTTCCTGCCTGAAGCGGAGGCAGCCATCAGGAGAGAGTGCCACAGGGTCGCACAGAGCGTCCTGTTGGCGTTGGCATGGTCTTCCTCCCTCCTGGTGGGAGGAGGCGCGGTCATCTGGAAGGCACACCAAAGCACGGAACGAAGCTTCCTGGTGGTCACGACGAGCGCCTTCAGAGCGATGATCACGTCAACTGCAAAATATGTTTGGCAGTCTTAATCATAACGCCCTATACAACGATCTGAACCATCTGAACAGGTAGCTCAGGTTACCATTGTCCTCTAAGCGCTGACGCTTGGAAACGTTGGCAAGTTCTTCCCCGCGTCTCGCCTGTACTTCGGATAAAGCCTGGCGATGATTGCTCAGCGCTGAGTGAATGGAGGCGTGAAGAGGTGTGTTGCACGTGGCCTCCATTTTGTACAAAAGCCATTCCACCTGCAAAACGCCACAAACAACACGTCACCCGAGTCATTTTGGGATCCAACATTTCTCAGGTGAGTATCTCACGCTGGTCAGCTCCTTCTTCTGCTTAACGATGAGAGAGTCCAGTCTGCTGAAGTTGAGTGGAAGTCCGGGCGGGTATGTTGGAGGCGGAGACAGTAGCGGTGTCCATTCAACTGGAAATTTTTTGGCGAGGATGACCTCGATCTGAAATGAAGAGCCAATCGGAATGCGAGATAAAATTCGATAAATGAAGTATATGAACATTTCTACAAACACAAACAAATTGTGTTTCTAAATGCAGTGACATTTTTGGGAGTACCTCCTTCCTTTCCGCTTCCAGGTAGCCTAACTGTTCAGAACATTCATCCAGGTGGAGGTAAAACTGGATCACAAGTCCCTCTGGATTCTTCTGCAGCACAGCTGTGTCCTTGTCCTTCCCTCCATTGTGCAACTCTGCGTCCTTCAGATGACCCAAGAACGCCTCGCTGACAGTCGTCATGTCGGTAGAAGCGCTCTTATGAGGCGTCGTGTCTTTCTCAGACTTGACAGACAGCCGGGTGAACCTTCCGAGGTTGGAGTTGACGTGAGCGGGAGTTTCTCCATTAAATCTTCCCGTGCCTCGCAGGTGGTCGACGTGGGGTCTGTGGTGGATCGACGCGCTTTGCGGACTTTCTTCAAAGCAACCAAGCGGCTTCTTTTCCTTCCGTGATTTCATCTTGTGCTGAGTTTGCTTGGAGCGGGGATTGGAGCACTGGTTCCTTCTTTGGATATTCTGACATTGGTTCGGGGGATTGAAAGACGGGGAATGAAAACAATTCGCATTTGCCGATCCTGACATTTCGTGAAAGCCCGGACCCTTAAATTCTGTTTTGACATTTTGGCCCCAAAATTCTCCCTCTGGCTGTTTTTCCTGAGACATTGGCATGGCCTGGCTGGGGAATTTCCATTGCGCAAATATGCTGTCTTCAGGGTAGTCTGTATTTTGTTCTAAATTTGGAAAGCACCGTCCTGAATTAAACTCATCAGCCATGAGAACGCGCAAACCACTAACCAGTTGGTTCATGTGTTCCGGCACGTATCGCTCATTATCACAAACAGGCTCCGCCCTCGTCGTGCTCTCATAATGATCAAAAAATAGCCCGCTCCTCTTGCATTGGAGCGGCAAGTCGTCACCGATTTGAGGGAAGTCGTTAACGAGCTGATGGTTTGCCGGGTGATAATCAGATGACAGGTCATAGTTGCTCTCCAGTGTCAGTGGTAGAAAATCGCTCGGCGTTTTGGAGATGGGAAAAATTGGAGGCGATTTTATTGGGTGTCTGTCATAGCTTTCGCCGTCTCCGTTAACATGACCAAACCAGTCCGGATTAGCAGAAATGCCACTGAGATTCTGAAGGAACATCTCGTTTTTGGACACCGATTGAGACTCAATGAAAAGCTCACTCGGAACGTAGTTTGGAAGTGTATCCGCTGGTTGACAATATTGTAAAAAGTCTTCTCTCCAAGTCTCAGGAGACCCAAGACCGTTGGCATTAGATGGCTTCCTAGAAGATATCAGAATTTTTTTGGGTTGTTATTAAACAAATACAATTGTAGATAAACTGCTCAACAGTGGACAAATGAGCAGCAGAAGCTCATTTGTTATTATTTATAGCATATTACTGATTTAGTATCAGCTCTTTTATTTTACATTGGTGTGAAAACTTTTTATTGTGAAATATTACACACCTACTATTGTTGCATTCGCTCTGGATATTATCACCTTCATCTAAAATGTTGGCCACTAAACACTGCAGCGCCACCTCATCAATTTCATTCTTTTCTGTGTCATTCCTTTGAGAGAGAAATAAAAGATCACAAAAGTATTTGTACTTGGTAAAAAAAAAAAAAGTAAAACACAATACCTGCTCCAATTGCTGAGCCATGCACAATTACTAAGTTCATTGGTGTCGCTGTGACCACTGGGAGACCAGAGTTTGAACTCCGCCACTTCCTCTTCCTGAGGACTAAAACCCAGGCTGGAAACGGAGGTGCTTCCATCATTGCCGTTGACACGAGCCTGAAATGAGAACAATCGAGAAACCTACAACATTCTAAACTGACAACCACCCAGTTAATCTTTCAATCTCAGCATATTCTGTTTCATAATTACATTACATTAGGATTGTTGTTATTTTTTGCAAGTTTGTAAGTAACTGCCGTCCCATAAAGAGTTTGAAGTGAACATGTTCACAATGTTCCACCATTTTAGACTAGTATAGCGTATAGTAATCACGTTTTTTCCTGCTTTTCTGCATTTCAATTGATGATTAAGGCCCAAGGGAAAGGTGGAAAGTATTCATTGGAAAAAACGTGACAACGTATCTGAAGTCTTTGCTGTGTGTACAGTGTGCGGATTACCTGTGAATGCTTACCTGACCGATAAACGAGCTAAATAAAAGCTCGTCAGATGCCATTTTGAAACTCTGATCGCCCTTTCCACTTGACTCTTTGTGTTCCTAATTAATCACAAGATACAAGTTTACAATTAAGTTAACAATCACAACATCGTCTGACAGAAAGTGATATCGTTTTAATTTCACGCACGACGGAGAAAGCGAGGCCCGCCATTTTGGATGACTTTTGGCGAGTTAGAAAAGTGATATCACTGTCCTTGGCTACCAATTTTCGTGCCATAATAGGAACATCCAACCACGCAAAACAGTAATCTAACTAATTTAAACTAATCTTGAGTAAACCTACCTCGACGCTTTTGTTGCGTCAACTTGTAGAGATATCGTAAACTTAAAATAACCGAAACCTCGATCTTGGCCCCCCAAGCATCAACTAAAATGTCCTGTTTCTTATTGGTCAAGCCTGACGCCCAATTAGCATAAAGCAGACGTTAAATGAGGATAGCAACCATGTGCTGACCACGCCCCATTTTGGAGAACCTTAGTAAGGTTCTACCTAAAGTTTAGGTAGTGTATACATTTGCAAATTTATATATAATAATCATTTTGTTACATGCAATATTATTTTCACGTGCATAAATTATTATTTCGCACTCCCAATAAAAAGTTTTAAAAACCCAAGTACTAACACTCGATTATTGTCGTGCAGCTAGGCGAGCGGAAAGTATCACTTTCTAATTTTCCGCATTTTAAGTGGTTATTAACGCAATCATGTGTCATCATGTGGTGAGGAGATGTTTTGTATATTTTAAGGGTTGAAATGAAATGAAAGCACATGCTTTCATACGTGTTATTACTATATGTAGGGTTATAAAAATGTATTAAGGAGGGGTGTCTTCTTTTTGGTTCGTGCCGTGGGGAATCTAATCCATGTTTTGGTGCAATTATTTATTTATAATGTCAATCATTTCCAATCCTTTCAATCATTGATGAAGTGGACAGTGAACACTAGATGGGGACCTCCTCCTCTTCATCCACGCACTGGAAAACCCGCAAGTCTGGTTGGGCCGCGGAATCCAGCTGTTGTGTCAAGTTTGACGAAAACGCTACATGTTCCTAAGAGCGAAGCTTCAAAATAAAACAAAGCAATTTTGCCAAACTATCAAGACCTCGTCTTAGCCATCTCTTATTTCCATTAAAAGTGAGCGTAACTCCCATAATCAATTTGACGGACCACAGTAGCAGCATTGACGCTTATTTCTGTCGCCGTAGATAGTAAACGACGCCGCGTTTTGAGAAAATGCCCATCTCACCTTTATTTTGAACGGATTTCCCGGATAAGTCGCTTCTCGTTACAGGATATAACAGGGATAATAGAAGTTAGGGAAAAGAAAAGTTAGCCAGCAGCGCTCCAAGAGAAGAGCAAACACAAAGAGAGCGACGCTCGCGTTGAATGATCAGCGTATACAACTTTTTACACCATTGAGCCTACTCCATGAAGCTTTTTATTGAATTCTCTGACTAAAGTTGTTGTCTTAAATCTTGGAGAGATGATTTTGTGTGGGAGTTGGTCTGTCCTTCTCTTGCTGTCTGTGGTGGTATCAGCTCAGTATCAAGGAGACAACGGAATTGTCATCCCGGAGCATGGATTCTGCCAACCGATCTCCATACCCCTGTGCAACGACATCGCCTACAACCAAACCATCATGCCCAACTTGGTAGGCCACTACAACCAAGACGACGCAGGGCTGGAGGTGCACCAGTTTTACCCGTTGGTGAAGGTACAGTGCTCCCCGGACTTGAAATTCTTCCTGTGCTCCATGTACGCGCCGGTTTGCACTGTCCTGGAGAAGGCCATCCCGCCTTGCAGGTCCATCTGCGAGAGGGCCAAACAGGGCTGCGAGGCCCTCATGAACAAGTTTGGCTTCCAATGGCCGGACCGACTCCGCTGCGAGAACTTTCCCGTGCTGGGCGACGGTCAGATCTGCGTGGGACAGAACGACTCGTCAACCGCCACCGTCCCGCCGTTGCCCGTCCCCGGCACCCAGGGGGTTTCAGTGGTCCCCGGCCATGACAGGGTTTTCCGTTGCCCTGCCGCGCTGGTGGTGCCCCCCTACCTAAACTACATGTTCCTGGAGGAGAAGGACTGCGCGGCTCCGTGCGAGCCGGCCCGGGGCGGCGGGTACATGTTTTTCAACGACAAGGAGATCCACTTCTCACGAATCTGGATTCTGATCTGGTCGGTACTGTGCTGCGCGTCCACCTTATTCACGGTCACCACGTATTTAGTGGACATGCAGCGCTTCCGGTACCCCGAGAGGCCCATTATCTTCCTGTCGGGCTGCTACACCATGGTCTCCATTGCTTACATCGCGGGCTTCTTCCTGGGCGACAAAGTGGTGTGCAACGAGAGCTTCAACCCGGATGGCTTCAAGACGATCGTCCAGGGCACCAAGAAGGAAGGCTGCACCATTCTCTTCATGATGCTCTACTTCTTTAGCATGGCCAGCTCCATCTGGTGGGTCATCCTGTCCCTCACCTGGTTCCTGGCGGCGGGGATGAAGTGGGGCCACGAGGCCATCGAGGCCCACTCCCAGTACTTCCACCTGGCGGCTTGGGCGGTGCCGGCCGTCAAAACCATCAGCATCCTGGCCATCGGGCAGATCGAGGGCGACGTGCTGAGCGGCGTGTGCTTCGTCAGTCTCAGTAACCTGGACCCCCTGCGAGGTTTCGTCCTGGCGCCGCTCTTCATCTACCTCTTCATCGGGACCTCCTTCCTCTTGGCCGGCTTTGTGTCGCTCTTCCGTATCCGCACCATCATGAAGCACGATGGCACCAAGACGGAGAAGCTGGAGCGCCTCATGGTGCGCATCGGCGTCTTCAGCGTGCTCTACACCGTGCCCGCCACCATCGTGATCGCCTGCTTCTTCTACGAGCAGGCCTTCCGCCCGCACTGGGAGCGCAGCTGGGTCAGCCACAGCTGCAGGAGCCTGGCCATCCCGTGCCCGGCGCAGACGGGGCCCCGCATGACCCCGGACTTCACCGTCTACATGATCAAGTACCTGATGACGCTCATTGTGGGCATCACGTCCGGTTTCTGGATCTGGTCCGGGAAAACGCTGCACTCCTGGCACAAGTTTTACACCCGGCTGACAAACGGCAAACACGGAGAGACCACCGTGTAGGATGAAGGCAAGCTCTTGGACGGACCGATTTGTGCTTTCCGTGGCGGCTGCGAGGAGGGGGGGGGCGCGTTCCCGGGCACGCTGAAAAAGCAGCAGCGAGCTGGATTAACGAGGCCTGAACGGGACAGCCTGAATGAACAAACACACAACAAACATGGCCGACATGGCCATGTGCTGAAATGCTCACCTCCTCATCTTTCCCCTCCTCCTTGCAGCCAGGACAGGAGCGCGAGTATTTCACATGTAATTAAATCCAAGTGTAAATAGTAATTGTAAAAACATGAAATTATATATTTGTATTTAAAAAAAAAATACTTCTGCTTAACTGTCAGTGTACCTGCTTCTCTTTTGCACTGCAACAAAGCCAAATAGACCTGCCCCCCCCCTCCCCTTTTTTTTTTTTAAATAACATTGACAAGAACTCTGACCTACTTTATTATGGTATGTAGTCACTTTATATGGAAGCTACTAAATACTCTTGTGTAGTTAAACAACTAACATAAAAAAAATCACATTTTAGTTTGTATTTAAACAAATACTTCAGAATAATTTAAAGATGTCAGGTATTCATACTTGCTCTATTCCCATTTCTTTCTCTCCTGGGAGTTCTTTCCAAAATGGAACAACATCACCATTGGGGAGATTTCATCTCGTGTTTCAAATGCGGGCGGATAGGAAGCGTCATTCAGCGGCATTATGTCAAGCGGACATCGAACGTGGCACGACTTGTCTCTGCGGGCGAGTAAAATAGCGTTTTGCCTCACAGCTATGCATAATGTAAACATCAGTGTGATGACAATAAAACTAAAAATACTTCTTTGTTGAAATACTGTGAGACTAATTATGTGCCGTTGGAATACTCGTTGTGCGTTTTTGTACAGTTTCCTTCTAAATTGTCCCGAGATTACATCAAACCAAAGGAAAAGTGTCAATTCAAATGTTCACATTAAACACCTACTTGTCAAACTGTTCATGTATTGTATGTATTTCCTGTTCTCGGTTTATCATCACACAAAAAAGTCTCAGGAGACGTAGTATGTTTTTTTTTTGTGGATGACTTTTAGGATTGCTAAAAAAAATGAACGCTAACAAAAACAATTACTGTGAATCACTTTTTTTCTTTGTGGAGGTTGTGAAACGTTTTGCGACCTGTGAGAACGTGACCTCTCCAAATGGTGGCCCACCTCACACAACACCAAGTGCAAAAAAAAAAAGGGGGTGAGAAAAAAAAAAACCACCCCCTTTTGTTCGAAAGGCCGCGGTTAAAACAACACAGGGATCATCTGGCGAGCAACGCCCGCGCCATCGGATAGGCGTGAAAGCCTTCCCGCCCGTCTGTTGGAGGGAATCTAAAAAAAAAAAAAAAAAGTGGTTTCAGCGTTACATCTCAGCTGCCAAGCTGGAATCCCCCAAGCTGCGCTTCTCGGTTCCAATGGACGCATCTCTCCGTCGTGGATGCGTGCGTACGTGTGTATTTGGCTGCCGGGGAGGGAGAGCTGGGAAGCCGATCCTCTCGCCTCGCGGGCAGGGAGGCTTCAGAGGGGGGGGGGGGGGGTATGGGCTCCATTGTGTGCGTGCTTGTAATCGTATTAGTTTACCGTTTCCATGCGCTCTCCTGTGACCTGGTGCACAAGAGCGTCTTTCTTGTCTTCTTATCAGGGCTTGGCTACGGATGGGCTTGAACAACAGACGCTTAGACTTGATGAAAGGTAGGAAGAGATACTCCGAGAAAGAGAGAGGGGAGGGGTGAGACATAAATCGACCTGTGCTTCTCTTTCTGGCTGTCTATTCTAGCCCTCGTCCGCCCCCCTCCTCCTTGCTTTCCTCCTCTCTTCGCTCAGATGAATGGGGGGAATGTGAGTGAGTCAGTGGAGCGGCGCTAGGCCTCGGCCTCCAGTGACAGACAGTCTCCAGTGCGCCGCTTACTTCAAAGTCTTGCTGAAACCTGACTAGCTCCTTGTAAACACTGCCGCCTGGCCCCCAAAGACCCCCGGCCCCTCCCACCTCTGCCTCCCTCCACTTCCTGCGCTTAACTCAACTTAATGGCCGGCTTGTTTGGCTTTGCACCCAAGCAGAGAGGCGAGCGAGGGAGAATGGGCTCAGAGAGGACGCTGAGAGGGATTGTTTTAGGGCTTTGGAGAGCCTGATGGAAAACCTGGAGAACACACCCCTGTTATAAAAGCAGCTTTTTCCTTCTTCATGTTTGCAAAATGTAACGTACAGTCAAGTCGGAAAATCAGATTAATCCAGAATGTTTTACATCAAGAACCACCCAAAAACCTTTTTTTTTCCTCTCCACCGGCAAAACCTCCAAAAAATGTTTCTGTCATGAGGCTCTACACTTTGTGCGAAAAAAGGTCTTAAGGTCGGACTGACAATTACCAGGCCGCAAATCATCAAATGGAAAATACGACGGTAACTGACACTAACTAGCACCAAGACAAATTTTTGGTGGGTTCTTGATTAATGTTTTGTTTTCAAAATGTAGCCCCTCCCGGCTCCTTTTTTTCACATCAGGCAAACCTGGCCTTTGAACAAGCAGGCAGGCCTGTGTTCACTTTCTAATCCTTTTGTCTGCATCCAAGAGGGAAAATAGGCGCGCATTCTTCCTGATGATGTTGATATTTGAGCTAAAGGTTATTGCGTGAGACCTTCAAACATCTGGAAAAAGAATCAGATGCTTTGCCGTTGACTCATCCAGGTTGCCGTCTGCCGGCGTCTTGCCTGGCTGACGCTGATGATGATGATGATAATGAAGCCTCGCCAAACTGCGGACGGGATCATTCAAGCGCCCTTCACTTTTCCGTCGACACCCGCTCCTTCGGGTGTCGCTCGTCTCGGATTTTGTTTTTCCCTTGCTCGCTCGGGGGCAAGAAGGGACAAGCCGGAAGAATGCTCCCGGAGACCTTTATTGTCATGTGGTTCTGAATGGAAGCGGGCCTCCTCAGAGACGGATCAAGTTATGAGTGGCCTGTTTTAACTCTTTGGAGACGCGCTGCCTTATCCCTCTAAGGCTTGTGTAATAGGTGGTTTGAAGACAAAGGCGGGGGGGGGGGGGGTACTTGCAGACAAGCAACCGAGCCTGTTTCTCATCACAACCTGGCACGGGCCCAACAAGAACTCAACCTCTGCACTGGATTAGTTGCAGTCATACATTATGATGAACCATAAGGGAGCTATGGACATTTTCCAGAACACATCTATCTATCCCGCTCGCCCTTGAAATCTCCAAAGGAAGTCCAAGATGTCCCCCCCCCCCCCCCCCCCCTACTCCTCTCGATGCGTTCCGATGGCCGCCGTTGAGAATTGGGCTGAGCTCAGCACGCTGGCGCATCACAGTTTGGACTTGGACGCCAGACGCTAACCGCGAGGAAGGATTGTGATACAGCCGCACAGACTTACTTTTCTTGCAATGTTCGAAATGCGCGGTCAGCCGAAATAGCGTCAAAGACATTCACTGGCAGTGAGTCGGCAAGGCCTAGCTATCAAAACCTGGATGTTACTCAGGTTCTGGCATCAGCCATGATTTCACCTACTAATATTTAAGGACTAGCAAAGTTTGGTTTTCTTTCTGTGCCCAACAAAAATGACCAAAGTGGTGATTAACAGGATTGACAAGTCTTCCACCATATTGCCTTGATAATTAGATCAACATGTCGGTCACGCCTTAGCTTTAATAGTAATTGGAGGGTGGCCTTCCTCCCCGTGCTTTGCTTTTCCTGGTGGCTCATTTTCACGCCTGCTGCACTCCATTTGTCTGCTTTTTTTTTTTATTGCTCCTAGGCTGCTCGGGGGAGTCCATTAGAGTGGAAACGGGGGTCGGGGCGCTGCTGGGTGCCGTACAATGGCAGGCGAGGTATCTGGTCCAGAAGGCTGTGTATGTTATCAGGAAAGAAGACGAAGAAGAAGAAGGACGACTTCAAGAGCCCCTCCAGCTGCTAAGCCAAGAGGTGCCGACAGCTGTCTGACAGATATTTTGGGAGCCTGGAGCATGCCTGGGATAATAATGGGCTTGATTGGGAGGAGTGTTTGTGTGTGTGTGTATGTTTGTGTGTGTGTGCGTGTGTGTGTGTGTGTGTGTGTGTGTGTGCATGCAGGCATTGGAATGGTAAATGTGCAACCAGATACCACAGCGCAAACACATGCTCGCCACTGTCTCCAAAGCTGCAGTAGCAAACGATAACAGACAAGGAGGCAACACGTTATTGTGTCGGACAATTCAAGCGCTCTGTGGCCATGTTGCAATGTTTGCTCTTAGGAAGCTGAAGATGTTCACACTTATGACAACAAGCAGCCGTTGCGGATATTTTGGGAAGCCTTTTGTTGTCGGATATGCGCTGTCATAAAAATATGGATGTCCCAAAATGAATCATCATTGCTGTGGTGTAAAGGGGCAAACCGAAAAATGCAAAAACATTTTTTTTTTCAGAAAGTCAGAATATTAGGAGATTATAGTTGTTTATGCAAGAATCCAGTAAACCTGATTCTCATTGGTCCATGCATGGCGCCCTAAGGACACCTGTATGTGCAGCAGGTTAACCCCGCCCCCTCCTCTCCGCCGCCTCCCAAACAGACACACGCAAATGCTCTAATCCGGTATGGCACTATAATTTCTCTCCCATGAGTGTCTGCGGAGCCGGGGGGGGGGGGGTTGATGATGACTTATTGAGTAGGCTCCTCTCTGGCGAGCATTGCCCTCCCCACCACCACCACACTTAGCCCCCGCCCCTCCCAACCCGCTGTTTAAATGGAGGCCCCCTAAACAGCCCTGTCTGAGGAATTTACAGTCCTGGCCCCGTCCAGGAGAGAGAGGGAGAGGGCAGCGGGGAGGGAGGCACACTGCAGCCTTGTCCTGACACAGCCAAAAGGGGAATGAACAGCTTCGGGCAAGGTGTGTGTTTGTGTGTGTGCTTCTCCTCGACCTCTGTGTGTGTTCGCTTGCGCCCTGCGCCGCTTGCTGAGCTGGTGTTCATGGCTGCACATCCAAGATGAATGAGCGAGCGGTTATAGGAGGACTCAAGCTCTGTAGGATCTCTGTAATTTCATGTAATCACTTCCATGTGGGCCTGACAGCACAGCGGCAGCCAGCCCAAAGGTGCACACAGTCAAAAAAAAAAAATAGGTTTGTGTGCTGGGCTATGTGATTATAGCACTAGTACAATTAATCATTGGTCTATGACATTTAAAAGCCTCTCTCTGTTATAAACCTCAGTTGTCCCATCCATAACTGAAATTATTTCAGATGCTAACCAAAATATCAGCACCAGAACAGTAAATAATGGTGCATTTATTCTAAAGAAACACGTGATCTGATTTGTCTTCACTGGCCACATAAAAGAATGTCACGGGACGGGTTTGGGCCCCTGGCCTTGATTTTGACACCAAAAATATAGAAGTATTTGTTGAGATAAAATAAACACTTCTTGACAAAAACAAAATGCTTGTTTTTTCACACCAAACTCATCCAAGCACTACCTAATTCAAGAGCCTAACATTATTGAAAGCATAAGTCTTGAAGGATAAGATTCAGGGAAAGTAATTATGGATTTTTTATGCTAATAGTTAAAAAGTGTGTCCCAATACTTTTTCAAAGCTGGTCGCGAAACTGAATATGAGCTGTTGTTTCTCTCTAACACTGAGCATAGTAATTGATGCCCATTTAAAAGACATTGGCTGCGTGAGGAGATGATTGCTAAATTTGAATTTCTCTGAAAACGGTTGTTTTCGGCTGGTTCTGTCATAAGGCACGCATTTGTCATGGTAAATAGCGCCGTCTGGTGTCAGGATACGTTTACTACAACAGGAAAGTCAACTAAGCGCAATATATTACAAGAAATATTAATTGGGGGGTTAATTTTTGTTTTCAAAACGTTGTAACGCTGCAAAAAAAATGTATAGTTTGTTCTTTGTTGGTGTAGTTTTTGCGGTGAAAAATAATAGTATGAGAATTAACATTTAGTTTCCGTGCGTCTGGGAGGAGCAGAAGTAGGGTCAAAGGTCAAGAGTTTCACAGCCTCTTGCAAGATTGGTCATGCCACTGCTGAAAGTTGAGTGCAGGCACGACGAGGACAACTTCTTGAGTGCGAGCAACAAAATCTTTATTTACCGATTTACCACGTCCTAAGAAAAAGTGTTGTAGTGCGGGTAAATGGACCATAGAGGGCAGTGCAGCTACACCGATGGTGTATTTTTCGGGTTTCGAATGCTCAAAGCTCATTCAGTAGCAGCCTCTGGCAAATTGGGTGGGGGGAAAAAATCAGTTGCTTTAAGCCAGTGTTTTTCAACCGGGGTGCCGCAAAATATTGTCAGGGGTGCCGTGGGAAATTCTCCAATTTGTGCGCCACGTCACTTTTATTTAAAAAAAGGAATACAATTTAAAGAATATTTAGTATTTATTTCTATTAAATTATTTGACTCTCCATACATGAATAGGACTTTGCGTCTTTCGTTGTAATATAACTGATTTTAATATTGGAGCATATCAGATTTTTGTTGGCGGTGTGCCGCGAGATTTTTTCCAATGAAAAGGTGTGCCGTGAATGAAAAAACACTGCTCTAAACTCATTCAGTAGCAGCCTCTGGCAAATTGGGTGGGGAAAAAAAAATCAGTTGCTCTAATAAACATGATGTTGGACGTCCTTCATAACAGGATACACAAAAAAGGTCAAGGACCTATGAATTGAACAGGAAGTCAACTATTTTGGTTTCAAACAATCATTTCTCACTCAGTTGCCCCCCCAGAAAGTTGACAAAAAGTCAGCCATTGACAACTATTACATTGGGCAACACTAAATTGGTTTGATACGTCTATCGTAACAGAATGCATGAAAAAGTTTTGAGGACTTACCTACTCACCTTGCACAGGTAGTCAGCCATGTTGGTTTGAGGTTGCAATCATTAAATTCAGTGAATTCCACTGCTTCCACTTTGACAAACGTCTACCAAGGAATTAATTTAAATAAACTGTAATTGTAAGCAGGTGTCGATATTGCAAGACTTGAAGCCCTTACATATAAGCTTTGCAGGCACACAACAAAATTATGAGGGTGGAGTCACAACCCGAAAAAGGCGGGGTTAGTGACGTCACAAACCGATCTGTTAGAATAGCCCAGTGCTTCTCAAATAGTGGGGCGCGCCCCCCTTGGGGGGCGCGGTGCTATACCTGGGGGGGCGCGTGTGACCCTGGGGAATAGGCTTTTTTTTTGGCAGTACTAGAATAAAGTGTAATTGCGCATTTTCCCAGCAGGGGGCAGTGGCGCTCTCATTGTTACTTCTGTGACGTTTGCGACAGTGCAACATTTTACGACTTACAAGACAAGTTAGGATAGTCACGGTGGGGAGGGGGGGGCGCGAATAGTTTTCTTCTTGCTAGGGGGGCCGTAACAGAAAATAATTGAGAAGCACTGGAATAGCCCAATTTGAGTGCTGTTTGGGCTACAGTATGTTGATATCGCCAAACAACCATAGGCAAGGCAAACATGGAATTATGTGTGAGAGGCTTTTCATTCCATCTCAATAAGTAACTGAGAAAACAGGAGATATGATTGCTTCATTTCCAGCATGAGCAATTTACACGCCATGAAATGATGAACGGCTTGACAGCAAGAGTGCCCACACAGTTTCTGGTCTTTGCAGCAACCACTTCCTCAATGAAGAATGCAGATAAGAAATGAGATCATCATCTTGTTCCTTGCATGCCCTAACAACATGTAGTCTTGCATTTAACGGTAACCCAAAAATGTTCTCTTTTTTTCAGTTGAAATTTCGTCAGATCAAAGGACTACTTTAGTTTCCAGGGAAAATTCTTTCCTGCCTCTTTCGTGTGAATCTGGAGGCCCCATCTGGACCCGTGTTCATGCTGACACTGGAGCGGCCGTGGTGGGATAATTGCAAATCACAGTGGTTGTTTTTCCAGCGAAGAGAGAGAGAGCGAGACCGCCCGCAAGCATTCCATCAGGCCCGTCGAGGGGGGAGACCACTCGGCGGAGGCGTTGGGAGCGGCTCCAGACTATTGTGTCTGCTCTGAGACCCGACTTTTCAACATTTTATTTATTTATTTTTTAACAGAAAAGTGTCTTTTTTTTTGTTACTCCAAAATTCCTTTTTTGGGTGAATTTGCTGTAAAATTTCCTCATTCCTGGTTTGGAGAAAAACGGTTTAAACCTTATAATGACAGCCTTTGTGTTTTCCAGTGTTTGATTTGAGGAATCTGAGCCCCTTGCAGTCTTCTGTGAGCTCACTGGTGTGGAATTTGAGCAAGGGGAGGGGGGGGGGCTCATTGGTGTGATATCCACAAATGCCAGTTGAAGTGCCACCTGAAGAGCAGATGTTTCCCACAGGGGGGCCTCCAAGGCATCTTCTTCCACAGGTGGATGACATCATATCTGCACAGTTGAACATTTATGAGACTTTTTACAGTCCACAAGTGGGCGCTGACCCCGCCTCCACAGGTCACCAACAGACTCTTCTGTTTGACAAGTCACCCGCAGCAAACAGCGAAACAAATAATGAGCACAATGAGACCTTTGGCTGGGTGGCTCTAGATACGTCTCCACCTTGTGTTGATATGTTGAAAGGTCTTTTGAGCGTCGATAAGGTGCATGTAGCGGGCAGGTTGATGGTAGCGCTGCTGGTGGGAGGGCGGAGTCTAGCTGGATCTCGCTGGGGGTGGTTGCGAGGACGCACAGTGAGCCGGCCTTGTTTTGTCACACGTCGGCCGCAAGAAGACAGGAACTCGGCTGCCGGGAGGAAATGAGATTCTAAATACAAGCAGATCATAAGAGGAAGCGGACATCATCATGAGCATGGACGCAGGAGGACAGCGGCGTTATGTGTCTACCTTCAGGATGCACATCAAGTCTGGGAGTGCACCGAGAGGCTCAGAGAGCGTGACGACAGATGCGGGTGAGTGCGCTGCTTGGTTATTTGATCACTTGATCGATCATGCTGCAATAAAATGAGACAAGAAGTTTTTTTCCAGACTTAAACCCTATTAAGGAAACACACTAAATGGCGCTGTTTTCCTTTCCTTTTGTCATATTTCATATTTAATACAGGTAATATGGTATATGTATGTCATATTTTTGCCATTGCATTCCCTTTCTGGTTGAGTTTCTTTAACAAGCCCCTGCACATATCTCGTCTAAAAGTGTTCTTAGCAATGTTATTTTTGTACAAAGCAACAAGTTGAGACAAAGAGTTTCCTTCCGTCTTGAGATTGATAGCGTCCTGATGTCAATGAAGCTTGTTAACGTGCTGAAAAGGTCTATCATAACACAAGTGATGTTTGTTGACAGTTATTTGGCATTTCCTGCAGCTAGATGGCTGAAGGATGTAAATTATTCCTCAATTGTTAATAATTAGCTTCTGTTAAATAGCTGAAATGACTCATTTGATAAAAATGGTGAGGTACTGCTTGCCAGATACTGAGTTTGAGTAATAAAAAGATATTATTAAAAGGGAAGACAATTTGCAATTCTAGTAATGACACAAATTTGATGCACGATTTGTCTTCGCGGGCCACATAAAATATGGCGGCCCGTTTCTGGCCCCCGGGCCTTAACTTTGACACCTGTGGTTTAGAGATTTACTTGTGTGCTTTGAGCGCACAAGGCCACTATTTAGCACGACCTGCAATTGTATACAGTAAACTTTGGCGTTTGCGCACCGTCCAGGCACTCCTCCCTCTCACCAGCGCGGCGACCCCCCGGTTTTCGTGCGCCCTTTGCGTGACTGCCGCGTGGATGAAGGCCACGATATCCCCCTAAGCGGTGTCGTCTCTGGGAGTCGACCCATCAAAGTCACGTGGTTGCACAACGGTGAGGAAAGATCTGTCGAAATAAAAGAATATAGATATGAGCACTTTTCTCGGTGTGAACTTTCAGGTGAGGCAGCTCGTTTTGGAATTCCCAGCCTGGATGAAGGCAACGTCAGCTTGGTCGTGCGTGAGTGTCTGCCGGAGGATGCCGGCACGTATACCTGCGTGGCGGAAAACGCGTCGGGGAAGACTTCCTGTTGCGCTGCTGTCTTTGTCACAGGCGAGGACCAATTAGAATGAAGAATGTCATCTAGCTGCACTCGTCTTGTCACATTATAAAACTCTTATCTTGCCATTTTGTGGCCCAACAGACTTTGAAACTATTTGTGGCGTGCAGAGTCGAGCTTCTGCAAATGAGGCAAGCATGAATGACAACTCCAGAGGCTCCACTGGTACTTCCCCTACGAGTTCAGACCCGCAGAGTCCAGTCGCTTCTCCAAGAGGTTTGTTTTTTTAATTATTATTATTAGCATTGAAGAAAAATCCCCCAAAGCCAGCAGTTTAATTAATTTTGGTTGGCACGTATAGAATGATTAAACCCACAAAAAAAGAAGCCATTTTGAAAATCTCCAAGGGTCCTCCAAAAAAGGACCCCTTGAGCAAACGTCTTACGGAAGCAAAAACAGGAAAACGTGTCATCTCCGGCGCTCCAGAGACGTCAGGAAATTTCTCCAAAGATTACAAGTGGCATAAAGGGAAGCCAAGACTACAATAGCACCCCACTCCTTTATAAATATCCCGTCTTTCCCTTGCAGAGGTCATTCCGAAGAAGAAAGCCAACTCAGGGACAGGTAAGATTTTGTCCTTCTTTGTTTTCTACTCCTTACGTCTAATGCTGTGACTTGCTGTGCTTCATTTTACTTTTTATTTGCGGGTGTGGACAGTAATAAATGAATAAAAGTCTCGGTACGCCGGCCGTGACACCTACAGGATGTTGAAGAAGTCTTGATACGAAAGAGACTTAAGAGCGACGGGGTTTAGAATATATATTTTTTTGGCACTCATCCGGGCAGGTCCGATGTTGCGCTTGGAGAACCCGCCGCAATTCGTAGAGGTGAAAGCGGGACATCCGGCGAGGGTCAAGTGTCGATTCACCGGCAGCCCCCCTGTGGTGTCCTGTTGGATCCGAAATAAAGAGCAGGTGGTGTTACGTCATGATTGTCTTCTATAAATGGTTTATTAGAAACTTGACTGTCACACAAAAATGACAAAAATATAATTGGGTCATTTTCTGCTCTGACCCCGATGACCTCTCATGTAAGCATGTATTGACGAGTGCGCGTGTTGTTTTGACTCAAAACAGCTAGTGGACAGTCCGGAGGTTTGGACCGAGAACTCAGATGAGAATAGCACGTTGGTCTTGGCGGAGGCGGCAGCACAGCACACGGGCCGCTACACTGTGGTGGTCAAGGATCGCAAGAGCTCAGCTCAGCACACGCTCACCATTTCTGTCATAGGTAAGGACACACACGCACACACAAGTGCAGCATTGTGACTAAACACCGTGTTCACCAGACAGGCCTCAGCCTCCCCCCTCTTGTCCTCTCGTCTCCCTGGTGTCCCCCGGCACCCTCGTTCTGTCCTGGTCGGGGCCTTGCTACGACGGGGGCAGCGCCGTGCTGGGCTACGTGGTTGAGGTCCGACCCGATGGTCCGCCCGAGGAACATCACTGGAGCGAACTCACAACCCAGTGCGCCAGCACGTCGTACAGGGTGTGCGGTGGCCTGCAGCCCAGGCAGGAGTACTGCTTCCGGGTTCGGGCCTACAACTCGGTGGGGGTCAGTGAGCCCGGACCAGCATCGCCCGGGGTCACCATGGGTGAGCACTTCCTTGATTCCTTTTGGGAGAAAAAGCCTTATAGGAGAAGATGGTTGCTAAGAGGATTTCTTATCCATCCAGAATTTGAAGCAGCACACGGAGAAGAGGAAGAAGAGACCCCCGAGGTCTTCGTCTCTATCGACACGGCGCTCAAAGTCACAGACCACTACGAAGTGCAGGAGAAGCTCGGGATGTGAGCAATTAAAAGCGTGTGCGGGCACGATCTGCTCCTTAGCTACAGTTGAGACGTGGGCGAATGTATTGGGACACCCTGTAATCAAATTGATTAAGGGCTACATAAATCAACTTGTTTTGAGGCTCGTCATTCATATTAGCTAGCCTACCAGCGCTAAATAAACACATGCTTTTATCCACTGTTGACTTCACAGGGGAAAGTTTGGCCTGGTGTTCAAGCTGAAGCACCGGCTGAGCGGCCGAGTGTGTGCCGGAAAGTTCTACAAAGGCCGACGCACGAAGGAGAGGGAGGCGGCCCGGAAGGAGATTGAGTTGATGAGCAAGCTCCACCATCCTAAACTGGTCCGCTGCCTGGCGGCCTACGACCATAAACCCGAAATGGTCATGGTTATGGAGTTGTGAGTACCGTTGCACTACTTTTATCTCTGCTTCATTGAGGATTTTTTTTTTTTTTAAAGCCACACTGTGTGCAGCATAGCAGGCGGGGAACTCTTTGAGCGCATCGTGGACGACAGCTTCGAGCACACGGAACCGGCAAGCGTGCGCTACATGCAGCAAATCCTGCAGGGCGTCTCTTTTATGCATCGGCAGCTCATCATCCACTTGGACCTCAAACCCGAGAACATCGTATGCGTCGACACCAGCGGCACCGCTGTCAAGATTATTGATTTTGGACTGGCAACCCAACTCGGTATGTGTGCTCATGGTGTTGATTGGACCCTGAGGAGACATTGAGAGGAAATATTTAAAGTGGAAGTCTATTTCAGGATTTTTGCTATTCACTGCAAGGCTCAATCCCAATCCCACTGATGTTTTGAGAATTCACTGCTTCAGTTTTTGAGCAGGATTGAAACGTTGACTTTATTTCTCAATTTGTAGAAGAAAAAAAAAAAAATCCATAACATGTTGGCTTTACATATCTGGCAGACGGCAAAACTGATGTGAGGGTGATGCAGGGGACGCCGGAATTTGTGGCCCCGGAGGTGATCAACTATGAGCCCGTGTGTTTGGCCACGGACATGTGGAGCATCGGCGTCATCTGCTACATACTGTAAGTGGGCAATATTTGTCTGTCAACAACAGTAAGTGATAGTAGATGACCTTTGAACACATACAGGACGTCACATTCCGTCACTGTATTAAAGCAACGCCTTCTAGTGGACACATCATGAACTTGCACATTCTTCTCGTCTGTCCATGTGTTTGCAGACTAAGCGGTGAGTCACCTTTCCAGGGAAGCAGCGACGCCGACACGTTAGCCTTGGTGACGGCGGCCCAGTGGGAGTTTGATGAGGAGAGCTTCGGGGACATCACGGAGCAGGCCAAACATTTCATCAGCTCTTTGTTGGAGAAAGACCCCAAGTGATACCAGTTTAATTCATTCAGGGAATCCAACGGTTTGCAGGCCTACCTAATGTTGTGGCCTTCCTCTGTGTCCGTCTCGTAGGCGACGCATGTCCTGCGAAGACGCCCTGGCTCACACGTGGATGGCGGCGTTTGATTCGCCAGCTCCCGCCTTCACCAAGAGTCTTCCCAAGGAGAAGATGAAGCGCTTTCTTGCCAGGCAGAAATGGAAGGTAAAAAATTTTACATTCTTTGTCAATAAGTTCTGAATGAATTTCAACTAGATGTTGTCCTCACAGAAAGCAGGCAAGGCCATGCTGGCGCTGAAGAGAATGGCCTTGCTGAGTAAAGGCGACTGCTCTCCCACCAGTCCCGCAGAAGGTGACGCATCAGTTTATTTTTTTTACTTTCAGTTTCTTATCAGTGGTTTCGCATCCTTCCTTCCTTCCTGTCTCAGAGTGCCCCATGACACCAGAGACGGAAGTCGCCCTGCTCTCGTTGGAGCAAAAGATGCAGGGACCCCCACGCTTTACCAAGACCCTGCAGGACCAGACGGTGTCCACGGGGGGCAGTGTTCACCTCGACTGTCACCTCATAGGTATCGGCACGAATCAATATTAGTTTCTCTTAACTGGACTCAGACCCTGTTCTCTTACCTTTGTCGAATTTAGGCTATCCTGACCCGGATGTGTTGTGGCTGTGCGGCAAGGAACCCATGGAGGAGTCGTCAAACGTCCGGATTGAGTACGAGGAAGATGGCTGCTGTACGCTGATTCTCGCCGAAGTGGGCCGACCCGACTCTAACGTTTACACCTGTAAAGCCACCAATGACCACGGAGAGACCTCCTGCTCTGCAACGCTCATTGTTCGAGATTAAGACTGAATTTGTTTTATACTTATAATTCCTTCCAAAGTGACATTTTTGGATCTACAAAACCTATTGAAGAGGTTACATCAGCTTCTCTATGACGTTTTCCAAAAAGATGTCAATCAAGAAGCAAAGAAGGTATAAAAGAAAAGATTTTTTAATTTAAAAAAACTAGCAGTGAACAGATTAAAACTATTTGTGTACAAACAAGTCAAAATAAATAAATATAATTCTATATGAAAGTATAGCTTCGTGTGTAGGGGACATCATTTTGACCTCCGCTTAAAGGTTGGCTCCTGCTTGCGCCCGAAGAGCACTGCAGCCCGTGACTCAAAAGCACCGACCATTTGCTTGATCACCTCATCGAAGAAGAGGCCGGCCAATTGGGAATGAAGCAGCGATTTGAATTCAAAGGACACCTGCAAGGTGAAGGCAGGATTAGTTAACAGTATATTTTTTTTTAAAAGCCAGCAGCCAATCTGTGCTAAAAATAGAATGACAATGGGCGTTTCCCTTTCCTGGCATTTGTTAAAAGCAGTCAGTGGAGAGGAGACCTCCACCATGATATGAAAAACGGGACTGGACTTACATAGAAATGTACTTTGCACGAGTCTGGTGTGTCTTTAGGTCCTGGCTCAAATCTCCAGATTGTCTCAAGATGGCTGAAGAGGGAGCCGTCGGTGCACAACGCCTGTTGGACGACAAATACACGTTCAAGACGTTTCTCAGGAAAGTCTAAAGATGTCAGAGTCTGGGTAGGTGAAAAGCAACGTTTCTGTGACCCACTCTGACTTGGTGATTGGGGACAAAGGTGACGTCAGAGGTGTAGCGCTCCACCACGGGTGGAAATCCGATTTCAAGCTCTGCTGTAATGCCGCCGCCCTTGCGGCTGATGACGCGAGAGCTCTTACACCATGGCACAAAGTGCTGGTATTGTTCCACGTTGGACACCATGTCGAACATCTGCTCTGGCGTGTACCTGGAAGCATCGTAGCGGATCTTGAATCTGCTAGCAGGATGTGAATGTAGCCCCAACATCAAATTCCGAGCCACTCACCTTAAGTTTCGACTCTCGGCGTACTCGGTTCTGCGGCGAGTGATGGGTGCGGCCAAGTTGATGAAGGTGCGATGGGGGATGTTGATGGGGGAGGAAGCACAATGGGGAAGGGTGGCTGTCCTCAATGTCAGCAACCCATCAGGACAAACATGTCTAACAGGAAAAGACACCAAGCTACAATTTAGGATGTGTCAGAAAACTTTCAGGACAGCACACAGTGACGTAGTCAGGCCACAACTCACATCTTTTGACAGATTAAACAAAGAAAACACAAGCAAGAGGGGTTGATCGTCCTGGTTTATCATCTGACCCATATTGAGGGGGAAATCTTTTCTGACAACAGTCCTGGAACATTTCTGACAAACTTTAATCTCGTCCTATGGCATCGTAGACTGTCATGGCAGGATGTCACAGTACAGTCGAGTACAGTACAGTTATGGCAATCATGAAAGTAAAAAGGAGGGTGAAAAAAGCAAATATTCGATCGAATCTGTAGATATTTCAGTCAAAAACGACCGTGTGTGAATCAGCCATCGTTTTTAATTATTAAATGCTCACCTGGCATTTCCTCGTTTCCAGTTTCCCCGAATAAATTTGGCGGAGCGGACTTCAAGAACATCTAAAATAATCCCGACGAGACGTTGAGCTGATTTACGGGACATACCCAATTCTATCGATTACTAACAAAATCAAACGTTATCGAGTCTCCCTCGACCGTGTTTGAACGAACGGTCCCATCGCCAACCGGCTGATTTTACAACTCCAAAATTGGACCGCCCTCAGTGACGGTGACGTCACCGTGTCCTGGCCAATCACAGCGCGTGACTGGCGCATTATTTTTATTTGATTGACAAGTTTAATAAAATGACGAATTAATGGCGCAACAGTTTCATTATCAATAGACGTCATAGTCATTTGTTTAATTTAGCAACTGAACACGTTTACTATTTTGGTTTTAATTAATCAATGATAGAAAATTAACTATACAACAATTACAACTGTAAAGGTTTCATTTTAAACATTATAAAAGTAGCTTGGCGATTATTCATTATTTATTGAACCAAGCACTTTTAAAAAGCAGCTTAGTTTCAATAATGTAACACAATTGTGAAATTGTTAGTGTACTTGGTGTTCTCCCAATAATTTAGTCGGATTTGGCACAGTATGAAAACATGACGGAATTAGTGAGGGGGTATTAAATATTTGGGGGATTATTCAAAAGATTAGTTTTTATTTTAATTTTGTACAGCTTAAAAAATGTGAAGTTGATTTTCTCTCAAGTAAGTTTTTAAAATTGGTTATGTACTGAAAAAAAACTGCTTAAAAAAAAACTGTTTATGATCAACTGACCTTTGAGGAAATGCATGACGGGAAGTTGTGTGTGTGCCGCGTGATAAAAATGGACTTCACATCCACTGTGTACTCAAATATGTACATTGTGAGTCATAATAAAGAAGAAAATACCACATAACCAAATAACTTTAGTCAAAACCAAAAAACTACATTCAAATACATTCAGCTCACCAAAAGTCATTTCTATGACTTTTCTAAATGTTATCATTGATTACTATTTAGGAAAAGGGATTTAATGTTGAATATCTGTCTTCGGGGAACTTTGAGCTTTCTAGTTGGGCAATAGCGATGAGTCAGATTCATTTCCGCGAACTGCAAATTGACGGACAACGCGCCCAGGTCATTGCTCGTCGGGCGAGAAAACGAGTTTGCTCATGGCGCTGATGTACCGGAGACCGTCGGGCTGTGTCACCTTCAGCTCGGTCAGAGGAGGCACCGTCCCACTGGTGAAGTACCTGAAGGCCGGGCTGGGTGACTGCATGGCATTCAAAAATACCTGGTGGGAAAAAAAAATGGCCTGAGTCACTGTTGTGAGTATCAACAGACATTCACAGCTCATGAGTCATTTTGATTGCTTGACACTGGCAGGTTCAACAACGACCCTCGTAAATCGTCCATTCTTCAAAACAACCTTTCACCTTTACAATGTCCTCTGTGTCCTGGGCTGCGTTCTGGAAGACATAACTGCAATGCTGCAGGTATCTCTCGTAGAGGTCCAGCGTGCGCGCGTCCACGTGCTGCAGGGACGGATCGCCAAGCTCCGCCTTCTTCAGGTTTACCAGGAAGTCGGTGTTGACAGGGCCGCACTCGATCAGGCTAACACTGAAGCGCAGATGTTAATTACTCAACATTCCGGAGATGACGTAACAATGCAGCGTGTTGCAGACACTGACTAGATGTTGAAATGTTGCAGGAGAACGGCCAAGCTCTCGCACGCCCCTTCGATGGCGAACTTACTGGCGCAGTAGACCTCGTTAAATGGAAGGCCTGTGGAACAAGTTTGATTCAGAACGACCAATGCGGGAAATTCAGATCGGTCCTCACCGTGAAGGCCTCCAACGCTGCCAGTGACCATGATACGACCGCTGCGCTGAGCCTTCATCCCGGGCAGAAAGGCCTTGATGGTCAGGATGGTGCCCAGAAGGTTGACTTCCAGAATTTGCTTCATGGAGTCCAAAGAGTGAGCCTCCAGGGGACCCATCAAACCCACACCGGCATTACAGACTGAAAAAAAAAACAAAAAAACAATTAGGTGAGTCTACATTTGATTCCTCAATTTTGAGCTTCCACCCGAGGACGCACCAAGAATGTCCACTCGCTTCTCGGCCACCTTGTCCCTGGCGTCCAGGATGGACTGGCTGTCTGTCACGTCCATCTGAAGAATGTCCAGCGTGTCCTTGTGCAGGCCTTTGACACTCTCCAGAAGACGCTCCTTCTTAGCCAGGTTCCTCATGGTGGCGTACACTTGGACACAATTTAGAGACCTCAATCAACTTAACATGCATGTTTCGTGGATTGTTACAGAAAAAACACAAGAGCATGAAAAGCCAGATTCCGAGATCTGAAACCTTTAACCTTTATGCTCCGTACAAGAAAAAAAGAAACGATCGTCACCTTTGAATGTTTGTTCCGGGTCCGAAGCCAAACGAACTGCCAAGCTGAGGCCGATGCCGGATGAGCAGCCAGTGATCAAAACCACCTTCTTGTCCATGTTGCCAAGTTATGAGAGACAACTGAAGGTTGTCTTTGCTCTTGTCTCCCAAGGCTACTTTATCCCCAAACATCTTCCCATTATCTGCACCTGCAGCCCTCCCGTTTTCTTTTTCCCACGTCCTTTTTATTTTCCATGAGAAGCGCATTGGAAAAGGGCTTAAGCGTAAATAGCTGTAATGGTGTCCACGACCAGAAGAGGGCAGCAGAGCGTCATGAAACACGCCGCCTTAAAAGGACAATTCCTCTTGGGAGCTCCATTAAACAAAAGAATGGTTGAGTTGAGGGGGCCCAAGGTCGTGTCTGGGACTTCAGATGATGCGATTGTTATTTATGTTTTTGTTTTTGATAAACCATTGAAAATCTTCCAGCTTATCCAAGGCAAAATTTATTGGAGCATTTTATTGCTCCCATTAATCCTGCTCAGGTTCAAGAGTAGCTGGAGTTTACGCCATCCGACTCTGAGAGAATACACACTCTCACAATCAAACCTAGTGGGAACTATTTTGAATTCTTGAAAGTAAACAATGATGACTTGTCGTAGCTCATCTGCCTTACAGTTCTGGATTCAAATCTTCCTTTAAATCTTCCCCTCGTGGCTTTTCATTCTGAGCGATGAAGGGTGAATTAAAGCAGAAAAGTTTGTTTGTTCCACAAAAAAATGTGGCGGGTGACCAGTCAATGATGTACTGATTGCATTTGAATAAATATCTAACATCAGCGTCACCTCGAAGTTGTTTTTTGAGGCACTTTAGAAATGGTTTTAGTGCCCGCTGTTACATAACAGAGAATAACACTTTTGAAAAATAAAATTCTTGGGGCAATACAGAAGAAAAGGACCTCAAATGTGGCTGTTATGTAAGACAGTTATTATAGGTGATGTTCACAGCCCTACAGTGCATTATATTCCCCAACAAAAAAATGCTTTGCTCGTACAAACACACCAGAGGTGCGGTAATTGTTTTACGTCTTAAATAAGGAACGCATGTCTCACATGTTTCCTTGACAAAAGGCGTTAACCAGTTTAAAAAAAAAAACAGTTGGCATGTCTTTTATATTTGTTATGAAAAGCCTTAATTGGTCAAGCAATTAAAAAGATATGACGTAACAAACGATAATTGACTTGTTTACCTGATGATTTGTTTTTAACCCTCGATTCCAAACTCGGCATTGTTAAATCTGAAGATGCTTTTATTTTCTTCACCTTCGTGCGACATGATGTAATCACACTTGGACTTTTTTACCACCTTATTTATCTGAAAACAAAACAAAAAAACAAAAAAAAAAACTGAGAAAAATTACTTTGGTGAAAAATACAATACCTGCATTCACTTTTTAACTCATGCAGCAAAAGCCTGAACCAAGTCTTGAAATATTTAACCTGGAGTTGAGTTTCTCACTACATTTAGTCAATTAAGTCCCGACGGCCGAGTGGAGGTCTGGAAATACTCTATAAACACCTCCTGGTGAAACGTTAAACCTCTCAGGTCCAGGGAATGTCATTTAGGAATATTTTTTTATGCTATGAAAAGGTGTTGAGTTTGTTAGGAATGTAAAGAATCGGGTTGGGGCTAGAACAGAAGCTTGAGAGTGAATAACAAGCAGTGACATCTCGCCTCTGGATAGCGTCGGGGCGAACACAATGTGAGGTTTGTAGAACTGCTGAGACGAGACGGGATGTTCCATGTCAGAGTGATATGGATGAGTCAGATGGACGAAGATGTGTTGAGTCTACATGTCGTTATCTCCATGGTGGGAGGGAGCAAATATGTTCGTTTTGAGACGTGTACTGTACTTTCTAGAATATCTTGAGTACAAGACATAACTAATGATGTGGCCAAAAAACATGTCCGCCGCACAAAATTACACTCACAGTGACAGGTCGGACTGAATACCCCGAAGGTCATTTGGACCAATCAAAAGGCGGAAGACCACCCTCACGTTTTATATACGACTCAATTTATGGATTGTATAATTTATGTTGTATGTCGGTTTGACCCCAGAACAACAAATCAGCTTTTCCCCATTTGTATTAATTGTAAGGGGGCGGAGTCTATGACCTAGTCTCGACTCCTCTTTAGAATCTGTTGGGTTTGTGTTTTTTTTTGTTCCTCGTTTCGTATGAGCCACCAGAGTTCCCTTCCGCTCCTGAGACCAATTTCCAAAACAAACTGTCTTTGCGTTTAAGGCTGCTCCTACACGAGATGTTGATGGTAAAAATAGAAAATATCCGCAGTACTGCAAAAGGCATTAACAGATTTGCTCCCGTGAGCATCCTTGACATATCTCCGAAATGTTCTTCCACACACAACAATGAGGCACGTTTCAGGAAGAACACTGACCGTGGAGACAAGGTTCAGCGGCAGGAGCGCTTTGGGCTTTGTTGCTTCCTGCTAAAATCATCACCGGGTGAAACAGGAGAAGACTTGTGGAAAGTATGAATGGACCTGAAAGTTGACGGTCAGCATTTATATATTTTTTTGGGGGGGTTCAAATCCAGACAATCGGATTTCCTGAAACTGTTTCATTCCCTAAATGTTGATTCTTCCCCAAGGTCTTGAGTTGAGTCCACAAATGCGTTTACATTAGTTTGTCTCCTTCAACGCGGCTCGATAGCGCCTTTACATTCTTGACATTGAATCACGACTACTCCACCCGTCTCTCGGCCGTTGCCGGGATACCGTCTGTTTGCAGACACAATACGGTCCAGAAAACAAGTCCACAATTGGCGGCATTTATCGTTCACACATGTTCCCACGTCTATTTCTGGATATGTAAAAATCTCAGCCTGTCTTGTCATTGGCGCACAACAAAACGGTTTTAGCAGGTTAGAATCGCCACAATGTCTAAATGATTGCATGGCTTGAAGAGGTGACTGGATTCAGTCGAATATTTTTACTCTTCTACTGCTCAGAGTCACTCCGGGGTCTGTCTAAATGCATCTCTTTTCATTGTACAGTGCTGTTAGAGTGGTCAAGTGGTTAGTCTGGTCAAGTAAAGTTCATTTATATACGGAGGCCTTAATCACAAAAAAGCCCACAAGTTAAAAAAAAAACACTGACCACTATCTTGGTAAGAAAGTCCAAGTGTCAGTAAAACAGGTCAAAATCCAATCTGGTTTTCAACAATGGCATCTATTTTGGCATTCACACGTAATCTTTGGTTATGCAAGCCTTTCGCAAAATTCCATATAAATAACTTTGCATTTTATTAGCCAACGGGGAGGGGAAGACTTTTGACAATACTGTGAACGGAATCCACTTCCTTCATGCCGTGCCTGCATATTCATTCCCGAGCTTTCAATTCACACGAGTGGAAAACACAATCCACTTAGCGGGTTTTATTCTTCTACGACACCACGGAAGCATTTAGATCGTATTCCGATAAAGTCTTTTGTCAGCCGCTCTGGGCCCGGAGAGTCCCGCGCTCTCACGGTCGACAGCTAACCCCAGCCGTTACCTCAACTAAATAGTTTGTCTCGCACGCCGCCCCAACAGAAATGTTACCCGTCTTCATTGCTGGCATAGTCTCGGTGGTTGTCGTTGTTTGTTTCGGATGACTCGGCAATGTTGTTGTCGGGCCCTTTGATAGGAATGCACTGAAATAGGCCAACTAACACTCATATTTTGTTTTAATCTTATCAGAAGAAATCTTAAAAATGTGTGTGATAAACTAATTTAAACTAAGGTTTGATTTTTTTTCTGAATTATGTATGAATAATCAGTTTTTGTATAGTGTATAATTCGCAATTTACCGTAATTTTCGGACTATAAGTCGCGTTTTTTCTCATAGTTTGGGTGGGGGGGCGACTTATACTCAGGAGCGACTTATATACATATATATGTGGTTTTTTTTCACTTTTTTGGGCATTTTATGGCTGGTGCGACTTATACTCCGATGCGACTTATAGTCCGAAAATTACGGTAATTGTTAACTGCATGTCTGCATTTGCTTTTAGTTGGGCTTCATTTCACATTTTAAGGTTAATGTGGAGGCACGAGGTGGAAACAAATGCAAGGGAAGCAGGATTAAGTTCCATAGTTTTAAATTTCATGTGCAAAATATAAATCCTAAATTTATAATGTGCCCAAAATCAACATTGATACAAGGTGTAAACAACAACAACAAAAACAGTTTGCATAAGAAGACGAATGCGACTTGTACCAATAACAAATAACCAAAAAGAACCCAAAACTGACGAGACAATGAGACAGAACTGATTGGTAGACACAAGCGACGCGGCTGACAAGAACAGTTGGAAACGAAACGCAAACGAGCAAGACACATCGGGAAACAAGACGTAACATGAAAAACAATTCAAACGTCCGCAAAGACAGAACATGACGGCTGGTGAGCGTGCACAGAACACTAATAATCGCGTTTATTTTTAGCCGCTAGCAAATACCGTTTTTTTCCGTGTATAGTGCGCCCCCATGTATAGTACGCACCCCTAAAAATGGCATGCTGATGCTGGAAAAAAGCTTGTACCCATGTATAATACGCACCCAATTTTTATGAATTTTTAAAAAAAAAAAAAATATTTTTTTTTTTTTTTTTTTTTTTTTTTTTTAAGTCCCAATGATCGTCACACACGCAGGGAGGCAATGGGTCCCATTTTTATAGTCTTTGGTATAGTCTTAACTAGGCTGGATGTAATTTTTTTTGTTGGCGTTGATTTCTCCGACCCGGTGCCCATAAACGCACCACCGCGCTCCGTGCGCATGGAGCGTGTTTGAAGTGAACAGCAGAGAAGAAAGGAACAAGGCAAAGTGTTGTGAAATAAAATATTACCTGTAATACGGATTTAGGTAGAGAACTGAACTCTCGCTCTTTATATAGCTGACGTGTCTTGCTCATCCGTTCTGCGCATCTGTAATGGCGGCCTCCGTATGATATCCGGTTTGCGTGTGTGCGAGAGCGAGAGAGAGTGAGAGAGAGAGCGCGCGAGAGAACGCTCAACCGTAGCGCGCCGCCGACCGCCCAACTGCACCGGGCTGGTCGATTATTGTGACAGAGCCGTCGCTGAAATTTAGAAGATATTTTTAAAGTCCTGATGTACTTTCTAAAATTTAAGTGGACCTCAGTGCGCACTGCGCAGGGAGCTTAATTTGGTGCGGTCGCGCAACCGCAGCGCGCCGGGCGCTCACTGTCGCATTGCTTAAAGAGCGCCTTTGTGTTTTAGTCTTAACACCAAAGGAACAAGGCAAAGTGTTGTGAAATAAAATATTACCTGTAATACGCATTTTGTTATTTGCTGATTGAAACTGCTAATTAAACTGTGAATTGAAACTAATAGGAAGAAAACAACTCTCGCTCTTTATATAGCTGACGTGTCTTGCGCATCCGTTCTGTGCATTTTATTTCACAACACTTTGCCTTTCTTCTCTGCTGTTCACTTCAAACACGCTCCATGCGACCGCAATGCTCTCGTATCAGACGCTTGCTCGATCACCTGCTCGTTTGCTGTCCCGTGCGCTCACGAAGCGCGGTGGTGCGTTTACGGGCAGTCGGAGAAATCAACGCCAACAAAAAAAATTACATCCAGCCTAGTTAAGACCATACCAAAGACTATAAAAATGGGACCCATTGCCTCCCTGCGTGTGTGACGATCATTGGGACTTAAAAAAAAAAAAAAAAAAAAAAATTAAAAAAAAAAAATTTTTTTTTTTTTTTTTTTTTTTGTACCCATGTATAATGCGCACCCCGGATTTTAGGACAATAAATTAGTAAAATTTTGCGCACTATACACGGAAAAAAACGGTAAGTTCCAGGCTGACATCTTGTTCCCATTAGCAAAATAAACAAATGTATGTAAATTGTCATTTATGTCCACTGCTGTCGCTTTGCTTGTAAATAACTTCAACAAGTAGTTGCGGGTCTCCGCGGATCGCACAGTAGTTGAAGTCGCTCGATTATGTAAGTTTAGTCATTTATACAAGCGCGAGATGCATTGACAACATTCCTAAGAAGCATCTGGCGCTTATCATCTCTTCACATCGTTTCCTCATAAAAAACTTGACATGGCTTCGCATACGTGCTTATCACGCACGACTTTGGATTGTGTCACGTCAGCGCCTGGCTTTTTCGTTTCTATTTTATTGCTTGCCACATGGATAACACGTTATGCCACCTTTGTCCTCATTTAGGGCCAAACATCCAGAGTTGGTGTCTTGGTGGCCGAGCTGACCGGTTCTAGGAGGTCACGGTGACTTTTCTCAAACGTCCTTTTGGGAGACGGCAAAAAAATAAATAAAAATCCCTCTGGGGGATTATAAATATAAGGACCAAAGGTCGGAAAAAAAATCTCAGGGAAATGCTTTCTGGGACAACCTGTCAATTAATCATGCCTGGTGAGAATTACATAAGGGTTTCTCAGCCTATAATTTAGGTTTATTTGGCAGATGCCATTACGAGTTGCGTATCGGTACATGATAAATGGCGACGGGTGATTTACGAGGGGTTCAGGGAATGTGAAAGCCATTCCGAAGAGTGGCGTGGCTGGCAAATTTTTCATAGCGGAGGATGTCATCAGTCGGATGGTAGCCAGTTATGTAAGGCCATGGAGACTTTTTATTTGAGTTACTGTTATATCATCATTCTGCCATTCTAGTTACTGGAAAGGTTTGCGATAAAATGTTAAAAGGTGTACACAGTATGTAAAATAAAAAGACCTTCTCGTTGATTGGGTTTTAGGTGCTATGCTAGCACTAGCGCTGGGTGTCTTAAATTGGAGAACGGAATGGCCGCATTGTCCAAATACTTTTGTCCGTATAGTCTTTTGCTTTCTCTCACTCTTGCCTCAAGTTTAGCAACAAAGTGGCAGCGGATTCCATGCGGCCCGGTCCTTTTGCGTCAGCGGGGAATATTCCTTGAGATCCATCATATTGCTGCCACATTCTTGGCACGGTCGGGCTTCGGCGTCGTGACACTCACGAGACGCTCACGAGACCGAACAGTCCGACAGCTGTGTCCACGGACGCTCTCGTTTCCTGTGAGAACAACGCTCGCTCTGCAGAGGCTTGACCCCGAGAGGCGACGGCGATCTGGACAAAAGAATCTTTTGTCTACAGGACTTGGAAACTTTGGAAGCATGTCATGCAAAATTTGAGTTCAGCAAGTCTCAAACATAGTCCGGGAAGTCATATGCAAATACACGAACAACTGTTCAAGCTAACCGCTATTGACGTTGCGGTAAAAAAAAAAAGAGGATTTGCACCACTGACTGACCTATGACCCTCCTCCCCCCTTGGCTTGACGTCGGGGCACAAAGGGCCAAGGAGTGGCGTTGCAAGCTGTCCCTTTGCATTTCCTGATTGTCATCATGCATAATGCACGACAGCGCCGCTAATTTATCTTGCTGATGCATCCACATCGCAGATGGCTCTGCCTGCTGATTCCACTAATCATTCCCAGTTGATGTTGACTCTTCAATCATCTTAGTCTTGTTATTATTTCTCCTCGCCAATACGTTTCATCTCAATGATCTTATGAGCTGTCAGCACGCTCGTCCGGTGGTTAGCGTGTCTACAAACGTTGGATGACTGCTTAGTACGTCTGCCTTACAGTTTTGAAGTCCTGGTGTGAGAACTTGATTCTGTCTTCTCTGTCGAGCCCGGTTTCCTCTTTCATGCCAAAATCTTGCATGACGACTCATCAAACAAACACAAGAGACGCTTCGGCGGGTAATCAGCCGGCTCAAGATGACCTCTGACCCCCTGCCATGTGACATATGGACACACGCACCTGCCGTTGCCCGCCCCCCCCCTACAGAAACCAGTGAGCTGCACAGGCCGACAGCTGGAGGACGCATGATGGATGCGGTCACCCGCAGCCGAATTGTTTCATCTCTCCAAGGTACAACTTGTGTTGTCTAGCGACACCTTTAGCCAAATCAAGTCAAATTTATTTGTATAGCCCTAAATCACAAGCAGTCTCAAAGGGCTTCACATAGACAAAAATTGACAATTAATCTCAAAGCATCTCCTGATCTTAAGCTCCAGAGGCGTTGTTTTTTCCTTCAGATGAGCTCACGTGGAACGCCTCGATCCCGTACAAATTCTCCACGGAGTGCTGACATGTGACGATGGGTAGCAGGGCTTCCATTTTCCAAAGGGATCCGATAGCCAGTTTTCCATATTGGTCGTGACACCTCACGTCATCACGAGGCTCATTTTGCAGCCGCTTCTCGTCGAGATTTAGTCGGATTTTGTCAAAAACATTAGCCGCTATTACGCTCCGACGTATTTGCAAGTACATCGTTAAAATTAGCATTTGGAAGACTTCATTAGCAGCATTTGGACCCTGGGCTTCAACTTGAAGTGAACCGGACCGCACAAGGTTGGTGTGTCCTTAAAACAAGTGTCGCCTCTATTGCAAGCACGTTGGAAAAAGAAGGTGTCACTTTGGAAAGCAGAACCAGGCGCTGGTTTTGGTTTCCAAAACATTTAATACTCATTTGGATTGAAAGGTATTAAAGTGTGAGGTTTCACTGCATCAACCGCTTTTTTTTTTTTTTTGCCAGTGGCTTATTTCTTCCATTTCCTTGGGCTACTGTGAGGGGAAATCGTGCGTCAGTCGTGTTCTGTAGAATTCCAAACGATACTAAAATGACACGTTTGCGTAGCCTAGTTTAGGAGCTTGACAGGAGAATGAAACAGTGTTTGATAGGCATTTCATCCCACGTCTCGAGTTGATGTTTCTTTCTGTCCTTCAGGCCCAAACACTCCCACCACAACCAGCTCAATAAATGTTTTCCATTTCTCTCCTGAGTCAGACATTCCAAATGAATCCGTTTCCCCGCTTCCTGCTGCTTTCTTTCTAGCTTTCTTCTCCTCCGCCATTGTGATTTCTTCTGATTTCATGTGATGTCCTCGGTCTGCTCTGTCTCTTGATGGATTCCAAAGTTTATTGTTCGTTATTTTTGCAAGTCCATTTGTCAACTATAAAATATGATATATATTCCCAACTAAAATAAAGTTATTAAGCCACTCTTCCTCCAGCTCTGACTCCAACTAGGGTAAAAAAATAATCATTTTACCTGCTGCTAGTTTTACCACTTATTTCTTTGTCACGACATGCAAAAGTGAGTTCACGAGAAGCTTGTCATGCATTCCTGCGGTGAGGTTACGGCAAAACATCTCTGTACCTGCAAAGTCGCGCACTCGCTCGTTCAACAATCACGCCCTTCCGGTAACGGCAAAAAGCTCGATATGGACACGCCGGCTCTAATGTGGTCGAAGCTAAAGCCACGCCTCTGTTTTCTATCGCGCCATTTAAGGTCACTGGTGTCATCTTGTAGAGGTTGTCATGAATTATTAAATAAATCATGAATAATCATATTCACAGGTCTCTTACGGCTCCCGTGTGCAAGTGCAACAATATCCGCTCTTAGGTAGTACACTAAAACTCTGTATAAACATTCCACAGGCAAACGTCACTTTTTAATAAGGCAACGCCGACTTGAAATCTCTTTTGAAGCCCACACATTACGCTCCTGTTAAGATCACAAAATAGCTTATCAGACATCTTGTTTTTATCCCCTAGGTGTTTTTTCTCCCCGCTTTGGGGGTCTAGGAATTTAACTTTTTAATACCAGCAGTGCACATCAAATGACTTTTAGAGTTTGAGAACACGGCTGATCTTTCCCATGCGGGCCACCAACGAGTTGTTGTTGTTGTGTGGCAAAGGGGGGCGGGAAAAGTGGAAATTGGGAGTGCTTCAGATGTGGGTGGCGTGTTTAAGCAACTTAAATCAACCCGGGCAGGGGACCGTTAGATTTTATGAGGTGTAAGCCCGCGTTAAATCATCTCGCTAAATAGCGACTTACAAATTACAAGTCGCAAAACGACCGACATAATAGCTAACTGTCGGGAATCAGCGTTTTCAACATAGCGAACTTGCAAAAAGACAAATGCGTAATTTGTGCAACAAATTTCAACAATCCAGTCTAATATCAAATAAATGAGCAGGATACTATAAAATGTAAAATAACACATCTATTTTTGTAAGTAGTATTTGTATGTAAATGACACAAGTAAGGACTGAGTGGATTTCGATCAGATTACAACGACTTTGAATCTTATCACTTGCAATCCCTTTCTCGCACTCTCGACTGTTCCACGGTTTTGTCATGGTGAATTCCTGTTAAATGGGTCAAATTTTCCTAACAAAAAGGACAGGAGAAAAGGCCGGGGAGAAAGTAAATACACTCAGACGAGGTTGTTTGACTTTCCTCTACATTAGCTCTTGTAAAGTACCTCACAAGGATACGTCACTCACTTATTTGCCATCTTCGGGCCTTCCTCATTGGTCCCACATCATCTGTGTTGCTTAGAAGTGGGCCACAGAAACTGAAAAAAGGAGAAAACCAGATTGTGTGTTTACATAGGCAAAAGGTCAAAAGGCAGAATCCCGAGGGGGGGGGCAAGTATTGAACGTTTATGTGTCATGGACGCTTTTTGGCAACCGCTATGTCTCAAGTGTAGCTCAACGCTTCGATGGCCTGCTTCCAATGACATGGCAAAAGGTGTGAAGAGTTGTAGAACAAGAAAGGTATTTTTACTCAAGTGAATAAGGCCACAATTTGCACATAGTGGCTGTTAATTAATTCTTTTGATAAACACACACCCATCCTAGGTCTAAAAAAAACCTACTGGATGCACCGCAAATCATTTACCTGCTGCTAAATCCCCATTGTGTATGATTCAATCATGTCCACATGTTGAATTCTTGAGCAGGACGGGGCCCAAACAAAACCCAGGTCTGTTTTGCTCTCGCACGTCAGAAAGGTCACGACATAACTTCTCACATTTATGCGAGTTAAATTGCGAGCTGGCAGGATAATTCTCTGGTATGTGTTTTGGTTTGCTTTCCTATGCGGGATCATAGCCGCTAGTCGGCCAATGAGTCTCCTCTGCACTTTGACCCCTGGCTTGTTGGAAAGATGGTGGAAGGGTCAAGGCTCTGTAGAGGTACCGTTTAGTTGCAAGAGGTTACGCAATGCGTTAATGACTCAGGGGGAACTCGTGGAATGTCCGCCGTCAATGGCAGTCTTTGACATCACTGCCTGTTGGCGGCAACACAATTAGCTTTGCTAGGCTAAAAACGGACAATCGTGTCTTGTGTCCTACATAACAGCTTTGCGTAGCATGTGACGTACCACTAGAAAATGTGCAACGCCGTGAGCCATGACACCAGCACACACAGTTTGGTTAGCTCTATGCTAACTGGACATAATAATCATCCTGCGAGCCCAATTACCCGTTGGTAGGATGTAATCAATTACCAATACTTTGCTACTGTACTTAAGTAGAATCTTCAGGAACTCGTACTTTACTCGAATATGTATTTTTCTGCCAACTATTTACTTTTACTCCCTATATTTTCAAAATGGCCTCTTTGGTTTGACCTGATCTATGACCCCAACCACTTTGGCCATCCTGTGTTAAATATTCACAATGATTGGATTCCATAGAAAACCTCATTTAAGCGTACTTGTTGTTCAAAACAAATGCTGCCCTTGCCTTGACACGCCCCGGACCGCTTAGACTGCAGCTATTTGTCGGTGAACTGTTAGTTGTCGTTTACAGCCAGTCTGTCGGGATCGTCATCACTTTCCACATTGACTCATCCCAGGCAACGCCTCGGGATGCTCAGCATTCCTCTGGCCGGCACTCTCCCAATCGAGTCTCACCTGCACAGCTGCAACTCAGCCAACCCCAGTTGGCAAAAAAAAGACAATGATGAAGGCACCCAGCGTACTTGGCAAAAGCACATATGGCTTGTGAAGACACTGTGCATAGTGGCAAGGGCTAACCAAAGAAAGTCTTTATGAAAGACAACGCTTTGACCTCGATTCAAATGTTAACTGGCACTATTGGAAATGGGTAAAAGGAAATATTCTCATTTACCAGACATATTACCAGTATTATTATGTGCTGTAAGCCTAATACTGTGCTTTTTTAAATGCGTTAATTCTGTTATCATATAGTTTTACAATACAGAATACATAAGTGCTGAACTGTTAAGTCATCTGGAAAATTTGGAATGTGTTTTTTACCTGCAAACTCGTGTGACCTGAACGTTTCACAGGGGCAGCGAGCGCTCAACATGGCCCCGCCCTTTTTTATTATTTCCCGCAATCCAATTGGCCCAAAACTGGTGACGTATAAGACATGGGCGTGCCTGCAGTAGCAGCTTATTAAACGGAACGAGGAGAGGAAGTCGGAGCAATTTAAACAGCAGTCAGTCCCATTCTTTGCAACTTGGATTATTCTTGCACGCCTCTGTCCGATGCTGACATATTTTATTACCATGTTCAGCTCTACCTGATCCCTGTACATCACTTTTGTTTTGTCCCAAGACAGTTGATTTAAACTTTGCTTAATGATGCTCAGCGCTGCAAAGATTGACAACAAGAGCGGCATGATTGCAGAAGTCCACACCAGGATAAGATCGGATCCCTTCTCGGACAATTACGAGCTGGCTGTCAAAGAACTAGGCCGGTAAGTGGTGTCTTTGGCTGATTAGTTTGTTTGTATCCACTGAGCCGTAAAAAAAAAAAGTCTCTAATGAAACGCGTCACACGGCGCTTTGGAAGCTAAAGTGATTGCGTTAATCATATTAGTTCGTTGGCGTCAGGCACGTGTGAGTGAGACGCGTGCGGGGTTTGTAGTTTTGAAAGTTCAGATGTGCGAGTACAAACATTTTCTGCAATCTATTTTTTGCAACATTGTGTTGAAGTTTGTCCATTCATTCTCTGGGTTAGAGGCGGACGAGTCCCCCCAAAAGTGAAGGGCACTTACAAGACGAATAGTCACTTGCATACCTAAGGACAATTTGGGGACGTTTTTGGAATGTGGGAAGAAAATTTGAATACCTGCACATGAAGGAAACCCTGAGCTGAAAATTGAACTCTGAACCTCAAGTCGTAATTTGATACGTACTAATTTTACAGAACGATTCTGCTTCTGCATAGCGCCTGCTGACTCACACCATGAGGTGTTTGAATATTTCTGTCTCTCGTGCACACGGGCAAATAAGGTGAGCAAGGGTGACATTAGAAAGTGTAATCACACCTTTTTTAAATAGCATCAGAAGTATCTGACCTCATCACTGCACCTAAAGTCTAAATAAAGAAATAAAAGGATGTCTGAGGTGGGATAGGGGAGCATGTAAATTTCTTGCAGGACCCCCCCCCCCCCCCCCCTTCACAGATGTCAAACCCTCACCCCCGATGTATTTTCTCCCTGCGACATTAGTTTAAAATCGGCCCTTGTAAGTGTGTACTGTATGTGTGTGTGATTTTAGATTTATCGGTAACACACTTACGAGGGGGATGTTGAGCCTATTACAGCTTGTTTGCAGACGGATATTAAATGTTACTCCATCAGCTCCTTTTATTATCGATGACATCACCGCTGGGGCCTCTATTGCATGCACGGTTTCCTATCGTTTGTCATGGTGCAAAATTCCGCAGGAAGTTAGTTCATTACTCAAGAGTCCGAATGACATTTACGAATATGACATCATAACTACTCTAATAATGCAAGGACGCAAAATGCTGTGACGTGCGTAAAAATGTGCTTTGGTCCAACAGCCCCTTTTGGTGACCTTTGACTCCTGTTTGAAAAGACCCCCGCTCGCCGCCCTCTGTGGCCATTGAGCACGTCTTTTCATCACACATGTAGTTCATTTCCCCCCCTTTCTCCATGGGGGCTAATTAACTTGAGAAAAAGCTCTGACGGGGGTTTTGCCTTTTTACATTCTTTGCACAATGACCCAGAAGCTCCGGACCACAAACGGTGAGGCCGGATTTGGTGTAGGGAAAAATGAGCAGCACCGCGCTGACTGGACCCTTTCAGGTACATTGTGGTCACTTTCAAAACATGCTAGCCGGGGCTAAACGTTGAGCCAATGAAACTCACCGCTGGTCAGGTGGGTGGTCTGCGGTACCAACTGGCGACGTTTTTGTACGACTGTCACGGCTTCTGTGTGGAGGCGTCCATTTGTCCATGTTGCTGTCAGCTGTGTTGAAAAAGAAAGAGGGGGGGTCATTATGTGCTGGGGTGGACATCTCGACCTTTGATTAATGAACATGTGAACGCCCAGAACATTTAGGCAACATCTTGTTTACTGTCTGCAAGGTGGTCCGCTATTGCATAACTTTTAATATTATACTGGCAATCTTCAATATTTGCTTGACTTCTTGTGGATCCTTAGCCGCCTGGTCAAACCTTCCAAGCAAGGAAAAAAAAAATAATTTCAGAGTGTCTAATGGCATTTCCTGCGCACATATTTGAGCTCAATAGCAACATCTGTGCTGTCCAATGAAACCACTTGGCCGTTCTTTGTGTGTGTGTGTGGCCCCCATTGTGGCATGTTGCCGCTATTCCAGGCATCTTGTCCTTTTCTGAGAGTAATGATTTGTTTTTTGATTTGTCTGTCTCCAGGGGCAAATTTGCGGTGGTGAAGAAGTGCACGGAGAAGGCAACGGGCAAGCAGTACGCCGCCAAGTTCCTACGCAAGCGGCGGAAGGGTCAGGATTGCCGCGTGGACATCCTCAATGAGATCGCCGTGTTGGAGCTGGCCAAGTGCAACCCGTACGTGGTGGCCTTGCACGAGGTCTACGAGACGGCCACCGAGATCGTCCTGGTGTTGGAATGGTAAGAATGAAAAGCTCGCGGATTTAAAGTGGGTTCAAAAGGATTTGCTTGTAACTTAGAAATTCTAGCTTTGAAATATGGCGGTGATACAAATGAGCAACAAAATGTGGGTCGTCACTTAAGTGTGTGAGGGTTTAGTTTGCGGAATACCTTTACACGCTCACAGGAAATTGAAACACGTTCGTAAACAACCTATGGTTGAAAACGCTAAGTGGTCTCGTTGCGGCTTTGTCGCTATGTTAGGCCGAGCGTTCTCACGAAATGCAAATGCGGGAAGTAGCACAGCAGCATTTGCACTCACATTTTTTTATTTTTTTCCATTTCCCGTGAAGCGGCGCAAAGCTGCTAAAAGTAGCGCGCCGGCCGCCAAAGACACTCGCACGCACGCTGTCACACATTTTTGTCATAGCCGCAACCACATCCACAGTCTTGTCTGAAGTAGACGAGAGTTTCGCAGCGCTTCACGTGCAGCTGCAGTCAGTAGTTTACCACAACCCCCACCAAAAAAAAAAAGTCAGGTTTGAATCTTCTGAAGTATCGTGAGGACTTTTAGTTTACCCTGGCTAGGACGTGATTTGAAAGTTATCTTTTAATTTCCTGTTTTCATTTATTTACATTTTGAAAATCTGTCCCCCCCCCATTTGCTTTTCCAATCTTGCATTGTCTACACTGGGCCGAAGCTCCGATGACCTCACTGGTCTTTTTTTAAAATCGGGCAGCAACCCGGAGGTCCTAAAACTTACTGGACCGGACAGCCCCCCCCCCTCATCCTCGTGTTTAATAGCCACTTACTCTGAGATTTAAGGCTGATCCGACCTCATCCATTCCCCCATGTGGTCGACCGCGGGCTTTAATCTGGCTGCTCGCCGTACGGGGGGGGGAACATCTCAAATCGTGAGAGCGTTTGCTCTCTGGAAAGATCCAAAAATCTTCTTGATGAACACAGACGTTTACGGTTTTAACTGTTTTATAAAATGTGAAACTGAGGCGGAAAAACCTATTTCTCTTATAGCGCTTTCAGAAATGTAACTGTAAACGGAGAGCCAAGCTCGAGGGATCACAACAAAGTGGATCAGATCCCCCCCCCCCCCCAAATCCAGCAAAACATCAGCGCTGTTTGCACAGCTGAAACTGGTCGTGGACGCAGCGTCGGGGAGGCCGACGTCGTTACGTAACCCCGTCACGGCGATTCCTCCGAAAGATAAAAAGCACGTGTAACCGTCTAAATCCTCCACACATGCTTCCAGTTTTTCGGTGGGTTGACCTTGTTGTATCGGAGGATCTCGCTACCGAGATTTTCTCGAACTTTTATCCCTTATGCTACACGGCAGTTTCTAATTCACATTTGACGCCTATCAAGCCATACAAATGCAGATATCCAAAAGCGCATCAGATATTTCGCTCCATTTGGAGAAAGCCTGATTGCATTTTGAAGATCTAGAACACAATGTTTTGCAGCTATGGTAACTTGGCCCATATAACAGTCAAGCCACCCCCGGGATTCGCTCCTTATCTAAACATGCCAACTCACCCTGTCATGATTAGCTAGTGAGAAATGAAGTGGCTACCATTAGCCCAGATATGGACCTGTTATCCAGCCAAAGTACACAGAGACGTGGCGTTATGAAAACGATGAAAATCAAACGTGAGATTGGGTTTCGGTTGGTTGTCCTCAATTACCACGGCAGGGCGAAATGTCTTTTGGCCCTTTGAAGGAAAGGGATATACATTTATATATTTATATTATAGACATTTGCATTCTAAAGTCTTCCCCCGACTCAGTTTCTCCCTCCCTGTTCTTTTCCCAGCGCTGCCGGCGGCGAGATCTTTGACCAGTGCGTCGCCGACAACGACGACGCCTTCACGGAGAAAGACGTCATCCGGCTGGCCCGGCAGATCCTGATGGGAGTGGCGTTCTTGCATCTCAACAATGTGGTGCATCTGGACCTGAAGGTAAGATGCTCTATAAAGTCCATGCCCTGAACGTGGCGGCGGTAGTTAGCTTGTTATGTAACTCCGGCACGCAGCCTAGTTCCCATGGGCGGGGGGGGGCTAATAACACTAGATGAAGGATATTACTTAAAGGCTTTCATTTTTTTTTGATGGGTCGTTGTCCTTAAGTATCCGGTTCCTCCACCAGAAAACATGTCATCTTGATAAAAGTAATCCTTAATGGGTCCGCGATTGGGGTGTCAGGGGATTCGGTTCCCAAGCAAATCTGGAATTAGTCCAAGCCATTGTGCGCCCCAACAACTTAGTCATCGGATGCGATGTCCGACCCCGTTCTCTCTGATTGGCTTAGCTAAGATCAGACGCTCGGCGAGATGCCGACAGACGACTTCCAAATCCTCCGGGCGGGGCGGGGGGGGGGGGGGGCTTTTCATCTCAAACCAAGCGCCAAATCCCATCCGCTACCAAGTTTGGCGCTTACGTAACCTCAGTCCCTCCGATCCCCGCAGCCACAGAACATCTTGCTGACGAGCGCCAGGCCACTGGGTGACATCCGGATTGTGGACTTCGGCCTGTCCAGACGCGTGGACAACATTAGCGAAGTCCGAGAGATTCTGGGTACTCCTGAGTATGTTGGTGAGTCTCGATACTTCCCTCCACAGTCACATCACACATTTTTGGGGGGGGGGGGGAATGCATATGTCACATACGCTCAAAAATATTATTAGCCATTGGCTAATCAAGATCATTTGTCTTCTAGCACCAGAGATTCTCAGCTACGAACCCATCACCACTGCAACAGACATGTGGTGAGTGTACTCCGTAGCTCCTCCTCCATCAAGGCTAAAAACGCGTCACAAAGCTGACAGTCATCTGTCTTCTCACGCGATCAGGAGCATCGGGGTTCTGACCTACGTCATGCTGACCGGCGAGTCGCCCTTCTTGGGAGAAGACAAGCAAGAGACGTTTCTCAACATCTCTCAGGTCAGCGTGGAGTACTCGCACGACACCTTCCAGGACGTCTCGCCGCCGGCTGTCGACTTCATCAAGTCCCTGTTGGTGAAAAACCCCAGGTGAGGTTAGCGTAGACAGGAGATGACATTCAGGATGTAAGTCAGGCCGGAAATGCGTCTGAAATGAGCACATAAGGCAAAAATCGGTTTCCTCTTGCGCACGTTGTGACTTAATTTTATCGTATTTCTGTTACGAAAACTTCAAAACAGACGCATGAGTCATTTGAGTCCGGTCACTTGAGTTGTGATCCCCCAGCAGAAGATTTATTCAACATGAATCCAATAAAAACTGAAGAAAAAGAATAACAAGCAATCTATTCTCCGAGATTAAATGATGGGAACATTTTCCGAGTAAAAGCTTTTTTTTTGTTCCATTTTGGTTATGTAAAAAAAGAATTTTTACTCATCTGTGATGTTATTGTGTTTTTAGGAAGAGAGCCACGGCGGAGGAATGTCTGAGGCACCCTTGGCTGAACCCCCACCCCCTCGTGCAACTCCACGCCACGCCGTCTTTGTCGTCCTTGGATGACCCAGACACTGGCGACAGCAGCCTGTCCGAGGAGTCGGAGCCAGAGAGCCCGGCGCCGTCCCCGGAACTGGGCCTGATGGGTTCGTACCTGGCGTGCCCGTGCCAGGGCGAGCTGAAGACGGGCTACGGCTCGTTCTCCTTCACCGAGCCGCCCTTCGTCCCTCGGCCCGAAATACAGCAAGAGCTCATCTGCTGAAGGACAAACAGAGACGCGCTTTTGGACTCAGTCGGGGAAACAACGAGAATGAAGAAGACGGGTTCCTCGTTTTAAACAGAACTAGTTTCCCCAAACCGAATTGGGTTGCAAGAAGTAACCCAAACTGGTTCCAGTCGTTCATCCATGAGATTTTGGTGAAGGAGGAGCGGGAAAATAATGTTTGGACATTTTAAAGTGAGCTTAGCGCAAACGAAGTCTTTGTTTTTTTTTTTATGTTTATTTAAGTTACATTTGCCTCTACCGTAGGTGTGAGTCAGCATTCTCACTTTTTCAATACAATTTTGAGCACTTTTTTTATTTTATTTTTACCAAAAAAATCTCATTAAGTTACCAAGGACTTTTCACGTAATCGTACAGCCCGAACCTACTGTACATATGGTAAAAGTGCCACGATGTATTCATATTGTTCTTTTGGGCGTTTGCACAAGTCTTCGCACCTTTTTGTTTTTGATTTTTATTTTTTATAACAATTTGTACTTCAAGAATGCAGCAAGATTTTGAAAATAACTAATAGAGGCTGAAACGGTAACCAAAGAAGAGTCGTACAATACACAACGCTCGGGAAGGGAGCAAGACGTTGTCATATTTCCACCAAAAAAACGAAGTCTTTCTCGCCCGTCCGTCCGTGGATCAATTTGGTTGCTAACATGTTTGGCTTTTTCAATGTTATCTTTTTTTTTTTTTTCTGTTGTTATTAATGATGCCTTTTTGCTTGTGGATATCAGCCAGTTTTGCACTTGTCCTCATGGACTTTTTTTTTTGTTTTGTTTAAAGTTGAATAAATGTTATTGTTATTGCAGAGAAATACATGTACATTTTGTATCAAACTCGACTACGTGCAATTTTCCACCTTGAAAATAAATCATCAGAAATACTCCATAAAAAAGCCACTATGAACAGACTGGGTTTTATAAACTATATTAAAAAAATATATATATACCCCATTGATAGAACTAACAAACCAAAACTTTAAGAAACTTTTGTAATCGAGTAAACTTTTCAGAATTATTTTTTTATTATGAATCTGCCTCTATTTTTTCTCTAGCACATCAGCTTTGTAATATATATATTTAGTGATATGCATTTATGAATTAAGACTGAACAGGTGACTTTTAAGTCCGCTATAATGACAAAGCATGGCAAAAGCTGCATTACGCAAGTTTTTAAAGGTCCAACATAAAAACAAAAAATACAAATCTCAAAAACCAGAAGTAATTTTTTTAGAAGCAGTGTCAGAAATGTTGAGGGATTCAAAGCCACCTTTAATTAAAATATAACCAGTGTCTAGTTTAAGTCACCCCCATCTTGTTCCACTTTGGCCTCTTTTCCAACCACTTCAATTATACCGCAGTTCTTGCACCTTACATAATACGGACATTCCTTTCTGCTTAAATTAACAATAATGCTTTGGGGGGTAAAAAAATAAAAATACACCATCCTATGACCTGCAGATCATCTTCCATATATGAAGATGTACAGCTAATCCAATCCTGCTGGCTTCATCCCTGTGGAATGCTTCGGGGTGATGCTCTGACCTCGTGGCTGTCTCCTGCTACATTCCGCCCGGTGACCTCCAGCTTTTCAGTGCAAACATGAGACCACGTAAGCTCAAAGTGGAGCAAAACACGGAAATCTCATCAAAGAAAATACTGTAAATAAATACCACTATTGTCTCTTGGATTTCAAGCGGAATGAGGAGGGGGGGGGTCGTCTCTCAAAAGGAGAACCAGCAGAATGGCTCAACACTCATAAACCGCCGGTAATGTGTTTCTCATGGCGAGGGCGGAAAGGGAGGCGGGCGAATGCCTTTGGTTAGTCCCAGTTATTTATTTTGTCCCTGGAAACCAACGAACAACAACAAAAGCCCTTGCAACAAAGGCCGACCGAGCGCGGCCTGTTTTCGGTCTGCGGCTGCCACTTCCTCCCTCGGCATATTTAGCTTGGGGGGGGGGGGGTGACGAAAAACAAGAACACAAAAGATGATATGTTCGGGTCAAGGAATAAAGTTGTGGGCCCTGATGCTAGTTGGGATGGGTGATCGGGTACATTCCAGCATCACACTGATAGCATCACTTGGCTTAAGACTGTCCTGTCCTAGAAATGATTCTCGGATCAGAACTTTAAGGATGCTGGCAGTTTTGGCGCCAGGACACATCTGAGAGGGGGCATTAAGTTGATCACATAAAAATACTACCGTATTTTCCGCACTATAAGGCTCACCTAAAAAAACTCAAATTTTCTCAAAAGTTGACAGTGCGCCTTATAATCAGGTGCGCCTTATATATGGACCAATATTGAGCCACTACAGCAGGCTTGTCCAATGTCCGGCCCGCGGGCCAAATGTATATATCTTATATATGGACAAAGTTTTAAAATGAGCCATTCATTGAAGGTGCGCCTTATAATCCGGTGCGCTTTATAGTGCGGAAAATACGGTAGTTTCAATGATAACGCTGGCTGTGCTGTTGTTATTGATTTTTTTTTTTCTCTTTGTCTATCTCATCTCAAGTCAGGTTCTGTCTGACCGCATTCAAATAAATCTCCTTGTCAATACAAATGACAACAAAGTTATCCAGACTAAAAGTGAAAGGGTTCTTGCGGTCTGGATTTGCTCATGGTTTTTACTTACTACTGGATTAAGTAGTTATTGGAAGCACATGCTTGCATGCTCACTCACACTACGATCCAGACTTGACGTTGCCACACTGTACATGACTCCATGTCAACTTTAGGTTCCTTTTTTAGGACTAAAAAGGGCGTCACGTTCCAAAAATAAATTTGAAGCTGCCCTGGACAAGTCAAACCCAGTGACAGGACACAAAACGAAGCAACTGAACAAGGATCTGTGTGCATAACAATCCTGGAAGTTTTCTGACACACCTGTGAGAATGTAGCGATAAAGGATTAAAGCGACACTAATTTGTCCCGGAAATTCTTGGAAGTTTTCCTTCGGGACTGGAATTGCCATCACGCATTGTTGACCTCTTATACAAGATCCTTTGCAGAGGTATGATGGCTGAACTCAGTGCACGCTAACCCCCCCCCCTCTGCACAGTCACCACTTCCTGGCCAAAATAGCAGCCCACAAACAATGGTAGAGGGCAGGCAGGTTGCACACAAGTATGTTATCGCCACAATCGAGGTTCTTCCGTTTGAATGCTTGGCCCGTGTCAACAGATTGAACCTTCCCAACAAACCCCAGGGTGACATCAGCGACCTAAAAAGAAGCAACTCGGGACCATTTCTTTTTTTGGCTTAAACTGTCCTGCAACTGTATTATTTTAAGAAAGTGGAAAAAGGTAGTAGAAAAAGAAAAAAAACTAAAACTAACTAAAAGCTTATTAAGAGGGACGCCAACACTCTTTCAAGATGCTGTTCAGTCCAACTTAAGTGTTGTTTGCTTGAGATAAAGCAGACCAATAATAAGCTTTGGGAAGTGTAAACACAGCGAGAATTGCGGGGTTGCTCATCCCTGCCTGTGTGATGACACCCTGGGAAATATCAAATTACATTAAATTCCGAGAAAAAAGGGAATATAAATAAAGAGCTCTATTATCTATTATTACTTGGGGTTGTTGTGGCTACCCCAGCCCCCTTTTATCCCGCCATCCACCCCCACACTAAAAGATACACAGGAGAGAGGACATGATGTTCCTCATCATGGACTTTTACTGCCTCGGCCTCCCAAGGTGCCAGAAAGACAACATGCTACTGTTTATTGGACCTTTTAGGATTAAGCTATTTTCTTCTTACTTTCCGGTGAGGTACGATAATAATAACGATAATAATAATGCAATAAGAGCAAACATTGCTCACAGCACATATTCCTTATATGCGGGAAGAAATAATAATGAAAAAACTAGTGTCCTATGTACTACGACTCGTCTCACCATCAGATTTACTCTGTATACTACTGCCCCCTTGTGGCCACGTTATTCACATAACATAGGAGAAACTGGCAGTAATAACTAGAATTGTTTCTTTTATGTAATATATAAAAATTATGAATGGATAACACCTATCAAAAGGAATTACATTATAACTATGGTAAATAAAAAATATATAATATAATAAATCGATAAAAATATATAATACATCCATGAAATGCAGGCGATTAAACTTCATTATTTTTTGGTTTGGTGATTTGTTTTATTTGATGTGTTTTTGAATGAAAGGTGCTAAGAGGATCATTTAAAAAGTTATCCCAGTTCTCGTGACGATTTGCATTTGTACAACTACATATGAGTGTAATCACTTGAATCTCAGTTTGATATTACGCATCGCATAAGCAGACAACCAACAGCATCTCTTCTCTCTTTTATTGAAGACATCATCTGCCGTGACACACAAACAGCATGAGGAGCCATCAAAAATCCCGGCGAGCATCTGTCCCCATGACATTTTCACAAGGGTCCTGATAAACCATTTCCCTTTTTCTGAACCTTCACCACTGACCAGCGCACATTTATTGATGCTGCTCTAACCATTGACCACAACACTCGCATAAATAATATTCAACTACGTCAAACGTGACACACAGACGTGAAAGATGATGCTAGCAGAACGAACGTTGTTTGAACATTTTGGAAAATTGCCTTTTGACTGTTTTGCAAAGTTAAGGGTCTGTGTTCTCAAGAAAGACACAGAAGCACAACCATGTCAAAGACAAAAGGTAAGAAGAGCAGTTAAGGAGGGGGGCATCGGGGTCTCCAAAAGTCTGGTCACGAAAAGCCCTTAGTCAAGTTCCTGAAAATTAGCCAGAAACGTTGCTGAATAGAGCAACAAAGTTGTCGAGATAGCAACATTGCATAGACCTCACTTTGCTGCAGTTCAGTCCCCAGTCGCCATGGTAACAAAAGCTGACAAGAATGTTGACAAGTTTACTGTAATTCTTGATCTTTTGTGCATGTTGACCGAAGAATGTCAGAGATCTTAAAATAAGACACCTGGAGTTGTTTCATGGTGGGGGGGTAAAAATGCATATGACCCATTTTAACAAACAATAACACAACACGCACACAAACACACGGATGGGGGTGATCTCAGTCCTCAAACTTTCCATCCAGGATGCCTTCAAAGGTGAACGGGAGGAACTTGTAGCCCTGACCCAAGTAAAACTTGTTCTGGAACTCCACCCTGCGTAAACACGTACACACAACAAGGTGCATTCAAGACGGAGGTGTTTACAGGAACGCCGGTCAAAGCTTGTCTCACGACCCTTGCTCTCCGTTCCAAAGGGGACTCTTCCCCACGACAGCCGGATGCAAGACTTGGACCGGCACCCGAGAATGTGAAACCTACTTCCTGTCCAGAAAGTGATCGGGTTCTATTCTCAAAGAAAAATGCGATGCTAATTGAAGAGATGACTTTTTACGAGTAGCGTGTGATGGTTGAACAAGTTGTAAATGAATCACAAAAAAGAGTTATGATTAGATAAACCTGAAGGAGTTAGTGTGATTTATTACTTTTTTTTTTATTGTGGTAATAATAACTAAAGGTTTCTATTTTGCATATGCTAAGTCAAACTTGATTTTTTGTTTGTTTTATTTTAATTCTATTCCTCACACATTAAAGAGCCCCCATTTGAGTAAATAAATCAAAGCGCCATGGCAATATCCACAGTGTGTTGCTCACCAGTGCAGCCGCAGCGCGTGCAAGAAAGCGGACAGGCCCTCCATGATGAGCAGGATGGCCACAGTGAGCACGGCGAAGAAGCAAAAGACGATGGAGAGCAGGAAGAAGCCGGCCACGCTGCGTGTGGAGAGCCCGATGTGCATCACCATCGTCCACAGCACCTCGGACAGCTCTGTATCGTAAAGCGGACGCCACGTTGGCCATCGGCGGGAACATCGCAATCAAATTGGACTTCTAATGGAGTTGAGCTGTTTCCAATTCAACCAAACTTACGTGCGTGAGCCAGACTGAGAGCCCAAAGCCTGAGGTAGGACGCCGTGTTGGAGATACAACCCAGGCAGTATTCGATGGTGTGTATCGCCTGATGAACGGCCACATCTGCAAAGTTAAACTGAGGCACAAGAGGCACGTCGGTCAGTTTAATGAATGGCGCCATACCCCCTCGGGAGTCCCCTGAGATCAGTCAGCAGGACACCAGCCATGAACCAGGAGTGAACCATATGCACAAAGTTATGCTCTGCGTCATACCAACACATGCACCGACACAACTCAAGGGGGCGCCAAAGGTAAGGAAAAGACAGTGTGATAACACGTGTATTAGGAAAGAACAAGCGGCAGGCTTCAGGTCCTACCTCTTCCTCCTCGCGTGCCTTGAAAGCAGACGACAGAAGGCAACGCTTGATTATTGACCACACACACACACACACACAGACATACAGCAAAGAGCCGTAAAAGAAATGGGTTACACACTCGTAAAGTGAAAAAGAAAAGGTTAAAAAAAGAGTCAGCATTGCATCTTTTCTAACACAGCAGTATCTTTATCGCTTTGTTCGGATTTCAAAACAATTTTAATGAACATCAACCAAAAGGCATTTGAACACGATTAGCTGTTCTGTAACAAGAGCGTCTCAATACATAATGGACGTCTGTAGTGGAAACGCGCAGGTTTCCTCTTACAAATAAATCTTTCAAAGGCAAACACAATCTCACCTCAGGCTCATCTTCAGAATGTTGCGACAGCTGGTCGTGCTGGATGATTTCCGCCTCGTCATCAGTGGGTCCGTTGCCCACCCGGATGCCCCCGAAGTTCTGGGTGCCCTGTGACGCAACACGAAAGCTTTCAGAGAGACTACGGTGGCGTCTTCAGTTTAGTACAACCATAGTATAAGTGGTGAGGGTGAAGAACATGTAACTGCATCCTACCAGGTTTTTACGCCACAAATATTGTCTTCGCAGGACCAAAGTTTTAACGATCAACATGCAAGGAACACACGCCAAGGCGATGAGCACCAGGAGGGTCTGCAGGGCTTGCTGTGACAAAAAACAAATGAAGGAAATCCAGCTCATTTCTTTCCACCACAAAAATAACGATGTTGAAGAGGTGCCCCTACCTGTCCTGTGTAGAGAGGCTTGACGGTTGGATCGCTGTAGTTGAAGAGGAACATATTGATGAAGGCGATCAAGAGGCTGGGAGCGTCTCGCGACAGCCGAACGTCGTATAAGAGCCACTTGTAAAAGATGAGCAGCACCAGGTAGCCGAAGAGGCTGGCCATGAAGACGATCTCGGGGATGAAGCCCAAGTAGATGTTGAGTGGCTTCTGGAAATAACTGAACGGGAAGACAAAAGAGAGAGTTAGCGACTCGAAGGGATGGAGCGAGTAGGAGACGAGGTGGGGAAACACTCACAGGTGGTTGAAAAGACTGAGAGTGATACCGAAGAGCATGTGGATGACGCCCAGGATGATGGACATCTTCATCTTGAAGGAGTTTAAGAAGGTCAGCTTGTTCGTTGCAATATTCCAGATCTGACGGATAAGATGTGGCTTAGTGTTTAAGCTGTATTTAACTATGATGCATTAAAGAGACAGTAAAAAAAATAATACACCTCCTAATTAAATAGAAGTTGGGCTTTGTGTTCAAGGGCCACATTTGATTTTGAAAATGGCAAAAGTTGAAATGTTTATGTGAAGGTTATTAAATTGATAAAACCCATCCATCCATTTTCTGAACCGCTTAGTCCCCACGGGGGTTGCGTGGGTCCATTTTCTTTTTTATAATTAACTAACAATGATTTTGCTCATCGCAAAGAATTACCGGATCAATGCCTATGGGGTAGGGCCCTTTGAACACGCCGTCTACCGCAGGGTCTAACTGCAAAATTTTGTTGCCTTCAAGTGTTTCAAACCTGAAAAGGAGAGCGAGGGAAAAATTGTCATTGTAGTAAAAAAAAAAAAGGGCAACTTTCCTGACCACACTGCGCCACTTACGTCCAGTTGCCTCCCACGCGGACGTTAAACATGGGCCGCACACTCCAGCCCGAGCCAAAGACGTTGAGCGACTTGGAGAAGCAGTCGTTGTAGATAATGCCCGTGTAGATGGAGAAGAGGCCCATCATCAGGATGATGTAGCGCCCCGCAAACACCATACTGAACATCTGACACAAAAAAAATCCAAGTTAAAAAAAAAGAGGAAACCTCTTCCCGTGGCTCAGAGGAAGCGGCGCTGCGTATCGGAATGAATGTGAGGGGCAAGATGATGGAACATGGAGGTGTATACCTCGTTGTCGTTCTTCTGGGCGATCAGCCGGCTCTCTCGCAAGACGAGGTACAGAGCGGCGCAGGTCATGAGCACGCCATGGCCCAGATCACCGAACATGACGGCGAACAGGAAGGGGAAGGTGATAATGGTGTATGGAGCTGGAGTGATTGCGCAATAGATTGGGGGGGAAAGAGGGGGAGATATCACAGATGACGGAACAGGCAGACAGACGGAAGTGTGACATCATAAAAGCGGGCCATACCTGGATTGATCTCGCGGTAGCTGCCGATTCCGTAGGCGTCCACAATGTTTTGAAAGCCGGAGGTGAGCTTGTTGGTCTTGTTGTAGGTGGGCGGGGTCTGTTTGGTCTGCATCCTATTCAGGATGGAAGGCACGGTGGAGCCGCTCTTCTCCTGAACGGCACAACAGCAAACATCTTCAAATATACGGATGTATTCTCAGCTACTTCTTGATAGCCGTTAGATCGTGCGGGTGGGCCTCGTCTTGGTCGCCAATGAGTGTGAATCCACTCCGCTCACCGTGCCCCTGCGCAGAGCGAACTGGATGGAGTCCAAGTCGGAGACGGGACACCACACCTCGGCGATGAGACACTTCTGGGTGACGTCGATGTTGCACAGGTTGAGGGTGTGGTAGATGGCCTTCATCTTTCTCACTTTGATGAACCACACGCGCACTGCCTTGGCTGCCGCCTGCAGGACCCGCTGTCTGTGGTCCTCTGTCTGGTTCAGCACCTTGAGGAAGGGTGGAGGGGGGAAATGCGTACTTACTATGTGACGACGCGTGTCGGTTGACGTGAGCGTTTGCGAAATTACCATTTGTAGATCATCGATGCGAGCGTTCACCCCTGCGAGCATCTCTTTCCTCTCCTGAGGTGTTTCCGGACACGGGTACAATGTCGCTCGGAAACTGGGAGGGAGGCGCACGTGAGCAAATATCGACAAACTAAAAAACGATGCGGCTTTGTTGACTCACCCCTCACAAATCTTCTTCACTCTGTTCTTCAGCTGGTCTCCCTGGAAGAAGATGATGAAGACAGACTTGTGGACCTGGTCGCCCTGCGAACACATGAAACGTGACATCTATTATGAGTTTCCCGGTTTCAAAATTTACCTGTGAGCGAGGTAATGGGAAATTTGATGACTTGTGATGTATTTATCAATTTTTATGCTGCATGCACGACATGCACGGATCAGCACACTCCAGTCTGACCGAAGAAGGGTCCTCCAGAGAGTCTTCGATATCCGCCTGCCTCAGGAACACATTGCCTCGGCAAACCCTCCACAGCATCCTCTCGAATGTGGGGATACGCTCCCTTCCGATGACTCCGGCAACAAATCTGTAAAATAGAACAAGTCACTGATGAATTGAAGGACGACGATAATGTGTCCAATTGTTGGTCTTACCCAAGCCTGAGGGGAGCCACGCGATTGACCTCGTTGGGGTCCAGCAGGGTGGAAGACTCCTCCAGCAACGTGGGGTCTTCCATCTGCATGAACAGGAAAAAAAAACACGACAGGGATGAAAGAGTGGCAGAGACGGTTAATAGCTCAACGGCAGTCTGTCCGGCTAAATGATTAACCTCCATCACGGCTCATTTCAACTCATTAAAGACGACTCGACACGCGCGGACAAGACGGTAGTGTTGATGGAGGCACTAGAGCAGCACTAATGTCGAAGCAAAGCTCCGGAAAAACAGACACTTGGCAGCAACTGAGACGCCAAGTGTGATAGAGTAAATGTCACATCCTGTTCTGACCAGCGTGTGTGTGTGCTGTCCAGCTGACCTCATCAAAAAACTGCTGCGTGCGACGCAGAATGTGCTTAAGCTCGGTCAGCTCCAGGAAGTTCTTCTTCAGGGCTTCCTGATTGGTGTTGATTTCCTTCAATTCGTTCTCCAGCTTCTCAAACGTGGCCTGCGGGGGGGAAGAAGAGAGAAGAGAATAACGTTAAGATGGCTGAAGGGAAACCGTGGTGCTCTCTTCTCCCTCACCTCCAAGTCGATCATGTCTCTCGGGACAGGGACTTCGGGGTTCTCGCCGGTGTCGACGATAGGCATGTCGGCCTTCTTGATCTCCTTCTCCACAAACCCTGCAAACGACACGGCATTGTTTTCAGAGTAATCCGGCATTATATAGAAGTAGTTCCTTTCTATGACTATACTTACTCAGTTTGCGGTCCATTTCCTCACATCGCCGCACTTCGTTGACAAACTTGCGCTGGAACACGTTCACGTCAGGATTCAACTGCGACACAAGAACATTATAATATTTTTTTTTTTTCTTCAATGGATGAACAACATGATCCATCTCCAACGCAAGATTCCCTTAGGGATAGTAAGGAGTGACTGCCCTCATGTGAGAAATGAAGCGTCAGCAGTGAGCACATGACTAAGATGCTACGATGAGGCATGCACTCATTCTCAATGAGCTTCCTGAACCTTAACCCCCCACCCCACCTAAATGATGGCCATTTTGAGAACAAAATCAGATAATCCACATTAGAATCGGCCACTCACATCACGGAACTGCACCATCCCAATCTCTCCCAGCTCACTGACACAACAGTAGGCCGCCTCCGACTGGAGGAAGAGCTGCGCCAGCGTCATCTCCTCGCTCCGGAAGAGTTCCCCCATGTTTGCGGCGGGTTTTTCGGCTACCCCGGCACGCCCTTCAGGAAAACAAGATCACCTAAAAGAAATCACACAAATAACCTTCACGGTGAACCTAGTTGTGTTGTCTATTTAGATGCATAACTTACGCACCTTTTCTCATTCACATTCTCTCATGACTTCGGCTCATGAACCTGCTCATGTATGTGAACACTAAAGCGGCATGACTCATCGAAGTCTGAGGCTGGCGGTAAATCAATGAAGTATAGTTTTGCTAACACTTGCGAATGAAATGCGAAATCCGAGATTAACTTCTATAGAGGATACATAAGAAAATAAATCATTCTGTATGCAATAAATCCAATATAAGTAATCTAATCAGAGCTTGGTCCCACTTGGAGAAGCTCTCGAGTAGCCTGGAGTGTGTCGTTTCCTAAAGATGGAGACTAATAAATAACAGATACGCGTGAACTTCAGCAATAGCATGCGAGAAGTTACCATGTGACGAGAGGAAAGAAAATCCGGTTGCCTTCACGCTGATCCCATGATCTGGGAAGGAATGCGGTTACACTGGCAAACAATTCAAATAGAAATGAAATAAAGTAAGTAGTGCCGGAGTGGACTGACAGTGCAGAGTAAATCAGGCACAATTGAGGGTCAATTCCTGGGATGCCAGATGAGGAAAGACAAGGGATTCCTCGATACACCTTGTAGTAGGGGAAAAGGACCACATACAAGGCTTATCTGTGGATTATGAAGGGAACATGTGACCTGTAGCAGCATTAAGCCTTACTATACTCCCACAATTCAAACACAAAATTCAATGTAGTCTTGTTTTGTTACTATACACAAACAAACAGCACGCCAGCTTTTGGTCCATGACAGCGTCAAATTTCAAAGCAAGAACACGTGAATATTTGAAAAGCTAAATGACATTACATTACGAGTTTGCTATCCGGCTAAATGACATTTTATATAAGCGCAATTTTAATGCGTTGTGCGTGTGTGACAATGACAATAAAGATCTATTCTATTCTATTATTGTTTTCTATAGCAAATAGCATGTCTTTTAAGCAGCCGAAACGACATTTGCAAGTAAGCAGTAAATATAAAAGCAACTAAAGGTTCTTGGCGACCTTCATTTTTATATCCCCATTAAATGATGAGTTTACAGTGTGGCTAATTGCTAACTTTGCGCACCTGTTGATTAATATGTAACCACCAAGTTTGGCAAAAGAGTTAACGCGTTACGCTTGAAGCTCTCTCATCAACTGCTGTTTTTTAAATGGCGTACTTACGCTTGAGTTGGATAAAATAGCTCCTCGGCCTTGTTTTTCCTTGGTTATCACCTTCTTATCCTGTTTGTTATGGACGACTTCGGCGACGGAGAAATTTGTCAACGACTTTACAAAGCGGAAGTGCACCGATGATCACGTGACATGCTGCGACATCAAGCTAGATGAAAGCATCATAATAATTATTGTAAAAACAAATTTAGACCACAGTTAAACATTACAAAGTGTTGCCTTGACTTTTTCTTAGATTTGTTTAATTTTTTGGGCCATTCCGGAAAGTAAGACTTCGTCAAGTTTTAACGATTTGACCACATGGGGGCAGTAATGTACGGTCTGCCGAATACGTTGTCTTTCAATCTAGATTTAAAAAAAAATCTTATAGAAAATAGAAATGTTATGGCCAAGTATTGTCTGTAAGTGTGCTTATTTTGAAAAGTGCTTTTTTTGACAACATTATTTTTTATTTTTCCTCTGCTAACAAAGACCGAAGAAGATAAGCGCCATAAGAAGACAATCAGCAGGATCAACAGAATTCATGGCTGTTTTTTGTGAAAAGTTGTTCTTATTGCAATTTATTAAAGTTGAATTGGAGACTGCTTATACTGTTCTCATGTTTACTTGTTCTAATCAACATTGCATCATCATGACCATGATTAAAATACTATAGTGTAGTAGGCCTAAGTACACACCAATAAATGAGACAGGTTTTATTTCTAAAATCTATTCTAAAAAAATTATATCAACTTGGGATATACTGTGTATTGAACATGGGAATACTATGTACACATTTGACTCGACAAATCATGTCACCTCTTGCCACAGTTTGGGACCAAGCCCCCCCATATGCCCAAAGGGACAGGAGAAGGCGGAGTCCTGCCAACAGGGGCCCGGGTAGGTGGGTCAGGGAAAATTCTGACTGGGTGGTTTCACATGGAACGGAGGCATTTGAGTGGAGCCACACATGCCTGAGCAGTGAGAGGCCCAACTCCCCTTGGCTGGCTGGCATCCCAGAGGCACAGGCACAGAGGGTTTAGTGAGTAGGGGAGACACGATAAGTTTAAAGGGACTAAAGGGGATCCTGGTGGTTCTTTTTCAAAGGGTGTATTTTTATCTGCAGAGGGAGCGTGAGCCGTTTGTTTTTTGACAGCTATGGCGGATACAGGGGTCCAAAAGGAGCAGGCAACTCTGGCAGAGGTGCCCTACGATGACGACGATGTTGCCCTGGTAGGCGCCGCGGCGGAGCCGGCGATGGATGGCGGCAACCCCATCGAGAACGTCAAGAGCGAAGCGCAGATGAACGGCGTAATGGTCCTGGCTCTACTCGACAAGATCATCGGCGTGGTGGACCAGATCCAGCAGACCCAGACGGGGCTGGAAGTGCGTCAAGAGGCCATGGAGAAGTCGGTGTCTACCATCCAGGATGAGCTTTCCAAGCTGTCCAAGAGCCACCTGGGCACGTCCACCACCGTCGCCAAGATGCTAGACAAGGTCCGCAAAGTCAACGTCAACGTCAAGACGGTGCGCGGTAACCTGGAGAAGCAGGCGGGCCAGATTAAGAAGCTGGACAGCAACGAGAGCGAACTTCTCAAGAGACGCAACTTCAAAGTCCTCATCTTCCAGGTGAGTGGGGCCAAAGATGGGCCCAGGGAACCTGTGAGCCATATACAACAAATCTTAATCAGCAGTTATATAATTTCTTATAGTTTATTTTTCTCCCTTGTTTCCATGGCAACCTGGCAGCCGAAAGCTTTGCTATTCTATGCAGCAGAGAACAGCCATTGGGAGCTTTATGTGCTGGATATTCTCCACACAATTAGCCCATTGCAATGTTGTTTGGTGTCCCGCATTGGGCCACTCCCATTCCACAGGACTTCCATCACGATCAGCCAGCTAGACGCTATTAATACGTTGGTGTAAATAAAATTATTAGCCCCCCAAATACTGGCCATGGAGAGAGGGGGAGAGGCTCGAGATAGAACTAGAGCCCCACCCACTGAGCATAGTTGGCCGGACGACTTGACACAGAATGAAGACGTAGTTATTCCAAAGGTCTCCAGAAGCACTCTGGGTTATTTGTACCTGTCGGCAGCAGCATTATTTTGGAAACAAAGGTCATCAAATAAAGGCCACTATAGGAGTTAACGTGAGCGATGAAGCTACCGTCTTGAACTTGACACTCGCTCACTCTTGAACCGTTTTTAGCTGGACATGTTCTCACATCCGGGCCGCCTGAGGTTTAGTATTCAGCTGCACTGATCTTGAGATATCTCATTCGTGGGTTTGCCCCCCCCCACCCCCTGGGAATTTGGCTGCAGAAGAACTTTTGGCTAGACTTTTGGTATCTGTCAGAAATCCAAACCCAGGCATTGGGGGGTGAATAAATTACACCCAGCAGGTGGCTCTCATGCTTGGCGATCATCTACACGGTCGGCGTGTTTTCTCAAGAATTTAGCAGGAAATAGTAAGCTGTACATACTTACAGTACATACAGTAAGGCCGACAATTCTTATGTGTGTCCTCAACACGAATTACCTAACTGATTAATTGGATAATTGTTGGGATGTTTCACAGAATACCGTTTTTTTCCATGTATAATGCGCAAAATTTAACTAATTTATTGTCCTAAAATCTGGGGTGCGCATTATACATGGGTACAAAAAAAAATTATTATTATTATTTTTTTTAATCCGGATACGATACGGAGGCCGCCATTACAGATGCGCTTTCTTCTCTGCTGTTAACTTCAAACACGCTCTATACGAACACAATGCTCTCGTATCAGACGCTTGCTCGATCACCTGCTCGTTTGCTGTCACAATGTACCCTACACAAATCCGAAACATTCTTTGCTATTGAGTTTGCTAGCGCATGCGCAGGGATACTGACCAGCAGAATAACATCCGGTTGTTCCCAAAGATGATCTTTTTTCTGAAATAATTTTACCTTTACGGACTTAAGTAGGAGCCAATATTTGGGTGCAGGCTTTTTTCCAGCATCAACATGCCATTTATAGGGTGCGTATTATACATGGGGGCGCATTATACATGGAAAAAAACGGTAATTATTCCATAAAACAGCAAAATTTTAAATACCCCCCCCTCAAAATTTGTTTTGCTAGTAATTGATTAAATTCTGCTTCTTGGATTTTTTTTTTCACAAAATTCCTGTGAGAGACTTTGTCCATGTTCATCTTACAGTTATTTTAGAGTAACAACCAAATCTAATTTCTTAATCAACATTAATGCTACGTCATCATTGTTTCAACCCGATCCCGATTTCCGAGCAGCTGTTGGGAGCTAGCTGCTATCACGCCGCCTGTTGCTATTTCTTTCACCCTCGCACTGTTCTATTTTTTGCCAGCAGGGATGAGCTGCGTCGTTTTTTAATTTGATGGCCTGGCAAGATATAGGCTTGGTCGCAAGTCCACGTTGGCCTTTGTTGAAATTTTACCACTTTCCTCTTTGTATATGTGTTAATGTGTTACAAGTGGGACAAATTTAGACTCTGAATCAGGTTAAGGATGAGATAAGGGTGAGGCACGTCGAGGTTACGGCAGAATGAATGTCAGTGGAATATATATACGTTCTTGTTTAAAGGCCTCTGGTCACGGTGTGTGGTTGTCGCTTACTGACTTTAGCTTTGCTTTTCCTAAAGGACCTTGCTAACGCAGCGTTAACTAAGGGTCTCGAATTTTAGTCCGGCTTTAACTTCGTATCCATGCACTGAGAATAGATACGTTAGATAGCAACGGTGGAGTTCTTTGAGGTGAATAATATGCAAGAGTCCTTTTTGAGTTTAGAATTCTCATTCCTGCGGCGGTTATGTAGCTTGAAGTAGCCTCGACCAGGGGTTGTCCATTGATTTTCTCCAAGGGACCACCATTATAATTGAGAAGCAACTCAGGGGACCACTGCTATTGCGGAATATTATTTTATTTTGCACCGAAGGACGATAGACCTATATAGGCTATTTATTTGCATCTGTATGTATATTTGGGAATCTCAGAAATGTTATAATTATGTTACATTTCCAATTTCACGGACGACCTACAATACCGACACGGACCACTAGAGGTTAAAGTTATAGCAAAATTGATTTTCAAAGCATTAGCTTCAATTAAGTCCACGATGTTCAACAGGTGTGCTCGCAAGAAAATCACAACAATACTTTAAGGGGAGCCATCTTAAAATAGTCCAAACATCATATTTCGTTGAGTATAGTATATCTGGAATATTAATTAAGCAGCAAAATCAATCCATCTCAGGGGCGGCCATTTTGCTGCTTGCCGTCGACTGAAAATGACATCACAGTTGCTCAGGTGACAACCAATCACAGCTCACCCGTCTTCTGAGTTTGATCATGCGAGAAAATGACTTGTTGAAGTTTGTTTTATGAGGACACCTGTGTTTTATTCATAGCTGTGTACATTTATTTGCAAGGCTAAATCCAATCGGTGATGTCTTGTGTCCATCGGGACCGTACGGCCGGAATCTGGGTGTGTTGCGGCCCACCCTCGAGTCTCACTTACCATCCGCATGTCTTTTAGCCAAACTCATCAAGCTCTCGAGTGTCACTCAGTGCTACATTTGAGTATACAAATCAGTTCCACTTGTTGCAATTGTTTCTTGATACCGCACTTAGCAAAACGGACAGCAGCCGAACTTATAAACAAAACCAGCACCAATTTAGCACGGCGATTCATCTCACTGGCATCTCCCCTTCCCCTTCGTCTCGGTTTTTAGCCCCCTCTGGCTCGGACCTTTAACCCAGAACCTTGTCAGCGTCGTCTTTGCTCGCACGCTACATCGCTGTCTTCATTCCATGCATCTTCGGGCCCCATCATCCCGAAATTCAAATTCTGTTTCTTCCGTGCGAGTGGAAAGCTGTCTGACCGGCTTCACATTTCACTGTTGCATGCTGACTCGCATGGCCAATCATTTCTCACTTACACAACTTGGTTATCCAGTCGTTGCCTTTTTAGATTTTAACTCATGGGAAAACCTTTTTTGATATCTTTAATTTACCCAGTTTACAATTCAACCCAACTCAACATGCAAACTCCACAAAGGACGGAATTTTTATTTCACCTTATTCCCGGTCATCCTGGAGCCCGTTGCCTCATCATAAGTTCCAAGCACTGACTGAAGCCGCTGGTTCTCGCTTGGGTGCGAAGGAACAGGTTACATTTTCCATATCATAGAGTCATTAGAAAAAACATAGAACTCCCTTCTGATGGTGGAAGATGGGGATGTCATATAACATGGCCGTGTGAGTTAAGTGGAAGAGTGAGGCCTCTGTTTGGTGCTATTGGGCTTTCCATTACTCACAGCGGAGTTGTCGCAAAAACTTAAACTGCGTCTAAAACCTTTAGGAGATATGGGTGGTCTTAACAATCTCAAGCACTTATTTTAGCTTTGAGGCATTCTTCGAAGACCTGCGGCACACATGCACCTCCAACGCTCTCCGCAGGCCCGTATCACTCAATGAGGATGCAGAAAGCACAGCTGCGAGGGGGCAAATGGGATCCGACAGCTGATCCCGCCGCCGAGGCCTCGCGTCGCACTGCCTGAAAAGGAATGGCGTCCGTGCGAGGACGCCATTTAGGCGTGATGGCGGATCTGGAATGTTCATGTACATTCAGATAGCGGTAAACACTATTATTGATATTACTCGTGTACCTGCTAAATATAGGCGGGCAGTGAAGTCAGGCTGATGCCAAATCATTTCTATATTTCTTATGGAAAAGTAGAATCTAAACACAATCAAACCAAGGTTAAAAATGAAAATGTAGAAAGCTTTTCAAGTGGAGTAGACGCTACTTGGTAAAGCTAATACCGCCGATTCATGATGTACCTAATCATGCCGGTAGGTGGTGCTGTGATTACAGAATACAGTACCTCCCGATTTAAACGCAACATTTCATGTAAATTTGAACTCGTGCAGTGTCGAACCATTTGTAGTTTCTTAAGTCGCATGATTAACGTGTAGGTTGCATATTTTTCCATTGCCGGTAAACACTATTTGACTCATTATTTTCATGTAGGTTTCCATAGAAACGGAAGATGATTCTTGCGATGAGATCATTTTGAAACAATTGCAAAATCCTGTACAGGCTATATATCGCCCTTGCGTGACTTTACCAAAATTTGATTTTGCTGTGGAAGTTTGTGCCTCTAAATTAATGAATTAACGTCGTGTGTGTACGTGTGTGTCTTACACCCGAACCTCATGACATCACTTTCTTCAGCGCACGTGTGCCGGCGACCAGCAGGCTTCCATTTTTATTTATTTTTTAATTAAGATGCTTGGACTTTCATCCCGGTGTTGTGTCGTCATGGCGTCAGCTGTTTGCCCTTCTAAGATGCGCCAGCTGCGCCAGGCGAAGTGTGGAGCTGGTTGCCATGGGGATAAGGCATCGTGTTTACCTGTTGCCATGCAGCAGGGGTGGGAGGGGAGGGGAGGGGGGTTAAGGGAGCCTGTGGTGTCCATGTATAGCACCGGGGTGGCGGGTGGCCAGAGAATTTCGGTTGGAATCCAAGGAGAGGAAAAGGCCAGCCCAGAATAAACCTGCGCAGACAGAACTGCACCACCCCGACCCAGTCCAATCCACTCCACAGGGAGGGAACGTCCATTTTTACGACAGGGTCGTATGTCACTGTTGGACATGGGCATTTTCTTTCATCTATCTGCTGTCTGGACTTTGACAAGTCAGATATTTTTTTTCTGTACATCTTATTGAAATTTTGTGTGAATGAAAATTATTTTAGGGATGTTTGAATTTTTTTCGTCAGTCCAGTACAAGTGCTTTAACTCTTGGGTCATCGATACCAATACCAAATACCGATACTACTTTTACTTTAGATCACAGGTGTCAAACTCAAAGCCCGGGGGCCAGATAGGGCCCGCCACATCGTTTTATGTGTCCCGCGAAGACAAATTGTGCATCAAATTCGTGTGTCATTACTAGAATTGCAAATTGTCTTCACTTTTAATTTCTTTTTTTTTTTAATATCTGACCAGTTTTTACTCGTCTGATTTGAAAACGAGTACCTTTTACTGTATATAATATGAGTTGCTTGTACATTTATTTGGGTTGACAGTCATAACGGCCCTCCGAAAGAAGCTATGACTACAATGGGGCCCGCAAAAATAATGTTTGACACGCCTATCTAAAGCCTTAGATACTTAAAGTTTCTAAAAAACAAAAGAATCAATGACATATCATTTAAAAGAAACGCCTGATGATAATGATCATAATATGAAGATACAAATAAGATGATGTTACTGTAATTGGTTGACCTCCAATCTTTTGCTGGGTACTCATTCGTTCCTTTGGAAATGAAAGTGTTTAAATTGCGTAAGTGTTGTTGGGCGGTTGTTTAAAAAAAAAAACAGGAAATGAGCACACACCACTCTCGGTATGACTAGGTCGATGATAACTGTAATTAGTCTCTTCCTTTAAGCCATGTAGCTTCAGATAAATTTTTTTAGATGTGGTTTTCGATAGATGGCAACCGCATCAACCTCAACTTGGTGTTGTAATGAGTGATGCCACCTGATGCAATGTGCAGCCACTTGATGGCACTGCAGTTGCATTTGCAGTCCATGAATCTTTCATAAGAATGACTCAGAAGGTTTCAGATCTCACCCAGAGGCTAATTGTAATTACTATTCTGCCATGATAATTAAACGTCATAATATACTTCAGTATCAATTTTGTGCTCTTCTATCCTTTCAGGACCAAATGAAGGCGGCAAAGAAAACCAAGCCGGAAGTGGTTTCTGAGGACGGGACGACGGTGGGTCTCCCTGAGGAGGGCTGCGAGGGCCAGCCGGGTAACCTCAACTCGGACGAGGAGGTGGAGATCGAGGAAATCGTGGAGGAATCCCGAACCAAGCGCTTGCAGCGCTCCACCAAGAGGCAAGTGGACAACATCAAGAAGGTCTTCTCCAAGGAAGAGATGGAGAAGACCAAGCTGAAGACCAAGGAGAATCTGGAGAAAACCAAGCAAAGGACCCGTGAGAATCTGGAGAAGACCAGGAAGAAAACTCGTGACAACCTGGAGAAGACCAAACACAGCCTGGAAAAAAAGATGAGCAAACTGGGCACCCGCATGACCCCCAAGGTGGAGCGCCGGGTCAAGATGAAGAGCTCCAAGGAGAAAGTGAAGAAGTCCCTCTCGCCCGACCACACCGTCTACGCCCGCTCCAAGACCAGCGTCTACCGCGTGCCCCCCTTCACCTTCCACGTCAAGAAGATCCGCCAGGGCGTGGAGGAGGTACCCTCCGCCATGGCCGAGGAGACGGAGGCGGGAGGCCTGTCCGAGGGCGAGGAGAACGGGCTGGGCATGCACGTGGATGTGGAGGAGGGGCAGCTAGTAAGCGTAGACAGCCCGGAGATGGAGGCCATGCTGAAGGACCCTCCGCTGGTCAGGGTGGAAGCGGACCACCTAGAGAAGACCCAGCATGAGTAGAGAGTCCATCCCGATATATAAGGCAGAGAAAAGGCGGAATCTCCATGAGGACACATCAGTAGCCATGAGGACTCGATGCAAATATTCACATCTGTTCCATTTTTTTTTAACCAAAAGCTTTTCATACTCACTTCCCTTTTCCACATTGCACGGAAAACTAAGCTACGCTAACAGGCTAATAGGCTAATAGGCTCCCCCTTTTTACACAGGACCGGTTTGTGCTTTTTCGCTTGTTGTTTTGATGAATGCGAGTACCAGCTAGGAAGAGAAAAAAAGCTATAAATATTCATCGCTGTTGTGATGTATAGTTGAATATTTGCCCATGTACAGCATGCACACGAGAGTCGCGAGGGTACCGGGAAGTCGTTTGGAAGGTTTCAGGGTAGGTGTCGGGGTGTTCCTGTGGTCAAAAGTGGGGGAAAATAAACATTTGCCTTGAGATTCTCACAAGAAAAAAGACAGAAATATTACAACTTCACATTCTGGAGAAGCATTAATCTTGAGTGTTATTTTCAATGGCGCAGTTACTCTGGAGACGTTTGTGTATGACCTCGATCATGTTGTGTTGCGGTTGTTCTCAAGGCCACAGGAGGTCGTCCAATCAATGCTGCAGAATTCAATTAAGGAGTGCTCCCTTCGAAGCTGGCAGCGGGCAGAGTGGAGCACAGAACAATACAGCAAGAACAATGAAAAATAAAGTGTGTGTGTGTGCGTGTGCTTGTGTTATTGTTCCTGCAATAGACTCTGTGGCAATTTAATTGCAGGATAAGGAAGAAATGCAGCAGGGTCAGAAAATTCAGTTTTTATGCATTGCAGTATTGAAGTAATCCGTTGCTGGTGTGTGTATGTTTTGTGACTCAAGCATTGATTAATGTGTAAAAGTTAGTATTATATGAAGGAAATACACAAAGTGCTGGAAGTATTGTACTCTAAATACTTTTTCTGAGTGCATGATGGTATTGGGGAGTTCCCCATACCTGGTTAAACATGAAAACTGCAACAAGACTGGATTCGTATTGTTCAATATGTTACATTGGAATAATAAAGTGTGCATATTTTTCTCACTTGTTTATTTAATTTTTGGCTTTTTCTTGATGTGTTACTTTACGTTCCTTTTTAAACATCTAATACTGTTAAACATTAATCGCCTCATAACTTATTATTTGCTATAATTTGGACAAAAGTTTCAGGAACTTGGTAAATATATGTTTAGTATTTTATGCTATATTTTTTCATTTCTCATGTAAATATTGATCCGAGGAGTCAAAAAAGAATGGCAATGGCGTTGATGACGTCATCACTACCGGTAATTCAGATGACTTCCAGGCTGGCTGTTGCGTTAAGGTGTTTTCACTCCCTCGGATGTTAGACGCATTTCAACAGCGTTTCAGCGGGAGGCGTTGCTTAGTGGAACAGCGCAGTTGCGACAGCAGTGAAATACGACGAGCAAACGCCAAGGGGTCTAAGCCCCGCCTTCTCTGTGGACAAGCTACATTCCAATTGGCTATAATACTTGACGTTTGGCAGCCATTGACGGACACTACTGTCAGTCAAGCAGACTGGAGTTTTTTTGGCTGGAAACGCCGCAATGTATACAGAGTTTCAGACGGGGGACCTCGACGACGTGGGTGTAAACTTGTGACAGTTTCCTGCGTCTCTATCTTTATACTGAAATATTTTGTTCGGCGGAAAAGTAGTGAGGGCTGGCAGGAATATCGCTACAAACGTCGTAAAGGAGCAAGGGTTATTACAAGTCAGGTAAGCCAGCCGTACTTACTTAGCTGTTATTTTGGTCTAGTTGGTGTCATGCAATATTATTATATTATTAGTTTCCCCCACTGTTAAAAATGGAGTCGTAATTTAGTTGATTTAAACAGCGTTTAACTCATAAACATGCTGCTGAAATCTTTTGGGTTACATAACTTTCATTGGCGCAAAATGTTATTACAAAATGGCCGTGCTAGCCCAATCACTGTAATAAGACTGCAAATCGTTATTATGCGATCGCTATTAATAGGTTATGACTGAGATAACAATTGTTTGTCTTATTACTGGTTAGTCACGCCCATCTCCATCCTTGCTGCAGGACAACATGGCCGAGACCTCCCTTGCACTGGCCTGCTTACATAAATACACATACTAGTTCACCAATGCCAAACAACAAAGCAGCTCTTGTCTTGCGAAATGCTCAACGTTTTATAACTCGGAATGCATTTAAATGTAATTGACAGCTTATATTATGTCCTCATGTACTGTATGATTCTCAGTTTGCTATTTTTTTGTGTTCAGTCATGTTCACACTGATTTTAAAACGTAACTTTTGCTAATATGTGTTGCATGTGGGACTCTGTAATATTATTTTCTATGAAATAGTCTCAATGGCAGGATAGAAAGGGGTTGCAAACACTGGTTATTGAATAAGGTCATAAGGCTTTTGTTGATTCCTCCTGGGACTGCTGTAGCGTGCTGTAAGACCAGCCGGCGGATAGAACCTGCCTCTTGCAGCTAATTGAAAATCAACAAAACCATCTCAAAACTCTCAGGTTACAACTACACGTCCATCCTTTCTGTAGCATCCTTTCTGTAGCTTTACAACATACAAATGGCAGGAAGAGGCGTCAGTTGTTTACGAATGAGATAGCAGCTATTCGCTTCAGTATACAGGAAGTGAGCATCCTGAAATCCGCTGGTTATGTTTTTAGCTAGGTGTCGGTCAAGATGGCCCAGTGGAATCAGTTGCAGCAGCTGGAGACCAGGTATCTGGAGCAGCTCTACCACCTGTACAGCGACAGCTTCCCAATGGAGCTGCGGCAGTTCCTCGCACCCTGGATTGAAAGTCAGGACTGGTGAGTGGACAAATTCAACGACAAGGAAAACAAGTGTGAACTTTCATGGCCTCTTTTCCCGTTAACAATTAGGTTTATTTTTTTACCAACCACTTCCTGCACGGTTATAACCGCGTCCTGACGATCAACAAGAAAGTTAAAAGGGTTTCCTCCTTTGTGACGCTCTGACGGTTACATCAACAATCTCATGAGGCAACAGTCATAAATGTTATGATTATTGCCTAATCAGGCTATTCATTGCTTTTATGGATGTTTGTGGAGGCTGGATTTAAGTTTTGTTTTTTTAATTTTGAAAGATAGATGAGGAAAATACAACAGTGCTATTCATGGGATATTTGTGCACTAAAAAGCAAGTTAGCATATGGAGTGTACAAAACAAGAAATGCAGAATTTGGACAAATTTAATGAATCCTTGATATATTTCCTTTCGGTGTTTCAAAAGCATCAAATATTTAATCTTTTTTTTTTTTTTTTTTTTCCTTCAACCCTGAAAGGACTTTCGCTGCCAACAAGGAGTCTCATGCCACCCTGGTGTTCCATAATCTCCTGGGCGAGATCGACCAGCAGTACAGCCGCTTCCTGCAGGAGAACAACGTCCTCTACCAGCACAACCTGCGGCGGATCAAGCAGCACCTGCAAAGCAAGTACCTAGAGAAACCCATGGACATCGCCCGCATCGTCGCCCGCTGCTTGTGGGAGGAGCAGCGGCTGCTACAGACGGCCACTGCTGCCGCGCAGGTCGGGAACCACACACAGGTTTTTAACGGCGGTGATGATTTGATGGCGTAACATCATCGTGTCGCACTCAGGATGGACAGGCCGCCCACCCGACTGGGACGGTGGTGACGGAGAAGCAGCAGATTCTGGAACACAACCTTCAAGATGTCAGGAAACGAGTCCAGGTTTGTTTTGATATATGTTGACGCGTGGACCCCTGGTTGGTACATCGCCGTCCTGAGGTTGAGGGTGATGTCCTGTTGCTTCCTACAGGACATGGAACAAAAGATGAAGATGCTGGAGAACCTGCAGGATGAATTTGATTTCAACTACAAGACACTAAAAAGCCAAGGAGGTAGCACATACTCATTTTTCGAGTTTTCATATTCGATACGAGAGCAAATCTAAATTGCTTTGGTTGCAGAGCTGAACCAGGACCTGAACGGGAATAGCCAGGCGGCAGCTACCAGGCAGAAAATGGCTCAGCTAGAGCAGATGCTGAGCACCCTGGACCAGCTCAGACGGGTGGGTGCTCCGCATTATCCTATCGCTAGCTCATGACCCACCTTGACAATGATGTCTATTTTTTTGCAGCAAATTGTGACGGAGATGGGAGGCTTACTGACCGCAATGGACTACGTCCAGAAGAACCTGACAGACGAAGAACTGGCAGAATGGAAGCGACGACAACAAATTGCCTGCATCGGAGGGCCGCCAAACATCTGTCTGGACCGCCTCGAAACATGGTAAGTATCAATTTCTTTTTTTTTTTTTTTGGATTGATTATTTTGGTAGTAGCCTGGCCTGAGCTGCTCAACATTCCCACCTAGGATCACGTCCTTGGCCGAGTCCCAGCTCCAGATTCGACAGCAGATCAAGAAGCTGGAGGAGCTTCAACAGAAGGTGTCCTACAAGGGAGACCCCATCGTCCAGCACCGGCATGCCCTTGAGGAGAAGATTGTGGACTTGTTCAGAAACCTCATGAAGAGGTATTGCTGTAAGATGAACACACATTTGTTTTGAAGGAAAACCAAAAACCAAAAGTTTGATATTGTCTCAACAGTGCATTTGTAGTGGAAAGACAACCGTGCATGCCCATGCACCCGGACAGACCACTGGTCATCAAAACAGGCGTGCAGTTCACAAACAAAGTCAGGTAAGAGTTCAAATATCCTCCACTTCATTACACATATGGACAAAAGTCTTGGGACACATTAGGACACAAAATGTTGGACCATATCCATACTTCTGTTTTCGAGTTTACATGTCCAAATACATTTGCTCTTCTAGTTTAGCATCCTAGCTTGATGTTCTAATCTTTAACATGGTTATTCTTCCAGGCTACTTGTGAAGTTTGCCGAGCTCAACTACCAGCTGAAAATTAAAGTTTGCATTGACAAGTGAGTTTTCAAAATGTTTTGTCTAATGTGCACACCCGACCTTTTTAATGAATACAGTGAGAGAACTGCTTTGACTTTTTCAGGGAGTCTGGAGACGTGGCTGCTATCAGAGGGTAGTGTCTTACATTCAAACGTTAAGTACTTTGTAAACGTACATTCAAAGGTCTCACTTCGTACTTTTTGCTTCGGTTTCAGGTCCAGGAAGTTCAACATCCTCGGCACTAATACAAAAGTCATGAACATGGAAGAGTCCAACAATGGCAGCCTGTCGGCGGAGTTCAAACACTTGGTGAGTTCCGGCGGCGCATTTGCCTCGCCTCAGGTGATGAAGCTCACTTCCTCACGGCTTCCTGTTTGTTGCAGACCCTCAGAGAGCAGCGGTGCGGGAACGGCGGACGCACCAACAGTGACGTAAGCGCCGCGGCAACACCTCCGCGCCCATCATATCCCGCCCCCACACTTTGTACTTACGAGCGCTGCGTTCTCTTGTAGGCGTCTCTTATCGTCACCGAGGAGCTCCATCTGATCACTTTTGAGACTGAAGTCTATCACCAAGGCCTGAAGATCGATCTGGAGGTGAGTCATAGATGTCTAAAAGAAATGTGAATCCAAGCCCAAAATGGTTCCGTGTATATTTTTTTCCGAAATGCCATAAGGTGGCGCCAAAGCCCTGGATAGTAGCAAAGTATTAATTGTTGAGTCAGAAATGACATTCTACTGTTTTGACATTTTGTGCAGACGCATTCGCTGCCGGTGGTGGTCATATCAAACATTTGCCAGATGCCAAACGCATGGGCGTCCATCTTGTGGTACAACATGCTCACCGACCAGCCCAAGGTAGGACGACACACACCTTCTTTTAGCAAAGCCACTGTGGGAATGGGAATGTGAAGGTTTGGGGGGGGGGGGGTCAAGGAAAAGACTTTGAAACATTTTGCTGCTGTGCATCCTCGTACAGAATGTGAACTTTTTCACCAAGCCGCCGGTGGGGACGTGGGACCAAGTGGCTGAAGTGCTCAGCTGGCAATTTTCGTCCACCACCAAAAGAGGCCTGACCATCGAGCAGCTCACCACACTGGCTGAGAAACTCTTAGGTGAGTTTGTTGAAAAGCAAATGTCTCTGAGTGTACCAAGCTTGTGCTCGATATTTGTTGTGCCTTCAGGGCCGTCTGTCAACTACTCCGGCTGTCAGTTTACATGGGCCAAGTTCTGCAAGGTAAGTCAGCGCACTCGTCGTCCGCCATGTCGAACTCTCATGTTGCTCTGTTGCTCACCTCATTCAATTTCTTTCTTTTTTTTCTTGCAGGAAAACATGGCCGGCAAAGGCTTTTCTTTCTGGGTGTGGCTGGATAACATCATTGATCTGGTCAAAAAATACATCCTGGCGCTGTGGAATGAGGGGTAAGGCGGTGGAATTTTCCAGGTATTTTGTGACCCTCCACTCCTTTTATAACTCAAAATATGCACTCGTTTGACCCTCAGATACATCATGGGCTTCATCAGCAAGGAGAGAGAGAGGGCCATTCTCAGCCCCAAACCGCCGGGCACATTTCTCCTGCGCTTCAGCGAGAGCAGCAAGGAGGGCGGCATCACGTTCACGTGGGTCGAGAAGGACATCAACGGTGAGGCACTCCGAGCTGATTTTTACGTAAACTGAAATACCGTACATCATATGCATCGGGTTGTGACGCCGAGCCGCCCGTCGACTTTTGCAGGCAAGACTCAGATCCAGTCCGTGGAGCCGTACACCAAGCAGCAGCTCAACAACATGTCCTTCGCCGACATCATCATGGGTTACAAAATCATGGACGCCACCAACATTCTTGTTTCCCCCCTCGTGTACCTTTACCCCGAAATTCCAAAGGAGGAAGCTTTCGGGAAGTACTGCAGGCCGGAAGCGGCTCCTGAACCCGAGTTGGGAGACTCCACGAGCGGTACGTCCTTCATAAAATGTATTTGTGTCATAATTAGCATATTATGCGTTTGTATTTTGACGCCATCTTTTGTTTCGACAGTCATTCAGCCGTACTTGAAGACCAAGTTTATTTGCGTTACCCCGTGAGTATGACTTTTAAGCTCCTTCTCTAATGATTTCTGCCAAGACACCAATTTTTTTACCACGTCTCTGCTTCCCTCTTACCGTTATTATATAAAGTTGAAAGAAAATAAGAAGGGTCAACACACTCTCGGGACATTTGACAAGGGGTTTACATTGTGGCGTAAAATCCTGTGTGCACGTGAAGGGCTGCGCCGTTGTGGTAGTGGTCACAGTGGACGCAGGGCCGATTATGAATTCTACGCGTTGGTTAAATGTATGGAGGAATGAATCGTCAGGTGGCTCCCCCTGTTGAGTCCTTTAAAAGCAGATTTTCTGTTTGAAAGTCACATCATACAAAAAAAGACCACACACACCTGACCTGTCTCCGTAGGTGTCCCTCCGTGTTCATGGACTTTCCGGACAGTGAGCTGCTTGGGAACGGATTCGCGGGGTAGGCGCTTTGCTGGGGGGGGCGGGGCATGTAGGGACTGTCTGTGTGTGGGGCGTGTGTGTGTCACTTAATGTGTGTCTGTAGTCAGGTCATCCATCAACACTATCGCAAAGCGATGCTGTAATCGATAAATTTGTTAAGGGTCACACATTTCATCACGATTAATCTGGCTAACAAAAACTAGCGAAAATCATGGGAGCTAACAGGATGGCAAGCGAGACCGCTCTAGCTTTATTCAAGATGTTAGAGTTGAAACTAATGCAAAATCCCAAACCAACTTCTTTGCCGTCCCATTCGTTGCCATTTTCACACAGCAAGCAGTGTAACATCTCCCCCATCAGCTAACCCACTAGCGTGTCAGCATGTTTGTGTGTCCATGGTGGTCTACTGCAGCTAATGATGTCATTGCTTCTTTTTGTGTGTTTGTTTTTTTCTCTCTCTCTCACCAGCACAAACTCGGGCAACACCAGCGACCTTTTCTCCTTATCTCTGTCCCCGCGCACGCTGGACTCGCTGATGCCCAATGAAGCGGATGGTAATCCGGGACATCTGGGTGAGTTAGACACAAACAAAATCTTCACGCAGCGCTTCTGTTACGGAGAGGTGTACCTAATATTGTGACCAGTAATATGACACATTGACATGAGGTTAATTTTTTCAGTTTTTAAAAAAAGCAAACTAACTCAGCTGCCTTGTTCATCCACAGAATCTTTGACTCTGGACATGGACGTCGCTTCTCCCATGCATGTGAACACGTCCAACTTGGTTTGATTTTACAGATGATTGCGACGCTTGCGTCACTTTCAACCGTCGCCTCACACGGTGACGTGCGAAAATGATATCATTTTTAAATATGCGTTTTGAAATGTATGTGCGTGTCATGAGTTTCATCGCCGTATAAGCTACGTCATTGTTTTAAAACATACTTTTGTGTCTTACTTTTTATCCCTGCCAAATGTAATTATGCAAATGTAGTGATTGCCATTTTTACCGTATTCATCTTCAAGAACTATAAAACATCATGTACAGTACATACTTACGTTTCATTAGCCCTCTTTTGTCTTCTGTTTTCAATGCTTTTGCTTTGAATCTGTCTTGAGTTTTATTTTCTCCTAACACGTGGTGTTAAAAATCTCGGTTTCCAAATGAGTATTTGGGAAACAACTGCCATGTTAGACCATTGTTTCTTGTACAAAGACGAATGTTACTTTTACGAGTCATTATATTTAGGCAATAAAAGAAATTCATACTGAAAATGTCTCATTGTTAAAATATTGAAAATATATCAGTTTGTTTCACAGGATAATGTGTGGAAAGTATATTTTTGCAATTAAAAATACATTTATGCAATAACGCACGTACACAACTCAGAAAAAAGAAACTTCCCATTTCCATTCAGTGTTTTCATTTCTCGTCAGTGCATCTATTTCTAAAAAGCCCTTTGTCATCGCACCCTTGTTTTTTTTATTCGTTTTTCATCATGGGAAAAAAACAACCTCAACTGTAATATGAAAAAATATTACTGAATTGTAAAAATATGATTTGCACTTTGTATTGAATATAACAGCAGACGTGCTATTTGCGTTGTTTCATTAATTTGCTTTTGTCGTAAATTGTAAATGAACATTTGACATATCTGCATTGGTTGATCAGTTTAATATTAAAGAAGTTAATTGAGTATTTCATTTAAATTGAAAAACAAGCTCTCTCAAGCAATTTTAAAACAAAGTATATTGAATTATTTAATTGGAAAAAATTTCAGCCACATGAACGTCAACAAAGCCCGTCACGGATCTAGGTTAACGGACCGACACCTCGGCTCTATCCTAAGAATTAGCACAACAAATTTCACTCCAGACTCTGATGCACTAGCAAAAAAGGGAAACCAACAATACTATTGATTTCTTTATTACTTTATTCAGATGTACTATTCTTTCACTGATTCTTCAAGATGATGTATTTGTCAGAATGTTTGCCGTTGGATGTCGTCTGAACTTGGAGTGGTCTTCACGTATTTGGAATCAACTTTAGTCTTCTGATTTCCTTTACCTGTACATTATTCTTTTGTTTGTCTGGCGTGTCTGTTCAAGTGCCAAAGTCATTGGGCCACTCCATCTTCACCAGAGTTGACACAGGTCAACTAACCTCGCCACATTCCTGTTTACGCCCAAGACATGCAGCAAAGGCATTTGTAATGAATACAGAGCCAGCCTGGTCAATGTCTTGACTGAAAACTTTCTGAAACCACGTGCATGGCCTCAGGACTAATCGCGTAACAGAATTGCCTAGCAACCTTCCAGGGTCCTCATGACCGATGGCATACTCATACCCTTTGCCCGTCCCGTTCAGGTTCTGACTGCGGGCTATTGTTCCCATGATGGCCGAGGAGAACGGAAATCGCCCACGCGAGCCGGACGTCCAGGTGGACACGTCCATAATCCTGCCTCACCACTACCTTCACGTGCTGGATCAGAACACCTGCATCATTCGTGTCGAGATTGGCCCGCAAGCGTACCGCTGCCAGGACAATGAAAGGTGAGAGGGCACGCCCATATGCTGACATCCCTCAGTTTTGCTCACGCCATGTGACTCTTGTAGGGTTCTGTTCCCGCCCATGATCAACGTGCCCCCGGGCCACTACTGCGTGGTTAAGGTCAGCCGGTCGCTGGATAGATTTCTTGTGCGCTGAGAATGTGCGGGCAGTGAGCGATTGCGCACAGCTTAGAGGGAAAATCGGTTGCCGTGGCCGTTTTTTAAAAAAAGACAGAAATCTGAAAAATGGGATGTGTAGATGTTCTACAGTATGTGAGCGTCCTGCTTTGGCCCTGGGAAGAGTCCTGCTTTGGCCATGGGAAGAGTCCTGCTTTGGCCATGGGAAGAGTCCTGCTTTGGCCTGGCTGAGGGTCCTGTTCTGGAAGATATGAGACATATACACCTTTCAGACATAACATTTTACTCGCATTAAAACATTCACATTTTGCACAATGACTTGTGCTGTAGCTTGTGATACAGTGCAAATTCCTGTAACACTTTGTCTGTAAAATATCAAATTACAGTTTTTCTTGGCATTTCTACTACCCATAAATGATCTAGTAATAGTAACAACATTTAATGATTAATATCCCTAAAGACAAAAATCTTAATAACCGTCACTAGAATATGCACAAATCTGACTTAAATTTTAATTTATTTTTCACATCTGTCCTTCTCACTTCTCCAATGGTTGTACACTTTGTCCAGGTTAATGGCTTCGTTTGCTTCTTGCTTTGACTTTATGCGCATGCTGGTCCAAATGTGTCCCTTCAAGACGATTTCTGAATTTTGTTTTGATATGATTCATTAAACTAAATCCTCTTTCACAGTCGGCACTGGTAGCTTGAAATGTAGCACAAATATCCACAAGCTGTGAGATCTCCTTTAGCTCCTCACATCTAAGTAGACCAGGGGTGTCCAAACTTTTTGCAAGGAGGGCCAGATTTGATAAAGTCAATCCGCACATATATATTATTTATATATATGAACTTTTCTCTGTGTGCGATGGCAAATGAAGTAAAGTTTTTGGGCCTGAGGGTGTCGCTGTTGTCCGGGTTGGCGATCAATCGAGCATTCATTTTCAATGTATTATTATTATTTTATTAGTAGTAGTAGTAGTAGTTTTTGTTTCAATGGAATTAAGATCACATTTAGGGATATAAGAAAATAATAGCCTGCAAGGTGTGAATGCTTGGAATATGTTGCAATGATGCGATTAGGACGTGGAAGTAGATGCAGAAAAATGATGGGTAATACTCATTACTTTAGCATTCATACTTTTGAGGAGATTCTATTTTGGTGGTCTGTCTTAAAATGTGTGCCTTGATTAAATAACTGTCGAAAAGCAGGCTCTAAATGCGACTTTCACATCAAAACGTCGTCGTAAGCATTCACCAGCAGTGAGTGACACCGGAATTGGGCGGGGCCAAAGAGAGAGAGAGTGTGTAAGTGTGTGCGAGGAGGACTCTGCACGGAGGGGTCAGCAAACTGTTGCAAACTCCCCGGACCGACCCTGCGACCCACCGAGAGGACGAGCGAGCGAGAGCTCCCCGAGTCATCGCAGCCTGTGACCGCGCTCGAGCACAGGGAAAGCCGCGCGGCAGTCGTCGCCACACGAAGGTAAGACTTTTGTAAGCCTTGTTATTGTGTTTTTTCAGTGGAAAAAAAAACAACACCTCCGTGCCACTTGACCCTCCGCTATTACGACACGCTCATATGCAACGTTTGTAAACAAACTCCGCCGCTTCGCTGAAACGTTGGGGGGGGGGGGTGCCGGTGGATCCGCCGACCGAGGCTCAACAGGCGGCTGAGGGCATCCCTGTTAGTGCCTCCCCCTCTCCTGTCACTTGTGGTTTTGCTAATATATTGGCGCTTACTGTGTTGGGCAAATAATAACAGACGCTGTCATGGAAAAGTAGTTGCAATATTATATGGATTGGAAACAGTCGCTCCTTCGGGGGAGATGACAAATGTGCTGAGTACGGATTCAGCGCTTAAGTAAAAAACTAGATTAAAAAAAAAACTGAAATGTGGTTTTATTGTCCATTTGGATAATTTGGCACAACTTCTCAAGAGTTTTCTGGAAGAAAAAAAAAATTGTCCCTCGTTCTATGTGTTTATTCTCTGTTTTGAATTTGACAGCCCGTTTATGTGCAGAGGAAGAATTTCTGAACACTTTCAACTCAAATTAACTTCATTTATAGAGCATAAACATAGCTGCATACAAAGTGCTATCCTTAAAGTAAAAATGTTAGAATTGGTTGCTCCCTTCTTACGCACATTGTTTTTAGTAGTTGTGAATTTATTGTTGACTTGTGCTGTATCCTTAAGGGTGTAAGGGCGTGGACCTGTTCTTGACAATCACATTGCGATTCGCTGGAAGTGAGCCGATCAAAGCTTAGTGGGTTTTTGGGTTTTTTTTGGGTTGGTGTGACCGACCTATGAGTCAAAGGCGTCAGACCCGGTGAAGTGTTTCTCGTCAATGACCCGCACGCTAACAGGAAATCTGCTGAATCTTTCAGATGGCAACATGTGACAATCCAAAACAAACGTGCGGGTTGTCAAGAGTGAAAGGGAAACGGCAGACCTTGTGAGGGAAGTGATCAGGAAGCATGTGGTGACACTCTGCCCCCCCCCCCCCCCATTTTAAACCTCCACCCTCTTTCAGTTGCCCTAATCCACCGGTCATGTGACCACCAGCTTTCAATCTGGAGCGGCCTGATCCATCTGTCGAATAACGCCGCTGATTGTTGACATCCCGGGAAGGCCTTTCGTCTTGCTGTCTCATGGTCGCCGCGGGCGCCGCACCCCTCCCGTACTTAATTGCTCGATTTTTCGCGGCCAGTTCATGACTAATTTTGGCTTTGTCGCTCCTGGCCACTGTCGACACGTGGCGCAAAGTTTCTACTTTGAACGTCAAACCCTGTGCGTTTTCTCCGCTCAGAATAAAATTTTGGCTCGGTGTCACATTCTTCACTCAACGGTAATAAAATGTTTGCCTGTGGGCTCAGCACTGTGATTGTGGGACTTCCACAACATAAATCAACTTTCTTCAAGTATTATTTTTTTTTCTTACTGGGCGTCAGGTTTAGCAAATTGAGCAGGATGTACGATAGCTGAAGCTGCGCCGTTAAAGCTTATTACGAGCTTACTGCAAAGCAACGGCCGCCTCGGTGTAGCCCGGCTAGCGTGGTTATGTTATCAGACGTATGGGTTCAAAGTGTCACCGGTGTGCTCCCCCAGATCAGGAGAACCGCCCAGATCCAATTGATGTCCAGTATTTTGCCCCAAGGCATTTTTGGATTATCAGCAATTGAGCCCTCTTAGGCTCACCTTACAAGAAGGCCGTGATTTCAAACTTCACACTCTAGAGGCAGGACAGGGCGTTTGGGTGTCAACAGCTCGCACTGTTAAATCCCATCTGTTGCTTGTCGCTGCCCCTTGCAGGCATGCGGGCCAGTTGAATCCGCCACATGGTGTTGTAAATAAAACGTTGGGGAGGGGCAGCGGGGGGGTGAGTATGTTGTGTGCCTGCATTGTGCTGCGTCACACTGTGGTTATGCTCATCTCCCTGAAGCGTCATTCATATAGAACGGAAGATTTCAAAATACATTTTTTTTGCATTCTTACTAGAAATAGACTACAGTCAACAAAATACACTGTAGAGTAACTCACAATGGCGGAAAGTTACAGTAGATGGCGTGTCCTCCGAATATGCGATTTTACTTCAAAATCTGGGCAAAAGTTTTCCCAGATTGGTGTTTGTCAAAATCTCCCTGTTGGCCGCAGCAGCTGGACATCGTGTCGTCCTCACGCATACAAGTCATGTTTCTTCCAGGAAGACATTGTCCTGACATCATGAACCCTGGCAAAATGTCTTCTGGCCTCCAGACCGGACCCCTCCTCCTCTTCTCCCCTCTCCTCGCTGGTCGCCTGTTTTTAGATATGTGCCGTCTCAAAGTGCTGAGTAACCAAAGCGTTCGTTTTGAATGGAGGCTATCGAAGAGCCGCGTGGAATGGCTGTGAGAATCTCGCCGAGCCCAATTGAAGCACTCATAAGTGATCAAGATGGATGCGGCTTGGCTGGTCCAGCGGGCCAAATATCTTTGTAGGGTAAAGGGTTGACCTTTTACTGAAAGCACAGTACTTGGCAGGGAAACTGTGGGGGGTTGGTCATGGGTCTCTGTCCATTCCGAGATAATACACGTGAGAAATAGCAGCTACATGACCTTTGGCCTGTGACGAGCTGTCGGGATCAAAGGGCAGCGTTTCTCCAAAATGGCTGAAGCCGTTTACCAGGTTAGGTGCCTTGAGGGAGAAGCAGCAAGGTCGAATAGCAAAAGAGTTTGGCTAGTGCTACTCAGTGTTGACACGAAAGAGGGAAAACACTGAGCACGTTAGCTATGTTGCTAACCAATTCAGCAGCACCCGCAGAGGCAAACCAAGCGGACGTATGACATAGAATTGTCACAGAATTTTGCTAACTTGATATGAATGGCCACACACTGAAAGAAAAATCTTTATTTGCACTTGGCTGTCGTCAGTGTCACCAGACAAGTGAATTTGATTCGCTCTCAGATGCTTTTCATTTTAGACGATGCGCTCACGTGAATGTTGAAACAACACACAACCGCTATTTCCACTAACACACACACACACACATAAAAGGACACGTGGTTGCCAAAATTGAGACGCGCCCCCTGGAGGCAAGGCTTAACCTCAATACAGGGTGGGGGGGGTGGAATTTCACGCCACTTTGCATTCTTGTTAAAAGGTGCTAGCTAACTACATTACCCGACTTGCTGTAAACTTATCTAGGACGACATCCATGTCAAAAGTTATGGAAAAACTTTATGGGGCGTCTCGCCCCACTTGGACATTCGTAAGCTCGCGCCTGCCGTGGCGTGCTCATCCTAACAGTCTCTTATCACGTTTGTGCAAAAGTTACTTGTGGGCGGTCTGGGCCGCTTAGATATTCGCAAAAGCGTCGGCCCGTGATGAACTTTCCCACCGGGGGACCACTTTGCGTCATAAGCAGCTTCCCCACCAAGTGTTACACTCTGCAAAGGGGCTAATTGGATTGTTGTACGTTATCTGCGGAATCTTTTTTTCTTTCCAGCGGTTTGAAAACAAGCTTATGAGGATTTAAAGGAGACGTATTATGTATCTCCCGCCCACAGTCGTTAGGCTTTTGTCACACTTACCCCAAGGGTGAAGAATTAACGCACACCAGTTCCGAAATAAAATTGTGTTAAGAAACCTTTGGGGGAAGGTTTTTGTGGGATTTTGTCGATAGAAAATAGGCCAAACCAAAATACCTTCAAATTAGAGTAAATCCATCTAATTTCATTATTTTGCAAGATATCTAAAGGCACCAAATAGAACAATGCCTTTTTTTTTTTTTTTTTAAATTCCTGCTTCATTTCCTGTCTTATGTTCGTGAAGCTCCCCTGGAGGAGGGGCGGGGCTTAGAGTTTACCCTCCATGTTCCCAGACCAGTCTGACATGTTCGGACCCCTTTTGCTCCCCCAGTTTGCCACGGAGGGAGGGCTGCCTCTCTGTGTTGTTTGTTCACTTTTCAGATGACATTTAACATGCTGTTTGGGTAGACAACAAGGTGGCGACCTGGCAGGGTGGTCCGCCGGGTGGGGGGTGTTTCAAAACTAGACCTATTTTGCAAAACACTTATAAAACAACTTTTCAATTAACTTTTTTAATTGTTCCAGATAAACATCATGTTTTTTTTATTATTACCCACCGAAGTGAAAGTTGACTTTTGATAGAGAACATCAAGTGCGTCAATGTTCTTATTCAAAAGAACAATTTAGCCTTGTCGACTCGTCGAGACACTCAGTTGGCTAGTTTTTAAGGGGACCATTTTCCAAACAATCGCTCTACCTTGATGTCGCCTTTGTTCTTACTCAAAAGCAATAATTTCGCTCTCTAATTACAAGCTCACAATTTGGGCTTTGTCCTCCCAATTTAATTATGTCTGGATGCAACAATCGATGTAGACGAAATAGCCAATGTTCCCCGTAGATAATTACTGTCATTATGCGTTTTCAATGCCCTGACTTTTAGAAACAGACCGCAACATTTTGCGCCTTTTAATCAAATTGTTAAAAAAAGAAAAAGCTTGCACAAAATGCTGGTTATTTTGTTTTTTTGTGCCCAGTAAAGGTGTGGATGAGTTCACTCGACTTATGCTTGAGAGCGACACAGTTACATAGATGCTAATTGTTAGCCCGTAGGTCTATTGGTATTGTATGCTAGCATTAAGCTAGCAGGGGCTATGTTTTCTTTTTTTAAATACACATTACTGCATGTTTCATGTTTAGTTTGACAGTAAGCTAGCATTTGCTAAACGGTGCTTGTTATGACATGATTTGATTCGCCTGCTGCCATGCTAGGATTGGGTTCAAATTGTTGATTTTTTTTTTTTAATGTAGTTTTGAGTCACAATGCAGGTCATGCCTGGTGTCTGTACTAATAACAAAAGTCTGTGGTGGTAGTACCGAGTTGTTTTGTTAAGAGGAAGAAGAGAAGCCTTTGGCAGCTGACCTGTACGCCAGCCAATTTACGGTATTTAACTCCTATGTTTCCAAATCAAGTTGTATTTATGTTAAGTCTCTTTTGTCGAAGACCTGCTTCTTCTCTCTTAGCGCTGATCTCCCTCTTCATGATATCAATTGGAGAATGAAGCAGGTTGTTCGTTCAGGGACTAAAAATGTATTTTCAATTTAAACTCTTAACAAGGCCAGCACTTATGTGATTTTATATTTGTATCAAAAGACAGACGCTGAGCTTTTGAAGTTTTCGCCTTGACGCACCCGCAGCTAAACCTCCCCCGCACACCCCGTCACCCTCGCAAAAGACACGCCGGCATTCCTGTCGCCGTTCACTTGAGCCCGGAGCCGCATTTAACATTCGTCCCCGGGCTTCGCATTACATCACGACCGCACATTGTACGTATGGACAAATACAAAGGAACTTCCAATTGTTTGACTTTCAAAATCAAATTTGCCATTAAGAATAATTGGATTTGAAATAAATGATACCAGTGGGTACTTGTTAGTAACCCAAAGACAACATGAGTAGCCCACGGGTGTGTTCTAAAAATAGCCCAGCTGTGATTGGACATTGTGAGTTACTAAAACAAATTAGAATTGAAGAATCATGTTATTCCAAATCCAATTAATCACAATGTTAACCTTGTAAGCCCGTATGTCACTCCGATGTAAATACGCCATTTACATTTGTTGACACTTGCAGCAGGAAGATATAATGTGACCTTCATATTGCTAACTTGTTTTCAAAGCAAACAAACCCTTGACAGATGTTCTTTTTGTATCCCCAGAATGTCGCGATTGAGTATATCTGTGGCCTTTTTCACACGTTTGGCACCTCAGAATTCTCATTTCATGACTGCCGCGTCACCTCAAATAGCCCGTCTTGCTCCGAGGCATCTGTCCAGATGGTTGGAAAGTGTGAGCGAGGGGTAGATGGGAGCAACGGGGGTGGGATTGGGTTGGATAAAGCAGGTCATTGGATGGCCAAGCTCCGACTCCAAAGGCTTGAGGGCGGGGCGGCGGTTCAGAGGCTAGCGGGCCAGCTGAGTTCACTGAGGTTACGCTGTCAGAATGCTGAGCTCTGCATGCGCTGTTTGATCTATTGCTGTTTCACAATCCGGACATCGGGAACGGGTAGCCGCTCTTTATGCCTTGATGCACGGCAGCAGTAGAATAGACTTTTGTTACCTTTTAAAGCAGCTTGTTGAACACTACTTCTCTATTTTCAAAATGACTTCACTCCCTGACAATCAGATTGAAAGTAGTAAGTCACACTAACAAGAACAAGCAACACAAGACGTGTTACGGGAAACGCATTTGGTGACGTCCTGTGTCAGCAGTGGCATGGGAAGTGTTTTTTAACCCCCTAAATATACACCATGCGGTAAGGTAGTCAGAGTTGACCAACCGCTCGAGCGTTTGCTTTCCCTAACTGGTTTGATTCGCCAGCGTAAGGCAGGTCAATGACATGCCTCGTTATTTTCCATGCCGCACCGACGAGTCCGGCGGGGGAGTCGTCACCTGCGGTGCATCATGAACCCACCCACCGATTGATTCCACATCAGTCAAACTGCAGACTGATCACCGAGGGGGCTGAAGAAGCTGCAGTTGCGGCCACAACCGACAGCGACTAGTAACTTGCTAAATTACACGGCATCGTCATCACTAACAGTCGCCCTCAGGCTACCTGTGGGCTATTTCGGCCTCGTTACGCAATTACTTTTGTGTAATGTGCATCCTTGTATGTCTTCCTTATCCATTCTCAGCTCTGTGCTTTCAACAAAAACAACTGGAGCGGCAATTGTGCTCGAAACAACCGGAATATTGATCAATTGGAAAGTTCATGCTGAAACATTACTTAGGTTTCTATTTTGGGCATCGTTTTTGTCTGCATTTGATTTTTTTTTTTTCTCTTTTATCTGTCAATGCTGCTGAAACGATGCATTTTAGCTTAGTTTATTTTAGCTTAGCTGACCTTAGCTTAGCTCACTGTATATTTTTTAAAATGTCATCTTTGTTCATCTCTTAGTTCATTGTTTACCTTGGTTAAGCTTTTATTATCTAATAAAAAAAGTTAGTCAAGGTAATTGCTGTACGTCTGCATATGTTTTGAAAGTGGACGTCAAGGGCATGCTAATTGAGTCAAATAATAGCCCGCACATGAGCGCAAATATTTGCAACTGATAATAGATGAAGGTCAGCACCGTATCAAAAGATGACCTTTTAAGAACGGCGCCGAGGAAACAGATGACACTTTCACACGTGCCTCCCCACTTGTGAGCATCATTAAATGGCTTTCCAAATTCAAACGCGAGTCCAAAGATGGTGGACGAGCGGAATGTGTTTGCCTTTGCACACGTGTCTGCGTGCTGTTGAGCTAATGATTGATCTGGCGGCGTGACAAGATGCGGGCTGCGACGTGTTTTGTTGTCGTGATGCTTGTGTTAGCGCTCGGGGTGGTGGGTGGGTGGCACCATGAGTTTCCTCACAGGAAGTGCTTACGTTAAATGAATGGCAGTTTTCCCTAAGAGGAAGGAGTGGGTGATGGCGCTCGACTAGTTTTTTTTTTTTGGGGCCTCTCTGCAGGGCTTTAAACGCGCATGTGACATGCCACCGCCGCGCCGTGAATGTAGCACGCTAATGGGAGACCACAACGGCGGCCATGATGAAGTCAGCCATTCTCCATTTCTAATATTGTGTTTTGGTTGGAATTTTGTGCTTCGATTCTAATTTAGATTATGTTTGTTGGGAAGGACCGATCGAGAACTCAAGTATTAATCCATCAAAATGAACAATTATTTTCTTCTGCATTGTCGTGGTTGTTTAGTACTACCGGGAACATCAAGTATTTTTTTTCCTCCCTATTTTGGCCTGTTTGTGAAATTACCCCAATTTTCTTCAGTTATATGTTGTTAGGCTTATGTAGTGCGTATAAATTATCTCTCTAGGGTTTGTGTAGTGATGTTTTGTCAATTTGCAATCTGTTTTTACCATTTCAGCCTTTTCAAGATTGGCGGTCCTTTTCAACCCTTTCTGCCAAAAGATTTTTTTGTTTTGGAAACTACTTAAAGCACTCAGCCTTGTATACCGACTATTCCTCAGCCCCTGCACTCTCGAATTATTTGTTGCTGTTTTTTTTTTTTTTTTTTGTCATGTCCTGTGCTTCATTCAAGGCTGTACTGAATGGCAACATTTCGTAACGACCAATGCTACCGAATGTTAGCGCTGTCTAATAAGGAAAAAAAAAAAAAAGGTCAAAGGTGAAACTTTACCACACATTGCCCGTTATGATTAGCTCACAGGATTATCTTTGGGTGCATTCCCAGAATAATTGGAACTGTCGGCGTCGTTTGGGGAGTTTTCTCTGAATGAAAAGCACCACCCCCCGGCGGCTCGCCTGTCCCAGTCATCAGATCCATCCGGCTAAAGGCATTTCTCCAGTCATGGGACGCTGGTCCACTTAATTCTTTAGTTTGTGTGCGTTTGCCGCGAGCCACAAGATCAAGAGGAATGTCGCTCACCGCTAAACCACAATCATTCCCGCGCACTCATCACACGCCTTCTGTACACGGTTACTGTGCTGCTTTTTGAGAAGAACAAGTCGCCGTGTTGACGGTAAGTCAACCGCTGAAGTGACCCCGGCACAAAGTCCTTTTTTTTTTGCGGTTCAAATGCAACTGAGAGTCAAACCATGAACCACAGGGGCAAATATGTCAACCGCTTTTCATCTTTGCCGTTGCCTTCTCCCCCAAAGCTGTTAGTTAATCACTTCCCGGTCAATATTGGGTATATAAATACAAACGGTGGAGCAGCAATGTAGACAAATAAAATAACTCACGGGCTTTTATTATTTATCCTCAAACAAGGACAATGAGTCTGTTGTCAAGAGGATCCAATTGACGTTTTAAGCATTCATATGATGTTTTGTCCTTGTGTGCGTCAAACCGATTCAGTCGATATCTTCCATCGTTTCAGTGCTGAATTCCTTCTTCCATGGCATCTCCCAGAGGAAAACAAAGAGGCGATTCAACTCTTTTAAAGACTGTAGCTTTTGGAAGACATCCACTAGATTTGATTATCTGCGGCTGCCAGCGCTTGACTTTAGCTTTAATTGATCTTTTTTTTGTGGTTTGTTTTCAAGCAACTGTCTCCTTGAGTGACCTCTTTTTTGTTTTCACTTCTCTGCTCTGCTGTTAGGGTGTTGAAGATGGCAGTGTGGATCCAGGCCCAGCAGCTCCAGGGAGATGCTCTCCACCAGATGCAATCTCTCTACGGTCAGCACTTTCCCATCGAAGTGCGACATTATCTGTCGCAGTGGATCGAGAGCCAACTCTGGTGAGTCACCAAACCGAGTGAGGCGGTGACTTTTTAATCCATGTTGTCTGGAGCAGAGCATTGAAAGCCACATTGCAGCTTCGTAAAAGAGCCTTCGCCATACTCTTCCTAAAAACGATTTCCCAAACTTCCGTTTTTGTCTTTACGATGTTTCATGACGCACCGTGAAACATGAGGTCACATTGAAATGTTCATTCCCTGAAGCCACTTTGACTTGGGAGCAATTTTGTATCATGTGTAAGCGCACAAATAAAGTATTGAGAAATCACTCCCGAGAAGACAGAAAGGTCTTGTTTGGCTTTGAGGTGGTGTTTTTAAGGTCAGTTGTGCCACTTCCTTCTGAGAACTTGTCCTAAAGAATTTCTTTTACTTCGGTTAGGGACAACATGGACTTGGAGAACCCGCAAGAGGAATTCAAGGCCAAACGCTTGTTAGACGGGCTGATCCAGGAGCTGCAAAACAAAGCGGAACACCAGGTGGGCGAGGATGGCTTCTTGCTTAAAATCAAACTGGGACACTACGCCAGCCAACTCAAGGTAAGTCCTGACAACAAATTGTCGTTTTGCCAATAAAATGTCAATTTCTCCTTTGACTTGTTTTTCTAGCAAAACAAGCCGTCGATTTCGACATTCCCCCTTGTTGATGTTTTTCTTTCTTTTTTTTTGGGAAACCACACACACAGAAGCACCAAATGTTTCAGAACAGTTTGTATCCACTGCAAGGAAAAACAACAGGACAATCCAAGTGCAGGGCTTGGTAGTTAGCCAGCGCTGCTATTTATGAGCCGCGCTCTCCAAATTCATTCTTCTCTTGCCTTCCGCTCGCCTCCCGGAAACCAAACTGGGCAAAGGGGGGGATCGCCTTTGCTCAGATTTAGTCTTTTGCAAAAATATCAAAGATGATGTTTGAGTTCAGAGGAAGTAAATCCAAATCTAATTGTCATAGCATGAAGATGTAAAACACCGCCTAGCACTCGTATGCTAACTAGCGCTTAAACGAAGCGCGCCGCTCTTGGGAGACGGCCGTCATTAGGCTCCTCTAATGGGCTCCGGTGCACCGAAGCCACCGACAAGCTCCTTGATGCGTCTAAATTGGCGAGCGGCGAGCGCGGCGGCCACTCGCCTCGTCAGCGGCTAACTAGACCTTAACCACAGCACATGTTCTCCTTGTCTTTCAGAGCACGTATGACAGATGTCCTCTGGAGTTGGTGCGCTGCATCAAGCACATCCTCTACACCGAGCAGCGACTCGTGCGGGAGGCCACCAATGTGAGTGACTGAGTGACTGAGTCGGATTGACTGGGTGACTAAGAACCCATAAGTGTACGGAAACAATTCTGCAAGACATCAAAATGTTTGCAGCAGTTTATTTTTCAATTAGCCAAGTGTGAACGCAGACTGCGAAAGCGTGTCGACATTTATTTTGTCACTTCTGCAATGACCTGGCACGACGCTGCGGCAAAGCGTGCCAATCAAATAGTTTATTTTTTATTGCACGCCGCTGCGAGTTGGGAAAGGCATCGAGCCAGCAGCGCATGAACATCTGATTCTTGCTAACTCCTGGCGGGAATTGATTTCCAGTCACAGCTCGCCTCTTCTATTAGCAAACACGATGCGGACCGATGAGCATTCGAGTTTGCTTGGTCGTTCTCCGGCTGACTGATCAGACTTGGGATTTTACCGTCGCTAGTTCATCCGAGGGTCGGCGCATCCCGTCCATCTCAAATGACATTCATCCAAATGCTATTTCTGTCCATGCATTGGAACAGTGCAGCTCCCCGGTGGGCGGACTGTTGGACAGCATGTCTCAGAAGTACCAGCAGATCAACCAGGCCTTCGAGGAGCTGCGACTGCTCACGCAGGACACGGAAAATGACCTGCGCAAGCTCCAGCACAACCAGGAGTACTTCATCATCCAGTACCAGGAGAGCCTGCGCATCCAGGGTGAGAAAGAAAAGCCCTCACCCTGTCAAGTCAAATGGGTGTTTTTATTTTTTTTGGGGGGGGCGGGGTCACCACTCAATAATTCCAGCATTTTCACTCTTTACTGGAGTGAATGTTCCCCACCATCATAGAGATGTGATTGGAGGAACTCAATGTGGAGACTTTTATTGTGTAAGAGCTCAACGACCTTTCGAAATGCTATTAAAATATGTGTAAAGGAATTATGAGAAACACGAGTTTCCATAATACAGTACACGTAAATGTTTCTGTATGGGAAAAAGAAATATATATATAGAATTCACAGACAATCGTTTTCCAACTAGGTTGAAACGATACCTTGAACCGGACGTGAGCCTTGGCCTTCATCGGAAAAAACGTCAACAAGCGCCGACCGCATTCATCCTTCTTTTATTATAGCCAAAAAGCCTCTTATGAAGTTCTTCTTAGAAATCCATTAATTTTTTTCTCTTTCAAATCTCTACCTCCCTTTTCTAGCTCAGCTATCCAGCCTTGCCACACTGCCCCCTGCTGACCGACAGTTACGAGAGCCCGCCTTGCTGAACAAGAGAGCCACCGTGGAAGCGTGGCTGACAAGGGAGGCCAACACACTACAGAAGTACAGACTGGTATCCACTTGACTCTTCTACCTCGCCTCGCACCGGCGGCTCGCCGACGGGAAAGCCGACACTGTCGTTGTCTTCCAGGACTTGGCGGAGAAGCACCAGAAAACATTGCAGCTGCTGAGGAAACAGCAGACGGTCATCCTGGACGACGAGCTGATCCAGTGGAAGAGACGGCAACAGCTGGCAGGCAACGGTGGCCCGCCAGAGGGGGGCATGGATATCCTGCAGTCGTGGTGAGCTTCCGTTCTGCGACCCCCCCCCCCCGTATGAGAGCCACTGAGGTCGCCGTTTTACGAGCTCCTAATGAACTGCCGCTGAGTTTATGCTCCAAGCTGATTGGCCCCCTAACGAGAGAGACGTCTGAGCACTCGTGTCGCTTTTACTTTAGTCCGCGACTGAAAGAGGACTCAAGTACTTTTGTTTTTGTGTGTGTTTTAGGTGCGAGAAGCTGGCAGAAACAATCTGGCAGAACCGGCAACAGATCCGGAGAGCAGAGCACCTCAGACAACAGCTGCCCATCCCCGGTCCTATCGAAGACCTCCTCAATGAACTCAACAGCACTATCACAGACATCATCTCAGCTTTGGTCACAAGGTAGCTACAAAAATGCAAATAATTTTACCCGGTAACATTCTTTGAAATTTTTCACATGAACTCATTCACTACCATTGACGACTACAGACGTCAAACATCCAAGGCGCATGGTTCAACCCTATTTCTGTGCCCCCCCCCCCCTCTTTTTTGTCAGCACCTTCATTATTGAAAAACAGCCCCCCCAGGTGCTCAAAACCCAAACCAAGTTCGCCGCCACCGTGCGCCTCCTGGTCGGCGGCAAGCTGAACGTGCACATGAACCCACCCCAGGTCAAGGCAACCATCATCAGCGAGCAGCAGGCCAAGGCGCTCTTGAAGAACGAGAACACCAGGAAGTAAGTTTAGAGATGTTTATGTAGGATTTCACTCCATTCACACCTCACAACACAACCATGACTGGAACTCCAACAATGCCTTGGGAGAGTCCACGCAGAATCCACTTTTAGCACCGTTCGCCCGCCATGTTCCACATTCCAAACGCGGCAGGAGTGCGTCAGCAGTTAAATCTGTGAACAATACCGCTGTTATCTTGTCTTTTTTTTTTTTCTTTCATGCGCAAGCACGGAAAAAGAAAAAAATGCTATTAAGTATTTTATGCTGGGGAAAAAAAATTGCTGTTGAGAAACTCCTCGACGTTGTTTTCTTCCCTGTAGTGACAGCAGTGGAGAAATTCTGAACAACAACTGCGTGATGGAGTATCACCAAACCACGGGCACACTCAGCGCTCACTTCAGAAACATGGTGAGGGCCCTCGTGCGAGCTATTTAAAGCCGCTAAGGGTTGTCAGCGCATCTCCCCAAATAGCCACCAGGGTCGTTTTTATTTATTCCCTCAAATATCAGGGCATCTATTTGTTTGAGTGGATGAAAAGTATAGATAGAAAGGGACGTTTGTCTCCGTTTTCCTTTCGCTGTTTCATGAGGATGCTAAATGTACAGACTGCTGTAATGAGCACCAAAAGATGGATGTGCTCTTATGTATCTTGCTGGAAGCAGCCATTTGTGCTTTGATTTACACGATGACTCATGGCTGTGTTTGTCGAATGCACGTACAGTCCTTGAAAAGGATTAAGCGGTCGGACAGGAGAGGAGCCGAGTCGGTCACGGAAGAGAAGTTCACCATTCTTTTTGAGTCCCAGTTCAGCGTCGGAGGAAATGAGCTCGTCTTCCAAGTGAAGGTGAGAGAACACAAATCATTTAAATAAATAACATCTTTTGTACTGCCTTGACCGACAGCATAAAAATTGTCTGTCCATATGTGATGCTGCACTGTTTGTGTTTGAATATCAGTTGCTGAATGGATTCAATGCTAATTCGGCAAGCCCTTCTATAGCGTTTTTCATTGCGTGCTAGCATTGAGCTAGCAGACCATCGATTTTGGGGTTTGATCCAGATTGAAGAAAAACCTTGTTGTTGGTTTTGTTGATGTCCCCGTAGACGTTATCGCTGCCTGTTGTGGTGATAGTCCACGGGAGCCAAGATAATAATGCCACGGCGACGGTGCTGTGGGACAACGCTTTTGCCGAGCCTGTGAGTAAACCTTTTTGATATCTATTGTTAACCAGCGCCGCTATTTGCTCATGTACAATTCAGCAACTTCTTTTTTTTTTTTTTTTTACTTCAAGCCACGTCCTCACAAGAATCAATGCAGTCGATCAATGCCAGCTTTTGTAGTTTTAAGCAAAAGGCGGGTTGGTGAAAATCAGAAAACCTTCTGCTATCAATCCAACTTTAAAGCTCGCTCATGACCCGGGTAACGCTCAGCGGTCGGCGGCAGGGGTGGGGGGGTTGGGCGCTTCACAAAAACATCAGCAGCAGCAGCATGGGCGCCTTAGGGAAGATTTTCAGATCTGCCTCGGCACAGCGAGCGTCTACATTTCACACGCTGTCGATAACCATAGCCTGCTGTGCGCAGTGGCGTGTAACGCCATGACTCATCTCTAATGGCAAGGCTTCAAACCTTCGTCGGGGTCAAAATGTTGTGGCGACCGTTTCAATTAAAAAAAAAAAAAGTTTTCTTTTAAGTTCATTATTAATTTTAGAATTAGTTGTTTTTTTTCCCAAGTATTTCAATGGAACTAAAATATTGCGTAATAACAAGACTCTGTTGTCCTCAGGGCCGCGTGCCTTTCCTGGTCCCGGACAAGGTGCTCTGGCCTCAGCTGTGCGAAGCCATTAACATGAAATACAAGGCGGAGGTGCAGAGCAACCGCGGACTCTCTGAGGAGAACCTGGTCTTCCTCGCCCAGAAGGCTTTCGGCAGCTGCAGCACCAGCATCGAAGACGATCGCAATATGACCATGACCTGGTCACAGTTTAACAGAGTCAGTTTCCTTGTGATTCCGCCGCAATACAAAGACTTGTTGTGTTCTCCGCTCCCGCAGGGATTTTTTTTTTTTCCCCCTTCCCACAGCCCGGAATTACTGAGCCATTTGCGAAGCCTGCTTGTTTACCATTGAGTGATGCTTAGCAACTCTGTAGTACAATTCCACACTCCAGTCATGTAAAATGAGCTTCGTTGTCATCATAATGGCTGTTGGGTGAAAAGATGGTGGCTCGTTTTCTGTGTGACAAAGCGGCCAACACAATATGGCAATTACAGCTCGTTCGGTTTCGGCGGCACGGCGTGGCAAAGGAAGGCTTCATGTTGTCTTCTGCTCCTCAGGAAAGTCTGCCTGGCAGGAACTTCACGTTTTGGCAGTGGTTTGACGGCGTGATGGAGCTAACCAAGAAGCATCTCAAGCCGCACTGGAATGACGGGTGAGCGTGTTTTCTCAGTGTGGAGCCCGCAGAAAAAAAAAAAAGCAGCATGTTCCTGACTATAGTTTTTGTCTGCCTCCTCCATGGCAACCGGCGTACGCGCAAACAATAAAGGTACGGAGCTGTGCACGGCTAACGCTTTCTCCTTTCTCTTTTAAGCGCCATACTGGGCTTTGTAAACAAGCAGCAGGCTCAAGACATGCTGATGTCCAAACCCAACGGCACTTTCCTCCTGCGCTTTAGCGACTCTGAGATCGGAGGGGTCACCATCGCCTGGGTGGCCGAAAACCCCAACAAAGCAGGTATGAGGGCCGCTCAAGATCGCACAACCACTTTCAATCCACTGACTGGTCTTGCTTCTAGAGGGAATTATAATTATAATAATGGATTTTATTTATAACGCACTTTATATTTGATGGCATATTGCTATTGTACTGCCTGCGGTAGAACTCAAAAGGCATTTGCCAGCCGCCACTTAATTCATTTTGCTCCAATTATGTTGCTGCCTTTACAGGCTGCTGCAAAAAATTAACTGGAGATGCAATTAGCCGTAAACGCCATTGACGCTAAAGTACCGTACTCGCCGATATGGACTGCATTAGAAAATCCATTGAAATAAAATCATCTCTGGTCCATTTTCCAGGCGAGAGAATGGTGTGGAACCTCATGCCCTACACAACCAAAGACTTTACCATTCGCTCTCTGGCCGACCGCATCAGCGATCTCAACCACCTCCTCTTCCTCTACCCCGACAGGCCCAAGGACGACGTCTTCTCCAAGTATTACACCCCTCCCCTCTGTAAGTTTCTGCCGTGGTAGCTTCTTCCTTTGTTTCTCCTTTCTACGTTTTTGACGCCGCTTCTCCGTTCCCTGTGCAGCCAAGGCGGTGGACGGCTACGTGAAGCCGCAAATCAAACAAGTGGTGCCTGAGTGAGTTGTCCTCTTCCATTTCCGTTCGTCATCGGCTATTTGATCTTGCATTACAGATCAGCAATTACAGTCAGAGGAGGCCAATTAATGATGCCGAGGGGCTCCTGAGCGAGCGTGCTCTCCGCTCATCATTACAGTTAGCCTCGTTAGCCGCCGAGCGACGCTCTGGCTTGGCTACGGCCGCTGCTTTGCCGTAATGATGCAGCGGGGCGCGGAACTCACGCTGTGGTGAGTTGCTTAGACGACCGCTAAGAATCACGTGCGCGCGTGTTTTTCCACAGGTTTACAACGGCCAATCCCGATCCAACGAGCGGTAACGCCACCTACATGGATCACAGCGCCTCTCCGGCTCCCGTCAGTCACCCTCACGCTTACGGCTTGTACCCACCCATGTGAGTTACTGCGCCGCGTTATTGATAAATTGTCGATTAATTGATTTTTCTATCAATATTTTTCAATTACCAATATCACCCAGGAGTGAACCCATGTTGGACGCTGACGGAGATTTCGACCTGGACGACACCATAGACGTGGCGCGCCACGTGGAGGAGCTGCTACGACGGCCTGTGGAGAGCCACTGGGGCGGCCAGCAGTCGTGACCGAGCTAGCGAGCGAGCAACCGGCTCATGGTTTCAATTCCAATCATCTCATCTGTTTTGCCCTCTCCCTCCATTGCTATAATGTGAAATGTTCATAACGGTTGTGGTTTTATTTTATTGTGTCGGCGTGAGAGAGCATGTGACTCTTCTTCTTTCAAGTTTTTTTTGTGTCCATAAGTATTTGTACAAGATTGCAATGTAAAACAAAAGGCAGACAGTGTTATATAGTATTGGTTAAAAAACAACAACAACACAATAGTGTTCAATTGTCAATGTGCATGCGTTCACTTGATTTTAACATGCTATTGTATGAAAAAAAAATTATGTTTTTAATGAATGTTGTCTGAATGTTGACAAAAAAAGCTGGAACATTACTCAAAAACCTCTGGTTACAGCAAACACTCGCACATACAAAAAAGTGGTGACACGCTCAGCGGATGATGGAACCTCGCCGGGTGCACCTTGGCACCTTTGTCTGATGCTTTTCAAAAATGCTGCCTGCTTGTTCTCTCAGGTTACCCCCCACCCTCCCACCTTCTCATCGGTCCTGCCTTGCCTTCGCCCACGTCTCACCCTAACCCTAACCCACCGTGTTTTAACCCAACGTGTAAACGGTCACGACGCAATCATGGCACCAAGTCCATCGGTGGCTGAAGGACATAAGTAGCCTCATCCTCAGGAATGCATTGTTCTGGTCACAACAGATGTATGTGAATATAGATTACATTATGTGTAACAACGCCGCCCCTTCCCCTTCCCGTCACAAACACACATTGTTGGATCTTTGTGTAATTTTCTTTTCTCAATCTGAGTTGTTTGTACGCTTGGTGTTGTCGTCTTCTGTCGCTGTGCTTTGGAGGCCTTTCCAAAAAGAGAAAAAAAACAACAGAACAGCTGTCATTGGCAGTGAAGTGACAATTGAAAGAAAGAAAAAAAAAAGAACTATCGCTTATAAATAAACGCTCTATTTTTTAAGTTTAAACTTTAGTGTGGTGGCTCGGATGAAACAGTTTTCACTAAGTTGGGTAAAAATATCTAGTTGTGTATGTAATTATATGTATTCATTGTGTATGTCTGAGGAAAGCCCCTTTTCTTCAAAATCAAATAATTGCCTTTCGAAACAGATCAACCATAAGTCGGTGAGCACATTTTTAAATAGTAATTTACAAGAGGCCATGAGAACGAACATTTGGTTGGCTATTTTAGATGACTTACTATTGTAAATATTGTCTAATTCTAGAATTTGTTTTTTGTTATTGCTGTATTTTGACGCAAATATACTGCTTCCTGTAAAAATGTTTAATGCCCTTTTTCAGTGTTTAATTGGCATAGAACACGTAAGTAGCTTCACACTGAAGTCCTCTGCTGCCCTCTAACGGTCAAATGATATATATTTGGGGGGTTTCCTTCACTCTTTAGATTTGCGCCTCTTCCGTTTTACCACTAAGTGTCAGTAAAACACAGTTAATCAAACTGATGGAGCAAAAATTGGACCGACTCCCTACTTGGTTTAATTTTACGCATTTTTCTGGGTCAAATTGTGTATATTGTTTTATGAAACAACTCAAAGTGATTCCTGGGTCGGTCCAATTTTCTACCCCACAAATTGTAAGTCAAATTGAAGACAAGTAGTGGATCAATTGTTGACCCCTTTTTTTTTTCCCCCAAATTAAACCAGCACTGCGCCGATAAATCCTTGCATGACCCTGTGACCCCGTCGCTCCCTCCCTCTGCTTCTCTTTGGATGCCAGTTGGGATTAGCAGGTGATCGATAGGCACCTGTCATCAATACATGCCAGCTGAGGGAGGAGAAGAAAGACAAGAAGGGGAGGAGGGCCCATTAGATGGCAGTCTGAGAAGATCCTCCCGATGAGAGTTCGACAGCGGGAGTGGCGCCGGCTGGCAGGCATCCGCTACAGGAAGCGACTGCAAACCTCAAACTGTTGGAAAACTTAAAAAAATATTTTATTATGCTGCTGACTCAGCGCAAACTCCTTTGTGGTTCGAACCAGATGATTTCTTAGGCGGTGAAACCGAGATGCTGTTATAACCTAAACTTAAATACTATTTCTACTTTTGTGATGAAAAAGCCAAAGATTTTGAAACTTGCGTGTTAAAGGGGACATCTCATGACTTTAAAGTGCGGCATTTAGTGGCTGAGCTTTTAAAAGCACAACACTTGCGTAAATAATTTCTGACCATGCATAATGCATGAGTCAAGAAAGAGAGTGGCAGAGTCTGCTTCTTCCTGTCCCAGAGCACACACAAAAAATAATTCTCGTCACGTGACCTGACGTCTCTTCATTCATTGCGGCGCGTTTATATTGTTGAGCCTACACATGGATTCACTTATCACCATCGAGGCCTGCATCCTGCCTCGGGGGAAAACCTGGCAAAGCGACCTTTGACCCGCTAAATATCCGCCCCGCCCTTCCAGTCGATAAGTCTGACCTTTAAAGCGTAATTAGCACGACTGATTACAATAAGTCGTGGTTGTGTCTTGATTTTTTTTTTTCTCTAAGTCCTGGAAATTTAAGTGACGATGCAATTGTGTTGCAGCTATGGCAGCGGACAAAAATATTGGGATATGGATTGCTGCAATAATCCAGAATGCTTTTACTTTTGGACAACTTCCAGCATTTTATTTTTAAATACACAATTCTGTCCTCCTAAATAAGTACAGATTGTGGATACTTTTCACCTCTGGAAAACTAAAAGTCCAATTCCAATTCCGTTCCACCATTGATCATTTGTCAAGAATTTTAAACAGTTCATGGAGCTGCTTTACTTTGCTTGGTAAGGATGGTGCGTGCCTACGTCGACGGGCACGCGCGGCACCGTGCTCGCGTCGCGCTCGTGCCCGCGCAGTCTTGAATTTGTCCCGCGGATGCACGCCAGTTGTGTGCAGTGTATGTTGGTCCAAACGACAAGACTGTGCCGGTTCGGTACGAGCACAAGTGGAGTAGTAGCACAGCCCATAGGGACCAGAAGGTTCGGAAGCCGGACCGCTTCCGAGTTGCGGGCTTGTCGCAGTGAAGGAGCGAAGAAGCGGGGGGCACCGGCCGGCCGGCTCCCTGTTTCGGGCACCAGGCGAAGTCCGAGTCGCCTTTTTGTGGATTAAAAAACAGAAATGGGCTGCTGCCGCAAAACCGTGGAGGTGTTGCTGTTGCTGCTTCTGTGAACCATGGCGGGGCTCCACGCTTCTTCGGATCCATCGGGACATTTTCTGGACTTGAGCCGGTCGACGCAAGCCTCCGCCGCTGCAGGGTTCGGCGGCGGTGGAGGCGGGGCCACCCGGCCCTACTTGGAGGTGTCGGCCGACGCTGCCCGGAGCTTCGGAGCCGATGGAGTGTACAGCAACGGCCGGTACCGGGAACTGAGCAGCCCGACGGTAGGCGTTCGCAGCCGGGATCCGTCCACGGAGAGGAGCCAGGGAGGAGCGAACACACCTTGCGGCATCATGAAGGTTGGTTGGCTCAAATGAAGTCTCAAGGTGACACCAGCTAGCATGAGTGTTGCTGCGGTCCAGTTGCAGAAGGAACCACATTGGTGAGAGGAGCCAAATAGAATAGAATAATTACTTGGTGGAAAATAAGCACTCCGTTCTTGAATAACGAGTGCGTAACCTGTTTTATTTATTCCATAAATAGTGCATGAACGTCAAATAGAACAAAATTCACTTTAGAGTTTAAAAAAATAAAGAAATGGTCTTCAATCAACTTTCTTTGGTTACTCAAGTGAAACGGAACACCAGGCAGACTCTTTCAATTATGTAATTAAAAGTAATGTGATTCCTTTGCACTTTGACATGCGGTTACATTTATCAGCAATGTTGACATCTCTTTCCTTAATCCAAAATGTGAGTTGCTGTTTATGATTTGTGCTTTGCTTTTTCACTCTGCTCCTTTTGAATGCGTGCAAGCCTTTCTGTAGTGGGAATGGCACAGACTTCAAAACTTCATTTTGTATTCGCGTGCTGCGGTCGACCCTGCTGGTTTTATTCCTCTGAGTATAACATCTTGCAACATCTTTTTTAAGTTTCTCAAGCTCCAAGTGGGAATCTTGCACTCTGATATTGTCGACATTTTGGACACTGCGCGTGACGGAAGCTGCTATTTTCCACAGCCCATCCGTTAATTTGCATATTTTTACTACACTTTCAAAAGGTTGATTACGTGTACTGCGTGTGGTCATGTGACTACCCGGCTCCGTTTGATTGGTCAAAAGGAATTAAATGTCCGTCGTAGTTCCGTCGGTGGTTCGTCAATGTAACTGAGCTAAAGTAGCCTTACTCTTTAACAAAAATACTAAAGTCAAGTACGTGGATTAAAACTACTCTGACTATAAGTCATCACAGTGCATTATTTTCCGTACTGACCATTATTTATTGTTGTCCAATAAAGCTGTGCACATTAGAAAAGTGGAGTCCAATAAAGCTTGATGTGCCGAGAGCTTTTTCATTAGAACTGTGATTTCCTTTTAATTGGTTGTTGTGGAGTGATTGCTATTCAAGCATGTCTCGTACTTTGTCATCGTGAGGATCTTTTTCACCTAAGTCTATGTAAAGAGGAGCAAACAGAATCCAATTTTTGTACGAGGGCTGGTTCTCGGGAGGACCCATTAAAGTTTTGGTGAGAAGCAGATTTGCATAATGTATCTAGGGGTGTATACTGGCTGTTGGTTGAGGATCATTAACTTGATGTGGTCCAAAAATAAGCAGAGAGCGGCAAAAAGACTGCAATGACGAGTCAGCGTCCTTCTAAGTACAACGCCGCTCTTGTATTCCGGCCCACTCTGATCAGAGTTTGTTCTGCAGCGGCCGACGCTCACTTCTTAGATAGACTCATAATTGGGTTCTCGTGGTGACAGCTCTCGCGCCCTCCAACAAACATGTTTGGGCAAAAACATCAGCATGCGCAACGTGCCACTGCCGCTCCAATGTCGCCAACTCACCCGACTTTTAACATGGCTAATAAAATCTGCATAAATTTAAAGTCATTGTTTTGTTAAGATCTGCATGATTGAGTTCAGACATTGCGTCCGTCTGAATCGCGGCCCCGTTATGTAATGCCGACAGTGGGCGGCGATTCCAGACTGGTTTCCGGCGACCGATTCCGAGCACATCCCGGCACACAAACTACTAATTTAGTGATGACAGCATCGCCCTCAGAATGTCCCAAAATCATCAAGCGGCCACGTCTCATTTCTCCGCCCTTCTTCTTCCTTCCTCCCGGTTAAAGCCGGAATTCCCACAGTTCCCCCAGCTCCAAAGAGATGGAAGAAGTGTGCAATCCAGCCTCACCCCATTAGGAACCTAGATCAATAATGATCTCACGGTTATCGTCTTTCCCCGTCTGAGGTCGTATCTTCCGTCTTGCCTCCCTTGCGCGGGAGTGCATACGACTCATACTTCACATTCATGACCTCATCTGATGGGCTGGAGCCCAAATGTGTATAGTCATCATGTGAGGAACATACTTGGATGCTTAGTAAGAGCACTGACAGAGTGAATCAGGTCAAAAGGACGCATGGCTTGCCTCAGATTGGAGGTGACTCTTTCAGAAATCACATGCCGGAGTTTGACTTCGCCGGAAAAAGACATCTGTTGTCGAATGTGATAAGTGGCAAACAATGGCAGTTTTTGGAAAGACGGGATTTGGAACATTGTGTCCCTCCCGCATGACTTGCGTCCAATCCTAACTCTGTAATTGATTACATAGCGTATAATAATATCAGATGATGAGAATTGGAAAGAGCATCGATCCACGCATCACTTGGTCTATCACGGGGGTTCCTTGGGAAAAGGAGCTCTTTACCTGAATTTTAATTTCAGCTAATGGAACCCGCAAGGAAGGTACATATTTTTAGAAAACACGCCTTGGCACAGCAGTTGGAGATTTCGTAGATTAAGTCATTAGATTGTGGCTATTTGGAGGCCCGGCTCCCTATTTTAACTCGACCTTCGATGCAGTTAAATTGTCCTCAAGAAGGGTTATAATTAGTATCGTGGGATTGCTAAACACTGCTAGCTTAATCCTTCCTTGTCTTTTATTCCCTTAGAGGATCATGACTTGACATTGAACTGATTATTTTAGGTGTCAAATTGTGACGCAGTCAGAGAGGTTCGGTCAGACACCAATCTGATGAAAAGTGACGAGCACTTGGGTTTGATTGGAAGATGACTTTGGGATAGCCTTGACTGTTCCCGGATAGTATTTTGTCATTGAATGATTCCTCTTTGATTTTATCCGCTCGAGATAGTTTTGATGACTGCGGACAAGACCAACAAGGTTGTGATGGATGAGAACGACAATCTGCCGTTCCACCTGGCTTCTCTGCGGCTTGTTTTTTACTGCTCTTCAAACATACGGCACTTGTATTCACTGCCTTTATTTTTCCTGGGTATTTTATTGAGCGCCGAGCGACTGGCGGGGAAACGAAACTGTGCTTTAAAGCCAACGACCTGTGACCGAAGTTGAAATAACTTGCGTCCATCAAAACCAGTTCCACGGAATGAAAAGATTGAATGATTGGCTCTAAAAAAAAAAAGAAAATATCAATACACTATTGGTCTAAAGCAGCTAATTCAGTAATGCGGTGCATCAAGGTTGGATCATTTACGTTCACGCTCTTCGTCACAATTGTAACACTTCAGGAGCTATCATTGAATAATTCAGTCTTGCCGTTATAAACAGAACCTCTTCTGTTCTGTCGGTCTAGCGACAAGCGTAGCGTGTCATTCTGACTGACGGATCAAAATGGAGAGTGTGGGTTAAGAGCGTGACAAATGAGCGCGGACGGGTCGTGTATGCGTGTGGTCGAGTCGGAGTCACGGTGGCTGCAGGAAGTGATGTCAGCGAAGGAAATTGGATGCGCGAGACCTTCGGCGCCGCTAGAGTCGAAATTATGGGATCTATTAATGGCCTGAGAATTTTATAGGAAGGAAGGAAACCGTGCGAGTGACATGCTTGTTTGGATTTATGCCTTAGCGGGTCAGAAGTGAGAGCCGACTCATAGAAGATTCTAAAGAACAGTCGTCCTTTGGAAGAAGTGATCTTCTGACAGGGACAGCTTGTGTGTAGCGCATGGGGTTTGCAGCCAGCTGCTCCCACCCCCCTCCCCTGACGCTGAATCTCACATTGTCGCAGCGTCGCATCATTTCCGTACTGGGGGCCAGTTTGACTCCCTTGGAGAAAAATCCATGCAAATCACAGCCAGGCCCGCGTTGGCACCACCGGTCGTGTATGTAAATGTATCGACGAGCGACACGTGCGCAAACTTGGCGAGGAATTCGCAGATGGCGCCATTTGTCTTGTTTGCCACGCAGATGGCCCGGGCGACAACGACAAACTGCTTTTCGTGGATGCGATGGAATTGTCGGGTTTTGCAAATGTCATCATTGACCTCCATCAAGCTAGCAAACGAACCAAATGAAGCAATCAACGATGATTCCAATGAAGTCTGGCACAGATTCTTAGCTTTAAAGGTCTTGTGTTCAGAATAGTCCAGGTGTAAGTTGCCCTCAGGCTCTCAGACATAATTCAGGATTTCCTCTTCCACACAACTGGGACGTTGTCCCACAAAAAAATGAAAACAGCAAAGCTGAAATGTCCCCGAAGCGGAGGCTGCTCATACCACGCAGTAGGTAACATGCGCGAGCATGTCGCTTAAACATTCCATCGACGCTCGCGCCAGTCAGTCTTGAGAATATCTTAAATATGTGTTGGGGCTTTGGCGGATTAGGGAGTGCCGGGAGGAGGGGTGATGGTGGTCGCTTGGAAGGCAGCGTGATGTCTTCCAGGCTTTCAGCTCCAGACTCCAAATCACTTTTTGTTTTGTTGTGAAATGTGCGGTAAGTGTGTATTGGGGAATGTTTAAACCCTACTTGATTTTTTTGTTATTGAAGTAAGTTGAACTAATCGACACCAAGTTGGGTGGGCACGGCTGAGAATTCTCAAGGACCCTTACTGAAAAATAATATGAGACTTTTTTTACGGGTGGAAACCTCGACACTTTAATTAGATTCATTTTCCACTTATTTTGAAGACCTTTTAAAGAGACGGCGTGAGAATAAACGGCAGGAAATAAATTTGGGGATCATCACGATGACGAGCGGGTCTCGAGGAAGAATGAAAAATACAACAAAAAAAGCTTAGAAGGAAGTGAGAGTGGGGAAGGATGGCGGCGGGTACATTTTGCATGTCCTTGCGTCAAGCTGTCCTGGCGTAACCTGCCAATGGCCGTTTTTGTCATGTTCGCTCGCCAATTCCTTCTTATTAAGCTCTAATCAAAATTTCCCATCACTTCCCAATAGTCCACTCCAGTCACGTTAGGCCGCATGGCGACGTGTTCGTGCTCAAGCGCTCTATCAATACAGCATGTCGCAGTTTGACCCCATCCCGCGAGAGGATCAACGGCCGCTCTGACACAACGTATGCGCCAATCACACCGAGGCGTGTCCCGGCCATCACAACTCTTGTCGGTCCAAATCAATATCGTACGGTCAGGGGAGGGGAGGCTGGAGGTTGCAAGATGCTTTTGACTGATAGCTGCCTTGCCGCTTCCTTGCATCACTTATGTGGCGTTGACGGCGGGAAATTGGATCGGCTCTCCTCGCCGGCTGGAAGTGGATTTTGATAAATGACGGCTGTGCAAAGACGAGGGAGAATGAGGACAAACTCAAAGCATATGTGAACGCTTTGGCTGGTTAAACCCTGGATGGTTCACTTCCTAAAAACATGTTGGCATAACATACCCTTACATGGAAGAATCATAACACAGCTTGCATTCTTATTTCAATGTACATCGACTTAACCTTACTTCCCTCCATCTCTGCAAAAACAATAACAACCCCCACTTGCTCGACTCTCCTCCATCCCTTTTTTTTTTTTGTTATTCATTCCATTTGCTATCCCCTGCCTTGTTTTTGCAAACGAGTGGGCGGATCATCCAAAGTGTCAGCGCTGTGCAAAGACGCAAATGAAGACCGTGAGTGTCTCCGAAGGCTGCAGCGTTAAGTGGCGGCTGTAATTGGGGCTGCACCTCCGGGGGGGGGGGGATGTCCATGTGCATGCTTAGTCCCATATCTTAAGCAACAAAACCCCACGCACACATAAGCATTCTCCTCACGGACACAAACTATGTCAACAAACGCAGGCGAACGGGGAGTCGCGCACCTGTTTTTCCCCGACACACTCGAACACGCATCTACACGCTCAGCCACATCTGCAAAGCTTGAGGGGGGCCTCGCCGAGCGCGGCATGAGGCGAGAGTGAAAACACTGTGAATACTAATCATCGGGCCATGAGGCGACGGCCTTGAGTGACGTGCGGTAGACAGACCTTGAGCGGGCTTCTCATCTGCATGCCACTTTGTGTTTTTGTCACCGAATGTTCCTCGCCATTCATACACAAGGTCGTTGCACGTAGTTCTGGGTATCAACAATAAGAAAAGACAGAGGAGAATAGAATCCGGATTTCAAAGGTTTTACGTTGCTTTCGTTTTTCTCTGCAGCCGTATAATATTTTGTCAATGGAGGCAGGGGGCGGGGCTTATGTTTTGGGGCTGCTTTGCTACTCTGGCACGGGATATTTTGAGATCAAATCAAAAAAGAAATTGCTTAAGATAAATACATTTTCAGACAACAGCAAGTGGCAAAATGCGATTAGGATATGACAAAGAATGAAGTAATTAAATCAATTATCAACTAAATATTACTACTATAAGTGGCAAAATAATAGTGACGTGGTTGTCCCAATGAAACTCGCTCCTTGCGTGTTCTATAAATAAACAGCCCGCATGTTTCAACAAAACCTCAATCTACTGTCCTTACTTTGGCTCTTTTGTTCCCAACGCTGAGATATTCTTACTATCCCCGCTCGCAATCGCAGATGTGTCACTTTCAAGAACAAAAGAGGAATCACAACGTTATTTTTTGACTATTTTTAACTATTTATTTTTCCCAATATGCCCGGTATTTTATTTATGCATTTCATATTTTAAACAGAAAACAAATGCACTGGTAAAAATAAAAAATGTGTTGTCTTCAAAGCTTCACCTGTGTCGACCGGGTATGTCCTGAAAAAGGTCCACCTTTGCAATGCCCACGTTCCTCCTCCTCCCACCTCATCACGTTCCCATCAGGCCTCTCTACATTTTCACGCCGTTCGTGCAGAACTAAAGCGGGGATGAGTCACTTTGCAGTGGCACTCACGTAGCTGTCCTTCAGACCACCTCTGCACACAGACATACACAATAACAACTCTGGACTGACTGCTTGCTTGCATGAGGCTCAATGCTGGATTCATGTTTCTTTCAGGAGCTCATCATTATCATTCAAAACTACAGAAAATTCCCCAGAGAGGTTTTTTTTTTTTTTTTTCTCTTGTTTTGTATATTCCGTATGTAAAAATTCTGTCTGCGCCCTTGGCGAGTGATAATCACAGCATGTTCCGATATCGCCTATCGGGTTAGTCTTGTGTTTTATTCAACTGCCCTTGAACCAGGAGAATAAATAAAAAATTGCGTCAATGTATATTAAGTAGAAATGCTGCAGATGCTTCCTTTCGTGCAACCTAATGAATATGTTGTGATCCAATAAGGGGTGCTGTATAAAAATTCTCACCCTGGGGATTCCCCCAAAATCAAGGCTGCTTGCTGTTTGTTGTCCAGAAAAGTCAGGGAACTGAAATTATTTAAGGTATGACCCATCAATAATTAATAAATAAAAGAAAAAAGAAATATATTAAAAAAAATAAAGATTTTAAAAATTAAACAATATATATAAATAAATTAATTAATAGATAAATTAACTTTACACCTTAGTCAATAAATGGATCCCAGAGTTCAAAGTGAACATGGTGCATCAGCATTTAGCTGCGATGCTGCAAGTAACTGGAATGAGACACAAACAGAACTATAGTTTGTAGTGTAAATGCTTTTGAAACCAGATTTAAAACTGCGCCCCCCCCCCAGAAAAAAACCTGTTCTTTGAGAACAATTCTATTATCATATATTCATGTAGATTCTTTGAGTCATTTTAGTGTGTGATGTCTGTTTAAAAACTTCTCTTTGCTGGCATAATCACTTGCAAACTACCTGATGAGTTCCGCGGCACTTCTTTTAAAGCCCCCACCCCCCTCCTCCCCTCCCATCTGTCCTTATCATTTAATGAGCCTATCTGCAGCACACACGCATTCTTGCGTCCATCTTGGTCTCGCAATCTCGCCCCGTTATCGGTGGCAGCCGGCTTATGTGAATCAAGGTAAATGCGGAATGCAAGCCGCCTGAAAAAAGGTCGCCGCCGATGAATTTCAATTAGCGGTGCCGCCGCCTGCAAATGGCAGCCGCTTGTAATCTGGGTCCAAGGATATCAGTGTTTTGATTGACAGTTTTATTTTGTGGAGAAATAAGAAAATGGCGCTAATGTGGCAGCTGCTTGGGAGGCAAATGTAAAATCAATAAAACGGAGTGCAGTTATTATTTTCGCTTCGGCTGCGAGTGCGGAAACGTCTTCCTGCAACATTTGCACACCGCTGATAATCTTAAAGGATTATGATGCTCCCAGTTGCTGTTTTTGTTCTCTCGTTCGCTAATCAGATTATCTGGCAATCATTTGTCCGAGTTAAGGTTACGTTCCGGGTCAGCGCCTAATTAGTAATGAAGAATAGAGAGGTGAACATACGACTGCACGGCAATTCAGAATAAAAAAAAATAAAAAAAATCAGCACGTGACAGACTGAAGGTAGAGCAGTTTGAGATCACTTTAGTGGGAAAAGATTTATCATCTCTGCAACAGAATTGCAGGAGTATTGATTTTTGGTTTTTTCCTCCACTCCGTGTGTAACATACCGAAGGTGTTCTATGCTACACGCTGACCTTTTGTTCTGAGCAGAATTAGGATGTTGTTGTTTTGAAATATTAGCTGTATTACGTCTCAGTTTTGTAGCATTGTTCTCGTGGACTAAAAAATGAATAATCCAATTGTTGAAGACATTCCATCTTGAAAACAAGTGCTTGTTACATACTGTTTTTCTAGTTTTATCAAGTAGATCTTCATGTGTGCTCCTGGCTATGATGGAAGCGCGGCTTAATGCTAATAGCGCTAATCTTTCATGACATTCCGTACAAACAGTTGGTTCTTTATAATCTTCAGCCTATGCCCGGTAAATAGAACATGTTCAAACAAGGCTTTACACTGCAATGTAAAAATAAAAATCTTCCTGGATCGGTTCGTGGCACCATTTGGGCCAGTTAGGTCAAGAAAATAAAGAAATAAAATCGGGTCACATTAGCCCAAGAGGCAGGTCAGCCCTGGGCGCCAGATGGCCAGTTCAGCCTTGACCACAGGAACTCGATGCACTCGCTAGGTGACACGTATATTTACAGGAAAGACTCCCTAATTAGCCCCTCCGGACCTTCTGTTCGCAGTAGTAGGCACGCTTTAGATAACGCAAATATTTTCAGGACACTTTTGTGAATTCCACAGTTGCCTTGTTGATGAAATACATCTTAGAATTGAGCAGTTAATGCTAAGGTCGGACGCCATTAGCGCTGCTTTGCTCGTTTATGAAGCACATGGCAGGGCCGGTTCTCCCGAAAGACGTTTGACATGCTTGGCCTTGGCATTTTCTTGCATCTGGGTCACCTTCCGGCATGGCAAAGACATCCGTGCATGTGTCATTCTCTACTTAACATCTCCTCTTCTTGCTGCTCATTTCTCTCTCTCTCTCTCTCTCTCTCTCTCTCAAGGACTCCCCCTCTTTTCCGAGCAGAGGACCTAAAAATAGGAAGCATTGTTCTTCCTGTTGTTTTTTCTTCCGGCAAACATGACGATTCAACCTCCCACCGCGAGATCCATCAGTCAATCCGAGGACTCTCGGATCCCGAATGTATTCTCCGCCGCGGTGGAGATGAACTCCAAGATCATGTTGACCTCCAGAGCGAAGCACTTTGCACTCTTGTCCTCCCCTGTCCTTAGTCCATTTATACAAGAGCTTCCTCGCATGTCCTACATTTGTGTCCACCCCTGGGAGGAAAGAAAATAACTCTCCTCAGCAGTAATTCAACCTACTTCCACACAACTCCTTTGCGTGGCCTTTAAGGGGTCATTTGTTAAGATGGATTTGCATGTTTATTGAATTTGCAACCCGAGTTGTCATATCTCCTTCCGGTCAATTCTCAAAGGTAATGATTAATTCCACGACGTCATTTTCGAATCCCGAAGTCGGGATGACCACAAGTGTTCATTTGTTTTTCGAAAATCGTTCAGCCCAAGCCGTAACCACAATTTTTCATGATGAGCGCACAGTCCTGATGATTATTTAAACAAAGAATAACGAGATGCTTTCGCCTCATCTGGCACAAGTAGGTTCCGCCGGTCGCTCTGCCAACCTCTTGACGAGACGGAAGGCGCCAGGCCAAGGATCGGGCTCACGGTTTTTATTTATAGACCTTGAGTGGGCGTCGCGGACGCAGGCGTGGAATGTTTCAGAGAGGCGAAACGCATCATTGATCAAAGCTCAGACAGCGAGACTTTATTTTTTGCCCAGGGCGAATAATAGCTCGTGTAACAGAGGGTGAGCAACGCCGCCGTTCTCCTTGCCCACACCGCGTCCCGGGCACCCACACAGGTGACCGGGCTCCACTGAACACCTGCCAGTTGGAGCCTCCCTCCACTCTTTGTGCCGTGTTGAATGGCTGCTGCGCTTTGGATGTTTAAAAATACACACATGGTAGGCGTTTGGAGAGTAAATTCACTCGGCGTGAAGCTGAGATAGATTGTGTGGGCTCTGCATAAAAGCGCGAGGTGGACATGTCAATGCATAAGCGACGCGAAGCACGGCTTTACAACATGTACTAAGCCCCTCGACTGTATTTTCATCATATCTTAAAAATCATTTTGGACTCCCGCGTTAATCGAGCTATCGTTGCTGTGTGTTAATGACAACTGTGCCTTTCAGAAAATGCGTAACGTGAAAAGGGTCAAAGGTTTGCATGAATGTCAATCGTGAGATTAAATTTTTTTTAATTAATAAAATATTCTAATTCATTTATGGTGTATTATTAATTAATCGCGTTAATCGATCAAGACAATTAATAATTAATCGCATTAATCTAAATTGCTTAATCTTGCTAGGGGGCGGCACATCTTTTTTGTATTAGTTTAATACAGGGGTGTCAAACTCATTTTTTCGGCGGGCCGCATTGTAGTCATAGCTTCTTTCGGAGGACCATTATGACTGTCAACCCAAATAAATATATGAGCACCTCATATTATATACAGCTACAAAACAAACTGACAAATAACTCGTTTTCGGATCAGACGAGTAAAAACTGGTCATATATTTAAAAAAAAAAAAGATATTAAAAGTAAGACAATTTGCAATTCTAGTAATGACACGAATTTGATGCACAATTTGTCTTCGCGGGCCACATAAAAATGATGTGGCGGCCCGTACCTGGCCCCCGGGCCTTGAGTTTGACACCTGTGGTTTAATTGGTAAAAATAGTGGCATTATGTGTTTCTTTAAAAAAATATCCTGGAGTTTATCAAAGGGGACCTCTAGTTGTTCCACAGTTTTGTAGACTTCTCATTTTGTATCTGGACGGGAGATGTTGTCTTCATTTAAATGTTAATTATGACTTCCTGTGACAAAAGGATAGGCAAGTTGGGATGTCATGCTAGGCCAAAAAAACCACAATGCAAAGCTTTTATTTAAAGGTCACGCTTTGTTTCAAATTCAATACAAGGAGGGAACAAAATACAACGCAAACAATGCACCTTTCATATCAAATCTGTGCTCAACCTCAATATCGGCGATTGATTTATTTGCTTCAATAGGAAGTGAAAATTAGGATGTGTAGTCTCCAGAAGATGTTTCATTTGGATGGTGCTTAGAAAAAATGTAAAAGAGAGAATATAAAAGCCAGCGTGACGAGGACTGCAGTTGCGCCGGCAGTGAATGGTTCTTTTCTTTGCTGCAATGCAGACTGTCAAGGTTTGGCTCGCGAGGCCGCATCGACTCAAGAGAACCGAGGCTGCGGTGTCAAAGAGTCAGATCGACGATATTTAATGGAAAAGCGCTGTTCCACAAACGTTAGCGTGTGTTCAGACTTACAGAATCCCCCTGATGTTTCTCGGGATATTAAAAAACACACACACATTGGTCTTCGTTTAGATAACATTTACGAGTTGCCTTCGTGTCACTTGTAATCTTGCGGCAGCTAGTCGTTTGATTCATCGGGAGCGTCAGGCTCTGTGGCAACGCGACCGGCAGGATGCCATTTTGTCGGTTGTCAGCTTCCTGCTCCTGCCCGGCTGGGCCTCAACTTCCTCTGTCTGCATGTGATATTTGGGGCTTCTCGTGGCTGATGTGTGTGTGCATGGTCAGCGCTAAAGTGTGAGAAATCGGAAGTAGTAATGACAGAGTGAAGAATCCGCAGCGCCGCTCCTGACTCATCCTTTTCATAAAATGGAGACAAAGATGGAAAAAAAAATATTTGAGTGACAGTCAAAAGATGAAGTGGGAGACCAAACAATAATGTGAAAAGATATGCAAAAGAAAGGCTGTGAAAAGCAAGCAGGACAAAAAGCCATGTGGCAACACTTTGATCGACCGTCTTTGAGCTCGTCAACATTTCTGGCAAACATTCAGCGGCCTGTGCCTGGAAAACCATCCGGGAAATTAGGAAAACCACTGTGATAATGAGTGCAGGAGAAAACACAGTTGGACCACAAGGGAGGACTGAGCATTGAGCGGAGGACGTGCGTGTGTGTGTGTGTGTGTGTGTGTGTGTGTGTGCGTGTGTGCATTTTATCAATGCATTTTATTTACCTAAATTGTTTATATGGAATTATTTTATATTGAGTCGGCTCGATTGTGTCTCAAGGCAACCAAAGTAGTCGAAATAGATGCTTAACTTGCAACTACATTGTGACTGTGAACTCTAATTATTTTAGCTTCTTCAAATCTGCATTAGCTACGTGATACTCAATTCCCTTGAAAAGCACTTTATAAAAACAAGCTTTTATTCCAAGTGGTACTTGAAGTGAGTTCGAAATCTTTTCCGCGGCTAATTGCTAGCGCTCGTCTCGTTTGTAAACAGCAGTAAATTTAACGGCGAGCCGATTCCTCATGCGGCTTCTGGGAACCCTGCGGCCTAGAGTTGCTCGTTGTGTTTTAGGGACCACGAGACGCTTTAATTAAGTGGGAGCCCTGACGAGCGAGGAGGCAAATGAGTGACCTTCAAACATCCCCCGCTGAATTAGCGAGATGAGCATCGGCGGGGGGATTACGAGGTGACTCGGGGATAAACAAGTTCCTACTTGTGCTTTGGCGTGTTATAATTCAACATGGCTTTCACGGCTCTAGCTGGCATTGCGACAAAATCCGAGAAGGCCCGGCTGATGAAGACCGCCAGTCGAACTGCTCAGCAACACACCCACGCACGTGCACTCACCTGAAAATAATTGGCCCCACTGCTAATGCAAGGTCACGGGAAAGCAGCGAGGGGAGCGGGACCACAAGCGACAAAGTAGAAATTCTTTGCACTTGAAAAACAACATTAGCTCATAAATATATCAGGCGTCCTCAGGACTGGCGGGCAAAGCGGACATTCGTTTTGACGTTGACGCCGCGACTGTGCTAAGTGGCTAGCGCTGGCGTTTGACAGCTCGATAGCATTGACCTCCATTCTCTCGGCGGGCCGCTAATTAGCAAGATTGCTTGTTGTGTTTTTTTTTCCTTTTACAAGGTGCTCTGGAGGCTTTCCACTTATTAGCTAGGAGCGCGCAGTGCTAACAGCGAGCGGGCGATTTGTATTCCGAGCAAAGGGGCCTAGCGTCAAATAACCTTCCGTATGAAGGTGTAAATGCATTTTCTGTAAAGATAAATAAATAAATGGGCGGGTGTTGAGGCCTGTCCACACGATCCAGTCACACTTTGTTTTTTACACATTTCCTCTGAGACCTTTAACAGATATTCACACATTAGAGACCACAAACATTTTTGGGGATGTGCTGCACAATGGGAGACTGAGATGAGTGAGACCACCATCCATCCATCCATCCATCCATCCATCCATCCATCCATCCATCCATCCATCCATCCATCCATCCATCCATCCATCGTGTCAGCAATCGATCAATCGATTCCACACAATTAACTAACTGAGGACAGTTTAGCCTTTTTTTTTTTTTTATATCCATCTACGATATTTTCACTGCATCTAAACAAATAGTAGAGCGTTCGGTAACAGCTGCAGCAACATATTTGGTGACAGCGCTGAATCACTTAGCGGAGTAACCTCGATGTTTCACTCTATACCAGTGCTTCTCAATTATTTTCTGTTACGCCCCCCCCTAGCAAGAAGAAAACTATTCGCGCCCCCCCTCCCCACCGTGACTATCCTAACTTGTCTTGTAAGTCGTAAAATGTTGCACTGTCGCAAACGTGACAGAAGTAACAATGAGAGCGCCACTGCCCCCTGCTGTAGTAAACGCGCAATTACACTTTATTCTAGTACTGCCAAAAAAAAAGCCTGTTCCCCAGGGTCACACGCGCCCCCCCAGGAATAGCACCGCGCCCCCCTTGGGGGGCGCGCCCCACTATTTGAGAAGCACTGCTCTATACAATTGAGCTGGAGCTGCTTATCTTCTCTGTATTTGTGTCATCTTCAGACAGCCTTTAGATCCACCCCTGTAAATTAAACCTCTTCATGTGTGAAAAATCCAGTATAAACACGCTTAGTCGCCGTAGCCTCTACCGTAAGTGTTAGCTGTGTCTCCTCCTCCGCAAGGGTTTTTCTCCGCAGTGTGATTTAATTTGCTTTATTGGCATTGAGATTGCACAGCATGTCTAAAACATCTAAACAAATCAAGTTATTAAACTCATTAAATTCACACGCGCTCTGTCTCCATCAGTGACCCCCGCTCCCCCCCCCATCTCCCTGTTGCAAATAAATCTTGTTAGCATAGATCCACGTCACCTCTCTTTCTTGCTCTCTACCAAACAGATGCTTCTGAACGTGCAGATTTTTTTGGGGGGGCGGGTGAAGTCTATGAGGGTTTAATGATGGCCTCCTTGGGTTCAGTGTGGCAGCTCGAGGGGGTGGGGGTGATCAAGAAACGTGTGGTTGTGGTTTGACGATGACCTGTAAAGTCATTTAGAATCATGTTACCAAATCTATTCCTCTTTCATCTCCATTTTACAAATTTCAGGACAGCAAAGCTCTGATTTTTACGCTCTGACGCTCTGACGTGATTTGATCGCACCAGCGGGACCGGGGGGGGGACTCTGGAGGCCTCCTCACCATCTGCACTGGTTTTCTCACCCCCGGCCGCTTCTGTCGCCACGTCTGTCGCAGATGAATTTTTCTGAACGGCATCGTGCAATGACCGCGCGAGACGCACGGTGTAAACAAACACCTTGAAATCTGCTTCTCCGCTGCACATTTTAGCGTTGATGCATCAAAACACATTGCGCAAAACGTCGCATTGAGGTGGTGTGCTTTTCGTTTTACAGAGTCCCATATATGCATAAAATGTATGAATGTGTTTCGAATGCAGTCTAGTTAATATTTTATATAAATTTATTAATATTAATTATATATTTATATAATATTAATAATATATTATTTATATAATATTAATTTATATATATATATATATAATTTATTAATATATATCAATTTTTTTACATACTATTTATATTTTATATAATTTTTCAATATTAATAAAATGCTGTGTTTTGAATGCAGTCTTGTTAATTCTTTTTTTTTTTTTTTTTTTTTTTTTTTTAAATCCCTCTCTTGTTGACAGGATGGGTCCAAACAGAGGCAAGTGAGGAAAAAGACGGTTTCCTTCAGCTCCATGCCGAGCGACCGCAAGATCAACAGCACAGCGGCGTGCATGGCCTTCATGATGGAAGGCTGCGAGATGAAGAAGGTGCGCTCCAACTCGCGCATGTACAACAGGTACTTCCTGCTGGACCCGGACATGCACTGGCTCCGCTGGGAACCCTCCAAGAAAGACTCAGAGAAGGCCAAGCTGGAGATCAAGAGCATTAAGGAGGTCCGATTAGGGAAGAAGACTCCGGTCCTTCGCAGCAACGGGCTCTCTGATCAGTTCCCGGATGAGTGCGCCTTCTCCATCATCTACGGGGACAACTACGAGTCGCTGGATTTGGTTGCCAGTACGGCCGACGTGGTCAGCACCTGGGTGATGGGCCTGAGATACCTGGTGTCTTACGGCAGGCACCCCGTCGACATGGTGGAGCCCAGCCAGCCCAGCGTACGGACATCTTGGATCAGCTCGGTCTTTGAGCTGGCAGACATGGAAAAAGATGGACACGTTGATCTTTTCAGGGCCACTCAAATCATCAAGGGGCTCAACCCTGGAATGAAAGAGGCAATGATAGAACTCAAATTCAAAGAACTCCAGAAAGCCAAAGACCAATACGGTGAAGCGATCAACATGGACACATTTGTGGAGGCCTACTGCGAGCTTTGCACGCGTCCGGAAATTTTCTTCTTGCTGATGCAGTACTCCAGTAACAAGGAGTACTTGGACTGTAAAGACCTTATGTTATTCGTGGAGGTGGAGCAAGGTGTAGAAGGTGTGACGGAGGACACGTGTAGGGATATGGTTCTAAGATACGAGCCCACGGCGGAAGGCAGGGAACAGATTTACCTCTCCATTGATGGCTTCACGCATTACCTCCTCTCGTCCGAGTGCCACATCTTCGACCCGCAGCACAAGCGGGTGTGCCAGGATATGACTCAACCCTTGTCCCACTACTACATCAACTCTTCACATAATGCCTCTCTTCTGGAAGATCACTTCTGGGGTTCCTCCGACATCAGTAGTTACATTCGCGTTCTGCGGATGGGCTGCCGCAGCATCGAGGTCGTCGTCTGGGACGGTCCCGATAATGAGCCGGTGGTGTACGTCGGTAGTTCCGTGGCCTCGCAGCTGGCATTCTCCAAGGTCCTGGATATCGTCAACCAATATGCTTTTGAGAGCTCCGAGTATCCGCTCATCCTCTGCTTAGTTGCTCATTGCTCCGTCTCTCAGCAGAAGGTCATGGCCCAACATATGAAAAAAGTTCTCGGGGACAAACTGTATGTGGATTCCCCCAACAAAGAAGAAAACTATCTGCCCTCTCCTGAGACACTCAAAGGGAAAATCCTTCTCAAGGGTAAGAGACTCGAGCACGGTTGCACAGAACCCGAAGGTGATGTGACTGAAGAGGAAGAAGGTTTCGAAATGTCCAGAAGAGTCAGAGTAGAAGATAGAGACCAACTAAACGGTTGTAAAAGTCTCCGTCTGTGCAAGGAGCTCTCTGAGCTCGTGTCTCTTTGTAAATCGGTCCAGTTCCGAGACTTTGAGACGTCAAAAAGGGACCAGAAATATTGGGAGATTTGCTCCTTCAACGAGGTCGACGCCAACAGATTCGCCAATGAGTTTCCGGAGGAGTTTGTCTGCTACAACAAGCGTTTCCTCTCCAGGGTTTACCCCACCCCGATGCGGATCGACGCCAGTAACATGAACCCGCAAGATTTCTGGAAATGCGGCTGCCAAATCGTCGCCATGAACTACCAAACGCCCGGCCTGATGATGGACCTCAACCTCGGCTGGTTTCGACAAAACGGTAACTGCGGTTACGTGTTGAGGCCGGCCATCATGAGAGAGGAGGTGTCCTACTTCAGCGCCAACGCTCGGGATTCCTTGCCCGGGGTTTCCGCCCAGCTCCTTCACATGAAAGTCATCAGCGGGCAGAACCTCCCCAAGCCTCGCGGTTCGGCGGCCAAGGGCGACGTGGTGGAACCGTACATATACGTGGAGATCCACGGCATCCCGGCCGATTGTGCCGAGCAAAGAACCAAAACCGTGTCCCAAAACGGCGACAACCCCATTTTTGATGAGAGTTTTGAATTCCAGATCAATTTACCCGAATTGGCCGTCCTGCGTTTCGTGGTGTTGGACGACGACTATATCGGAGACGAGTTCATCGGCCAGTACACCATCCCGTTTGAGTGCTTGCAGCCCGGGTACAGGCACGTCCCGCTACAGTCGCTGACGGGAGAGTTCTTACCCAACACCACGCTCTTCGTCCACGTGGCCATCACAAACAGACGGGGAGGCGGCAAGGCCCATAAGAGAGGAATTTCAGTCAGGAAAGGTCGCAAAGCCCGCGAATACACCAATACCAAAACCACCGGGATCAAAGTGGTGGACGAACTTTTCCGAGCATCCACCCAACCACTTCGGGAGGCCACGGACCTCCGAGAAAATGTCCAGGTAAGGATTTAGCCATCAAACGTGTTGCCGTCTTTTGTAATCTAGCAGATGACATAAAAATAATAAATCTTGTCAGAGGATAAAGCCATCCTGAGCATTAGCGTCTAGGAAATATGCCCTAATTGAAAAAAAAGAATCAATTATTTGAACTGCTACATTAAGCCAGACAATGTCAAACTTCCTTCCTCGCTAAGTACCTCCACGTGGTTGTTCCAAGTTGACGAGAAGTATTCCGACTGCACTTCACCGTCGCCGCGCGGCTAATTGCGCTCCATTAATGTTGCGTAAGAAAGAGCCAATACTGCAACAATGGTATGCAATTAGGCGGTGTATGAATAGTGTAATCATTAATGAGGGACAATTAGCAGCCAGCGCTAATGGGCCGCACGTTGCTAGGCATTCAGAGAATGACTTTAAAACTCCTCCGGTGCCTAAATTTGACTAATAAGCACAAGTAAATGTCTCCGCCAGTTCAGGTTAGAAATGGACAGCGTCATGTATCACGGAATGTCAATCTTGTTGACATGGAAATTAGAAATAGACAGACGATACGTTAACCCGATCAAACAACGCTTGCCGCCTTTTTGTTTCCTTTTGAAATGGAAATGTGCGTTTTTGATGTGGTGGATAAAAGATGAGGAAGTCGATGCGCAATAAATAAAAAGCTCTTTTATATGTAAACTCAAAATATGCTGGCAAAAGCTTTGTAGTGGCCGGTTGCGTGGAACCTGCCACATGGATCTAGGTTGCGACGGCGGGCTGAGAGCCAACGACCCAGATGGCATCAACCGCCACGTCTCCGCGTGGCTTTCTTTTGTGAAACACCAAAGCAAAGTTCAAGTCCTAAACTGACAAAAATTATAATCATCTGATGCTTATCATCTCAAAAGTATCCATAACTGTCAAAATATTTTATTACGGCGCTAAAACCCTTTTGTTCTTATTGCAAAGTTTCCAGGTGGCAAAAAGTCCGCATTACTACTCCAATTCGGTAGGTGGCGCCGAAAAGAAGAGCAACTCTCATATTGTTTCAGTTTGAATGTTTGTAGAAAGTTGGCTGCCTTTTCCTAAAGCCAAACGGCTGATCTGACATACACCTCCTCGCAATGCCATTCCCCCGTTAAAGGGGGGGGGGGGGGGGGGATACATTGAAACAAAAACAAAAGAAGTGTTGTTAAGGGGACCCAAAGCTTCTATTGGCGAAACGTGGGAAGGGTGGAGAGGGCGTAATTAAAAACACAAGCCTCTTGTTGGCTCTCGCAACACTACTGTGGATTTGTATTGCACAGCAGAATGAACTGAAGTAAATAAACAACAAGCGCAAAATAAGGGAAGCTCTAAAAGCGCACTGGGACACGCGTAAAATGGCGGCACTTGTAATTATGCGCCGCTCCCTCGTCCATTTAAGTTGTTCTCTCTCGGCTCGTTGAGGTGCTCATCTGAACTCGGCATACAGATGATGGCATTGTTGTTCTCCGCAAAGGTGCCACGGCACGTCCTCTTGGGATGTGGAGCGGATTTTTCCGCCGGTCCAGCCCGGGGAAACAGACGGTTCCCACAGTGTGCGAGCGTGGGTCGGTTCTTAAATCCCCCAAACAGCCTGGTTGCCTCAGAAGTTTGTTTGCTTCCGTGCCTCTATTCATCAACTGGCTTTGTTTTTGCCGGTCGGTTTGTTCTCCCGGCTGTGATTTAAATCGAAGTGACTGATGGCTGGCGCACAAAGACTGTGTGATGGTTCTGATATTGTGAGCTAAAGTCAAGCCAGAAGATTCAGTCAGTGCACCTATAAACTCTATAAGAAGCCGATCTGTCATTTTTCTTTTCCAGAACGCCATGGTGTCCTTCAAGGAGCTCTGCGGTCTGACGCCGGCCGCCAACATGAAGCAGTGCATCTTGACCGTGTCCACCTGGCTGATGAACAGCGAGCGCTCACTTCGGGTGACGGTGGACCTGAGCGAGACCTACCCCACCATGGAAGCTCAGGGTCTGGTGCCCGAGCTGCTGCGCAAGGTCCTCAACGCCTACGACATGGTAAGCAACTTCAGTGTTGACCTCCAAAGGATTTTTTTAAGTGTTTAATATATATGACCAGATATGATTTTGTTTTGTCGCTAGATGATCCAGACGAGCAGAACGCTGATCGAATCGGCAGACGGCGTCTACTGCAAACTTGTGCAAGCACAGCGCGCAGGTTGGTATGAATGCAAACAAAAGGATTGAGCGAGGTTGCGTAACCACTTGCGGCACTTTAGCAATAAGCAGACCAGATCTCGCCGTTGAGCTACCTGGCTGCCGTCTCGTTATGAAAGAACTAAAACAGAGAAGGGGAGCCCGGTTAACATGCCCGACAGTCTGTAAATAGATGCGGACGACGACACGTTTGATTTGTCCATTTTCACATCCTGCCGGCGTAAAGGTCCCGGCGCCTTTTGTCTTGGCCGCGTATCTCCGCCCCCGCAGCCGCTAACAACGAAGCTCGACGTTGAGTGTCGATCATGTCGGTGGGCAGGTGAACACAATGCGCGCACACTCATTTTCACAAAGGGGCCTGCAGCTGAGAGAAAAGCACACGGTGAAACGAATAGCTGTGATGGCGTGTGGGGGATGAAAAGCTCTTCAGGAGAGGTGGGGGTAGGGGGGGGGCTTTTTTTTCAGTTGATTTATAGGCTTCAGCCATCGAGTCGACACTAATATGAGAAACGGCTCGAGGTGGAGATGCCGTTTTAATGCAAAAGGCAGAATTAACAAATAATGAATCAACTGGGGAGAGGGGGCAAAAAAAATCCTTCTAAAGTTTCACTGCTAGCGTCGACTTCAAAGTTTTTGCTAGGATGTACTTCATAAACTCATTTAGACAGCGAGTTGAGTGCGCTCATTTTCATCCACTCACAAATCAATTATTTTGCCATTTATATATGCATAGCAAAGAGGCGGCTGCGATGTCATTTGGTTTTGGTCATATTTCAAAATGGAATCAGAAGAGTAAATCAGTCAATCGTTCCATTGTTTTCTATATCAGATTCGCCGCACGACAGCCCACGTCGTATAAACTACCAAGTGGCAACAAAGAAATATTCTTTGGGGATACAAAAGTCATTCAAGATGCGTTTTGAATTTTCTATTTCCAAGTTCTTTGAACACAGCCTTCTTTCACGACGGCCGCTAACAATCACGAGGTACACAATACGCTCATTATTCGCTCAAACACGTGTGATTAAAATGGCAAGTTGACATCAAGTGATGAACGATCCTCTCGGCAATCACGACTTGTGGTCCGCGGCGGCGGTCAAGTAGCGATACGTTGATGAGAATGGGGAGGTGTGGAATGATTTGGCTCCCTAAAGGCACGAGGAATCGCTAACACTTAGCCGGACATGCAGCTGAGACGCACCGGGGCTTTTCCAGATGCCACCTGCTCTACTTTTGCCTTCATTAAAGGAAGATATTTAAAGGAAAGCCTTTTTTTTAATTAGAATTAATGTCCTTTGTGGCGGTAGCAAGGTTTCCTTCCGAACCCACAACAATTATTAGCAACATAAGCTCCCTTTTGAGGCTACTCGCGTCCGGCTACCCGCACTGCCACTTAGCTTAGCTCAAAGGCCCAATTCAGCCAAGGAGAAAAGCATTTTTGTGACATAAACCTCAGATTCCTCGCCGCATGAGATGATGTTTACGGCTTTAAAGACCAATTACGCACTCGGTTGCGCTAGTGCCCATCCGTCTCCGACTTAAACGCGCCCGTCGAGCGTCGCCGAAGGTCAAAGTTGTCTGTGATTTGTGTCATCCGTGTTGTGGCATTGATTTGTTTTGTACTGTAAATCCTCCTCAGTGGCATGTTGTAAAGAAACATGTTCAGATTGTGGGCCACTTGTGTCCTTTTTTTCTTTTTTTTAAGTAGCCTGAGGCATATGCTCAAAATAGCATCTAACATAGCATGCGTCAGTTTAGGTTTTTTTCTCAAACAGCGGATTGGCAGCGTGAAAATCAACTGCTTTAAATGCACTTAAGCAGCTTTGAATATAAAAACTAAAAGTCCAAACAACCAAAAAATAATTAAAAATCCCAAATGATTAAATTGCACGCTGTTGATAACATGTGCAGGTCTGGACTTCCACGAGGACCTGCACCGCATCGGTGTCAAGGAGGGCTTGAAGGGTCGCAAACTCCAGAAGGCCATGGAGAGCTACGCCTGGAACATCACCGTGCTCAAGGTGACCACAAGCACCATCTTCTCTAATTTCAGCAAGATGAGAAATATGGCATGTTAAGTGTGCTGTATTTTTTGTTGTTGATAAAAGCACAGACTTGACAAGCATTTCAACATTTGCTTGAACAGCATTTGATGACACATAGCGATGATAAATTCTAGCAAAGAATGCAAACAAGCTGCTTGGTGGTTAATCAAGGCAAACTCGTGCGTTCTGTCAAAAATGGCCTTGAGTAGTTCAAGACTGCTGGCAAGCATTAATGGCAAGACATGATGTTCCCAAACATGACTGCCTCTGCGCCATTCTTTCTCTAAAGTGACCTTGTTCAAATGATACAAAAGAGAGACAAAGGATTTGATTTTCCTTTTAAAGTGGAATCTAACATCCAAATGGCTGGCCCATTATTGCAGGTTGTAGGGGGTGGCGATCAACTGTGTCATTTTGCTATCATATATATTTTCGCCACAAGTTTGCTTTTAAAGAACTCCTGGAAGGAAAAAATCAAATGACAGATTCAAACCAAAATGCCAGACTTCCTGTTTGACTTACTGGAGGCTTTTTTTGGGAGTCTCCCCAGCTTTGATATTCCTACTAAATTTAATGGAGGCTGAATTTAGGTCAAACAACTCTCTCAATTCACTTGACTGTCGTAACGTGATGTTTTGTTTATTTGTAATTATGCTGCATTTTAAGAAAAAAAAATTGCCATTAATTGTGACGAGACAAATGATTTAAAAGCCACTATTAAACAGACTGTTTGATTTAGACAAACAAAAAGCAGGATTAGCAATTTAATAAGGCTAAAGCAGTTGGATTTTGCAAGCTTAGTCCCCCGTGGATTGTCGCACAGTGACTGCACCCAAGTGCGTTTCCATCGCGCTCCAGAGGCAAAGCTTGTCGCCGTCGTATTTCATGCCCGCTGAGTCACAATTTACATAATTTGTTCGGGGGTTGGGGGGTTCGAACACATGATTTATTCATTCTTGCGTGTTCCGCGTAATCTCATTTCCAGCAGAGAAGTTTACCTTTCTAATATGAGTACATTGAGAAAAGCTGGCAAACGCTCTTTGTGTTTACGGCGCAACACTGCCCCCTTGTGGCTTTTATTGATAATGACACTAAAGGAACCGTGGCAGATTTTTTTATATTGATTTTTTTTGTGTGTTTGGTGGTAGGGCCAGGCGGACCTATTGAAGCACGCCAAGAGTGAGGCACTGGACACTTTCCGTCAGATCCACTGCGCAGCTCAGTCCTGCGGCCTCAGTAAAAATGGCGCAGCCTCCCCTCAGCTGCAACATCACCCGCCTTATCTCCACCAACACCCGACGCAGCCTCAGGCCAAGGCCTCACCGCTGCCGTCCCCCTCGCAACCCCAACCTTGGACTGCTCATTCTCCACTCCCGCTGTTCCAAAGTGTTCCGAAACCACCTGCTTACACGCCCCCTCCAGCTTTGCCGCCACACTTCCAGTTTGAGCAGCAAAGAGCAGCCGGACCATTGGACTCAATCACGGAGAAGGAGACATTCAGCGACGAGCCGGCCGGACCGGGACACTGCTGACCCGCAGCCTGTGCCCACGGAGACGAGCACCCGAGAGAGGATAAAAAAAATGAGGGGAAACATCTGGAGGCAAGCGGTCAAGAAAAGGAGATGATAAAGAGGAAGACCCGCCGCACTAGGAGTGAAACACAAGTGTGAAGGTTAGACTTGAGAGAGCAGAAGAAGAAGATGTCAATTTTCACTTTCACGCTTCGCACATGTTTTCTTCTTCTGCTATCTCCAAAGTTCTCTCTCGGGGTGCCATCGTTTTCCCACACACCTTCTATTCTTCCACTCTGTGGGTACAGGCTGCACCTCATGACCGCTTTCCTACGTGGTCACACTTTGCCTCTGCATTTTTATTTCTTAACAATTTTCAGTCCTCTGATTTGTTTGCCCTGAGGAACACTTCGGGAATCATTCCTTTTTTTTTTAGTTTCAACATCTTGGGCAACAACCACAATCAGAAAATATGATTCAACACAAATTATAGTGACTCTTGATGTGAACTATTTAAATTGTAAGAAGGACTGATTCTAATTGTTTGTGGTTCTGTCTATTTTTAAGAGTTTTAATTCTACGTTATTGTCTGGACAGTCGCCGCATGGGTGGACTGCAATGAGGGAATTACGGGTCCGCGCCACAGCACCCAGGGTCCACAAAACATAAAAAGAATAGATATATGTGTGAAAAAAAATACAACATACAGCCTCACTGCAAGGTGAGTGTGGCTTCTGTAAAATCTCATTGACGTGACCCATTAAAACTGGTGTCATTGTTTTAAATGTCTCTCTTTTTCTGATCCATATGAAATGTGCTGCAGCCTTATTCGTCCATCCGATGGCATTAAACAAGAACATGACGTTTAAGCCAGGGCCCAACATAAACATTTGCCAGCTATGTCTCATCTGTCCACTGTGAGGGAATTAGCCAATTAAGCATCCTTACCAATTAGCTTCATCTCATTCAAGAAAGGCCAACTTGATATTTAAATAGGAGTACGGATGCGGCTAATTAGCCCGACTCCCTGACTACTCGCCATCGTGGCATGTGTTAATAAGTCGTCGGTCCGCCACCACAAAGAAATACTTACACCGGATCCAAGAGTCCTGGAGATGATCTGGTCAAGGAGATTTAATTAACGGCAGGAAGATGAGCAAAACTGAGGGCTCTTTTGTCACGTTGGGCGCAAAGCCGTATAAAAGCAAGAGGCTTGGGCTCCCCCGAAGAGGGAGCCAGAAGATGACGTGGTTCAACTTCAAACTGAAAATGCTACCTGGGTCAAACGCAGCCAACAAGGTAAAATACGGAAGCAGTTATTTTCCTAGATACATTTAAATACTAGTTCAAATGTTTTATACTAAAATATATTATTGTAGATTTTTTAAAAATATTTTAGATTTTCTCATTTTAATGTAATGATTGAATTTGAAATATTCTTGTTTACGTTTTCTTAAAATTAAATGCATAAATGTACTTTTATATATATATTTTAATTAAGTTTAAATTAATACGCTAATTGATTTCACCACGTTTGGAATTCAGTCTTTAATTTCGGTTTAATGTGTTGTATAATTGTATTTTTCTAGTAGTTTAATGTGTGTATCTCGGCAAAAGGTGACGGTTGTGGTGCTGGCGCTGGTGTTGCTGCCCCACTTGGCTCGCTGCGACCCTGACAGCGTGTCCGACGAATGCTGCAGGCAGCCGTCGCGGGTGTGTCGCCTGCACCTGCTGCTGTGTCGCTCGGGCTGGGTCAGCAACAGGCCAGCCGACGCCTCCGCCGGCATCCTGACATTGGGCAAGCGCAGGGAAGAGGAGGGTCCCTTGGATAGCCGCCTGCAGCATCTCTTGCACGGGCCACGGAACCAAGCCGCCGGGATCCTCACCATGGGCAGGAGGGCCGAGAGACTGCGGGCCCCCCCTCCGAAGGCACGCCCTGACCTTTTGATGGGCCACATGCAGGGGCGGACGTAACATTTGGAAAACGCAAGACACAAGATTACCTAAACGTCTCGGATGATTAAAGTTTTACTTCCATTTAAAGCAATTATTATTGTTGTGTCTTAATTTGTAATTTGTTTTGTCAAACTTAAAAAGTTAACATTTATTGCTCTATTGCTAGTTTACTAATGCAATGTCGGTTTTGGATAGAGTTTTATAGTACACATTTTTTTAGTGACTGCCTCCTGCTTTATTTCTTCATATTTTAATTTACGATAATATACACAACGATTTATTTGTTATTTAAAATAAACGGAAACGTTTTCCGTCTCGGAACAAAATTTGTGCGGAACCTTACTAACGAGTAACTGTTTTAACCCGGCATTTAATTTACAACGTACACATTTTGTATACAAATCAATGTTGCGTTAGAATGGAGAAGACGAGCGTTGATCCCGCTGTAGAACAAATAGTAAAGGATGAAGAAGAATTGCAAAAGGTATCAGACATGACTGCTGCTGCTAATGAGGATGAAGAAGAAGATGAGGAGTCTTTAACTCACGCTGACGTTTTGGATATTTTTGAGGAGGGACTCGCTCACCTGGTACAAGATCCATTACTCTGCGATCTTCCCATTCAGGTACGTTTGTTTCAAACAAACACCTTGATAAATAATATAAATTGTTGTTAGTCTCTTTGTGAAACAATTTGTCATACCCATGCATTTTGTTGTTACTGTTGTTGATATTGTGAATGAATTATTTCTTTTTTAAATACAACTCACCAGTGATTTTATCTTGATTTAAATAATCCAAATTTAACAGACCAGGAGGCGATTAAAAAAGGAAAGAATTTGAGATTAAAAGAGATTATGACTACGATGTTAAATGGAAATTAACGGTGCATTTGCAGCAATTTGCCTACATCAGGCATGGGCGGGTCTCTAGGCACCAGGAAAAATACCATGCAAACCAAATGAGGTATTTTTTAGGTGACGTTGGAGGAAATCAATTCTCAGATTGCATTGGAGTACGGCCAGGCCATGACTGTCAAGGTTTTAAAGGCTGATGGAGAAATAATGCGTAAGTATATTTTAATTGTGGTTTTGAAGATGGATAGAATTGGAATTTTCTCTTCCAAATGTTTTAATCTATTTATTTTATTTTTTTTAAATAAGTAATTTTTAAAAAAGTTTTAATTTTTCCTATATAGCCCTTTATTATTTCAACAAAAAAATACAATACACTATGTTCCCATAAGAATTATTTACATTACAATACAATTCCGTATAGTTATAGTTTCATTTATCTATTTTATTTAAATGCAATATGGTATTTGGTGGTGATTGTTTAGATGTTTTTATTTTAGCCATCGTGGTGGTACAAGATGCCAGTGTGCTGGACCTGAAGAAAGCCATTCGCAGGTTCGTTCAGCTGAAGCAGCAGCGTGAAGGTGGCGTGATCCACATCAGCTGGTAAGAAATAGAATGACTCGTAAACACTTTTGGCATGTTACAAAAATACATGATACAGTAGATATAAACTAATAATAAAATGCCTTTTCAGGAAGTACATTTGGAGGAGTTATAATTTGGTGTTTCAGGGGGAAAAATTGGAAGATGACTGCATGAGACTGAAAGAGTAAGTGAATTAAAACTCGGTTTGTGTCTTATTCATTTTAATCTTAATATTTTACATTTATTCATTTTTTATATGTTTATTTATTTGCAGCTATGGGATTAGGAACAGAGATGAGGTGACGTTCATGAAGAGGCTCAGGAAGAAGTGAATGCTTTTCTGCCCCTCAGATTTCTGATCTTATTTGTACATATGTAGCTTGTTCTTTTTATTATAGTTATACTTTGTTGTTATTTAATAAAGTTTTAAACTTATTTTTGCCCCCTTTGAATTTTTTGTATTTTTGTTATATAGTATTATCTACCCCGACACACCCTTTTGTTGCACCAGCGTTCTCAAGAATCAGCTCGACTTTGGGAGGAGTCATTGAGATAACACTCATGTTTACTGAGTTACATTAAATTGCTCCAATGCACAGTTGGCCAGCATTTTTTGTAACAATGCACCCGTTGCATCTAAAAAAAAATCTCCAAAAGTATGAATAATGAAATAATGAACACATGATCTGCAGCATCTAAAAATTAAATGCGACCCTTGAGCTAAAAAAGTTTGAACCGCCTTGCTAGTGCATTAATTCCTAGGTATGTTGCCAACAGTAAATAAACGTCAAGCAGAAAAGCATCAATTTCATCAATTATATGCCGATTAGTTTTTAAAGCACACTTCAGAGAGTGGAATTATCTGCAGTGTCACTTGGGTGGCTCCTCCCCTGGCAGCTGCAGCACAGATAAGAAACCTTCCAAGTAGATGCAAGTCTTAATCTGGAAATAAAGTAAATGCAGTGTTAAGTGCCAAGATTGGTCATCTGGCCTAATCGAATTGCCCCTGTCTTTGAAATACAGAACAAAGTTAGCAAAGAATGTTTATGCAATATTTGAATATTACTGTATTTGATATGTACAAACTATTTGTATGTGTTTATGGATGTATATATGCGTGCGCGTATATGTGTAGCTAACCCCCCCTGCTAGTGCATTAATTACTAGGTATGTTGCCAACAGTAAATAAATGTGACTACATTATTGTTGTGTATTTCAAAGACAGGCAGTCCGATTAGGCCACATTTCAAATTTTGCACATTTAGGTTTTATATATGGTTCATGTGGTATCTAACTATACAATGAGCAGCGATGAGAAGTGTCACTGTGAGGCTCAACGAGTAGATATTGCGTTATCTCTCAGGTCGTCGCACGGCAGCCTATCTCCTCAGAGGCGTTTCTGGGTGCGCCCGGGTTTTTTCGCCTATAAAAAGCCCTTTGTCAAACTTCAGTAGCATCAGAGCTCTCATAGCAACTGCAAAGATGACTAGTCTCAGCAAGAAAGACAAGGCAAACGTCCGGGCCTTCTGGGAGAAAATCGCCCCAAAGACCGAGGATATCGGCTCGCAGGCTCTGTCCAGGTAGATATTATTTCAACACTCATATTTTTGCCTTCTTCCATCTGCATCTGTATTCACTGGTGTCTTCTTCTCACACAGGCTGCTCGTTGTGTACCCCCAGACCAAGACCTACTTTGCCCACTGGAAGGATTTGAGCCCCGGCTCCGAGCCCGTCAAGTCTCATGGCAAGGCCATCATGACCGGTGTTGGCAGCGCCGTGGGTATGCTCGATGACCTGAAGGGAGGTCTCCTCCCCCTCAGTGAGCTGCACGCCTTTACCCTGAGAGTGGACCCCGCCAACTTCAAGGTGCGTATTTCAAACAGGACACAGAACTTCTCTTAGCTTCATGCAAAAAAAGAAAAAAAAACACCAAATATCAATAATCGTGATAGTACACATTCAGCCCTCAGGCTCTGTGGTAAACAACAAACATGACATGCCACAATAGCGATTAATTTTTTTGTCTTCTCGAATTTACTATACTGCTCTCTGGTGGTCAGGCCGTGCACACCAAAAGGCGTCTTAAGTAATCATAAAATGATATTTTAAAATTATAAATATTACATCCTATTAAATATTGTAGTGATAGTTTCCCTCTTAAAAACAGTACGAACATTTGTTGGAAGAGCATTTATTGGCATAACCAGATAAACAATCATATTTGTTGTAGTGAATAATAACAAAATGCAAGAACCACAAAGCCACAAAAATCCACTTTGAAGAATTTGTATCTGTAAATTCGTTTTGTAAATTGAAGCATTATGCTCTCAAACAATGAAATGAGGTTGGCGACGTAATTTATGGTGCAATCCTCTTCTTCACAGATTTTCACCCACTGCATTCTCGTGGTTTTGGCCAACTTGTTCCCTGGTGACTTCACCCCCGAGGTGCATGTGTCCATTGACAAGTTCCTGGCCGCCGTGTCTCTGGCCCTGGCCGAGAAATACAGATAAACGGGAGGAAAACAGTCCCCAGGAAAACAGACAGCAGCAGCAGCAGCATGTCCTTACTGTGTGCTTGTCATCAATAAAAGCAAAATTTAAAAAAAAAAGCCTAAAATTGTTGGATTGTTTTTTAATACAATGCTTCTGAATTTCAAAGTGGCAAAAAACATTTGCACATATCGCCTCGTCATGTCGATAAGAATATGTTAAAACAGAGAAATCACACAGAACACAAAAAGATATACTGAAATAACGATAAGCTCATCTCAAATTACTTGTTACTTAATTTTACTGGAATTAATAAAACCTAGTTTCAAAACCTAATAATAGACCTCTGGGTTCACTTTATGTCCCCTCAAAGGACTCAAAAACAACAAACCGGAAAAGTATAATACATCTCAAACAAGAGGCTACTTTTGGTGCAAGCCGCAAATAGCCGTGACGCTCGCTTCTTGTAACGTTAGCATGGCGGACGCCAATGTACTGAGCTCATCCCTCAAGATGGCGGCGATGAGACCTTGTAACCTAAATGTGTTTGTCTAAATTTGTGCTTAGCAGCCACCAGCTGTTAGTCATTTGACAGCTGCTCGCTCCGCATGTGTTGAAAATGACTCGTAAGATATCGAGGGGGAAGCTTTTTGTTTTTTAAATGTGTCTTTTTAATTTTCTTTCAAAAACAACTTTGAAAAGTGGATGCTACTTTGTCTACCATTTTTCTTATGCCGTCTAACGGGGGAGTTTTTCTGTCTTGACGCCACCTGTTGCGACTCAGTCGAAACACAAACAAGATGTCGCCATGAGCCTTGCTGAGCCATCTGACGGCTCCCAGGGTATCCCTTCCTTGGGTGATGCATGGGAGCAGCCCTGAGCTCATCTTCTGGAAATAGCACCAAGAAGGGGGGGGCGGGTGCTCATAGTGGAGGTATATCAAGGCGAGAAGTGACCACACCAGCCAGACAAAGAAGCTCAAGGAACAAGACGTCCACCCGAGCTAGTTTCCGCTCCAGAACAGCAACCTCATGTCCCGACACGCAGCCCTGAGTAGCCTCTTTGGCGATGACCCTTTCTTCAACCAGGGAGGGCTCCTGTGGCCCCTTTCCTCGCTACGACAGGACCTCCTCACCCGCAAAGTTGGGCTAGCCGACAGTTTCTTCAAGGATGGATCTGGATTCTTTAATTCACCCCGCTTGGCCTCCACTTTCCTCAGGTACGTGATGGAGGAGATATGAGAGATGGTTGGATGAAAGTTAGCTGTTGTTAGAAAGTTGGATGTCTTTTCTATGCACTCAGAATGGGCGAGCGAGACGAAGCCGAAGAAGAGGAGACGCGGGCTCAGGTCCGGCAGGATCAGGTCCAGCGGGCTTCGCCGCACGACGACCTCCTGGTGACCCTAGACGCCCGCGGCTACGCCCCCGGCGACATCAGCGTTAAACTGGAGGGACGCAGCCTCCTGGTGATGGCCACCAAGCAGGCGGGCGCTCAGGAAAGCCACTCCTGCTCATCTCCGTCCTCCAAAGCCTCCTTCGCCTCCTCAGCGGCCTCACAGGTGGGCTTCAAGCAGAGGATCCACCTCTCGCCTCATCTGGACCTCTCCGGACTGTCCTGCTCTCTAATGGAGGACGGACAGCTGCGGATCCACGCCCCGGTGGCTAAGCAGGCCATCACAGAAGGGCCCAAAGAGCCGATGGCGGAGGAGCCCAAAGAGCCGATGGCGGAGGAACCCAAAGAGCCGATGCCGGAGGAGCCCAAAGAGCTGATGGCGGAAGAGAAAGAGGGGGTGCCCCCTGTCTTCAGGGCTTCCCTGGAATTCCCCGTCACTCAGGAGCAAACTGAGGCCCAACAAACACACTAGCATCGTTTGGAGACCTCCAACTACTTTCAAAAAAAATATTTGAGTTGCACTACAATTTTTTTTGCATGTGTTGTATGACTTTGGACTTAATTCAAGACTTAATTTCCACACATTCTTTGTCATTGACTAAATACTTTTTTCTAATGTCTGCTATGTTCTGATGTATAGTCCAGTGATGTCCAGTAGAGGGTAGCATAGCGTAAACATCCTTAATTTTTAAACTTTTTTCTTTTTCTTGTAATTGGCTGGCGACTAGTAGAGGGCGTACGGGGGCCTCACCCAAAGTCAGATAAGAGAACATCAGAATATGGATGACAGAAGTTTTTATTTGCCACACAATTGAAATGTTTTTGAGCCAAAGATGACATTTGTTTTCTATGTTCAGCTATTACATTGAAATAAATCTTTTGACTTGACATAATGTCGTATTAATGTTGGAAAAAATATATTCTCACAAGACTGCAATTTCGTTTTTCCTCCAAAATGTTTTTGTAATATTACGACTTCATGACTCAAAATATATTGCTTTCATTTTAAAGTTAAATAACAGCTCAGTTTGCGCTAATGTTAAATTGGCGTTAACATTTTAAGGCGGTCTTTGGAAAAAGGTCTCTTGTAGAGGGCATGTGAAAACAAAAAGTTAAGATACCTAAATGGATAAAATAAGTTGCCAAGGACAAGCTAAATACCCCCCCCCCTCCATGAATTTATGTGCATTTATTTACTTTTTAAATTTTTTAAATCAATTATTGTTGGCTTTAATAGTGCTTGAACAACTCAAAATTGGGTTTGCATCCCCACTGGGGAAAAAAAAAAGATACTTATCTGATTTTTTTTTTTATGTACAGTCTATGTGAGCTGACCTAAAGTTATGATGGATAAAATAAATTGCTAAGGAGAAGCTAAATACCCCCCCCCCTCCATTCCATGAATTTATGTGCCTTTATTTACTTATTTAATTTATTTTTAATCGATTATTGTTGGCTTTGTTAGCGCTTGAACAACTCAAATGTGTGTTTGCATCCCCACAGAGAAAAAACAAGACAGTTATTTGATTTTTTTTTTTTTTTTTTAATGTGCAGTGCATGTGAGCTGATAAGAATATTACGTACATCTACCAAGTGTTTGCCAAAAAAACCCGCTACGGTAGCGCCAATATTTTGCGCAAAGTTTTCCAGTTGCTAATCACCAGGACACTCCAACTCAGTAAATTTTTATTTTCAAAATGAATGATACTTTGGGTAAATGTTTTTGCTACGTGTTTCATCCGCCGTAAACTTTTTAAACTTCAGTTTTTGTTGTTGCGCTGGGTGTATTCTGCATCGCCCGCAGCATTTGGCTGCCATTCAGCAGACACACGTCATATCAAGGGTGGGTCTGTTGTCTCCACTCTATATAATGGCTCCAATTTGCCCTCATTGGGGTATGCAGCTTTTATCCAAAGCACCAAGATGAGTCTCTCCAACAAGGACAAAGATACGGTCAAGGCCTTCTGGGCCAAGGCCGCCGGAAAGGCCGACGTGATCGGAGCCGAAGCCCTGGGCAGGTAAATGACACCGGCGAGCACGAGACACTGCATCCCGTGACGTTTCCTTAACTTTGTTTGCCTTTGCAGAATGCTCTATGTGTTCCCCCAGACTAAGACCTACTTTGACCACTGGAAGGACTTGGGTTTAAACTCCGCTTCGGTCAAGAAGCACGGCAAGGTGATCATGGCAGGTGTCAACGATGCCGTTGGCATAATCGATAACCTGACACCTGGCCTGATGAACCTCAGCGAGCTGCACGCCTTTACTTTGAGAGTGGACCCAGCCAATTTCAAGGTGGGCACATTTGTCCCACTCATTTTTTTTTGTTTGCCACATTCTGGCTGTCAAATTGACATCTTGTATTATTCAATTTGGTATGATTTTAATTGAAGGCTATATTAAGTTCCCATCTATTTTCTCTACTCTTCATCCTCAGATTCTGTCCCAATGCATTCTTGTGGTGATGGCCATGTTGTTCCCGACCGATTTCACCCCGGAGGTCCACCTGTGCATGGACAAGTTCCTGGCAGCCCTGACTCTCGCCATCGCTGAGAAGTACAGATAAACAACTTCAAGCACGCCCAGCGGATTCAAAGCATTTCTCCTGCTCTCTGTTGGGCTCAACTGCAATAAACGATCAAAAGTAACAATGAACCTGTCGTGTCTTTTTTTTGTGCTAGGAAACTTCCACTTTGGGATTTTTACGCAGTAGGTTCTAAAATATGAGACAAAAGTTCATGCAGGTGCTCCTATAGACATGTGTGTGCGTGCATGTGTCTCTGTCGGATCAGCAAGATCTCAATTCGAATAAGCAAATCAAATTCGACATGTTTTTTCCATCGATACTTGCTAATTGATGTTCTGATAAATACTACATTTCATCATTTAGTTGTCCCTTAGATCAACAGTTGTAATGAGGTCACATGGGTACAACAGTTTAGTGTCATGATAAATTGACCCTTTTTTTGTGTGTGTGTGTTTTTGGTGGTGGGTATGCGCTGTATCTCCTGCAGTCTGCACCACTTGGATGCCATCCAGTTGGCAGGCACACACATCATATCAAGGGTGGGCCTGTAGTCCACACTCTATATAAAGACTCCAAATTCGGGGCGTTCAGCTTTTATTCAAAGTGCCAAGATGAGTCTCAGCACCAAGGACAAAAACACAGTCAAGGCCTTTTGGGGCGTGGCATCCAAAAAGGCAGACCTCATCGGGAACGAAGCCCTGAGTAGGTAAATACGACGCCGGCGAAGACGAGACACGCGTCATGTGAGGATTCCTTAACGCTGGCTTTGTTTGTCTTTGCAGGATGGTCTTTGTGTACCCCCAGACTAAGACCTACTTTGCCCACTGGAAGGACGTGAAACCGGGCTCCCCTTCAGTCAAGAAGCATGGCCAGGTGATCATGGGGGGTGTCAACGATGCCATTGGCAAAATTGACAACCTGACCGACGGCCTGGTGGCCCTCAGCGAGCTGCATGCCTTTAACTTGAGAGTGGACCCGGCCAATTTCAAGGTGTGCACACTCGTCATGCTCGTTTGATGCTTTTGAAAAGAGCCGAGTCATTCAAGTTGTCACGTTGCAATAGTTAACTGTCAAGTCAATGGAGCTTGCCTGCCTTTGTTGGATTTATAGCAACAGATAAAATCAAATACTATCATTACTGTGTCTTAACTTTGCCTTTTTCATGATTTATCAAGATTTTAACATTTTAAATTTGAATGCATACCTTGGCGACGTTGAACTTTTTATGAATTAATCATAGGGATTTGACAGACAAAATGTTTTTTTTGTACAGTTGTGTACATACTAAATGTATTTAAATGAATTAAAGCAACATTTAATATAATAAATTTCATGTATTTTCCACACACAGATTCTGTCCCACTGCATCCTTGTGGTGATGGCCATGCTGTACCCGAAGGATTTCACCCCAGAGGTCCATGTTTGCATGGACAAATTCCTGGCAAACCTGACTCTCGCCATTAGTGACAAGTACAGATAAATATTTGAATCACACCAACCCCAACATGATCTAATTCAATAAAAGATCAAGAGCAATTGTGTTATGTGCTTTTTTCGGGGGGGGGGTCCTCGTGTCTGCATCGACTTTAGACTTGCCGCACATTGATACGCAATCATACATTTTCCCACTTTAATGACTATTTAAAAGCAGCGTAAAAAAAGTATGGGGTTTGTTTTGTCTGAGTGAAAAATATGCATTCGATAAATATTTATTCCGCTGAATTAGAAATTCTTGTGCGCATGCGTAAAGGTGTTCTAGTATAGTGTGTTCCTTGTTTCCAGTCGGACACTTTAAGGCTTGCACAAAACAGTCCATACGTCAAGGAAGTTGAGTCAAAGTATTGGTTCTTGTTTTTTGTGTGCGTCCGAACGCCATTTCTCCCTTAAAAAACAAATTAAATCATTATGATTACTATACTCTTGGTCACAAGATGACGTCATATACCACCCGAAGCTCCGTTCTTTGAAGCTGAGCTTTCGCTGCACCTACTGTCGCTAAATTGGTAGCTACTCCCTCCCGTTATCCTTGTTTTATTTAGGTAGTCTCATAATAGTAGGCCTAACAAAATTCTAAGGATACAGTGCGGTTTAATGTAGCCAACTCACTCAAGATTTCTCTCGTAATTTGAAAACGTCTTGTGCACATTGTCAGTCTATACGAGCTAGCTTAAATTGCATTATAATCATATACGCATCATTGTTAAACTCAAATTGTGACCGCACTGAGGAAACTCAAGATTATTGTGTATTTCTAAAAAAAATATTAAATGTCATTGTGTGTGTTTCATATGCATTAGATTATAGTTTGTCAATATTTCATTTTGCAGCAGTGTCTCCCTCAACAAGGATTCTCCAAATTGTCATCAGTACAAGTTTATTGCAGTGAGCCATTCCAGCGAGCCAGAATGCTAACATGATGCTCAACCCATCCGGCGGCGGAGGGTCCTCGGATGACCAACAAAAATTGGCAGCCGTGTGGCCAAAAATAAGCTTGTACAGAGGCCCCCGATGTGGACACAAGACCAACCCCATCAGCGTCATCCTGGTGAGCTCTGGCAGCCGCGGGAACAAGCTGCTTTTCCGCTACCCTTTTCAACGAAGCGCCGAGTGCGCGTCATCCCACACAGGTGAACGTTAGCATCACAGCACAGCACTATTTTGTGAATTTGGCCCTTCATTAAGTTCATTCTGAAATTTCACCTGAAAGCTCAATGTCGCGGAGGCATCGTGAGTCGTTTACAATATGTCAAAGTATAGCTTTAACACTCACGCTGGATTTTGTCCCCCATAAGCGAAACAGCGGAATCGCTACGCATTGAATACAACGAGAGAAGCAGAAGATCAGGATGGAGATTCAAGGTACTTTTTTCCTCATAATGTTCATAGTATTCACGTGACTCACTGACAGCACGCACTGGGTTCAAATTGATTTGGTCCAATCGGAGTAATTGCATCAAGAAAAAGAATGTCAGAGTCCTTCCATGTCACGAATTTTCCTTGCAGCCTGTCAATGTCGGCGTGCGTGTTGCATCTTCCCATTTTTTTGTTTGCTTGTTTTGTTTGTTTTCTTTATGGACGCATTCCCATTTCAGCGAGCCATCTTCATTAAGTGACGAGCAGTTGGTAGCCGGGTAAGGCTCTGGAATTCTCCCGACGCACCTTTTCCTTTGCTTCCATCACTCGCGCTGCCTTTTTCTTGGATTTAGGGATTTAGTACGACTGATTCATTTGTTTTGAATAACCTTCTTCTGTTTGTGTGTACATTCCCTTGGAGGAAGAGTGCATTCATTCTGTTCTCTGTATTGCTGAATGTTTTATTTGAAACTGATGAAATTGAAATCAGTCACCCTGCAGCATGTTGCACTCGATGAAATTGGCTGCAAATTTTTTCTTTATGCCAATCGTTGGGGTAAGTGTGTAGTGCCTTTTTTTCTCCTCCAAAACCTTTCATTGCAGCATGAATTCCCTGCCGCATGAATACTGCTGCTGAATGTTCTTCCACACACAAACACGCGCGTGAAATTCTCATTTCTATGACGACCATATCACAGAAGGTGTGATCAAAACTGATCCAAAAATTTCTCAGCTTGGAAATCGCTCTTCTTTTTTTTTTTTTTAAACTGCCTGGGATAAACCTGGCTTTTCCGTCTTTCAGGTTTTCCGACAGCATCCTTGCAACCATCCTGGCCACCAAGTCGGACATGTGCGGCAAGAAGTTTGAGCTGAAGATCGACAATGTTCGCTTTGTGGGCCACCCGACTCTACTGCAGCATCCACCCATCATTCAGGTTATTTGGGGCTCGATCATGGACACTTTTCCCCAACTGGAACCCATCAAAATGTTTTTTTTTTGTTTTTTTCCCCCAATTGCAGGTACCTAAAACAGATCCTTCCCCCAAGAGGGAGATGCCCACCATGATCCTATTCAACGTCGTGTTTGCTCTGAGGGTAGGGGGGAAAAACTCATCAGACACTTCATTAGGTACACCTGCACAATCTGTGGAATATTTTTAATAGCGATATCTCTCAAAACAGCTCATCTTAGTTCAGTGAAATAAATAATTTCTGAATTTCTGCTATAATAATATCAACATTTGTAATGATGGGTGGAACTCAAATGAAGGGAGGGGTGAGGGTGGGCCGTGCTTACAAGTGATAACGTCACAGTTTTTGCTATCTTTGATGGCAGAGGGGGCTTGGGGTGCGGGGGATGACACATTTGCATGTTTAATCGTGTTGCTTGACAAGGGGCCACTTGTTCCTGCATTTGCTGAGTCACGGTGAGTGGCCAACTCAGCTGTCTGAATGGCTGAGTCATGGTTTGGGTGGTGAGATCCGCCCGGCAACTGAGATGTTGACGCTGGTGAACTGTTAGAAGTATTTTTTTTTCTTTCTTTTCTTTTTTACATTGATTAATTTAACTTGACCCCTCCACCACACACACACACAAATACAAAAAATCGTCAAAATACAAAAATACCAGACGGCAAATGCACAAATATCAGAAGGATAAAAATATTTAACAAAAAAATTATTACAAATGTTCCAAATAAAATACACAATTATTACATAATAATAATAATACATTACAAGTATGTGTTGTAACTGTTTTGTGTTTGGCCGGGCCAACGGCGACCCCCCCCATCAATACCAGACTACAAATGCACAAATATTAGAAGGATAAAAATATTGAACAAAACAATAATTACAAATGTTCCGAATAAAATGCATAGATATCAGAAGGATAAAAATATTGAACAAAAAAATAATTACAAATGTTCCAAATAAAATACACAATTATGACACAATAATATTTACATTACAAAGTGTGCGTTGCGGTGTAACTGTTTGGTGTTTTGCTAGGCCAACGCCGACCCCTCGGTCATCAGCTGCATGCAGAACTTGTCTCGCCGGATCGCCATCGCGCTGCAGCACGAGGAGCGGCGCTGCCACTACCTCACCAGGGAGGCTAAGCTCATGCTGGCTGTGCAGGACGAGATCACCACCGGCAGCGAAAGTGAGACTGGCTGACCTTGTCCCCCGAAAAAAAAAAAAAAAAACAGTCAGTGTGACACTTATGGTCTTTTTGTTTTAGTGTGTCCACAGTCACCGTTCAGACAAATTCTGCCCAAGTGTAAGCTGGCCAAGGACCTGAAGGAAGCGTATGACAGGTCTGTTTGTGGCCGAGCTGTCATTTAGTGCTTCGGTTATTTTCACCACCTGTGTTTTATTTCAGTCTGTGTACGACCGGTGTGGTGCGGCTGCACATCAACAATTGGCTGGAGGTGAGCTTCTGCCTCCCGCACAAGATCCACCGCATCGGAGGCAACTACATCCCGCCTGAGGTGTTAGAGCGCAGCCTGAAGGCCATCAGGTGCGTGCGTGTTGAACGTTAAGAAGACATGATACCATCTGAACAGTTCTTGTCACCAACATGATTACGGTTCATTCACGATACTGATTGGAAAATTGAAAACACAACAAAGATGTGATGTATGAAGAGCAGAAATAATATTATATAAAAAATCCCCCTTTAAGATTATGAACCCTTTATATATTATTTTTTTCTAATGTTCCATTTCATGCTTGTGAGTGGCCTCTTTGGGTTATGTATGTGCACTACACTGATAAAAAGTGGAGTCATCTGAGGACAAGATGTTTTGACTGCCCTCTACTGCCCCCTGCTGGTAGTCTTCAATCATGCCCCTTTTTTTTTTGTTTGTTTTTTAATTACATTGACTGTTTGCCCAGCCCAAGAATGTGGATTTTCCCAGACTGAAGGTCTTAATTATCGCATGGTGTTGTGTCATCCAGGCCCTATCACGCACTGCTGTTGCTGGAAAGCGAGAAGGAGCTCTTGGCCCAACTTCCAGTCGACTGCTCGCCTGCCATGATGCGCCTCATCAAGACGTGCTCCGCGGTGAAGAACCTGCAGCAGCTGGCTCAGGACACTGACCTGGCTCTGCTTCAGGTGAGGCTGCAGTTTGCGCACCTTCATGCTGTAGAGTTACAATCCTAGCATGTTGCATTGCTGTCAGATCTTCCAGATTGCAGCCCACCTGGTTTATTGGGGCAAGGCCATCATCATCTACCCTCTGTGTGAGAACAACGTCTACATGCTGTCCCCTCACGCCAACATCTACCTGTGAGTGCCTCCTGTCTACCATCCAGTGTCAGAGGGCTCCAATAAAGTGTGACCGCCCTCACTCAATCTCTCTTCACTCTCTGGACAGATTCTCGCCTCAGGCCGAACAGTTTGCGCAGCAGTTTCCCGGTCACGACCTTCCTTCCATGTTGGCCAAGTTTTCCCTGCCTGTCTCTCTGGCCGAGTTCAGGAACCCCCTGGAAGCTCCCGCGCAAGAGGTGTGACCGCATAACAGATATTTTACATTTTAAACATCTTACTCTGTAATGAGGAAACACCTTACATGTCAATTTTAAAGCGTTGAGTTGGAATCAATGGCGCCCTCTGACGGTGGGTATTAAGCATTGCTTATCACTTCACCTTATTTAATAGTGGCAAAATTAGAAAAATAATTTAATAACACTTGAAAAAATAAAGACAAAACCCATTGAAATATTAGCAAAAAAACGTGTGTGTGTCCTGAGCAGGCTCTGCTGATCCGGATGGTGGTGTGGATGCTGCAACGCCGCCTGCTCATCCAGCTGCACACGTTTGTCTGCCTCATGGTGCCGCCCGCCGAAGACGAGCTTACTTACAGGGACGACGACTTGCCACCGGCCGCGCGGATCGGCGGCGGCCGAAGTCTCGGCACCCCGAGCGCCCTCAGCTTTGGATCCCCAAGTATGACCGCTCTCTCCGTTCGTGGGTGTGATGTCACAAATAAATGTGGCCCACATGTCGCACGCAGCTAGCAGCGACGACATGACCCTGACCAGCCCCAGCATGGACAACTCCAGTGCCGAGTTGGCCCCTGGCGGCGACGACTCTCCCCTCAACAAAAGGATCTTGCTGACCGAGACCCTGCTGGCCAGCCTGTCTGACCACGACAGACAGTACATCCTCAACATCCCCGCTGCGCAGAACCAGGAGGATCTCCGCATGTTTGCCAGGTAAATTATCATTGAAAATACATGCCTTTTTTTTTTTAAACATTTGTCTTAATGGGCCGCAAACATCTTTGTTCTCTTAAAACCCCGGCAGGCTGCTGCACTACTTCCGAGGCCACCACCACTTGGAGGAGATCATGTACAATGAGAACATGCGACGCTCTCAGCTCAAGACGCTCTTGGACAAGTTCCGTAGCGTGCTGGTGGTGACTAATCACGAAGATCCCATCATTTCCATTTTCCAGTGTCCCGCAGAGTAGAGAAGCGGTTGGAGTCGTTCAAGTCGTAGCAGCAGCGCCGGTCGGACGCCGTCAGTCGCGCCACGCGGCTGGGAACTGGCATTTAAAGACAGAAAGAAGGTTGATTTACGAAAAGGGGACCGTTTATTTTTGATGAGCCACTTTTGAGTAATGAATAATTTTTTACATGGTGGTAGAGAGGCCTCAAGATAAAGCGGAATGATGGTGACATGTGTTTGGACTGCGGAGGGGGCACACGCTGAGTAATGAGCTTTGCAGACGTTCACCTTCGGGATCCCGGAGGTGGGAAGACGACTGAGGACTTCAGACGGGCTGTTTTTGCGCTTTGAAGGGGAGGCGAGGGCGTTCCAAACATCTGTGGATTCAATGAAAACCCAAGCATCCCTCCTCCCCATGAAAAAAAAAAAAAAAAAAAAAAGACGACCAGAGCTCAAGGGTTGATTTAAATCTTGTTTTTGGTGTGTACAACAGCAAAAAGTCACTTAGAAAAAATGTAGTTGTAACCCCAGATTTCACTTTCAATCTATTTGACTTTTGAGAGGTGATAATTGTCCAAAATGTCTTATATTAAGATGGATTAAAGTTTTGGAACACAATTTGGAAACACAAGATCTGTGGGCCACGTGTAAACGATTCCTTCGGACTTATTTACATTCTAACGGACGTCGTACTGAATTTCTCCTTCCATTACTTTAAAGCTCAGCCGGATGAAGATGCAGAGCTGCTTTCAAGCGAAGGTCGGTGTCACGATCATGCAGAAACTTCCGCATCGCCACAAGGGCGACCCTTCTGCCATCGTGGAAGGTAAGCAGTGCTTCACTGAGTTCTATGAGCTTGTGACAGTGAGTTGAATGGATTCAATTTGCGTCTCAATACTTTTGCCCATTTATGTATGGTTACAGGGTTTGAAGGTCAGACACATTCTCTCGTCTTTCAGCCACTTTGTCCACCACGCTAACACAAGCGTTCCCCTTGAGGTAAAACCGCAGAGGCTTCTTGGCCCACTCCCCGTGGGACTCGATGCCGATACGCGGTGACTCCACCATGACCTTGTGGTGGGCGTCTCCTGCAGCGGGATCTGCGTCCTCCAGCCACACCTCGGGGTCGGACGCCAGATCCCGGCGGTCGAATGAGCGCGGGACGTCCAGTGCCTGGCACAGCTTGGAGGGGCCGTTGCACAGCTCCTTGTCCTTGAGAGGCCGAGCTCCGTCTTTGCGCCTGGCGGCCCTCAGCTGCCTCATGACAGCGTGGCCCTGCAGTGGCTCCAGCGAGCGCAGCAGCACAGCGGCGCCGTCACCTGTGTGACATGAGGTCGTATGTTACGCAATTTGATGGCATTGAAGCATCTTCATTCCGAAAATATTTTTTGCTGTGGCCCCCGTAGAAAATGACACTTTTAATTGCTCATAGATTTTCTGTGCCAAGCCCCCTAGAATTTCAGAAGATCACTGCACATAAATTTAAGCTTGCGATGACCTTGACTGGACACGTTCATGCAGAGGTAGATGCCGTAGATGGGGTACACATAAATGGTGCCGGGCTTCATGAACATGGCCGTGTTTCTCTCTGTGCGCTTGCCCCCCGCAGAGTGCGACGCCTTGTCCTCGCCCCCCAGGTACGCCTCTGTCTCCACCACGCGGCCTCTCAATTCCGTACCGTCCTCGCGCCGGCGCACCAGAACCTGCAGCACACACGAAAGTATGTAACATAATCTATTTTAATAAATAATATTTAGTCCACAACTGACGGTTAGATGTTTTATTTAAAAAATGGCTCATGTTTTGTAAACAATTGGGTTTCGATTTTGCTCAAACTATTTTTTCCAGCCACCCATGTGACATCGATTACCTTGCCGAGGAAAGCTTTAGCCAAAGCGACGCAAGGTTGTGTGAAAAAATCTTCTCCCAGTCTCCTTCGCAGGTCAGTAGTTCGATCATTACTGAAATAAACACTGTGCACCGTCTCATTTAGTTTTTGCTGTTTACGCTCAGCAACTAGTTCGCTTTCATGATTTGCTTTTCTATCGCCTTTGCGTGATGGCAGTTTTCTCTTACGTTCTGCCATTACGTATTACATGAACGTGTCATTTTATTTGACGTTGATTTGTTTTGGTGAAGGAAAGCGCTTCCGTGGTGCTTTGTTTTGATTAAGGGAGAATGGGCGAGTGCTAACCAGGAAGTAAATATATGACGTAGGCACTTCGCTCTTAAAGGAACCGCGGACCTTTTAATCGAACGCTCAGGCGCTGTTTTAATAAATAAAACTCCATTATGCGGAATAGTACGTCCAATTTACACTTCTGATATTCTAGGTTTGAATCCTGGCTAAAATACTTGTAGTAAGATTTCATTTTGTTGCACGAATTGCAACAGTTACCTTCTGCCCTCTAGTGGAATAGCGTATAATTGTTCTGCCTTTCACTATACGTCGCTGGCATAAATCAATCATGAACAGATACATTTGTAATGAATAAATACGGTTTTTCCGACAGACTAAGTGAAAATTGATAATTTCCCATGCCAGCTTTTATTGTCTGTAGTAGCTTTGTCATTGATATAGTATACAGGCATAACAGTTAAATGTACTTCCGCTAGATGGCAGAAGAAGGTACCATAAACGTGTGTAGTCTTTTGTCATTCACTCAAAAGAAAGAATTCACACTGAGTTAAGAAAAATGGGAATAAAATGATACAAGGTCAGATTAATTCCAGTATTTTAACTCCTATGACATTTTATTTGGTGACATTTCAGTTTAAGTAGGCCCCGTGAGATTTTTTTAAATGTAACAACAAGTGTGTATTGCCTTCTCCAGTCTTATTCTTCATTTAAAACCAACTGAGCCAAGTAGGAGGTTATAAATAGAGCCCGCGTGTGCTTTTGCCCAGGAAGTGAACAATGCCAACTTGGCTTCAGGCATTTGGATCCTGACGGCTTCCCTGGCAGACAAACTGTTAATGACAGACCTTGAAAACAAAAAACAACTCTTTTCCAGGATCATACTGTTTAGAATTGGATAATACAGGAATGCCTTTGCTCTTCTATTTAGTGAAGATGCCAAAAACCGGCGTGGCAGCCAGCTGGAAATGTGCTGACCGTGTCCAGTCAAGTCGGCCCTTGGGTGGTTTGTTGACTTTGTGAGTCGGATGGCCGTTGAGTATCGGAGAGGCGGCTGTTTGCTTTGCACCACCCTGCAGCCCCTTCGGCGCCCGCAGAGTCAAGTCTGAGCTGGCGTGCCGTTATGAACACAATCTAGTTGCAAAATCCCAACATCTCTGTGCCAGAGATGCTTTTGAAAATCTGGCATCTTCTATGGCACATGTGAAGCTCATTAACTGCAAGAACGAGGAGGACATGTGTATCTCCTCAGCATTTGATGCTTTTAATGATTCATGGCAAATGATTAATGATTCATGCGGCCCTTTCAAGCCTGCGAGGGTGTGCCGTGCAATGCACAGGTGGTCTGCTTCTCATCGGGGTCAACGAAAAATATGAAGTTCTTACTCCTTTTTGCAGTTGAAGTCCCTTAATGCTTGGGTAGACAATTTAGTAATTATTTGACCACCTGCTTTGCTATTGCAAAATAACAGTAACGGCCTTGTTTCACTTCTGTTTTCCTGTCGGTGAAACATTTTCTGTTAATTCAAGTCAATAGACAACGAATATGACGGTGAGCGAAATGTCATTAAAATGTTAGCCGTCATTCAGCTGTTTGCTGGAGCGCCCCTGCTGACCTTTCGTGTTTTACTTTGTCATAAAGCTTTCAAATGTCAGGCAGTAATATTTTTCCAGGCCCGTGTCTACAGCGTCTTTTAGTGCCCTCTGATTTTTTATGAACCCCATTCCTTCTGCTGCAATGTTTAGCAGCAGGAACAGCAAACACGCACGCTCATTGATGTAAGCTGCTCTCGAGAGCAGCCATGGCGCCAAAAAAACAACACGAAGCTCACTCTGTTTTCCCGTAAGACATGATCGTTCCTCCAAAAGGAAAGAGGAAACATTTCTTAATTCGTATGACAGCGTTCTTTTAGTTAGGCATTAGCCTTCCGCTCAACCCTTTTATCAGAGTGTGATGGATGAGGCTTCAGGACGGCCTAAAGGTCCCGAGTCGCTTCCTAATTGCAGCTTTTACCCCGGCCTTAACCGACGTCTGTCCCGGAGGGAAAACGTCGTCATTCATTATCCCCCTTCCCACCCCCCTGTTTTCGTGCTTTATCAATCAGAGACTCCCAGCAGGCTAGTCAACGTGTCTTCCGTAGCTCAGTGCATGTTAAGTCAATTGTCCAGGGAAGTCTAACGAATGGACTCCTGTGGCAGATCAGAAGCAATTAAGAGAACCTCTCCAAATTAGCTGAACTCACCCGGTTGTTTTATATATATATATATGGTCCTCTGGTAGAGGACCCGAGCTTGGAGTGGGAGACCACCCGCGGAGGGTGAGAGGGGACATATATATATATATATATATATTTTTTTTTTAATATATATATAAATTATATATATATATATATATATATATATAAAATTTTGTAATTTATTGTATACATATTTTATAATATATTTATAAATTATAATCATTTCTTTTTTGTCCAATATTGTTTTTTTACATTTGGCTGGTGTTTATTATTTGTTTATTTTAAAACCAGTTAATTAAAGAATAAAAAAATAATTTGTATCAAACATTTTGGTATTGTTCTCTAATTTTGGGGCATTTTTAATGTAATGTTTGTATTTGTATCCCGTATTTAAAAAAGATGTTCTAACATTCTATCGATCTATCGATCTATCGATCTATTGATCTATCGATCGATCTCTCTCGCACTCTCTCTCTCTCATTTATATTATTACATATATTTATATTATCGCTATATATTTTAGCATATATTTTCCTCTAAAATTTCATTCTTCCAATATTCGTGTATTTTTTGTCAAATTTGACCTCACACCCAAGTCAACGATAGGCAAGTGTAATTGATGTTTACGCAAGTGACCTTAACTAAATCTGCTATCTTTGAGACTTTCCCCCGGTAGCTCTTCATGCGGCTTAATGGAGACGCAGATAAGAAGACATTTCCAGGAAACGGAGCCTCTCATGCACTAAAAAACCTCAGCCGAGGACGACCGCTTTGCCCCCTTGTCAGCACGTCGGAAGCCTTCCGCTTCCCATCATCCATCTCCCATCCGCCGGAATATTCCCAGGTGGAGCCGAGCTGTCGCTCAAGATGTGATGGAATGCGCTGGTCTTTTCATTAAATGCAGCAGCAGATTGCTTCATCTCAATCTGAAGCTTCACTCACTATTACAAAACAGGAAAAAGTGACTGTGGGCTTTAGATAAAAAAAAAAAAAAGATGTGAAAAAGTGTCACCCATGAGGATAAACGAGGATGCTTCTATATTCTAAGCTACTAAATGTGAGCTAATGATTCCGCACATGGGAATCTCATCTGCGTGTGTGTGTTGTCTGATATCTTCATCCCTTTACATTTCCTGCTGCATGGAAGATGCATTGCCTTGAGCCCCCCCCTGTTAGCATTCAGAAACAGACTCCATGTAATTCTACAAACAAAAGTGAGGGTAATGCTTCCAAACACAGAATCAATAAATCTTCATAATGATGATGATTATTGCATCATATTTGTTCATAAATTTTGTATGAGCCTCAGAAAGCGGTTCTCCACACTTTGTAGTCGATCATTTATCATTGCGTATCATTATTTGTATGTTAGCATTTAGCATTCAGATAATGTGTATTTTTAGTATGAAAGCTCCTGTGAGCATTCTCACCATTAAAAGGATATTGAGGAAATACAGTCACGTGATGACGTCAGAGTGAATCAGCATTCACATAATAAATCAACCAACTCTCAGCATTTACGAATTTATCCATCACACAACCATTTCCTTATTTGCATCTCAAGATGCACATTGAAAAAAATTAAGATTATGAAGGAGTCAAATATGGTTTACATAAACAACCAGTGAGTTTTATTTTCACATTTTTTTCTTTCTTTCTTAGAGCAGCGTTGCGGTTAGTCACACGTCTCAGCAGGACGGAGGCCAGTTTCGGTGGCGTCCACTCCGGATGAGAACGTCGCTTAGTCACCGTTGCAGAGCACCGAGAAGGAGGAGATGAAGAGGGAGCGCCTCCCCGCTCACAAGCCGATTGGTCGCTACTCTTCGGCGGCCCCGCCTCTTCTCCCCGGACTGTCACCGAGTCCAGGGCGGGGCTCACACGCTCAAACCCGGCACAAGAAAAACTTGGGCCGGGTCGATGCATGGAGCAGTGTGGGAAGGCTGTGTCCGTCGGTGGGAAGCAGAGACGCGGAGGGCCCGGTTCCATCCTCCAGGGGCGCCGGTGCGATTGAGAAGCGTGGCCGGATTTGACAACCCGGCGCCGGCGAAGGATTTGTGGCGACGCCGGAGAAGGAAGGAAGGATCCTGGCGGTGCTGGTGGTTGGGTGGGGGTGAGCAACCGAGAAGAAGCGTTTATTTCCAGCTGGTAACTCGTCAGGATGATGTGACAAGACCCAAGGGAGAACGCGGAAATCGGATTTATTCCCCCGCCGCTGGAGATCACCCGAGCCGCCGGCTTTGAACGGTGAGTTGCGGCTGATTCCACCAGCATGGTGGTCACGCGTGTGGAAGAAGGTCGAGGGAAGAGAAGCGACCCTCCTCTTTTTCCTCCTCATCCAGCCTCATGATTTACGCAGTGTATTCAGTTTCCCAGTGGAAGTAGCAGGTTTCTTTTATTTTTCACCCCCATTGGAAAACTAAACGTGCTTTCATGAGTCACTCAGTTCACTTTTATAGGCTTGATTGTAACTTTAGAAGAAGAAAGAAATTGTTTTTTAGCAGCTGAGGTTGTGTAAAGGTACGAGGAATGCTGTTGAATAATCATCACGGGGTGAAGTCACGGCATCATCCTCGTCGTCCCCGTCCCACTACATCATCTCCTCCCTCCTCCTCCTCATCTTGATCCTTGAAGGTTTCCCAAGCCAACACATTTTACACGACAACAATTCCTCAACAAATAAAATAGATATGCAGGTAATTGTGTAACTCCTCCTATCGAATGAATCGTTATACTTATCGCTGGCATACAAAATTAACTAAATGATCATTTTTAGTGACTTTAGATCATTTCCTGTGGAGCACCTGGTGGGCCTAAAGCCAAGCAAAACAGCAGGCTGGCATGTGAGGGGAACACAACCATGTGCTTCCCATATTCTTGCTCGTTTGAACCTGAAAACTTTTATTCCTGCCCGATTGTTTGAATTATGCTTCAGGTGGGCCCTGACCCCCCCTCCCCTCTTGCCTACCCGCTGCGGTTTATTAGAAACTGCTGAGTTATTTTGGCAGACGTGACACAGGAGCACATGGGCTTGAAACCTTATCGCATGGAGGAAGGGGAGGGTGATCATAGCTGGGCATGATGTAACCGCACCGATAAAGCCGGGCACTCGCCTGGGCCACCGCGCTGGTATTGGGGTAGTTGGGGAGGGGGTCTTGTGTTGACTGTCTGGTATGTGGGAGTTTTTTTTTTTCAGGGGTTCTGCCCTGCAAGTCGTGCCCGCGTGATTCCTGGCATGCTGTCTGACTGTCTCGCCAAGTTCATCCAATAATTGTTTACAACACGTAGTACGGCATTGACAGGTTGGGTTCACTTGGGTACGGCGCACAATGTTGACATTGCTATCAGTTAAGGGCTTTGTTAATTTTTGCTACCTTGGAGGGTTTGCTGGAAATGTGACTCTACAGAGCCTCTGCAAAGTGATTTAGTTTAAGTCCAGCCACCTCAGCGACCCACATTGTGATAAGCGGCCTAATGGCTTCAAGATGACGATTCGTGGGAATAGTTTTGCTTTGGCGCTCGCTCTGATATGACACAGACGTCATTATTGAAAATAAGATTCCAGGAAAGACTCTCTTGAAGGTTGTGCTTCAAAACGGGTTGCGTGATTGCTCGTTCTGGATCAGAACTGTTACATGTGTGCAGCTAAAAATATACCAAGACCCCACCTCCTACCTCAACCCGCAAAATCACGACTTAAAGTGTCTATGAAAGTAATTGCCAGGCATAGTTCATTTCATATTTGTGACGTCACGATTGGTTAATGTGTGTGTGTGTAGAGGTCAGACATGTTAACCAACTTGTTCTGCCGCCTACTACTATGACTCCTGCGTCTCATTTCAGACAATTGGAATACTTGCTTTTATGCAATTGCTTATCATCTGCTCGCACTCTGACGGGATGTGCACGTCAGGTCCAATTGCCCAATTTTGATTTTCCATATCTAATATAAATCTCGAACATTACAAAGCATTTAGTTAGTGAATTATTTTGATTACGTAATGATGGATATGGCTGTTTACATCAGATATGCTTTCTCCTTCATTAAGATTGACAGTGGGTGGTTTTAAAATGTGTTTATTTGATTTGTGTAATGTGGCAATGGGTGTGTATACATCAGTGTTTCCAAACCTTTTTCTGGCCAAGGCACATATTTTACAGAAGAAAATTTCATGTCACACCACCAAACAAAAACATCCTCAGTGCTAACTTGACTGTTAAAACATAAAGTTATAGTCGCACGATTTGTATTTTACTTTGAAAAATTCCCGCTAGCTTAATGCTAACACATGATAACACACAAACTAGCGTCAGTGTTGCCATAGCTAAAATTGGGCCTTTTTTTTCTTGGGTGTTTTGTGGGGTTGGAACAGATTAATGGAACTTCCATTATTTCAGCAGGGGGAAGATAATTTGAGACGAAATTTGTTTTACATGAAGGGTATTCAGATCAAATTTCCAAACACATTTGAAAGAGGCCTGATTCTGATCCGAATTCAGTGTTTTTTTTTTTTCCCCCTTCACGCTGCACATTCCAATTGTGCCACTTGAAAGCCCAAAAAAAAAAAAAAAAAAAAAAAGTGTCGCTTGAACCACGCAGTGTCAATCCAGCTTTTGACAAAGTCGGGAACAAATAATAGTTGGAACAATGGCGTGTGACGAGTGCTTCTTCAAAAGGAATGTAAACAGATGCTTTTGCCTTGTCTTCGCTGCTTTTAATTAGACAGGAAGTCTTTTGCTTTCCGTTCGAAGCCGGCACACATTAGCATTGTACGGCTGCCGCTTGCTCTTCCTGGAAATGCATTTTGCTGGGGTGCAAGTGGGTTTGTGTGACTCACAAGCCGCGCCCATCACGGTCGATGTGATGTCGCTATTTTCAGGTTGACCACCTTCTTTACCTGCTGGCACTTTTGGAAGCCAATTTGACGCATTTGAAATCGGTTCCTAGGCATTTTAATAACATTCTTTTGCCGCATTCCCTCAAGGATCAATCTCTGTCGACAAGACATCAAAAAGTCAATCTTTTATAATATAGCACCCTCGTTAAGCTAACAGGCGACGTTTGCGGGGAACAAGACGTGTCATTAGGGTTGCTGGCTGCCGGGCTTTTTGGGTCGCGGCGTGCTGTCACGGTGTCTGGTGCCGTTTAACCTCGGGGCAGAGCTGCGTTTGGAAACTCGTGGGAATGCTTTGTGTATTTTCCCAGAAGCAGCGGCAACGATGACTCCTTGAACTTTGACTCCTGAGCGGAACTCTTTGAGGGCGTGTCTGTCGGCTGGAGATTAGCCAAGGATGTCTTACCTGACACCTTGGCACAGAAATATCCACGTAGGCCGCGTTACGAGCGGACATGCCACGCGTGGGTGGAATCCCTTTGACGCCGCGTCGAGTTACGAGATTCACACAAGCCTCCGTTACGCCGGAGTAACTTGAGGGTGAACTTGTAAACAAATCGGTGTGGTAAAGATGCTTCGCTATCACTTCTCGGGAAAGTTATGTAGGAGGAGGGCAAGTACTGTGCTATATATTAGCATCGGCCTAAATAAAATCATTAATAAAATAATTGATTCCACCACTCGATACCGTATTTTCCGCACTATAAGGTGCACCGGATTATAAGGTGCACCTTCAATGAATGGCCCATTTTAAAACGTCCATATATAAGTCCATATATTTGGACACGTCTGCAGTAATGGCTCAATATTGGTCCATATATAAGGCGCACCGGATTATAAGGCGCACTGTCGGCTTTTGAGAAATTTGGAGGTTTTTATAGTCCGGAAAATACGGTACTCTGACCCGATGGGTCATATTAGAAAGTCCAGACATAAATACTGGATCAAAATTGGGCGTTGTGTGACTTGAGCTAGCACGTGAAGCCGTCTAGCGCTACGCTAACGTCGTGTCTCCTTTGTTAATGGCGTCCATATGCGGCCCACGGGAGTTCCATGCAGACAGCTTCAACGGCCCCACCAGCATCGCATACCACGCGCCACACTCACTCCAACGGCCTTCCCAGAAACCAGGGTGTGTTTTGGCCTCTCGCCGCTTAAAACACAAGAGGCGAGCCACACGTTTGGAATACTGCGCTTTTTAAAAAAAAAAATTATATGAGCCGTCACTTCAATCCGTTGGAGCATGATGAATGTTTGTCAGTCAAGAGGCGGTGAGGTGGCGCCCGGCCAGACGCTGCCGGCGGATTTTAACAAGCACCTGAACCCGGAATCCAACTTTCCCTTTCCCTCCATCACATGCTGCCAGTTTTTTTTTCTTTTTTTCAGTTCTCCTTTTCGCACGCTGACAAAGGGGGTGGAAAATGATGTCAAGTCTCTGTTTTTACGCTGCCCGCCACAGTCACAAAGGCGTCGCTCTGAATTTGTGGCGAAAATAAACAAAAGTTGTAGTTGTCCTCCCACTTGGAGAGAGTAGAAAAGTCTTTTTGTTTGCCTCTTTCCTCTCTGCTTCGCTGACGTCATCTTTCCTGACTGCTTGGTGCCCCCGCCGTACGACAATAATTGCCCGGCTGCCCACTGAGTCTCTCTTTGCGAGGCCCTCGTCCTTCTTGCATTCCGCAAAGTGACATGCTCGGGTCTTCCTGTGCCTTCCTCCTGGATTTTTCCACACTCTTCTATCTCCCAGTCCAGCTGTCACTCCTCCTCCCCCTCCATCCTTCCTTTGTGCTTGAACTCGCTGGACTTCATCTTGATGGCACCGCCAAGTCTGAATGTCAAAGTGTATTTCAAAAAAAAAAAAAAATGTTTGACCACTTTTTTCAGACATTACATCTTGAGTACCACTGATACTAACTACTACCACTAGTGTTTATCAATTAATGTAATGTCAAACAATGTGTAATTGTAAAAGTAAATATATCAGAAAAATAAAAAAATGGCAAAATAACATATAGCAAATTCGTATTTATCCCGTCATGATGTGATTTTTCACGAGCATCTGCTCATTACATCATTCATAGAACCATCCCCGCCTCCCTGTTTGAATCTTCCTCCCGAAACATTACATCACAAATATTCCTTATATTTAATGACATTACCCTTGTTTCAACACACTACATCAGCACGCAAACATGATTCCTCCCTTCAAAAGTCATGTTGATGCCGAACCCTCTTTAATAAAACCGCCCCCGCTTTTGCGTAGCAGATTCAAAGAATCACAGTGCATAAATCACATGACCTGATTGTTGCAAACAAGAAAGGGAAACCTGAAGATAAGACTCTGCAGCTATTGCCTCTTATTTAAAACAGACACACTAAGCGTAAGTAATCTCAGTCAAGTTCGTCTTTCCAGCAACTAATCGGACTCACATGTGACTTCGGATATGTGCTTTCTTTCCACGTAATTGTTATGCACTTGATTAGGTGTGTGTCTACGTGTCCTTGTATTGAGCATTAATAGAGTCAGTCTTTGTGTTGCCTAGGCTGCAAATCCCTCAAGGAGATGGTTTTAGTGTTCTTGTATACTATAAAATGGGTTTTTGGTGAATCAAATTGAATCAGTGAATGTGACTTTGTAAAGCTGGCTGAACTGGCCATGCGTCATAAAGGGCAAATACCCGGTGGGCCGGCTTCTTTTGGGGCTGACGACAAACTGATTGATTGACTGGCACTCATTGACGGGCACGCCCGAGCAAGCTGTCATATTAAATCCGATTTGTCCTCCGTTGTCCTCCTTCCTCTTCTCCAACGAGGCAAAATTCCCCTTTGCTAGCGGTCACACGACGGGACGGGATGCCTGCACGTCGTTTCCGCGCTCGTGTGGACCGGACGTGTTGAACGCATCCCGTTGTGTGTGTGTGTTTATATGTGTGTTTCCTTCCAACCCAAACTACCTTTGCTTCCTTCCCTCCCAGTAACTCGAGCTCTCCGTGCTGGTGGTCCTTTTGTGGAGCTTCAAGTGATTTTGACACAAAATTCAACCGCAATCATCTTGGTTTATACTCACAAATAAAACAGTTACACCCAGTGGGAATTTGCTTGCTGCACCAATTCCATTCATTGGGAAAAAAGAAGCTTGCTCCTGATTTTGAGCCCCCCCCCCACCCCCCTCCCCAATTAGACAGCACAATAAGCGTTGTTGAACATCAGGCGGCACAATGCGGGCTTTTGTGGCCTTGATTCATGCTGATATCATGCTGGAAACTATTTGGACGGCCATCACATGATGTTTCTCCGCTTACTCGCGTTAAGGAGAGAATGTCAAACTTCCTCCAGACAATCAATGGCTTGTTTCAGGGGGCAATTTAAGGTGCGGGTGGGAGCTGCAGAAAGTACTCATTTTGTCTGAGTTATGACTTTTAGCACGGCTGTGCGGCGGCGTTTTATCAGGAGAGTTTCACGATAGGTCAGCGCTGTACTTCACTGCCAGAATTTCTTTTTCGCATCGGCCATAGGGGAGAAATTCACTCAGCAAACCTTGTCACAGCGCCTCGTGTGATAGTACATTTCTTGCATGTCAGTTGAGATTTTGCTGAATTAATCTGGAATTCCTCTCAGCGAGCAGCCTAACATACTTTGTGACTGTTGTAGTGTTGTTCCATGTTTACCTTTTGATATGCTAGCATAGCCTCTGATTATGAGTCAAATTCAATTACCGTTTTTTTCCATGTATAATGCGCCCCCATGTATAATACGCACCCTAAAAATGGCATGTTGATGCTGGAAAAAAGCCTGTACCCATGTATAATACGCACCCAAATTTTGACTCCTACTTAAGTCCGTAAACGTAAAATTATTTCAAAAAAAAGATCATCTTTGGGAACAACCGGATGTTATTCTGCCGGTCAGTATCACTGCGCATGCGCTAGCAAACTCGATAGAAATGTTTCGGATTTGTGTTTGGTACATTGTGACAGCAAACGAGCAGGTGATCGAGCAAGCGTCTGATACGTGTTCGTATGGAGCGTGTTTGAAGTGAACAGCAGAGAAGAAAGCGCATCTGTAATGGCGGCCTCCGAATGGTATCCGGAAAGAAAAAAAAATGTACCCATGTATAATGCGCACCCCAGATTTTAGGACAATAAATTAGTTAAATTTTGCGCATTATACATGGAAAAACACGGTAATCCAGATTATTCTATATATTTTTTTTAACATTTGTCACTACATTGACTGCTACTTTGAAATCTCTGCCACAGTGATCTGTTCACTTCTGAGTTGAGGTCAGTTCTCGGTGAGTGTCACAGTCCTGTTGAATTTCATGAATCACCCTGAACATTCGGCCCCAGGCGGCCTTCAGCCTTTTCTCCGCAGTGTGCTTGTCGCGCTTAAACTCTCTCTAACCGGTTGGTCGCGCAGCTAGTAAACGCAGGTGTACATCCAGCCGTTGTAAGATAAGCTTCGTCGCAAACAAAAGCGCTTTCAGCTTCCTCAGATGCAGTCGGCGGGTCAGATTAGCTGCTTATCGGAGGCTCGACTTCACAAAGCAGCCGTTTGAGAGCGCCGGGACGATTTAACAGCGTGTCCCAGGGTGTTGCAACTTTCAAAGCTGTCGTCGTCTGCTTCCTCGAGATTGCAGAAACGAACCAGGCTCGCCGTCACTTGAGACATGACACAGATTGACTTAGCGAATCTTGGTTTTTAGCTAACATGGCGATAAACAGAAATTTACAAGATTTCATGTATATATATATATATAGTCGCACAATTGTTTTCACCTAGCAGCACTCCAAACAAAAGTAAGATTATAAGACGGTCTGCACAGTGAGTAAATAATTAACCGTTGGGGTTTAAATATTTCAAAGCATTGAGTCAGCTTTGCGTGTAATAATGTGTCACCAAAGCTCACGCTGATATTTTATTTCCTGTGTCAGGATATTGATGGTGCCTCCTACTAAAATACTGTAATCTAAAATTTGCTAGCTTCTCTCAGCTGCTATTGTTGATATTGAGAGTGGCTCGGTAGGCAAAATGTCAGACACAATCAGGTTTAAGCGGCACAACGGGCCTTTTGCTTGTTTTTCTTGCGAGCCTTTTTTTGTAACGTCGCACCAAGCCAGCACATTTGAAATTCATGGCTATAAATATACCGCATGCCGAAGGCCCGCTTTGAGGATGCCATTTATACTTTTAGGAGCTATTCATATCTCTGGCGCACCACACTGTCATTTGGTAAACACTGTTATGAGCGTGAGGCCGTCTGGGAAGAGTAGCTACTCTATCCTTAGTCTGAGGGTCAAAGGGCGTTTAGGCTAACCAAGGGCTAATCTGTGGAAAAACAGGTAAAACAAAAGTACGGCGTACACGCCAGACGTCTTGGCTGGGCTGCGCTCGCCCGCCCGCCATTCCCGGGCGTTTAGCCTCTCTGCTCGCCGCGACACTTGATCTCAGGGTCAGCTGTGTAGGATATTTCTGCTGCGTGTGTGTTTTAATGTCGTAAAAGCCTGGATGGCCGTGACAGCCTGTCGCATAGCACCCTTCACGATGACAGCAGCTCCACTGGAACGTCCTGAGAAATGACAAAAATAAATGAAAAATGACAGTCTCAGAGTTGCACTTATTTCAAGAAGACATACGTTTCTTATTTTAAAAAACAAAATAATTGTGAGGCGCCATCTTGTTAGAAAGAAATCAGGTTCAGTCATTTTTTTATCTATTGAGCTATGTCTAGCTAGCTAGTTTACGTAGTTTAAGTCATTTAGCAATTGTCTACCTCGTGTGTTAAAAAAGTTTTTTCCCCAAATAAAAAGGTCCTTTATATAGTATCTATTCAGTTCCAAGTGGGTGAGTGTGAGGGGGGGGGGGGGAAACCAGTTTTAATTGTGTCATTTCCTTGTATTGTTCTCGGTATCAAGGCCCGATTCCGAAATGACGAAAGACTAAACAATAGCCGCTCTTGTAGTAATTGACCAAGGCGGCAGCCTCCCTGTTCCAGTTTAAGGTCAGACGTGCTTATTATTTACAAGTTGACGTATGATGTTTGGCTAAAATGTTGCGCGAGAATAGTGTGCTGCATGACAAGACATTACAAGCAGATACGCAGTGGCCCCAGACCAGATGGCGTTCATGCAGTGATCCGGACTCATCACATTAGTGAGGTCGTACATCAGAGGAACCACTTCCTGCTTCTGACTGTCCACAGTTTCCTGCTTCTGACTGTCCACAGTTTCCTCCATTATTTATTTTTTTAATTAGGGCCTTGAAGTTGGTTGTACCCTTGACCAAACTCAAGGTTGTTTGAAGAGCTCCACCTGTGATAGACAACCGTGTTTTTATACGCCTGACTGGAGCACAATTTCTTTGAAACGATTCCATGGACGTAACAATAACAATAGCTCAAGTCCAGCCGATTTGTTCTGCCTGTCAGCTTTTGTCATCGGGTCCCGTCCAACGTGCGTGCACCTGGCAAGATGTCAGCTGTGTGTTTTGTCTGCGCTCTCCTCCTGCCTAATGGATGCTGCATTTAAAAAAAGTCACGCAAGACTGCCTCCACTATCCTGATTGAGGTAGAAGTGTGTGTTTTTTGGGAGCGAGGCCTCACCAAGACATTTGAAAGCGTGTCCACGTGAAGTCAAAACAAACCCTGATGAAATCACGGCGCTGTAAAGAATGCGGCGGGGAACGCAAACACGCCGCCTATCAGTCGGATAAAACGCACTTCGCCTTGAAAGTGAGATTACGACCCAAGCGGGACATTCGAGTGAAATCGTGGGGAAAAACACCAAGGCGCTCTTAAGAATTTTTCTACTGCGTGAATGTGACCGTGACTGATAGTGCGGCCTCGCTGATGAAAGAGGCTAATCCTCCAGTTGGTGCTAGGTGCCAAACTCATGTTCATCTGTGACTTTCCTCCACGGCAAGGACATGGCTGCTGCTGGAGGGAATGGTAGCCTTGAGGCCTACTCATTTCAATTTGAGCCATTTAAGTTGTCTTACATGAAGTGCACATAAAGAACCGCAAATGGCAGTTCGTCTTGGCAGAGTGGAATACTGGAAGCAGAATGCGGGAGGGGATTAGGGGAAGAAGCCCTCAAACAGTAGCAGAAGAACATGTGCAGAACATAAAAAAAAAAGCAACCTGGTTTACCAGGAGGCAACATCGATCATTTGAGCAACCCAACTTGTTTATCAGGGAGGAAAAACATTGACTTGCGTCTGTGCAACCCTTTTAGCTCGGCTCTGATCTGATCTGCGCAATGAGAGAGTGCCGCTGTTAGCGCAAATGAAATAAAATTAAATGGCAGGCTGACTATGGCGTCATAGCACTGAGACTTTGAGGCGAGAGCGCCGTTAATAAGATGACAGCAGGGATGAAGCCATTCAGGAGTAGATACAGTGAAAGAATCAGCTTTTGCGACTTTGTAAAGTAATATAAGATGTTAGCCGTGCTTTTTAGCGAGCGAGCTAACCACCTTGGTTGCAAGTCATATCTTAGCACAGGGGTGTCAAACTAATTATTTTAGCGGGCCGCATTGTAGTCATAGCTTCTTTCGGAGGGCCATTATGACTGTCAACCCAAATAAATGTATGAGCACCTCATATTATATACAGTAAAAGCAACAAAACAAACTGACAAATAACTCGTTTTCAAATCAGACGAGTAGAAACTGGTCAAATATTTAAAAAAAAGATTTTATTAAAAGTGAAGACAATCTGCAATTCAAGTAATGACACGAATTTGATGCAAAATGTTGTCTTCGCGGGCCACATAAAATAATGTGGCGCGCCGTATCTGGCCCCCGGGCCTTGAGTTTGACACCGGTGTCTTAGCATTAGCTTGAATTGTTCGAAAAGTGATATCTTGAGTGAACATGGTCCACTGGCCATATTTTAATCACTTTTTGATCATTGAATATCTCTGAAAAATTATTTGTAGTCTTCCATGATTTACAAAGTTGAAAATGAGTTCCTCGCCTTTGTTCATCACTCTGGCAGTTGGCAACCAGTTTACAACGCACATCAACTGCAGCTGCTAATGTAATCTTAGCCGCTAATGTAGGAGGGAGGAATGTACTACTGCACTCTTTTTTTTCTGCCTTGGCTAATTTAACAATAGCTTTAATAGTGGTTGCGGTTTGAAGCGGGTGTACTGTTCTGCATAACATCATGTTATGCAACCAAACTAATAAACAGTTGACTAAATACGCCTCCTTCGATCCAAATCGAGCATTGTTCTTTCCTATTAGCTCATGTTAGTGTACCTAATGAAGTGGGCTAAACCCATGAGAAGTCTTTGTGGTTTTTCACTTCCGTTGCTATGCGACGTCAAGCCAATCGTTACTTGGTCGAAAGCAGAAGTCGGAATGGCTGTGGAAGGGCAGATGTGGTCCACAGCAGGGACTCGTACTGGAGAGCACAGCATGGGGCAAGTGAGGACATGATTTAGCCTTACTGCAATGACATCATCTGTATCCACCCTAACAGTTTCTATAGTGCTTGCAAGCGCTGTAATAAATCGACACTTTTTTCCCCATGTGTGTTTTGGAGTGGGTACCCACCCACCACCACCACCACCACCCCCTTTGTAAAATAAGCTTTACTAGTTGACCAGTAATTGCCAGAAATTCCTGCCCCTCTGATAATGTTGCTAGCCTGTGATTTAAGATGTTACCACAAAAATATGTCAGGAAAAGCCAACTAGAACAGCTGAACTTTACTGGGGTTAATCTGGAGCATTTAAAATGATAGCAGCTGCGTGCTGACTTCCATTTAATCATTTTAAATGTAATTGGTTATTTATGAACACGGACACATCCCCTGTTATGAGGGTGTGCACACTTGTGCAAACACATAAACTCAGTTCTTGTCTACGATGAACAGATTTAGATGACGGGAAGTGAAAGATGCAGTAAAATGGCCTGACTGTGAGGCGATGAGTTTTTATTGCGCGGCCTGTCGACAGGGAAGTAACCACTCACTTGTTAGACTTTGGAGAATGTCCAACACTTAGTTCAGCGTAGAAGCTGTTTCAAAAAGTGCTGTTTTTCTTCTATTTCCGCTTCCTGTGGGTGGAATGGAATTTACTTCTTCCCAAAAAGATTCCCATGAACTAAATTTAGGTACTGACACGCAATGTTCTGGCAGAAGCTCCTCCGAGTTCCCGTGCTGCTAAATTCATCCATAGTATTAACAGCGCCCTCTAGTGGAGTTAATTCATACTGCGAGTTCCATCCTCGGTCCTCCTTGAGTTTTGATGCTTGCGATGACACATTACATAATGTTGTTCTCCTCTCACTTTCTTTTTTATGCGCGTGTAGCTGGCAGGTCTGTGGTGAGGACACACAAGATGGCAGAAGCGCGGCGGGAGAGCACCAGTAGTCTGCAGAGGAAGAAGCCTCCATGGCTGCGATTAGACATTCCCACAGCTCAGATGTCGCTGGACGAGCCGCCCACTTTTGTTCAGGTGACCCATTCATGACGATCATGACCCTGTTACAAACATATTTAAATAGCCTTACAATGGACAATCTTATTAAAATAATATATCATAGCTGTCATAATTATTATTAAATACTGACACTAATAACTGACTCTTATTATATTGTGAATTATTACATTATTGAGTGTGTGGTGAAATATATTTGATCGTTATTATGTTTATTATTTAGCATTATTTGTTGTTCAAATATGATAAAATGAGCTCATTTGTAAAGAACACTAACAATCAAGTGCGAGCTGAAGTTTGTTGTTTCATTTTGCAGCCGGTAAAGAGGCAAGGTTTCCTACGCAGCATCAGCATGCCAGTGGAGACGTCTCACCTCCAGTCGCCGCCCCGAGACTTCTTTGACAGCCGGCGGCCGGTCCTGCAACGCCAGTCGTCCATCACGCAGACCATCAAGAGGTGAAGCCCGTGAGGCTTGACTTGCATAACAACAACCTTTTACCTTTTCCTGTCTTTCCCACTTTAACCGTCTGCTTGGCCCGCCGCTCGATGACTCCATCGCTGCACTCTTGCTTCTCACTTCCTGTTCTTCTCTTTGTTTCCTTCTTCTGTGTCCCTCTGTGCCTTCCTCCTGCCCGGCGACAGCAGCAGGAGGGTTCACTTTGAGCGGATTAACACGGTGCCCGTTAAGGGCCAGCGGGCTGCCCGTCGCAGCGCCAGGAAGCACCACTCGCTCTCCAGAACCCTGCTCAGGTATGCAGGGAAGCCCCCCCACACACACACACAAGTCCGAGAGCACGTGGTGCTGGATGTGCTGGTTTGGTTTTAGCATTCACCGCACATTGGGGTCCATATTTGTTCGCGTGTGTGTCTGTGTCTCCATGACACGCTATTCTTGTTTCCACTCACAAACACGCCCAGACATGTTCCTTCACGCTTGAAGGTGTCATCTTGTCATGTTCTTATCTTATCACGAGCACCATAATTGTACTTCCCTTGATCTGAACGCCGACTGCTTGTTGGCGGCAGGGGCACGGCCGACTGGTTCGGGGTGAGCAAGGATGGTGACGCCACGCAGAAATGGCAACGCAAGAGCCTCCGCCACTGCAGCCTGCGGTACGGGAAGCTCAAGCCACAGGTGATCCGCGAGATGGACCTGCCCAGCCAGGACAACATCTCGTTAGCCAGCACCGAGACGCCGCCGCCGCTCTATGTGCCCTCCTCCTCGCATGGCATGCAGAAGGTAAAAAAAACTGCCAACTGCCCGTCAATGATTTAAAGTATCTTTTAAAACAGGCAAACAATTGCCTCAAGAAAGACCCCCCTAGCTTCATGCTAACAGTTAGCTATATTGTGATGTGTAATCTTGTCATGACAGGACTCAATGGTATAAAAGGTTTTCCATCCACCACACACTGAATATTTGAGAACTGATTCTCGCTCCAGATCGTCGACCCGCTGGCTCGCGGTCGGGCCTTCCGCATGGTGGAGGAGGTGGACGGCTACAGCGTACCGCAGACCCCCATCACACCCGGGGCAGCATCGCTCTGCTCCTTCACTAGCTCCCGCTCGGGCCTCAACAGGATACCCCGCCGACGCAAGAGGGAGTCGGTGGCCAAGATGAGCTTCAGGGCGGCGGCGGCTCTCGTCAAGGTGAGCTGGCGTTTTGGACTTGATTAGGAACACCATCTCAAAAATTGTTTGTATCAGGGGCGCTCCATACGGGACAGCACTCTGCGACGGACACAAAGACGCAGCTTTACTCCTGCCAGTTTCATGGAGGAAGACATGGACTTTCTTGATGAGCTGGACACGTCCTTCTTTGCCCGAGTGAGTCCGTTAAAAAAGAACGTCCCCTGTATATTTGCACTAATTCTTTTCTTTGGTCAGGATGTCCTGATGCACGACGAGCTGTCCACGTACGCGGACGAGGTGTTTGAGTCGCCGTCGGAGGCGGCGATGAAAGAGGCGGAGCATAGCGACAAGAAGGATGAGATGGAGCTGACGGGAAGCGCGCTCGATAAGACGGCACTGGAGAGGAGTCACCTGATGCTGTGAGTTACCGCCTGTAGATGGCGCTATAGCAATACTGTATTGACCACTGTGCTTTATTCATTGTCTACTGTAAATATAAACTGTATAGTTAACTCCAGTTAATTTAGAAGCTTATTAATATTCATTTATAAATTATTTTGATTTATTTCGGGGGTTTTTGCGCAGACCTTTAGAGCGCGGGTGGCGCAAAGCCAAAGAGGGCGCGCCGGGTCCGCCCAAGGTGCCCTTGCGTCAGGAGGTGGTGAGCGTCAACGGGCAGCGGCGCGGCCAGCGAATCGCCGTGCCGGTCAAGAAGCTTTTTGCCCGCGAGAAGAGGCCGTACGGGCTGGGCATGGTGGGCAAGCTGACCAACCGCGCGTACCGTAAGCGCATCGACAGCTACGTCAAGAGGCAGATCGAGGATATGGACGACCACAGGTGCTCATTAGATCTTCGATTAGATAGATTAGATGTTGTTAAGAATTTTTTTCCCCCTTATCTCGTCCGCCTGCAGGCCCTTTTTTACATACTGGATCACCTTTGTACACATGCTCATCACCATCCTGGCTGTATGCATCTACGGCATTGCACCGGTGGGCTTCTCCCAGCACGAGACGGTTGATTCTGTGAGTGGACGCTTCATGTTAGACTTCTTCATGATGATAGCGGCATGTGTGACGCTCTGGTCTCATTTGCGCGTGCGCAGGTTTTAAGAAACAAAGGCGTGTACGAAAATGTCAAGTTTGTACAGCAGGAGAACTTCTGGATCGGGCCGAGCTCGGTGAGCACACACACACACACATCGCTTTTTAGCTGACAAGCACTGGCAGAGGTAGAAGGGGGGTCACAGGGGGACTACCCCAAAAAAAAAAAAAGCCCACCTGATGATTGACTTTTGGGTATTTTCCAATTTATATCGTTGCCTACAGGAGGCGCTGATCCACTTGGGGGCCAAATACTCTCCATGCATGCGGCAGGACAAGCAAGTGCATGAGTTCATCAGGGAAAAACGAGACATCGAACGCAACTCGGCGTGCTGCGTTCGAAACGATCGCTCCGGCTGTGTCCAGACCTCAGAAGAGCAGTGCTCGGTCTGTAGCCGGATCGTTTGTGTTCTACATAGTAACCCGTGAGCGATTCTGACTCTGTTTTTTTTTTTCAGAGCACTTTGGCTGTGTGGGTGAAGTGGCCCCAGCATCCCAGCAAACATCAGCTCAACGGGAAAGACAGACAATACGGCTCCGTCTGCCACCAGGACCCGAGGTACAGATCTCCAAGCGCATTTGTTCATGGTCAAGATCCCGCAGGCTACTAACGGCACGTATCCTGCCAGGATCTGTCTGGAGCCCGCCTCGGTCGCGCCGCACGAGTGGCCTGATGACATCACCAAGTGGCCAGTGAGTGGAAATGCCGTAACAAAGATTCTCTGGATTTTTGAATAAGAAATCAGTCAAACGTGCGTTGGTTGTTAGATTTGCACCAGGTACAACACAGGGAACCACACCAACCTGCCTCACATCGACTGCACCATCACGGGCCGACCCTGCTGCATCGGAACCAAAGGAAGGTGAGGGGAATTTTTTTTTTTTTTTTTTTAAATAAAATTCATTTATCGGCTCTGACGTGACCTTTTCTTGTCCAAGGTGTGAAATCACATCCCGGGAATATTGTGACTTCATGAACGGCTTCTTTCATGAGGAAGCCACTCTCTGCTCACAAGTAAGCGCCGTATGGCCTTTTTATTTTTTGTAGGCCGGATTTCAATCTTAGTGCTCCATCTTGCAGGTGCATTGCATGGATGATGTATGTGGACTGCTGCCTTTCCTCAACCCTGAGATCCCGGATCAGTTTTACAGACTCTGGCTCTCGCTCTTCCTGCACGCAGGGTGAGTCTGTGGGCAATTTATCTGCGCTCTGCATTGTTTAGAATTGGCAATAGAGGTCAGCAGAACATTCCTTTGGTCGAAATGAAGCTCCTCAACTCACTCAAACGTAGCACCGTTTTTTTTTAGTTGTTCCATCAAACGGCTTCAGTGTTCAGGTGTACCTAATATTGTGGGTGGCGAGTTTGGATAACTGCCAGCCGAGTGGGCGCAGTCCATTCAAAGGAATGCATTAATTTAAAAGGAGCTTTAATTCGTCTTTATGCTTTTGGGTGTCGTGGCTAATTAAGGAAATTGCCCCCGTGAAGCTTTACTGGCACTGAATCACATTGGCTTAATAGGATTATCTTCCTCGGCACGTGCCAAGGCGACATTGTACCATGTAGCGCTCAAAGTCACGCGGCCTCCTCCGGTGCCGTCCTGCCAGGATCCTTCACTGCATGGTGTCGGTGGCATTCCAGATGACCATCCTGAGAGACCTGGAGAAGCTGGCGGGATGGCTGCGTATCTCCATCATTTACATTGTCAGCGGCATCACCGGCAACCTGGCGTCGGCCATCTTCCTGCCGTACAGAGCCGAGGTGAACCAGAAATGACTTTTAGGTCCCAGTTTGGGTTTTTTGAAAAAAGTCTGGTAAAGTAGCAATCAATTCTGATTGAGCCAATGCAAATAAATTGGCGTGACACGAGATTTGCCTCGCTCAGGTGGGACCGGCGGGCTCCCAGTTCGGCATCCTGGCCTGCTTGTTTGTGGAACTGTTCCAGAGCTGGCAGATCCTGGCGCAGCCTTGGGTGGCCTTCACCAAGTTGCTGTGCGTGGTGCTCTTCCTGTTCGCCTTCGGCCTGCTGCCGTGGATCGACAACTTTGCGCACTTCAGCGGCTTCGTTTCAGGCTTCTTCCTGTCCTTCGCCTTTCTGCCCTACATCAGCTTCGGCCGCATGGACCTGTACCGCAAACGCTGCCAGATCATCGTCTTCCTTCTGGTCTTTGTGGGCCTCTTTTCGGGCTTGGCCGTCCTCTTCTACGTCTACCCCATCAAGTGCGAATGGTGCGAGCTGCTGACTTGCATCCCCTTCACGGACAAATTTTGCGAGAAGTACGACCTCAACGCGCACCTCCACTGACACCCCCCCCTACCTTCCCAATCGGGTCACAACGGGACGTTTTGAAACCACTTGAACTCCACGGCGAGATGCTTTTCTACTCGAGTAAATATACGAGCAACGTGTCACATTGTGTAATCAACCCCCCCCCCATGCACTCATTATGAGGCTCAGCACTTCACCCGGGGTCTGAAGGACTGAAGCCACTGCTGGTACACAAGAGAGAAAGAGCCAATTGTCATTTATGTTTCACTCAACATAAAGATTTTTAACAGGAGGAGGATCAGGACCACATGTGGGGGAAAAAAAAAAATCATACCACCACAATAACACCAAAATCTGTTTTCCCCTTAATCCCAACTGAAAACAGGTTCTGACTCCTATAATTCCAATTGTGGTCATTTTCATCTATTTCTATTTATAGGTTTTCCACACTTGGTCCTCATCCTTTTCCACCAAATTCATTCAGGCAAGCTCAAAAAAGAAGCAGCAGGGACAACCGCAAGAAATAGAAATCCAATATCAAAACCTTTGGTGCCTTGTTGAAAATAGAAATGTACCAACTACTACTGCCATATTTGTTTTTGTTACATTATGCTGAGCACTCAAATGTTTTCCTTTTCCTCATATTTTGTGTTTTATTGCTTCTCCAGAAGTGATGCTTATCTTGGAAACGGTAGCGTTTTAGCTGCCTGTCTACTCACATGTAACTGAAAACAACAGTAAAAAAAAGAGAAGAAAAAAAATTACAAAATAATAAGCTGGTGTGCATCTTGCTCTTTATTTTTCATTCACGCAGAGATTCAGCAAAACCGCCGATACAAACAAAATGGCAGCATTTCTCTTGCCCCTGCCTTTTACACAGAACTCAGCAAAGAGAGTAGAAAATGCCTCCATGAACTGATTTCACACAAGAGACTGCAACAGTCCAGGAAGTCCAGGCATTAATGTTTCACACATAACCCAGCAAAGGACAAACATTTGTGCAACTATGCAATTTTCTCAAGTCTCCCGACTTAGCTGAGGTGTGTGTATTTTAAAAGTCAGATGTGACAAGCTGCACATCCTGCAGGTGTCAAAGTGCATTTAAGGCAGTCCTCAATATCGATCTGTGTTAGCAGCCGCTATTCCGCCTGGCGTATGCCTGTCCGCCCAACAGGTACTCCATCTCCTGGAAGCGCATGTTGGATACGCTGATAGCTGACGGGCCTTTCTCCTTGAAGCCGGCCTTGAGGTAGAATGGCACCAGGAAGTCCTCGCAGATTAGCAGCGCCCGGCGGGGGTGCGGCATGCAGCGAAGGTACTGCAGGTACCGCCACAGCAGGATGGAGCCTTTGCCCTGCTGCCGACAGTGGCGGTGCACTGACAGCACGTGGATGTGCACCGTGGACGTGTTTGGCACGTGTAGGGTCATGGCCTCCTTTGAGACAAGCAAAAATAATTCAAATTGAAAACAATTATAACTACTCAGGCAGAAAGATGATGAGATTTCACGGTGACATCATCGATATGTCATCGACTTGGTCGCGCGTTCTGACCTGCGAAAGCCTCTCTTTGTCCCAGCCGGTGCCGATGATGAAGGCGACCAATTGACCCTCCTCGAACCAGCCCAGCGACAGCTCGGGGCACTGACGCACAAAGCGCAGCACCTCTTCCAAGGTCAAAGGGCACTCGCCGGACACTGAGACGAAAGCTGGAGCAAGGGGTGAGACAGAGGAGATGATGTAGTACTTTTCAAAATATACAATCATGAACATGGAAATGGATTTAAAAGTAAAATGGTACAATGCTGACCTTCTCTCTCGATCTCAAACACGCTGATGGCATCCTGAGGCGTGAGGTTCCTGAATTCGCTGGCGGGCAACGTGTGTCGTCTCTGCCCCAGAGGGTTGACCACCCGGACGGGCGTTTTCAGGAAGAAGGGCTTGAGGAAGGGAGACGAGCCGCTGAGGTGCTGGGTCATGGTGCCGACGTGTCCACCTGCTGCTTCTCACAAGACTGATGTTGTTGGCTTGTTGCTCTCCTGGTCGTGTGCGCGCTCGGAGCTCGGTGTACTAGAGCGTGTGGGTGCTTGGACCAACACGTGCAACGCCTTGTTCTGTCTCCTAATCCTCCCCCGTCACCGATACCCGCTTGTGCATCATCTTGTAGTACCACTTTGACAAATGGGGCTCAATATTCCATGTTATTGTTTTTTGTACGTAGGCATGCAATTCCTGCAAAAATTGTAGGAATGTAAAATGTTGAAGCAGATTTTTATCTATTGCTGTTTCTCATTCTTCTTTTTTTTTTTTTTAGTTTTTATTTGATTTTGGATCAAAATTTGGTTCCTTTTTTAGTTGATGTAACTTACATTAAACTTTGATGTTTTTCAATTTGATTACATTTTTGATTCACGTGCTGACATAATGAATGAATGTATTTTTTAAATATTTTTTTTATTTGTTGCTGTGTCTCATGATTCTTATTTCATTGTTTTATTTTGATTTTGGATCAAATTTTAGTATTATTGATCAAACTGTGATTGCTTTTTAATCTGATTAAATTTTTGATTCACACGATGACTTATAATGAATGAATGTATTATTTTTTTTTTAATTGGCTTATTTTGAGGCAATTTAGCATCCAGCCAGACAGGTGAGTGCTAAAATGTTAGCAATGATAAGTAGATATTCTCGAATTTATTAGATGTGCTGTCTCCGAATTCCTGATAGTAAAAGTTTGAGTGAGTGTTTTTGATGTTGCAGTGTTTGCACAATTTGGGGGTTCAGGGTCACGAGGAGCTCATGGAATCAATCACACGCTGGGAGATCTGCTTATCTTGCTGTCTGGTTGATTTGACCCCCTTAAGAGATTTAAGGCACGCTAATGAAATGGATGATTACTTACGGCCCTATCACGGTTTCAAAGAGACCTCACACGTGCCAAATGACCTGATATAAGGGCGGCCAAAATATTAGGAACAGCCAAGCTCAATCATTCATATTTGCATTGACAAACGTCAATCTCATTTTGAATTGCGCTGTTACTCATATGACCTCATTCCTAATATAAGGAAAAAATGAACTGGAACAACTCAAAACATTTTTGACATAACGATTGTTTGCTCTTTATTGTTCTATGCACATGCTGCTAAACTTACAAGAGGCTTGAACACAGCATTTTACGGATGGGACACAAACTAACCATTTGGCGTTGTCCTGGATACCAGGGCCATATATGGTCTGATGGAGGGCAGGAAGGCACGGCGTCGACTTAAAAAAAAAAAAATCACATACATATGTAATGCTTGCATGGTCGGAGAATCTATGTATTGATCAAATGCATAATGTTAAAGCCAACAATTGACACCTATATTTAATATTGCTTAATTACAATAACTATACATGAAATCTCCAGGTTGAGTGCAGTTGTGGCGTACTGGCAAAATTGTTGAGTGCAACAAGCAGGCAAACTCAAGGCACAGAGATGTACAAAATGCTCCTGTTTTGTTTTTCTTGCAACTACATCACATAAGCAGACGGTGGCGCTGTCGCACATGCAGTTGAAACATCTTGTTTTACATAATGCAATGAAGCCCTGCATTTTCCTGTTAGGGCATTTGCAAATTTGTCTACTTTTGAGGGGTCTTCATTTAGATAGGCCATAACCTTCTCCAATTGAAAAAAAGTGCTGTCGCCATCTTGTGGCGTTTGTATGCAACTACAAACTTTTTTGGGTGGCTGTCAATTCACTGTCAGAGCTTAAGAACGGGAGTTTACTGTACACAGTTTATGCATTTACTCATTGTCAATATAAGTATCGTGTTATTTTCCCCTAAATAACATGTATATTGTATAGTATACAATTTAAAAAGTAACACAGGATTCTAGTAAATCTATGAGTAAATTGCATATGATTTAAATAATGAACCAAGGCATCTAGATGTTTAAATGATCATGGTAAAGTCAGGAATGGATTATGAACCGTTTGGTCAGAGTGCAAAAATCATTTCAAAAACACACTAAGATGTCACATCTTGAAAAAACCATGACTGGTGAGTCGCGTATTCAAACACAGACAGATGTTAAAAATATATATGTCTGCAGTGGAGTCAAAACAGGAGGAAATGTGCTTTGGAATCCACATTGGGAGAGAAAAGCCTTTTCCGAGGTGGCGGCCCTGATGGGAGACGGGATGAAAAGTCGTCGAGGCAGAAAGCGAAGACGTCAGGGGAGGAGGTGCTCGTCTTCCCGGTGGAAGCTGCTAGCGGCGCACAGGAGAGGTTGGCTGGAGCAGTTGGTGCTCTGACTCTTCAGGCTCTCCGTGGACTCGGACGACCCTGGGGGGAGAGACGAGGCTTGAGACGGTGAGCCCGTCGCCCGCAAATAAGGAGTGGCAAGAGCGGGACAGGAAAGCCTACATACCGACCCCGCTTACTCCTCCATACCGATAGAACAGGAGTCGGGACCGAGGGCTGGTGAGGAGGAGGTGGAGGAGCGCATGGAGAGGAAATGTTAGGAAACGAGAAGCGCACGCTGCCCACGTGCAAAGCATCCGGAGTGAAATTGAGATGACAGAGTGGACACTTAACACCCGAAAAGCCGATACGCTGAGACGACACTCATTGGTCACAACATTAGGTACACTGCATTATTATTGTGAAAGCCTTGTTTTGGATCTCCTCTAACTTAATAGATGTACCTAATGAAGTGTCCAGCGAGTGTACTATTCACCCTCAGAAATTCGCTGGAAATTCTTTATTCGCTATGTGTCACACCTGGCAACGACAGGTCGCCGGCGGGATCGCTCTCTGTTTTGGTCAAGCTGCTGTGTTCGCTTCCGCAGTCCTGGAGGATGTCGGCGCCGGCGTGCAGCCTGTCCTCTGAAATGGTAAAACCGGTGTCACTCAAACGCACTGCCCAAGTTTCAAATTGATGACCTCACCGTCATCCGGGGACAGAGAGTCTGCGACGTCCTCGGTTGCGGTGGCCTAAAAATCCAGAGGAAGATTTCGCTTAGTTTTGTCTGACTGCTCTAACGGTGAACGACGTCAGTTTACATCGGTGGGAGCCGGACTGCTTGACAGGAGCGTGTGCGGCTGAGCGTCCGACATCTCCGACAACTTTTCCTCATCCTCTTCCTGGATGGGCGAAGATGGGGACCTCAGGGTGCTGGCGGAGGGACACCAGAGAAGGTAACCATTATTTACATGTTTTTAGCGCTGCTGTTTTGGTTAGCAAAGGAGCCCAGATGGACTCTGTTGATTACTATATGGTCGTGTGAGCAATTGCAATTATTTCTTTTTACCTGTCAGGTGATTTGCTGACTTTGCCTTTCTGCAGACTGCCGTCGCTCAAATGCTCCGGGGAACTCAGCTGTCGGCCGCTGTCGCCGCCCAAGAAGTTGATGTCGTCATATAGGGGTGCCGAGGGAACGGCGGGTGACGTGGACTGCAGGCCGTTCAGGGCCTCCAACAGCGAGACGGGCTCAAAGCCAGGTGGGACTGAATCAGTGCCCTGAGAAAGAGTTAGACAAAATATTAGGCAAGTACTTATAGATTCTTAGATACTACCACGCCAATACCACTTGACTAGCCTGAGTCAGTCTGGGGAAAAAAAAAAAGGTATTTGCGCATCCCTACTAAATACGTAACGGGAACCTACTGAGTGCTCATCGTGGTCCATCGTCTGTGCCAGAACAGGACTGAAGGAGACAGGGGAGAGCGCTCCGGGCTTTTTGCGCACTGCTCGAATCTGCAGCAAGGCCCTGAAGGCTGCATCGGGGAAACACGGGGTCCGAGTGAGATTGTAACGTGCCCCTCCGAAAACAAAGAGTGACGCCACTTACGCAGTCTGCAGATGGGACAGTTGTTAGCTTGGTAGCGCAAGGTGTCGGCGCACGAGTTGCACAGGCACAGGTGTCTGCACGGCAGGATGAGCGTGTCGCGCAGGTCCGACAGACACACCACGCACTCGTTGCTGTTGTCGCTGTTCTCGTCGTCGGACGGCTGCGCGCGGAGAGGAAACGTTGGAATGAAACATCCTCGTTGGCGTCTCGCTTTCACGCACCTACCTTAGTTTCTTGGTTGTTCTTGTTCTCAATGCCGTAGATCTCCTGTAAGAGGTAGCTCACCCGGTCCACCTGCAGGCCCAAAGTTCCAGAGGTTAAAACTGACTCGCTTTCATTTGTGTCCACTCTCAGATATACATGAAACCGACAATTTGCTTTTGCTTCAGTGGCTTGACGGAGAAACTGCCATCGACGTGCTGCGGGAGAAGAAAAGCACAAATGAGTTGGCATCATTCGAGGACTTTTTGTTATCGTAGACGATTACTTGAGTTGCGTACGTACTCGTTCAAAGGCTGCCAAAAGTACGTGAGCGTGTCCGAGGCAGTCTTGGAAAGAAAGCATACATTAGTAGTTCCTTTAAGGTGAGTGTGTGTGTGTGCGCGCGCAATGGAGCTCACTATCTACCCCAAACATCAACCTACCATCCCCTTCGTCGACCACTGCCTGGATCACCATGGGAAACACCCCTCGGTCCAGGTCAAAGTTGAGCTTTTAAAAATGAAGACAATACAAAATAAGCATTTAATTGTGGTTGTATTATTTTTGGTTAAACCATGTTTTGGGTTGCAAATACTGACGTCATCATCTTTCCACTCGTTGAAGTCGATCTTGAAAGAAGGCATGGAGAACTGCTGGCTCACACCCCTCTTGTAGTGGACCCTCTCCGAGGCCATGGATGGATCCTTCGGGCTGTACCTTCACGGAAAAATCAACCAAAACGGCGATTAGTTGAAGGGCTGAACATTGCAAGACTAACCTATAAAACTAAAGTATTCAAATTAAGACCAATACAATTCCCATGAGATGACAACCTCACACAAACATCACTTGAGTGCAGTATCCATAGCAACTAGCTGTTGCTAAGGACCAGAACCAGCGCTGTACAAAAAAGGATTCTTACACGGCCATCCCATTGGAAAATTCCTCAAAAGCCTGGCAGTAGAGAGTGATGGCCACCCGAGCGTCCGCGTCAAATGTGAACTCAACGCCGTACTGAACCTTTGGTTTGCCGCCCTCCTCCACAGGTGAGTCAGAGTCATCTTTATACCTGTGGATCGTAAGATTTGACAGGAGTCAAACATACTCCTTAAAAGCCTCGAGTCAGCCACATCGTTCGTACCGAATCAAGCGCAACGAGTCCTTCCGAATGTTCACCAGACTCCTGAGGGTTTTCACAGGCTCGTGGGGTGCAGGGGTGACGTAGGGGAACTGTAGGCACACAAGTTATCATCATTGCGCTCAACTTGAAATGCTCCATTGTGACACATTCCTAGTGCGGTTGTGTTCACCTGCACTGGCCTGTTTCCCAGGAAATTCAAATCCATATTTTCCCCAAAAAGGTATCCCTCAGGATGTGGTGTGTCAAACTTCTCCCCTCCCATGAAAAAGTGGCTCGCAAAATAATTCCCTGTAGAAAAAGAATGAAAACAGTTTACCAAAGTAAACAACAATCACCCTGATACCAAAACACATCTACATTACGCTTAGTAAACAAACAATAGTCGCAACTATTACGATCGCTCCTACTAGTACTAATAATTTGGAGGCTTTATGACAACATAATACCGCTGACTAACCAGATTTCGGTGGAAACCGATAAGCCGAGTTAGCTTGGATGTCGATATCCTCAACACCAGCGATTCTTCGACTTAGGATGGATCCCATCTTCGTCTTCCTTCGCCACCTAGCACAACGTTAGCTAGCAGCCAAGACGGCCAACGGTGCGTCAGCAGCTGCGGCCAAGCTCGGACAACAGTAACCGTAACGACAAATAAAACGGTCACGTAATACAATTCGATTTAATTCGACATCGCGATTGAATTGTAGACAGCGGACGTGCTGAATCCAAAAAGGAAAGCGGGCGAGTTGTTGTTTTGCCAGCGATATGCTAACGTTAACGCAGTGGCGCAATCTGATTGGCTGATTTCTCCGATGCGCTTCCTGATTGAGGAAGCGTTCACTTTTGAGCACCGCAGCGCCCGGTAAGGGAGCGGTGCGTTAATGAAGTCACCGGGAGGTCAGGCGGGTTGTCACCGTGCGTAAATTTATTAAACCGGATTGAACGGGAAAAGTCAAAGCAACGCACAAACAGTGCCATTATCAAATCTGAAGTTCATGTTAAAAATCAATACTACTGATATGACTATTTGAATTACTGGTAAATATTATTCTAAAGAGGATAATTGTTTCCGATAAAAAACACAAAACAAAAATCATATTTAGTTAAATAAATTTGCTATAATAAACTACGGTCTAATAGTCAGATTATGATTACCATTTTTGTATGTGGTGGAACATGATGTCCTCTAACGGCCCGGATTTATAAACTGCAATAATGCAAGCACTTAGAATTCATCAGTAGTACAGTGCGTGGTAAAGTGCGCTTTAGTTGCATACGTGATGAATTTATAATATATATAATATAATGCCGTATAATGCCTATAATGATTGTTTGCGTCGCTTTCCTTAAGTTATATTCTTAATTAACAGTAACAAACAATAATGACTTCAATGTTATTGTTTTGATTTATTTATATCACATGTAAATCCGTTTAGCGGATGTCGGAAATCGTCATACGGTGACTTAACCACCAAGCGCACGTAAGGATTACTTCCTGTGAGAGGTATAATAGCTATTAAACACGTTAATTGTAATGTTTTATTTGATGAATCGTATAGTAAGTAATATTATTAGCTGTGTTTGTTTTGCTAGTACCTCCATGTTTGTCTTTTCATGACTCGAATGGCGACGCGGCTAACGTTAGCGTAACAAGCTACACTCGTCTGGACAAAACACAATCCTGTGGCCATTAAGAGAGTGTTTATTTTCTTTTTGGCATGTTTTCTCGTATAAACAAAACGAAACGACAAGAATAAAACGATAGCATCTCCCTGGCATAGTATCTTCTGTTGGAGCGATTCTCGCGTCATCTGTCAATTAGCTAGCGTCACTAGCCGTGGTTTCGACAGTGGATTTATGTAACGATAACGTAATCAACACTCGAGCCAATAACGCGCACTGGTTTTGAATCTTTTAAAACCCATTTACACATTTGTGTCAATGAGGTACAAGAAGTTATCAGAGTCTGCCTGTGCTTGTAAGCTTTGAGCAGGATAATCTCAGGATTTAAATAAAAGATCAGCTTGCTAGTAGTCGCGTTCGTAAAACGAGACAAGAGCACAAGTGTAACATCGTATCATTTAAATGTGATGTGATAATAACAGTTGTGTTGAATCGTCAAAAGACACGCATTGTGGTGGTGCACACCAGAAGTTATAACTGTCCCTATTTCAGTAATAATAAACACCTTGTTTACCTCTCTGACCATGTTTACAGCTCAAACTGTGTGTGTGTGTTTTGTGTTGTAGCGGCGTGAAAGCATCCCTTTCGAGTACTCTAATTTAAAGAACTCTGCGTCCAACACATTCCCCCATCCCATCAGCGTCCAGTCTCCCAGGCCGATATGTCTAGTGATCCTCCTCCGCCCTACCCTGGAGGTCCGAGTGCTCCCCTCATTGAGGAGAAGAATGGACAAGCGGGTACAAATGAAATCAATTGTGTTGATTGTGTATCTGCCATGCGGCACACTGCTTGACTTCCTTGTTCTTGTTTTAAAACAGCTCCTATAAGAGCAGGGCCACCGCAGGGTCCACTTCTACCTCCAGAGTACGGGCCACCCCCGTATGAAGGTCCGCACCCGGGCTTCCTTCCGCCACACGTCCCGGGAGATGGACCCATGCCCATGCCAATGCATATGCCCTCGCCATCCCAAGGTGAAATGTCTGATCCTCATGAATTAGCTATTGTAGGAGGTCTCCAATGTCATACATCATGTCTTTCTTTCTTCTTACAAAGGTGGTATGTACCCGCCGCTCCCCGGCCACTTCCCGCATCCCATGCCAGGCCACATGGGCCCCGGTGGCCCCGTTCCCTTCATGCACATGGGGAGCCACACAGCGACCACCGTCATGGCCCCGCCAGGAAGCGCCACCACGGTGACTGTGCTGCAGGGCGAGATGTTCCAGACATCGCCGGTGCAGACGGTGTGCCCGCACTGCCAGCAGGCCATCGTCACGCGCATCTCCCACGACGTGGGCCTCATGAACACCCTCTTTTGTCTCTTCTGCTTCTTTGTGGGGTAAGTCAATCACGGAAGCTGCTTTACAAGTTCAAGTTGGGAGCAAACCCTTTTTCCGTTTGATCGATCTGTATGGGTTTTTGAACTTGTCGTTCCATTTCAGGTGCGATCTGGGCTGCTGCTTGATTCCCTGTCTGATCGACGACCTGAAGGATGTGACGCACACCTGCCCTTCCTGCAAAGGTTACATCTACACGTACAAACGTATATGCTAACCGCCACTGACGTTCGCTCGCTCGCAGCGCCCTGCTGCCCCCTCCCACCTCCACTCTTACGTTTGCAGCTTGTTTCCCACTTAATTTGTCCTTCCAAACACAGTGAATACCTTGTAGATATTGTTCATCTCATACATTTATGCGGGCAGCATTTTTTTTTTGTTTCGTATTTTATCGGGCAAAGTGAAGGCTGGGTGTGATGTTACATGTGTAAGTGAAGAAGTCATTTGTATGGAAGGGCTGTGAAACTGGTCACTTTATTTGCCATTAACTATTCTTTAGTTACTGATTTATTTATGTTGATTATTTAAAGATATATTTTAACATGTCCCTTTTGAAGACTGTGAACATTTGTGTCTGTCACCTGCTTCTTTTCTGATCCCTTCTTGAATGTGAACATGCCCACCTTGATGTAGTTTTCCAGAATTTCCCAGAATCTTTTATTTTTAATCTTCCAGGCTTCTTTCAGTATGCACAAAAGTGATTGACAGTTGAGCCCCCCCCCCTTCATGATGTACTTAAAAAAAAGAAAGACAACATATGCACTTTAAGGACAAAAAACCCTCCAATATTTCGCAAAAACGTAAAAGGCATCGTAGTTGAGGCTGCTTCTGGCTTTGTTGTTGATAAATCCCTCCATAGGTGCACTTAAGAAGAACATGTTACCGGTGTGTGAATGTGACGTCACTCTCGATTGTATCACCGTCAAAATTGTCGGTGGAATGTTTGTCGCAGGGATGAATGCTGAGGAACAAGTTACATTATCGTCACACCCATTTAAAGATGCTCGAAACTATGATCATAATAGGAACTAGCTGCCATAATGCAGTTACATCCCAGAGTTGCATTGTGATAATATATTCCGATTTAAAACAATTGTTCATCAACAGCATGCCCTCATAAGTAGCTTACTACTTTACAGGTACCGTGCATAAAAATGCAAAATGTAAAATAATGCCATGACTAAATGTGTCAGTTGCATCTTTTTTTTTCTAGGCTTGCAAAAATGTGGATATAATTTAAAAAAAAAAAAAAAAAAGGTTTTATTACAAAGTACTGTACATGCCATTGTGATGGTAAAATTGCCAGTCCGCATTGCTCTCAATGTGTGTGATCTGTATAATCACATTGAGTCAAATTTGTTTGACAGGTGTACATAGCTACTATTTTACCAATAAAAATCAAGTACATCATTGGAACGTGATTTGGAGAAATTATTTATTTTTTTACATATGATTACTGATCCACGATGTGGGTTAAATAAAATGTCCAAGTGAGAAATATTCTTTTAATCTCTCCATCTATGTCCGCATTGGATATGGCAGCATTTGTAGAAAGTGGTCATGGGTTCATCTGCGGATCTGGTCTGAATCTGCATGAAATATGCTCGAGCATGCCCACACTTTGGACAGGTTTCTGTACACACACATAGAAAAAAAAGGCCAGAAATCGTCACTTAAATTCTTGTCATGTTAATTGCAGGGATGAATGGAATATGGAGACATAATTGAATGCTAGAATAAATTGTTAACGATTTAATGTCAACTCACCAGCAGTGGAATCCACGTTTTCCCAAGCAGCAGCTCCACCCAGAACGTCATCCACCTCCTTTAACTTGGGATAGTTTCTGTTGTTCACCTATACAGAATAGAACGTGTCAAAATTAACTTCGAAATTGATTTTTTTAACGGAGTTTACACTACGCGTGTTCGATCCCACCTTTCTCGTGACGTTGTGTACGTAGGGACAAGTGTTACATGCAAATCTCAGGCACTTCTGGCCCTCTTCGACGATCAAAACATTTCCACAGGTGGGACAAAAAAGAAGCATGTTGGTTAAAGGCGATTAGTGTAATATCACGGCAGTAAACTAGCAAACACGCGAGTTTCGTTTGTTCCAGAATCAAAACATAAAACGTCGAGGTGGCGTAACTCTTGTTAGTGCCCGGACGGAAACAAGAGGCAGGACTCGTTAATAATCATTTGTGATTAAAGTGACATAAAGTGATGTGCTGATATAAGTGATATAAAATACATTGATCAATTACAATTCATTTGCAACATCTTAAATAAAAATAAAAACATTTTTTTAAAGGAAATAATATTGGCAGGACGCGTCACTTCCGGTGGCTCTAACTCTTCCGTGCATCGTGAGCATATTCAGGCCTCTTTACGACTCGGCTTGGCAAGATGGCGGACGTACAAGTATGTAAGAGAAAACGGCCTTGGTGTTTGAAACGATTTTTTTACATTTAAACTAACACACAAGTTCGGTTTTACGTCATGCATGTTCACATGTAAGCCATATATACCACTAGGGCTAGTTTTAAAAATATATAGTATGTATTTTAGATGAGGAATCCGTTTTAGCTCCGCGCACCCTCGTGTGGCGCTAAACATTTAGCCGGAATGCTAACGTGGTTAGCTTAGCTTCCGTCGCTCCTCTTAAAAAATCACCTATATCGTTGTAGTTGGCCCTGCTGTGAACGTGTTTTTCTCTTCATTGTGCAGACCGAGAGGGCTTATCAGAAGCAGCCTACAATTTTCCAGAACAAAAAGCGTGTTCTGGCCGCCGATGGAGCCAAGGAGAGCAAAGAAAAGCTCCCCCGCTACCACAAAAGTGTCGGGCTGGGCTTCAAAACCCCAAGAGAGGTCCGTTTAAAGTCCCATTCTCGCATTAATTGAAGCTGCAAGTGATGTTTTTCTCACGATGGTCTTCCTAGCCTTCAGGGTTCTGACGATGACGCCTTTTGGCAAAGCTGATGCAGCTAATTGACACACAAGAGTCACATTTCATTTATTCACTTGTAATTAAAATGCTTGTTTTGTCTCCTCAGGCTATTGATGGCACTTACATAGACAAGAAATGCCCCTTTACTGGAAACGTCTCCATCCGTGGCCGTATCCTCTCTGGTCAGTATCTTAAAGATTATTTCCATTGATGCCTTGACTTCAAATGATGTTTATCTCACGATGGTCTTCCTAGCCCGCCGGGCTCTGACGAGATCGCCAAATGGCAAAGCTGATTTAGTGTCGTGACAGCCTCAGTATTTTCCTGGGATGTTTGGAGCTGCTATTGTAACTTTTTGTGTCTTGCAGGTGTGGTGACTAAGATGAAGATGCAGAGGACCATCGTCATCAGACGCGACTACCTGCATTACATCCGCAAGTACAACCGCTTTGAGAAGCGACACAAGAACCTGTCGGTGCATCTGTCGCCGTGCTTCAGGTACCTTCATCTGGTATTGATTTAGATTTTACCGGCTCTACGTTTACTTCTGCAAGTGATGTTTTTCTCACGATGGTCTTCCTAGTTTAACTGTGACGACATCGCCTTTAGGCAATACTGATGCACCCTTGATGCGCAATGTGTAAAACTGAAGTTATTTGTTGCTAAAATGTTTTTGTTCTTCCCCTTTAATCATGCAGGGATGTCTCGATCGGAGACATTGTTACGGTCGGGGAGTGCAGACCACTCAGCAAGACTGTTAGGTTCAACGTCCTCAAGGTGACAAAGGCGGCTGGCGCCAAGAAGCAATTCCAGAAGTTCTAAGCCCGCTCACAGATATTTCACCGTCACATAAACTGTTTGATCAAGTTTCGTCTTGTGTTCTTATTCTTTGAGTTGTTCTGCGCCATATCACCTTACAAGTTAGCAAGCTTTCTAAGTATGCTGATTAGTGGAAACATTTTGGTATAGTAGCACAATCTCATAAAAGAGTTGTGCTGTGCCAAATAGTCATGTTCATTCATTTGTTGTCTTCTTTGCAGTGGTAAAAAAAAAAGCATATGTAGAAAAAAAAGATGGGCTCAACTGAAACTTTGGGATGCACAACTAAAAGTACTGTTTTAGAGCACTCTTTTAAAATATTTACAAAACTTGATCAAATTATCTACTGGTCAGTTGGGGTGGAGTTAACAGAACTGAGCCACGAAAACTTCTGTGGGTTTAGGGTCCTGTCAAAGGGGGAGTTGACGTTGTTTCGGTGTCCGGTATATTGGGTTCAACGGTTGTGGTCAGATGGGTGCACTACCATATTTTCCCACCAGACGGCGCGCTTCACGTTGAGTATAGTAGCATATTCGGATTTCGGTCAGTCCATCGTTATTTTTGGTGGTTTAAAACAAATTGTATCATCATTTAGCCACCAAGGAAATAGTTTAAACAGAAAAAAATCGTTTAGTCCACCCAACGTTAAGTCACGGCTCGAACTGCGCTCTGCAGCCCGATTGACGAAAAGGGAGGGGGCGGATGTGGGCCAGCCGAGCGAGCTCGAGAGGATTTGTCAGCTCAGCTGGCTGAGTGTGGTAATCAGCCGCCGGGTTTGAGCAAGACGACGGTCCGAGTCTATGGAAGCTGATCGCCCGCATGTCGAGGCAAACCCATCGCACCGGAATTAAAAGTTCTCGTGACCATCCTCGCAGGCTGTTCTTGTCGACTCCACGACGCAGGATGTAAACAAACAACGGCGCACAATGACGAGAGGAACAAAAGAGACTTGTTTTCTTCGTCTAACCAGTAGCTAACCCGGCTATCATTAGCCAAAGTAACTGGGACCGAGAACGTGGTAGGAGCACTTTCATCTTTTTTTTCTTGTGTTTGTATGACAACAAACAAACATTCTATGGTTGCCGTCAGTAAGAAGCTGAAGAAAAGTGATTAACTAGTCGCTAGGGGTGGCTAGCTTAACTTGGTGATGCTAACAAGCTCTATCTCTAAACTAGTGGTCTACTACTCAACGGTGAGAGAACAATAACACCAGCTAGTAAATTATGCATAGATGCTTTGAAGAGGATGCCATTTTGAATGAACAGGAACCCTTGAATTTTTTTTTTAAACGTCAGCTCGCTTTGATTTTATTAACCGTTTTTTTTTTCTTCCAACAGCTTTTAAGGATTTGCATTCAAGTCTATCTAAATCTGACCTGGCTTGACTTTTCAATTGGCCATGGCAACTGTGGTTGGTTACACACCACCGTGGTGGGTCAATCTGCTGCACCGACTGCCACATTTCAACTTCAATTTTGAGCAAACCAGCAGCGACTTCCAGCCGTGGAATCCGAAGTATCAAGAGGTAAAGACGATTATCATGGTTTGGTTGACTATGGATGGACTTGTAGTTCTAATTGAGGATTTAAAGGAATCCTTTGTGACAAATTGGCACCTGTTCTTCCATTTCACCTTCGAATCTAGTCACCATCTGTTGACCTACTATAACCGTAGAAGACCAGCTGGTAATCCAGGCCGAAGCCACCTTTGATTTGGGCGTTGGTCTTTTAAGGTCCAGAATTAGAAAGGTCGTCCATTTTCAGTGGCTCAAAAGCAGTTTGACACATGTCACAAAGGCTTTGATATCTAAAGGCAATGATCATCACTACTTCAAACACCTTGACAATCCTCTGTAACAATTTAGTAAGTAATTAGTTAAGTACAAAACAATAATCTTCTTTCTCAACAATAATGTAACATTTGCTGTCAGAGGAAACCAAATGGTCAGATATATGCTGATAAGAATCTCTGAAAGTATTTTTTAACCAGGTTTTCTATATCCCCCCAAATCTGTTGTTTCAGAACAAGACATTTAGTTTTCAGTTGCACATACTTCCCCCCCCCTTTTTTTTTTTTTAAAAGTGTTATTCAGATCTCGATTCCCAGTTCGTTTAAAACAGGAAGACACTACGCAGACATGAGTCATCATCTTATTGTCTTTGTACTGACAATCATAGAGTGAGTAATCTCAACGGCACACTCGAGAGCTTTTCTTCAGTTTTTGCACATCTGCCAGTTTCCAATGGAAGTGGTATTTGAAGTCATCGTTTCCTGAGTTGGCACCTTTTGGCTTTGCTGCCTAAGGTGTCTTTCAAATTAGCGAATGTTGCTAGCAAATTGCTAACCATACAAAACATAGATGAAATGTAAAGTATGGTCTCACTCGCCTAGTCCATTATCCCGACATTGTCGATTTTGAATGGCATCCATTACTCTCTTCCCGACAGTCTATCCTGTTACTGGGAGGTGTGGCGCTGGCCTGTCTGACTTTGGACTTGCTGTTCCTGCTCTTCTACTCCATTTGGCTGTGCTGCCGGCGTACCAAAAACCGGGACCAACCCCCGGCCGACTGCTGCTGCACCACCTGGTGCGTCGTCATCGCCACACTCGTGTGCAGGTGAGCCCAAACGCCGGAACAAAACACGACACCCACGATGATGTCAATATTTTGTCAGTGCGTTTCCTTTTGGCCCAAACGCCAGCCTGACCATCTGGACTTGTGTTATCGAGCATTTGTTTCCTGTTTTCCCTCCGTATGTTGATGTGCCGCTCGAGAGCCATCGCAGTTAATTCAGCACAGCACAAAAATGGTTTTAGGAGCTTGGTTAGAACATTGACTGCATCATAAGCGTTCTCTCGTTCTTAATCGGATCTGCTAACCCAGCCAGAGTTTGTCAGGAAGGAGGCCTTCGGGGCGTACATACATAAGGGTCTGTTCTGCCGTGTTGTCATGGTTCCATGTGGGTTCTGTAGACGTCAGAACTGACTGAGTTAATGCGGGGTTCACACGCCCCCCCACTGGCTCGCTCTCGTCCCCTCCATTTGTCTTTTTAAGCAAATCCCCCACGCCGAGCCCTTCTCACCACACTGTTTCTCCTCCCTCTTCCTTCTTGGCTTTGTCAGCGCGGGCATTGCCGTAGGTTTCTATGGCAACGGCGAGACTTGCGACGGAGTGAATCGTCTGACTTATTCCCTGCGCCATGCAAATCACACAATCGCTGGAATGCACACGCTGGTGAGACCTGAGTTTGAAATCATTGATGAAACATGGCCACAAGACTTTCCGTGCGTTCCCCTCATCCCCTTCCTGGTCGGACGCAGGTGTTCGACAGCACGTCCTCACTGAACAGGCTAGTAAGTGAAAACCTGAAGATGCTCGGGGGCCAGTACTCGGAGGACGAGAACGTGTTGTACACCATCCAAACAATGCAAGGCCAGATGGACGAGCTGGTCAGACAGATGGCGACCATCCCCTTCGACAGTTTCTCTCTGGAGGCGCTGGCGGTTAAGATTGAGCTGTTTGACTGGTACAGGTGAGCGGCTCCAGAATCAACAGGACCTTCTGTGGATTGATTTCTGTCTTTCGAGCACTTGTTTGATCATTATTAGTGATCCCGTACTTTGTTTTGTCCTCACAGGTGGGTGGGCTATCTCTGTCTGCTGCTATTGGATGTCCTCATTTGTCTTCTGGTGCTGTTGGGCCTCATTCGCAACTCCAAGGAAACGCTCTTTGGGTGAGCGGCGCCGCATTATTTGCAAATCGTGATGAGTTTAGGCTGGCGAAATGATCATTTTTCACTGAATCTAATAGTTTGACCTTCCGCTTTTTAGGGTGTGCTTATTGGCGGTTGTGGCTCTGGTGGTCAGCTGGTCCTCACTGGCGCTAGACTTAGCTGTCTCTGTGTCCTCCAGCGACTTGTGCGTGGCTCCAGACGCATTCATCACCCAAGTGGCCAGCGAGCATGGACTCGCCAATAAAGGTATTAAGTTGTGTTCTCTCTTTCTTTTCCTCACTGTGATCACTAAACGTTCCCTCCTACCGGTTTGTAACTCACGTGACTGAAAAGCCAAGTCTCCGCCCCTCCCCTTGACGCTCTCAATAGCGTGCAGCAGTGAGACGGCATTGTTCTAAAGAACAGGCCTTGTCCGACACTCCTAAAAAGCTTCTGAAAGTGGCTGCCTGCAGTGCCTTTTTACGCCAAATCGACACTACTACTACATTTTCGCAATTGCCTAAACGATTCTTGTGAAAAGCCGGGTTTTGTTGAGAGCTCCGTGCAGAGTGGGTGAGGCAAGTTGTGTGCGTATTAAAACAAGCCTCAAAGGCCAAAAACTGCTGAAAATTGACCTTTTTTGGGGGGGGGGGGGGGGCTGCATTACACACCTAGTGTCAAAATATTACAAGCTAAATTTGTTTCATCTGTCTTGTTTGATCCACAGAAATCCTCAACTACTACCTTAGTTGCAGTTTGGAGCTACGCAACCCTTTCCAGCAGGTTTGTTGCTTCCAACAAACAAATACGCCTTACTTGCAAGATTGTCATCCTCCGTTCCCATGTTTTACTGACGTCACTGAAATTCCCGCAGACGCAGCATTAAAGAAAAAAAAAGAAAGAAAGCATTTTTCTCTTCCATGTGGGAATTTGGTGGGCACGAGTCACCCCAATACACAAGTACAATCATCCCATTTTGCAGCATTTGCCTTGTCTTGCTTCTGGACTGGGTTTGAGTTGGAAGGCAAAGATGGAAAATGGGCCGTCCCATCTGAAAACAAATCTATACTTTGACCGCATGAATAAATAAAAGCCTTTTGACTGCTAATAGGCAACAATGCTTGAGGGATAGAAAAAAAAAATACCTCGTGCATGTAGAACCTGGGATATGACTCACTATCAATGGGGGACAGCACAAAGTATATATATAAAAAAATAAGTATGATTCAATGTTCTTTTACAGAAACTGTCCGCCAGCCACAAAGCGCTCGTTGAAATGCAAAACAACATGCAGCGCCTTCTGAAATCGGCCTCCGCGGAATCTCTGGTACGTGTCTGTCATACTGCCGGTTCGGGTGGACAGCAGCGGCCATGTTGCGGCTTGTTGTCATTTTAGATGACGGGTGGTGAAGTGCAGTGCGTGTGCTGACTCCCCACCTGTGCGGGGGGGTTCTTTATGTCCATTTAGCTACATTAGCCATTTGCTCAATACAGCCCCACGTTATTGTCCAGACAGGCACAAAGTGGGGCTCGTTTCAGACCGCATAGAAATTGGCTGAGCTGGCCGAAGCGTTTGAGAAAAAAAAAAAGATGTGATACTGGAAGAAGAGTTGCGAGCTTTATCTCACCAGAGGCTCAATTAAATTTACAAGTGGCAGTGTAATATTAAACCGACTTGCCCCAGTGTTTTTCTTTGCGCAGCCTTTTTTGCTTGCTCGCTTAATGCTGATGCTAACACATAGTGGGAACGGCAGCCATTAGCATGGAGGGGCTCATGGCCAATATGATGTATTCATCCTTCATCCCCTTCTATTATTATTATTATTTCCAGGCAACTTTAACGCAGATCCGGGAGCAACTGAAGAATGGAGAGATTCACCTTCATCAGCTTACCGCCTTGGTGGACTGCCGCAGCCTACACTTGGTGAGTGAGCTGCGATAGCACACAGACTTGGAGACGGACGGCTTGGTGCGGTTGTCACTGATGTGTTGTGACATCAGTTCCGCGCAGCTCAAGTCATATAAAGCCGCCTTTCTTCCCTGCTTGCGCAGCTGACTCTGCTTGTCCTAAAGCTGGACTTCCTGTCTAACCGAAAGCGGCGCGACGATGAGGAATCGCTCTGTTGCGTCCACATTCCGAGTGCACACACGCAGCCAAATATTCCGCCCGCCGCATTACCGAGCCACGCATACTTGATGGCGATCTTTGTGTAAATTGTGGGTGGGGGGTTGGTTATGTTTTTTGGATGTCTGTGAGAAAATGTGCTGCTTCCTGTGTATGCAGGCGCGCCAGCTGTGAGCTCACTCTTGGGCTTTGACCTAGTTTGAATGCAAACAAGGAACTGCTGCTTCACCACGAGGTGATCGTTTCAGTCTGTTGTTAAAATTGTCTCGGCAGGACTACGTGCAGGCCGCGACGGGCGTGTGCTACGACGGACTGGAGGGCTTCATCTACCTGATGCTCTTCTCCTTTGTGACGGCCCTTATGTTCACCACCATCCTTTGCAGCCTGCCTCACGCCTGGTCCAAGATGCGGTAACGCTTCCTCCAGACAAAATTTCTCAATTCTTTTGAAGGGATATTTTTACCCGTGTCCACAGGAAGGCATTGATCAAGTCAATGAGTTTCTTCTCTTTCGAGTGGGTCAGCGGCTCCCTCTAGTGGCATCTCATGGTGTCTTCCATTTCTAGCAGGGCGGATGAGGACGGCGACTCATTGGGCCGGGGCGGCAGGCACAACCAGGACAACCTGTACCGCGTTCATATGCCCAGCCTTTACAGCTGCGGCAGCAGCTACGGCAGCGAGACGTCCATCCCCGCCACCGCACACACCGTTAGCAACGCGCCTTTGACAGAGTACATGTACGTAATGCTTTGGGGTCTAAAGTGTGACCCCCCCCCTCATTGTTTAAAGCGAATGAATGGAAAGTATCGAGCAGAGGTGGCGTACGTGCAGGTGTTGCTCTCCAGCTGTGAATGCAAAAACTGCGATGGGTCGATTAGCGCTCTGTAAAAAAAAAAAAAGCAAATGATTTTTTTTTTTTTATCTTTCCCCTCTGATTTTTGACCTCACTGCTTTTCCTCCCACAGGGCTCAGAACGCCAACTTTCCCAACTCCCGTGCGGAAAACACCCCCTTGATTGTACAAGAGTCTCCCCCCCCCTCGGTGAGTTCAAACCGCCAAACGGCTTTTAGTTGCGTTCCCACCGAGCCCTGTGGTTCGCCTTGAAGCGTTAAAACCTGACAGTAGAAAAGTGGCTGCAAACAAGAAGGGTCATTTATTTTGCTACATTTAGTGCAACGATAATGAATTATTTAGAGCAACATATCTAGGCCTCCCTCCTAACAGCAGCTCCAGTCTAAAACCTCAAAAAGCCCCTCCCTCCTCCGCGCCTGACCTGAACACGGCTTCACATTTGTTCTCTACACTCTTCTTGTCGTCTTTTCTCCCGCCCCCTCCCTCGCCTATCCGTCCAGTTGTATTTGACTCCCGCCCACACTAACAGCGGCCACAGCTGGCAACTTAAGCCTTCGGACAACTCCAGATCGTTTTGGTAACCTCGTCTGCTATGCTACCAGGTACACGATATGCCCCTCATTCCCGCCCTACCCCGAAACCTGGCTCAACTCCACAGTCCCCCCCCCCCCCCGATGTTTGTTGCCTGTGGCCCCTAACCCCCCGCCCCAATAGGCTGCATGTTTCCCTCCTGAATGCAAGAAATGTCCCTATGGATTGTCTTTTTTTTATCCACGCTGTAGATTTTTAACAATGTGAGACAAATTGTGACGTTAGCAAAATGGGGTCGACATTACAAAAATACTCAGATACGACTATAAATTCTTTAAAACATACGTTTATTTATTTTTTTAATTATTATTCCTTACCAATTTAGGATACCACTGAAATGTATTTACTCCAGTAGTTTATAATGTGAAGCGGATCTTACTTTCCATCTACATGGCTATGTATTTAACCTTTTGAACTGAGTAACTATAAAAAATGAAGGCCACAATATTCTACTTTATTGAGAGGTAAGTTATGTAAACTGACTTCTGTTGGTGCCCCTCTGAAATTAGGAAATAAAAGCTTGCTTGCATCTTTAAATGTTGAAAAACGGCCATGAAAATAGCCCACCCTTGTTTCTTCTGTATTTAAAACATTCCCCAGGTATCTTAGAATAATTTCTGTCACGCTGTTGGCTTCTATGTTTGGATCAGTAGTCTCCGGCAGTGTTTCCCAACCTTTATTGAGCCAGGCATCCCAAAAAATTGAATCCTGCTGATCCCTCACCTTGGTTGGGAATCACTGGCCTCACTGCCCTACCTGCTGTTTAGCTTAAAAAATCATATGACGGGTGCTGCATGTGCAACCCCAGTCTCCCCCTCCCTCCCTTTTCTGCTCACCGTAAAGAACCGTGCTACGCGGGAAGAACCTTGTTGTTTGATGGTTAATTTATTTCTTTGTCCTTTTTTTTTTTTTCTGTCAGTCATGTTTTCTCATCTGCTTTTCCTTTCACAGTACACCTCCAGCATGCGGGCAAAGTACCTCGCTAACAGGCGGCCAGATCCCAACATCCCCGCATCAATATAGCCGGAAGCTGAACCAAATGGCCACTTCGTCTTTAAAGTACCCCCTCACACCCTTTTTTTTTTAAATTTTTTAAATTTTATTATCTTACTGTTGGATCACTTATTCCTCACCTTTTGATCCAGATTCTTACCGTCACATAAGCAGGAACTGGTCAAGACACAAGGAGGATTTTTCCTTTTCTTTTCTTTTTTTTTTTTCTCTTGCTACCTGAAGTGAAGACCTTTCCATTTTAGTGTCTTTGCTACTTTTGTCTTAACTCCGGTGTTTGGGACCACGAGTGCAGATCTTACGAGCTTTACAGCAAAGTATCTTTTTGTTGTTGTTGGAAGTCATCCTACAGCACTCGGTAGCTGCCAAGCTGTGAATTTGGACGAGTCAATGAGCTGGCAACGAGAAAAAGGGGAGCAAACTGTTAATACTTGAGACGTCGGCGTACTACTGGAAAAGGTTTCTCGCCGTTTCACTCCGGAATTTTTGTTTTCAGGCATCGCCACGTAACACAACTGTGACTTGTCCAGATCTGCCTGGCAACAGCTTAGGCAGCTGTCATGATACAGCCGTTAACAGTTGATTTGATGTTTTTTTTTGGTTCTTGGTAGAGTTTCCAACTTTTTATGCATTGGCAATGCAGTATCTCACAAACAAATGTGTTTTAGCATTTCTAACAAATAGAGGAAGGCGACCAGTTTACGCCCATTTTGCGTCTTATTTCGTTTGTAGGAGAATTTACAGGCAGTGCCAATTGAAAGTTTTAAATGTCTTCAGTGAGCTGTTTTTTGTTCTGTTGCCCCCCCCCCCCCCCCCCATCATGTTTTATGCTTTGTTTTTGTTCTGCCGTCATGTTCTCTCTTGATGTGTCATTGCTGGATGATGAACATTTATTGTAAAAGACAAAACGTACCTGACTTTTACATATTTTGTTTTGATCTACTTTTGATTTTTAGATTCTGAGGCCAGCACTTAGTGTTGCTTAATTCATGTCGATATGGTAGCTATTTTCATTTTTAATCAGGAATGTTCGCTGAAATTGTTTTATACAAAGTCTTAAACGTGTACCTGGAAGAAAAGGAACAAAACTGCTTATATTGAGTTTGACTGCCGTGTTAAAAAAATAAATGAATCAAACCAAATTTAATTAGTCTTCCTTTGCGTATTTAAAGGCTTTCATTCCGTTATTCGACACTAGGTGGCAGCAAAACACCGCTTTGTATCGACCTGCTTCTCTTGGAAGGCGCATGCTTTCAAATGACATCCAACATTAATCTGACACATTACAAGGACCGAAAAAGTCAAGGAAGATTTTGATTGCCAGTATTTTGTGACGTCACTGGGCTTTGTCTATCGCCTCCACTGATTGCATTTTACTGTAACTTAAAAAAAAGTCACAAAAAAAGCAGGGCGGTGGAGGAGGTTGGGGGCCGGCAGGGGGTATAATGGTGGGAGGGAGGTTATTATCAGACAGTCGGGATGCAAATGAAATCTCACACAGTCTCTCCATCAAGGAAATTTAATTACCTTGCTTGTTACTTGACTGGAGGAATGCGTCACTAAAGCTTTGAGACGAGGAGCTGAATGGCTTGAAGGGGGTCGTTGCAGACACCAGCACCCCACTTGTCCCCTGTCCCACCCCCATGGACACTTCCTGGATCTGTTGAGGCTCTGCCAGCTGCTTGGAACACAGAGCTCCTTCTGACGCCACACTGGACAGCTGCACCGTGAAAAGCATTGAGAGCCACACAAGGCCGCATCTATTTCTATTCAACATGGCCGCCGTCGTCTTGGCTTTGCAGCGTCAAATCACCTCTTTTCCATTCTAATTGAGCCGTCTGGTCATGACCCCCTTTGCTTAGTGCCGCGTCACCATTCAAACAACAAGTCTGACAATACTAGACTTGTTTTATCGGGTAAGTCATAACATTCCAGTCCAACAGGTGGCAGTGACTGACAAATAGTGTTTAAATTAGTTCTTGATCCGCAAAGGTTTTGCAAACTGCACAAAAATAAAATCTTCAACCTCGTGTTTTTGTGCATAATCCTACCAATTTATTTTATTTGTAACCACGGCAGCGCCCTCTGCTGGTCCAGGCACGTCATTGTCCCACTTGAGCCCAGTTTGAGAAGACGTGCACTTTAAAGTTGCACGAGGTCAAGCAATTTTTTTTTCCCATCACCATCTATCATCTTGCTCCCCAAGCAAGTAAGTAGACAACACATTCCTAAAAGTTTGTCCAGATCTGTACCGCATCTGCAAATCTTCGTGGAAATTGTTCTATTGTCACTAATTTTACTTTTGGATGGGATCGACGGGCTAAAATCAATCAGGCAAATGCAAATGACTCTCACTTGAACGTCTGCTGCTTTGTTGCTTCAGTGTATACCCGAGTGTGTGAGTGGGTGTGTGTTCTCAAGGAGGCAGCTGTGTCCTGGATGACTTTTTGGAGAGGCGTTTGGGGGGTGGGTAGTGAATGTCACGTTATTCACAGCTCGCCTCCTCCTTTAGACGCGTCAACCACACCAGTCAAGGCGCAGGCATCCGATGAAAGATTTATGGCGCTGTCCACTTAGCCCAGAAAGAGAAAGCAGGAACGTCTGGAATCTCACTGGGATGCTGCTTGGCTCTCAAAAGCTTCCCTTTGTAGAATTTAATCACATTGTCTGTGTCCGCAGAGTTGGCACACAAAAAGAAGAATGTAAGGCAAAATATGCAGTGGCAATTTTTGTTTTGCTTTATGCTAACAAACAATGCAAAACACTAAAGACTGGCTAACGAATAGCATCGAAACGATCTTTCGGGAAGTGCTCTTCAGGCTTGCTGCTGGAGCGTGGCCTCTCCAAAGTTCAAGTTCCATGGCTGACATGTGATAGGGGGATTAGGCTCTTGTGTGAGTGTGCCGAGCTGCACATGGAGAGGGATCAAGGCCTCTGCCAGTTGCTGTGCCATGTCTGCCGAGGGCCGACACCGGGTCTGAGCCGGCGGACAATGCCGCCGCTTAGTTGGACGCCGTGGAGGGAAACCACAAAGACAACGAGCAAGGGAGCGGCCCCCGTTTGCATAATCCTTCACCCCCACCTCCCTCTAATTTGGCACATTTTACCTGCTGAGGCCTCCACTGGTTGATTCAGTCACAAGAGTGATTTTAGAGCTGACAAACTTCACGGGTACCTTGTGCTTTTTGAATGGGGGGTGCAAGGACACACACGGATGCGGTTGTGTTGCCGTCGATAAGGTGCAACCTTTTTTTTGTTTTTAAAAAGACATTTTCTGTAGCACTTTGAGACTTAAAAAAAAAAAAGTAAGGTGCACTATAAATATAATTTATTATTATTGTTATTATTGTCCCTTCCGACAATCTCAGACATTGTACGTTTTGAATATTTAAGGCCAAAAATCTTTTGAGTTCCTCGTGAATCATTTATGTCTATGTGAGCTCTCTTTGTCCTAATAATGATGTGATTGCGTGGGAAGGAAAAAGCAAATTTGGCAATAAGAAAATCAGCTCATGCATGCGAGACAATTAGAGCGACGCAAACATTCCCACCACAAATCATAATCCAAGTTTTTCCTTGCAGGGATTTCGGATAACACAGACGGGAGTCTTTTGGTCTTGTCTAACAAACATCCATCATCCCCGAATACGTTTGCCGTAAATCTCCCGGGGATGACACGGAATTCTCCAAGCTGCTTTCATGGGGTGAGTTGTTGAGCGTTTCACGCCGTCGCCAAAAGCGTTCCCGCTTGTCACTTGGAGGACAAAAAAGAGGCGAATGCTTCTTCTATTGTGGGAACATCAGGCACATGCTTGCCACTTTTAACCTTTTGGCTTGTTAGATTTGCAAGTGTTAAATATGCAACGAGATACAGCCCGCCCCAACCCCACTTGGCCTCTTTCCCGCATTTCCTCCAAGATTGCAAGCTCCAGTTCATGAACCGAAAGATATTTGTATAATAATCCCCCGGCATCCGTCCCACACATGTATGCAGCAAGCAGTTATTATACCTAATTACTAGTCTTCGGCGGTAGACCAAAGTTTGCTCTTGCAACGATGCGTGTTCCCATACTCGCCGCTGTGGAACAAGTGGGAGGGGGGGTCGGTGGGCGCATGCCGCACCAATAGATGGTTTCCTTTTGAGGGTGCAGGGCAAGATCAGACCTCCCACATCAGAGCCCCGAGTTAACATTCCCGCTTGAGTTCAAAAGTTTCATCTTCAAAATATAGTCAGTGGTGGGAAATATGGTAGAACCACAATACCAAAAAAAAAAAAAGGCAGCAGCAGGAAAACACACAACAAAATTCTTCATGGCGTATTGTCCGAGTCAGCAAAAGAGTGAACACATGAATCGTGTTGGAGGGAAATAAAAAAACCACACACCAAAGTCCAGATGTTTCTCAGTGGTTATGCACTTTTATTTCTTTTTTGACATTTCGGACCCCCAATACTGGGTTAGTTAAATATCCGGATCAGATCATAATCCCTGAGACGTCATTATTGGGAATGAACTGTTCCGACCGCTCCAGATGCTGGAGAATAAAATGTAGAAGGAGGAAAAAAAAAAAAAAGCAGACGTAAACAACCGCGTTACATTCGAAAACATTGCTGTACAAAATGGCCGCCAACAAAGGCGCAGTATACAATACTGCGGTCGTCATGTACAGCGTAACCCAATATGGGTCGACTCCATGCAGAGATGCTGACGTCGCTCAGGTTAGGTGGTTGCCTCGCAAAACTCGGCAAGCAATCCGATGTGACCAACAATCATGTTTTTTTGTGCAAGAGTACACATGATTTTCTTTTTGTTTTTTGCTTCGAGTCTTATGAGGCGAGCGTCTTTCCGAGAGCGAACATCAGCTCATTTGAAATCCAGCTGTGCAATTTTTAAACAATTCTAAATTATTTAAAGAAAAGAAAAAGCCAGAACAAAAACTCTCCCGTTCATTATTTCCCCTCCCGATTGTAACGCATGCAAGGAGTGTATTTATAAATTACGTACAAATGAAGAGAAGAGATTTTGCAGGCATTTTGTTAGTTTGGACACAAATCTGAACTCATTCCAGGATGTCTTTTTTTTTTTTTTTTTTTTTCAAAAGGTCAAAGTGCTTCATCCTGGTGAGCTCCAGATAAGGCCAGTCAACACTGTTCACGTAAAAGCACAACAAAATCTTCACGTGAGAGCGTTTGTCCGGAGTCAAAATGCTTTCCCACTTTTAAAAAGCGCACATTAAAATAGAAAAGTAATCAAATATGGCGTAAAGCTTGGAAAAAAAAGGGCGTGGCAATATGAAATACATTCTATGAGAATTGCAAGATACATTTACAAGCAACACACAAAAAGCGCAATTGATTGCCCGCAAACCTTTGAAAAAAAAAATCGAAACCCGCTCCAAATGGCGGTAGTCCCGTAAGCGGCGGGCCGCACAGCAGCCCACTTAGACGCCAAAACCCGTCGTAGCGCTCGCTGGAAGAACCCAGCGGCGACGCGGTCTTGACACTGACAAAAGAACGCTGGTCCTCGCCCGCCTTTCAGATACCGAGGCGGGGCGCAGGACGAGGATGAGGGAGGAGCGGTCGTCCTAGAAGGCAACCTGGGGCGGACACCACGGGGTATCCGGGTACACCAGGCAGTGCACCGACTTGAACCTGCGACGAGAAAGCAGATCCGCCTTCAGAATCTTTTCTAATCCCAAATCGTATGTGTTGTATAAAGTAGAAAAACAATTGCCTCTCACCTGGATGGATCCTCCTCAACAGAGAAAGCTCCTTTCAAATTGATAATATTGCTCTTGTTTTCAAACATCCCGTAGCTGAGAGTGATCTGAGGGTGAGATGAAGGGAGACAAATAGTTTCTAGTTGTGTGATAACACAGTCTGAACACTAGGGGGAGCTAAGTAAAAGGAGCACATCAATAAGAGACAAAGAAGAACGCAAAGTGGTATCGGTTGTGTTGTATCGTTGCATTTTTATCAACATTTTTTGCAGCGGTGGCTATCCCCAAATGTAATATACATTTTTGTCCTTACCTGTTTATGGAGCTCTGATCTGGACACTTGTTGCAGGTTCTCCAGGTGAGAGTGGAACAAGTTGCTGCGTATAAGGGGCACACCCAGCACCGACTCGATGATGTAGCCCACGGTGCAGTCGTCGGGCAGGCGGATCTTCTCTGCCGTGTTCATAAAATGGCCGCCGCTGGAGAGACGCCAAACGTGGGTAAGACATGGATTTGTATATTTTTTTTATGGTGTGAATGTAAATTTGTCTTACCTGGCCCACGGGCTCATCTTGAGTGCCAGACCGCGGCTCACACAGAAGCCGGCCCCCCCAGTAGCGAACCAAAAGTTGACCGGTTTCTGTAACAAGACAAATAAACGTCATGGGCATGATTTAAAACCAAAATTATAATTTAAAAAGAAAAGTGGTGGCCTACCCACCATCTTATTATCGCCCAGTCTCTCCGTGGCCTCGATAGGCCTGTCCAGGCTTGGCTTTCCAATGTACACATCTTGTGTGTGCTGGTACTGAGCGAGCTGCTTGAGCAGAGCGCGAACGTTCACGTAGTTGTCGTCGTCCACGTGACAGAACCACCTGAGTGTCGAATACATGGTGAGACCCCCCGTGACTGAACACATGTGTGTGATGTGTGTGTCAATCTCTCACTTCTTTCCCGACTCAATGAACTTGTCGTATTCCACGGCCATCTTACACGACAAGGCCTGTCGGCTGTGAGCGGCCGAGCAGTTGGTGTTGATGGCGTGACTCCCTGCGGCCAAACATAAATAACAGTTATGACATGCAGTCCCTCAATACCGCCCCCCCCCCCCCTCTTGTGCAACATGCAAAATATTCCCCGTTGGAATGTCTTACCAATTTTCCTTTTGAGGTCTTCGTCCTCACCGTCTGTAAAGATGTATGTCTGCAGACAAACAAGAAAATACTCATTAGAATTAACGATCGTATGCATTCAAAGGCCACAACATAGATACTGTGCTGTTTAATACATATTTTTGTAATCTCTTTCTAAACATTTCATGCAACTGTGGTGGTGCATGTGTCTCCAATGTTATGCCCCCCATAATAGCTTTTGCGTCTTCTCCTTTATCACAAGTGCAGTGATTAGCATCATTCAGCGACACTTTAAAACAGCCAGACGCTCTCATAAAAGCCCTTTTGTGCTGCTTTCCACTCACTCCATGGTAACCGCAAAGCCGCCCCCGGAGCATCCCGGATGACGGAACATGAAAGGTGGAGGCGGACCAATCCGAGCGTCCCGCCATCCATCCCTATTGGCTATCTCATTCAGCGCAAGCCAAGTGTTAGCTCATATATGAAAAAAAAAACGGTTATGTGGCGGCAGGTGGTGGCCAACAGTAGAGGTGTTTACTTTTCAGGTGAGCCGGCACCTGCCGAGCGGCACGCCGCCGTTTTCTGGCGCCACGTGCCTCTGCACGCCCTTTTCAAGGTGTGTGTGTCGCATATTGTTGCTGGAATGTGTTGATGCGACTATTCATTCATTTTCAATAGTACTCGTGGGATGTATCGAGTTCTCGAAGGCGGCCGATACCTGTCGCGGATACTTAAGCCATCGCCTTTTAGTAGAAGGAGTATTTTTTAAAAAATATATGTATGTTGATAATAATACTTAGATTGCATTATTGCATCCGAGCCTTGACCCCCTTTCTGCGGCCTTCTCCCGGGACAATGAGAGACGTCTGGCGTTGTTTGTGCGGCAAACTCGCTAAGCCGCACCGCCGTGAGACTTTATTTGTTCAGTCACACAGAGCAGACGGCCGGATGACGGCGCCGCCATTAGCGAGCTCATGGCAGGTGGCGAGGCCGGAAAGCGGGGGGTTGGGATCCCAGTGTTGATTAGTCAATCAAAAACTATGCGTCCATTCACCCCCCTCCGCCCCTCCCCTTCTGCTGAGAAGAGAACAATGCTGTGAGTTTTCATGCCGGGTAAAAGTCTCCACTGGGTAAATCCTCAACATGTTTGCCTGAATTTGCATACAGCTGCCGGAGTTAACTCCGCACGGCACCCCCCCCCCCCCCTCCTCGCCCCACTGTCTTTGTTTTGAAACTGACAAGGAGACGCGCCGTTACTTTCACTGCATGCAAATCAAGTGTGTGTGAAACGGAGATAAGAGAGGAAGGTTCGAGAGAGGGGGTGCGCTTGAAACCACAGGAAGGCTCAGGGTGCACGCCCCCCTTCCCTATCTGAATTGAACGCGCGTGGTGCCTGCATGGCTGCCTCCAGCTCCACAGGAAGGAAATGCACCAGCGGGCACTCTTCCCTCTATTCACCACCACCCGCCCCTCATGTACCCCTGACTCGATTGTACAAACTTACGCAAGCGTTCTTGGAAAAAAAAAAGTCACACTCTCCCTTTTATCGAGGTCCACCCATTTCCACTTTAAGTACCCATTGTTGCCTTACTATTATCATTGTACATTGTTATATTGTTCTTTATCAGGCTGAGAACCATATCTGGTGAGCACAATGAAAAAATAAATAAAACATTTGGTTGAACATGAAACTACGTTTTTTTTTTTAAATAATATGATTGTGCTATATAGGCTGAGAATGTTTTGAAAATATGTAAGAATGTAGCTAAAGATTTCAAAATATTTTTGTAAGACTTAAAATTTAGACTGTTCATTTTTTTTAAATGACATAAATGAGTATATAAAGCTGACAGTTTTACACTCACATTTTAAATTAAAAACAAATATTTTTTTATTGAAAATCATAATGGGATTTAAGCTTTTAAGGTATGAATGCATTTATATCTCGTATAGTATTTTTTCAATACTCTTCGAAAATAGTAAAAAAATTGTATTGCTTCAAGACATAATCGTATAATTTAAAAAATTGAAAATTCAAAATGGAAAAAATAGGAGAATGACACAAATTCCAAATCCTAAAACCGCTGGGCTAATAAAAGCTCATTAAGGCCTGTTGCATGTGATGCTAACCAGTTGCACTTTGCCCCCGACTGACTGCCAGATGACAAGACCAGGCGCCATTGTGTCAGAAGACAATCTACATGCAAGTAAAGGCCCAACACATCCCACTCTGGGGGTAAGAACAGAAATAAACACCCGGCAGCATTAAAGAAGCACAGATGCCATGGCGACGCCGCAGATGTTCACCAGCTGAGCGTGAGAACAAGCGGCGGCGGCCATATGCAAGCGGTGGGAACCGGGAGCATCATATGGCCGCCATTAGGGGGACGTCCTTTGTTCTGACCACCTGGTGCACCCCCCCAACAATGGAAACTCCCTCTTGCATTGTGGCCGCGGCACTTGCCAGCTGCCTTCCAGGACAGCTTTGACTTTTCTCGCTGAGATCATTAGCAACAATTAGGACACTGGAGATGGCCCAGTTAGAGCCCAGACCTAGAATCAAATGGAAATCTGTGGAGTTACTCAAAAAAGGGGGGGGGGGGGGACTGTGAGCCAACGTGACACTCCTGTCTGCAGGATGTAATCACTTTGACCGAGCATCTTTGTGCAGCCGCATTTTCACACACTTTCTAGATGGAAACCCCTTTTGTCCCCCGAGCATCCCCTCGAAGACGAAGCCCCCCGTCCCTTCGTTCAAGCTTGACCCAGACTCGGGCTCTCTCTGGCGTTCCCATGGAAAGAGCGAGGGCAGATGAGGCGCTGGGAAGCTTTTCTTCAGCCCCCACCTCCGTCTCCCAAAAAGACCAGCTTTGTTCCTACGAAAGAGGAGGGGACAAGGCGCTTGGAGAGTCGGCGCTTGCCGCGGAGGCATCCATTGCAATCGCTGGGGGCATTCACAAGGGACACCTCAGAAAGAGGAGGCATAATAGAGAGAGTGCAGGGGGGGGGCGCATAGGGGGAGTCCGCTTGCTTGAAAGTGCTCGCTTCGTTCTCAGGCACATCACTTAGAAGAGGATAAAAAGTGACATATGCAGGATGGGGCGGGGGGGGGGGGGGGGTTGTACTTCATTGTCACTTGTGAGATCCATAAAAAAATATTAGTAGCCATCTTTCATTGGGTAACAACAAACCCCAAAACAATTACATGTTCTCTAACGTGCAGCCATCCCCGAATTTTCTGGAAATGATTAACTTCACTCATTATTATTGCCATCATTAAAGTTCACGTATGTACCTGTTGCATATTCCTAGAAATCCAAGTGTCCAGAAGCAGGTTGAGTCTGGACTGGTGGAACTTTTTGGTGGTCTTCACCGCGATGAACAGGTCATCGGGTCTGATGTCCTCGGCAGGCGGGGATGTCGCGTCGCCGGCGGAGGCTGAGGAGCCTCCAGCGGGCTTTTGCACCTCCCTGCGACCGCGGCTCAACTTGCCGAAATATACCGAGAATCCCTTCTGGCCGCCGCCTTCCGCCACCGCCGACGCGTCCCTTCCTTCAATCCCGGGTAGCGACAGAGTGTCCCCCTGGCCGGTGCGCTCCGCGACCACTTGGGCTCCGTGATGCCGCACAGCGACCAACAGCATCAGCAGGCAGAGAACCGCCGCGGTGCTAACGCAGACGGCCGTCTTCTTCCCGTTGTTCTTCAACATGGTAAGAATTAAAACGTAACACTAAAGCAGCCGATCTCTAACGCAAAGTCCATATGGGAAGGTTTTTAGAAATTAAAATAAAAGAGTGCTAAGAGATCCGTCACCGAACATTTCTGACGCGCGACTGGCGGCGACGTCACGAGGGGAAATTTATAAGGTGCCTCTGTGGCCACGCCCACTGGGATGTCCTTGACAGCAGCGAGATTTAAATACATAGGTGGTGTTCTTAAACGTTTCTGGTCGAGAGACAAAGATGACGAGTACATAACAAATCTGTTTTGGGCAGAGTAAAGAGATTGAAGTACAGATACGTGAAAAATCTACTTAAGTACAGTCACAAATTATTTTGATACCAATTAAACATAACTACCTTGTGTATGGAAATTGCAAAATCATTTTAAAATCAAATTTAGTTTTAGAGGGAAAAAAAGGATAAAGCCAAAACTAAGATTTGAATACCAAACCTCAGAAACGTGACGCAGATGATCAAACCACTACACCACCATCAATCTCAAATCCTCCATGTTGTTTTCGCATTTAGGCTCATTTGACTGTGAGCTGTGTCTGGCCTGAAGAAATAGCCTCCATTATTCTCCGTTGACTAAAAAAAGGAACCGGGAGCAGTTGGTTGTTCTTGTGCACTTGTTGGCTTTCACCAGTGATGCTGACCAAAGGAGCAACAAGCAGCTGCTCGGAACCTCGGCAACGCAGAGCGACGCTTCGTGATGAAGGTGTTTTTGTTTTTTTTACCCCCTTTGCAGGTGTTGAATGGCGGGACACGCGGGACATAACTTAGAAGTGGTCTTTGTGTTCCTGACAAGCTCTTTTGTCCTCATTTGTGCACGCGAAGGCGTCCAAAAGGGACGGCAAGAAACTGAGCGGAAGGGGTCGTCTGTGTGGCCTTCATTCTCCTCTCCTCCAAAGGGCTCTTTGTACGGCGCTCGCCTTGGTCCCACCTCGCAGTCTGTTCAGATTTTTTTTTGCACCCGGTGGCTTGTTAAAGCGAAAAGTAGCCACCGCTTCCTCTGTCGAGGAAAAACAAACCCGCAACTTGTCTCCCACGTCCAAACACATGCTCACTTCCTCCTGCTTGCGGGCCGCAAAAAAAAAAAAAACACAGTCAGGGAGGAGCGGGGACGAGGGGCATCTCGGAAGACTCGGTCGGATGTTTAAATTGAAACCCTGCTATTTGGAGTACTTGCTTTCACAAAGCTGATTGCATCCGATGCACATTGACAAGGGAAATAATCAGTGCGGCTTGTCTGCTCTGTGATCGGCCCGACATTGCTGCCAGCAGCCTTTCGGAAAACTGATCAGACTCCTAATTAGGTACACACGCAAAGCCAAAAAGTGTTCCATTCATTTTCTGTTCTATTTATTCGAAATGAGCCATTTTGCTTTCCTTGTGGTCAGGTGAACACAGACAGGTATTAAGGCGGACTGGACTCCCTTGGGGTGTTGGATTAGCCGGCAGTCAGGATGGGAATTTTCCCTCCAATGCCCCCCCCAAACCCCTTGAGGTCCGTGTGGCGATATTCCCCTCCGATGCCACTGTATATCCCACAGAGATCAATGACAGATGGCGCCGCAGTTTCAAGGTCATCCATCTGCGATCGGCCACATCTGTTGCTACTTAGCGCCGTTGCCAACCGACTAAGATGAATTGCGCGCTGCTTTGATTTCAGAGCCTAACAGATTTCTTTTTTTTTTTCCACGACTCCAGTGAATCTCACTTTTAGTGTCCGCGTTGTTTAGCGAGCGCGTGCGCGGTAAAGGTCAAGGGTGATATACGGCAAGATGAGAGGCCAGACAAAACAAGGGAGCCGGCCGGGGCAATGAAAAGCAGATGTGCCTACAGGGACACTTCAATTACTTTATTAGCATGCGAAAACAGTGAGGGGCCATCTTGTAAACGCTGCCTAATGGCCGAGGGCACACTGCTAATCTGTTAGACACGCGGGGTTGAATGTTCCAGTGGGCTCCCCCCCCCCCCCCCCTTGATTTCTAGCTTCAGGTTCATCCTAGTTGAGCATTATTATCTTTATCCCATTATACAGGTGTACTTAATGAAATGTCCTGGGAGTGTACTGTATATTTTCCCACCATCATTGTCTCCTCCTTCCCAGACGATCCAACCTGGTCCGTTCAGGGAATCCCCTCCTCCCCTCCATTTTCGTCACCGGGATTAATTCCTGCCTTTGGATCAGCTCCCAACGGGAGCTCCAGCAGAGCAGCGGTTTATCCCATGTGGTAGGTCCAGCCGAGTTGATCTTCTCATATTAAAAGGATTAGCGAAAGCTATTGTTCTAATGACATACAGAATATGGATTTAGAATGTTATGCGTTTTTTTTTTAAAGTATAACAGCAAAAGCTGAGGATAAATCCTCTAATTGTGCCCGTGTTTCCTTGACTGACCTCGGCGAAGATCAGCCGAGCTCACGTTAGTAGCCGTGGGAAAGCGTAGCAGTGACACCGCTAACCAGCTTTTCTGATTTCCCGTGGGAGACGACAACGATAGGATTTAGCCAGGCTACACGGACAAATGTAACGGGACACCTTCAGGAAGTGAAAATGGACAAAACTGTAATAATAGGCCTCCATTCTCCACAGTTCTGGGTCAATGAGCTAGCATTAGCAATGGTGCTAGTATTAGGCCTTACGCTGAGATGTTTGTCAAGAACAGAGCTGTCTAACGGCCACGAAGCTTCTAAGCTTCCATGTTTCTGGAAACAAATGCCAACGTGATGTCACATGACCAAGCGGAGCCTTACAGTTAATTCCTGAGCATTGAGTGCCCCCCCTTAAGACGGAGGCTGGACTCACGCTCGGGCCCTTTTCCCACAACCTCCAGGCACCTCGGAGGAAGTCGCCCAAGCGTGACGGCGCTCTTTGATTAAAAGGCAGAATGTCCGAGGTTGTCCCGGAGAGTGCGGCATTAGCAAAAACACATGCTCCCCTTTCAGGCAGGAACAATGGCGGCCATTGTGAGCAGCGCAGCAAATGTCTGTTTGGATTTAAACGGAGGGATCTCAACGGCGGCGTCGAGACAATGACCAGTGTTGGGCGTGCGTGAGCGAGGGGACAGCGGCGGGGACATTTACGAGATAAGAGGCGGGACAGGACAGGACAACCGCCGGTGTAAAGAAATGAGAGGAAATACATCACGAGCCGCTAAGTGATCTAGCGGCTTTAATTGATGTAACAGGTTCTGTTTGCTCGAACGCAGATGTCACAATAAGCGCTTAAATGGATGATTCTACGGATTTTTGGATTTATGCACATAATAGCATTATGGTCTGTATAGATAGCATGGAATCCCACACTTGCCGCATTCCCACTGTCTTTCTGACTCTGTATGGCAGTTGCTTTGTCTTTCTGTCTCTGAGCTTTCTCAAGAACTCACCCGTTACATTCTCAGGCTATTCTTTGCCATAATTACCATTCTGGAAAAAGTCTGTCCTTACGTAATACGAAGGGAAGAATAATCAGCAACGTTAGCGGCGGGAAACTGATTAGACTGTGACTGAACTCGTTTTAAGTTTTCCAAGAGCGATGAAGAAGGAGGTGTACTGGGCTTCCTCCATTCTTCCCATTATCCCACTCACTCTTTTCCATTGGAATTTGGAAGGAGTGGGGGGCCCTTGGTGCTCTTTCTGGACTCAATGAAAGCATCCCCGTTGCCTCACACAGAGACAACAGATGTGCTAAACGCTTCCCCCACCACCACCAAGAGACGAGAACAAGAGCTAAAGTGGAAGCTTAATGAAGAGACAGCTTTATGCAAATGCTGTGCTAACAGGTGCTAATTCTCGCTGAGGCAAATTCTTCTGTGTTTGCGAAACAAATAAATCACACTAAACTGTTAACAATTTACAAATTAGGTAGTAAAACAAACCGACGTCAGCAAAATGATGACACAATGCGCATTCCCCATTGTGCTAGGAAAGAAACACTAGCATGGAAATTCGGTATTTTCACTTTTCGTTAATGCTAATGTTAGCCGAGATTAACCACAGCTAGCAAATAATAAATCATCTTTAATCTTCATCTAGCTTCCACTTTTTGTTAATGCTAATGCTAGCAAATAATAAATATCTTTAATCTTCATTGATCTTGCTATTTATCCTGCTTGGCATCTTAATAAGGCAAAAGTTAAGTAAACACATTTGAGCCAGGGATTTTCTAAATATTTTGCTATTTTTTCTTTCTCTCTCAATGAAGGATGGAGTTGAAATGCAACTTCTGCTCCCAAGCGGGCCACTGAAGGAGGAGCAGCAAAGGTCTCGTCTTGATCCCTGGAGCCCAAACAATTGGATCTCGGCGCGGATAGCCCCAAGGCAAAGCCATCTGCCATAGAAAGGAGAAAGAGAGTCCCATTGTGGGGTCAGCTATTGTGGAATGCCAGCGCGGATTGATGAAGGCTTGGCCGATTCCTTTAAAACGGAGACGACACGGCAGGGGAGGGGAGGGGAACCCCCTCCCATTCTGTCCCCACATGACCACGAGACAAGCTGATAGAATACCTCGCACGACATTCCTGTATGAATCGTCCTGACCTCTGACTCTCAGCAGGTGTTTGTGGTGCTGTCCACTGAGCTCTTCTTCTTTTTAGAGGGGGTGTCAGACAGGGCAGATGTTGCGCGCAAAATATCCCTGAGGGAAAAGTGTGCCGCCACAGACGGAAGAGGTCAGGGCAAAAGGGGACGTCCCTGATGACATAGCGCTGGTTGCCACGGCGACAGGCAGCATCACCAAGCCACCTAATAAGATTCTTCAGTCTCCCTTGGCTTTGATGATTGGTATTTTTTCGATATAGCGCATTTCGACCTCAGAACTAAAACGTTTTGGAGGCCCATCAGGGTACCCTGGGGTACTTTTGAGTTTGGAGTGTGCAAGATCAGATCCTCTGGTTTTATTAGACCATAACGACTCTACCACCTTCCAAATAAATGTGGGAAATGCTGTAGTTCTTAATCCTAGGGAAATGTTAAGCCATTATTAGGACACTTGGGAACTGCTTTAATTTATGACTATCCCCCCGTCCAAGAAAACCATCATTTCTTTCCTTTTAATCCTTTTTTTTCTTGCTTATCAGCCAAAATGCCCGTTTATCTGCATTCATCTAGTGAGAAAACAGTCACATTGTGAGGTTTGTCCAGGATGGCCTAGGGAGACTTGTTTTGAGAGGCTCCAAACACAATAGCACCCAGTCTTCTTTTGTTGTGAAAGCTTCATTGTCCTTCTCTCTGAGGGTTCTTGGATCAACAACAAAGCGCCGTTGCGACAATGCTGCCAGGTCAGAGGCTCACCTCTTGGCCCGTGATGGATGCTTTGTATAACATTAGGCGGGTCAGAACCCCGGGTCAAGATGTGAGGGCTTTTTGGAGTGGCAGAATGTGGAAATCTCTTGAACTTTAGTAAGGTTGCCATTAGATATGCATCTTGAGGCCCGTCGCGTCTTGGCTGAGCTGTTATGGATGAAGGAGGAACACACAAAGCATGATGGGGAACAAACGGTCACTTGAGGTGTACCTAATGTTGTGTCCTGTCACGTGTAGTAGTCACTAATGACCGACAAAGCCGCTGAAGCCATTGTTGCCAAAAAGAAAAATGCAGGTATGGTCACGAGCCAGTACAAACAGCCTCATCAGAAAGCAAAACAGGTACGTATCAAAATAACAGAAGCAGGAAAACAGTTCGCCATCCTCCCTGACTCCTCTTTGTCTCCGCAGTATTGACGGAAAAGCTCCCGACTTCCCGGGTCACTGTCTCTGACCCGAATTGGACATCTCCAGGAAGACTCCCTGACGTCTGTGAGGAGCAGAACTTGCCTCGCTTGCGATGGAAAAAGCATCATGTGGCTTCACTTCCCGACCACTTTAGAAGGTACAAGGTTCAATTATAGGTCCTTCTCCTTTTAATTTCTGCATGCTCTCTCAGCACTGTTGTTAGGAAAGGAGTAAATTTTGATAACTGAATCATCGGTCCTGAGGTCCAGAGAGAATCTGTACCCAATAACGTCAGGGCTGATTGCAAATTATTGGCGGTTCCTTCATTCCACGTATTAAAAAGCATAGTTTTGACAATGCTATTCTTCCGCAAGCTTTGTTCCCGTCATCATCTCCTTAAGGGGACAAACGAAAAGTCCTGGTTGCGAAGAGTTCTTGGAATCTCTCCAAGGTCAAGATCTTTTTAGTGTGTTGGCGTCGACTAGAATAATACGAGGACAAACAGTAACTCCGAACAGAGCCAGCCATCTTTGACCTCCAGCTGCTCTGCTTCCTCTCCGGCCTCCCAGGGTGGGACTCGTCGGGGGCTGCAAAAACTCTCATGTATCTACTGTTCCTACACTCCCCGTCGGCTCTCCGATCACATCTTCAGTTGTAGCCTTAAGTGCCATATTTTTCCACTAGACCCGCATTCTTGCGTCTGTGACCAAAATAAAAGCAGTACAGTAACATGAAGATGTTGCAGATGATGGCAGCTTTGACCGAGGACGGCGTGCAATGTGATGCCGTGGCTGGATCCCCTCAGGAAGTGTGCGCAGCAGAGCGAACAGAGGAAGTTGACTCTGCTGTGATGTTTATGCTGGGCGAGGATGCGACAGAGCAACTTTGATTCGACCCCCCGACACACACACACACACACACACACACTCCCTCCTTTATTCCATGCGTGTCTCATTAAATCACTCCCCTTTGTTTTTTTCCACTTTGAATGAAAAGCAAACAAGTGGATGGCTCGATAAGAGATGCGCTTAAAGCAAGGTTGATTTATTCCCGCAGCGCTGTTGCGAAAATGAAAAAACATCTCTGCGGTGAACATCTGGTCACGTTATGAGATAAAATCAATGCGTGTGTGACTTGAAACAAAAACCCGCAGTGTTTTTATTTCTAAAGATCAAACGTGCACGGAATTGCTAGCTCGCACATTAGCATGTTCGCCTAGTAGCATAAAACACGTAGCCAGAACTGTTCAGAATATTTTATGCTATTTAATATTCATTAAACGGATGAAATGAAATAGAAGTTAAACCTTTTTATTTAAATTCATCGCTCTTTGCAGAGGATAAAAAATATATGTCTGTGTTTATTTATTGTATTTGCATCCCTCCGTTTTAACTGAGATGCTATCTCTTTTGAAGATAAGATTTACTTGTATGACTTCCAATGGGAATTTATGCTTTGTTTTTCTCTTCTTTCGGGAATGTTTGGGAATGGCCGTTATCTGTATCGTGTTTGACACAAACAGGACCGACCGCTCTGGTTGCCAGGCGCGCAACGGCGCACACAGGGTCATCAGCAAACATCTCTCGGGTCAACCGGGGCTACGACCACCATGAGGGCTCTGAGATCACTCTGAGTTGGTTTTGGTTGAATTTCAAGACGCCATTTGTTCCTCTCTCTAAAATCAAGAGGAATTTTCATGGTGGATTTGCTCTATTTTTACAATGAATAAGCATCTTTGTGTAATTATGTGGCATTTTTTGCACACAGTCAAGCTTCTGCACTGACACGGAACGTCGCCTTTACCTTCCTCACTGATAGTGCGACTACAAAGGGAACCAAATGACAGTGATGAGGTGAGTTCCTTTCCTTTTCATCTTGTTCTCTCTTTGTGGCCAAACAGGAAGACTGTCTTTTTTTTCCCCCCCCAGCATTCTATCATTGTGACCGTCTCCATTCAACTTCCTCCCCTTTGTGACCCAACAACAATAGCGCATGGAACATAAACGGGACAGTAAAGTAAGGTTCAAAAAGTATCTGGCTCCATTGTAAAAATAAACATATGGGATAGATGGATGGCTTGGATCTAATATTTGCTTTCCGGAATTGAGGAATGGTTCCAAAATGTCTTCCTTTACACTTACCTTTAAGGGTAAAAAAAATAAATAATTGCATTTGGGTTTATTCAACTCTACCATTTGCTTTCTGGGATGTTTATTTTAAATTAATCAGACCATTGATCGGTTATGAGAATGCTGTCCAGCCAAATATCGTAATCGGCATCGGGGTTAATTGTATAGATCTGTGTTCTGGAACATCTGCCCCATGATAAATTTGGTTTCTCTGTAATCCGTTAACTGGAATATTCCAAAAGGACTCGCATACAGCTCCGATCGGGTTAATTGGATTTGCTCAATTACAAGCACGCCGATTATCGCCTCCCATCTCAAACCGTCAATGTTCTCATGCAAAAACATCCATAAGCCGCCTTTAAATCAAAGCGCACAGAAGCATGAGAAACACGATCCGGGCAAGGCGGCGAAAGACGCGGGGATGGATTACGACGGCGTTTCCCATGATCCCGCCACTCTCCGGGGACAGACGGCCAGTGGCTCCCCTGGCTTGTCATTACCGTCGACGGGAGCCCACAATAGGTCAGGGAGATGAGATAACATTGTGAGTGGCCCGAGCAGCAGGTGAGCGACTCAATGGCTCTGATTAGGTATCTGGGTCCCAGGGTGTAGCGTTGCCTCAGGGCCCTCGGGGGGCCTCGGCCCCACCATCTGCCGACCCGAATTCCCGCTCAGCGCGCTGGCACAAACTTGTTCTGTTGCTGCCGGGCATTTCTTTGGGGTTTCTTCTGTTACCTTTCACGTGACACTTTGTCACACTTTTAAATATTAGCGCAAAGGTGAAACAAGGGCAACAAAGAAGCACTGCTAGCAGAATTGTTTTGTTTGCTGGAATTTTAGTGGAAGAATGTCTTGGGTTGTTGAGTGGCAGGCGCAACCCACCGAGTTAGGCTTGTGGTTAGGGTTTCAGGTCAAGGGTCAGGGCTGCGAGTGAAGTTTGGGGTCAGTTAATGAGCGTGACTGAACTGGAAAATCAAGAAACTAATTTATCAGCGGCTAGGGGCTAGGGGGCGCTATATCGATTATCACTGCAAATAAAAATAAAACCAGCCACCAATGTGCTGTTTGATTTTGAATTCTGCCCATTTGATTATTTTGCCGTCTCGTCAGCTTTTTACGAATCCGAAATGTGATCTAATAAGAGTAATGCAGACATCTGGAGAAGCATTTTAAATCAGTTAAGACCCGATGACCGTGACTGGCACCTTTTGACCCCTCATGCATAGATCTTGACACGCTGAGTTAGAATACTTCGCGTATGTACGTGTGTCTGTGTGTTTGCATCAGTGGACTTTTCGTCGTCAGGCAGAGGGAAAAAAAAGGAGAAATGATGATGACAAGTCCAGATGTGGAGTTACGACCCCACTTGCCACCTCCATGGCCCTAATCTCGAACCCCTGACCCCTGCTGGGCCTACAGAAGGCCCGTGTTTTGATAGCGCTCCGCATGGGCTCACCCCTTTGCATTTGGAGCATGCTGGGGTGTTAGCGTGAATGCTAAGCTAACACGCCACATGATTGAGTGACAGCACGTTGGCTGCCCAGTGGAATGTTGGTCCGTTAAAATAGAGAAAAGATTAGGTACATCATCGAAGCACGTCCAGCCTGTGCTGAGAAACGCCCCCACGAAAACTCGCTGATAAGCTGCAGCTATGCAAACAAATAGTTGAAACAATAACGTCTTGCATTTATGAAGACATGTTTTGAGGGAGGGCAACCAGACCTTTGCCCTCGAGCAAATACTCAGTGGGAGGATGTGTTCGTGCGGCATGCAGAGTTGTCCGTTATTTGGAGACCTCCCAACCTCCCGCGCCAGGAAAACCCCCGAGTACAAGAGCAGTGTGGAGCCAAAACATTACACTTTAAGTCAATATTTTCTTGGAAAAAGCGGAAGTGGCCATTATGAGCACTAACATAGCTGAATTTAACTACTTTCTCAAGCCATCATTAGCACAGCATTTTCACAACGTCACCTACAGGCAGGTTTATTTTTGGAACTTACTTTAAATTATTCGCCCGATCCACACACAAATAATGTGTCATAGTGTTCAGCACATGCAATTGACATGTGTTGCTTACTGAAGCATTTGCATGTGCTTTTCGGCAGCCCAGACTTTATTGTGCCTCGGCACGCTTGTCAGTCAGCGTGCATAATAGAAAGGAGGTCACGTGGTCACAGGCAGTGTGCCCTAAACACAACACAACACATAGGCATTTAAAAGACAACAAAAGCGGACAAGTGACGCATTAACAATGCTGACCTGCATCTTGGAAATAACATTTCGTGCCAGTTTAATCCGTTTATTTTCATATATAGGGTTCAGTTATTTACAGCTCAGTCAGAGGTTTTAATTGAACAATTCAGAAAACTAAGTTTAAGAGTTGCTCCAATTTAATCATTTATACGTTTATGTAAAATTTACATTTATTTTATTCTATAAATGATCGACAGCTCCTAAAAACAAATGTTGGTATTTCGAGAATATTTTAATGAAAATTATAAATGGTCAAAATATCAACAATGTAAAAGTGATTTGTTTGGACTTCTATTTAATCCAATGCTGCTTGTTATTAATGTGTTTTCAGTGTCGTGCGGTTTATCCACCACCCATTCCTTTTCCCGAACCGAAAGGTCGATACTTGAAACTTGAGCTTTAAATTTAAAAAGGTGCTCTGGTTCCCTCATGTGTTCATTGTGAGAACTGTATGTTATGGCCAAGTCGTTCGATTCGGAGGGCATTCTACATTAGATGAAATAGATCGAAAGACCATACATGATGTGGTGAAGGGGTTCATAAAATAGAAGAAAAGGTAGTTAGAACAGGTTTTTTAGTTTTATAAATTGATAGTTCGACAGGTCGGTCAGTTTCCCTGGTGGTCTAGTGGTTAGGATTCGGCGCTCTCACCGCCGCGGCCCGGGTTCGATTCCCGGTCAGGGAACTCTGTATTTTTATTTCCTCGATTCATGCGCCATGGTACAGTTTTATCTGATCAGAATAAAACCGTTTAGTGTACGTGTACGCTTCCCTGGTGGTCTAGTGGTTAGGATTCGGCGCTCTCACCGCCGCGGCCCGCGTTCGATTCCCGTTCAGGGGACTTGGTACTTTTATTTCCTCGATTCATGCGCCATGGTACAGTTTTATCTGATCGGAATAAAACCGTTTGGTGTACGTGCACGCTTCCCTGGTGGTCTAGTGGTTAGGATTCGGCGGTCTCACTTCCGCGGCCCGGGTTCGATTCCCGGTCAGGGAATTCGGTATTTTTATTTCCTCGATTCATGCGCCATGGTACAGTTTTATCTGATCACAATAAGACCGTTTAGTGTGCGTGCACGCTTCCCTGGTGGTCTAGTGGTTAGGATTCGTCGCTCTCACCGCCGCGGCCCGGGTTCGATTCCCGGTCAGGGAACTCGGTATTTTTATTTCGTCGCTTTATGCGCCAAGGTACAGTTTTATCTGATCGCAATAAAACCGTTTGGTGTACGTGCACGCTTCCCTGATGGTCTAGTGGTTAGGATTCGGCGCTCTCACCGCCGCGGCCCGGGTTCGATTCCCGGTCAGGGAACTCAGCATTTTTATTTCGTCGCTTTATGCGCCAAGGTACAGTTTTATCTAATCGCAATAAAACCGTTTAGTGTACGTGCACGCTTCCCTGGTGGTCTAGTGGTTAGGATTCGGCGCTCTCACCGCCGCGGCCCGGGTTCGATTCCCGGCCAGGGAACTAAGTATTTTCATTTCCTCGCTTTATGCGCCAAGGTACCGTTTTATCTCATCACAATAAAACCGTTTGGTGTACGTGCACGCTTCCCTGGTGGTCTAGTGGTTAGGATTCGGCGCTCTCACCGCCGCAGCCCGGGTTCGATTCCCGGCCAGGGAACTAAGTATTTTTATTTCCTCGCTTTATGCGCCTAGGTACAGTTTTATCTGATCGCAATAAAACCGTTAGGGTATGTGCACGCTTCCCTGTTGGTCTAGTGGTTAGGATTCGGCGCTCTCACCGCCGCGGCCCGGGTTCGATTCCCGGTCAGGGAACTCGGTATTTTTATTTCGTCGCTTTATGCGCCAAGGTACAGTTTTATCTGATCACGATAAAACCGTTTGGTTTACGTGCACGCTTCCCTGGTGGTCTAGTGGTTAGGATTCGGCGCTCTCACCGCCGCGGCCCGGGTTCGATTCCCGGTCAGGGAACTCGGTATTTTTATTTCCTCGCTTTATGCGCCAAGGTACCGTTTTATCTGATCACAATAAAACCGTTTGGTATACGTGCACGCTTCCCTGGTGGTCTAGTGGTTAGGATTCGGCGCTCTCACCGCCGCGGCCCGGGTTCGATTCCCGGTCAGGGAACTCGGTATTTTTATTTCGTCGCTTTATGCGCCAAGGTACAGTTTTATCTAATCGCAATAAAACCGTTTGGTGTACGTGCACGCTTCCCTGGTGGTCTAGTGGTTAGGATTCGGCGCTCTCACCGCCGCGGCCCGGGTTCGATTCCCGGTCAGGGAACTCGGTATCTTTATTTCGTCGCTTTATGCGCCAAGGTACAGTTTTATCTGATCGCGATAAAACCGTTTGGTTTACGTGCACGCTTCCCTGGTGGTCTAGTGGTTAGGATTCGGCGCTCTCACCGCCGCAGCCCGGGTTCGATTCCCGGCCAGGGAACTAAGTATTTTTATTTCCTCGCTTTATGCGCCTAGGTACAGTTTTATCTGATCGCAATAAAACCGTTAGGGTATGTGCACGCTTCCCTGGTGGTCTATTGGTTAGGATTCGGCGCTCTCACCGCCGCGGCTCGGGTTCGATTCCCGGTCAGGGAACTCGGTATTTTTATTTCCTCGATTCATGCGCCATGGTATAGTTTTATCTGATCGCAATAAAACCGTTTGGTATACGTGCACGCTTCCCTGGTGGTCTAGTGGTTAGGATTCGGCGCTCTCACCGCCGCGGCCCGGGTTCGATTCCCGGTCAGGGAACCTGGTATTTTTATTTCCTCGATTCATGCCCCATGGTACAGGTTCATCTGATCTGAATAAAACCGTTTGCTGTACGTGCACGCTTCCCTGGTGGTCTAGTGGTTAGGATTCGGCGCTCTCACCGCCGCGGCCCGGGTTCGATTCCCGGTCAGGGAACGTAGTATTATTATTTCCTCGCTTTATGCGCCATGGTATAGTTTTATTTGATCTCAATAAAACCGTTTGGTGTGTGTGCACGCTTCCCTGGTGGTCTAGTGGTTAGGATTCGGCGCTCTCACCGCCGCGGCCCGGGTTCGATTCCCGGTCAGGGAAAGTAGTGTTTTGATGTCCTCGCTTTATACAGCTATTTGTAGTATTTCTAAGGTATAATTTTATTTGATGACATAAAATAATATTCCTGCACGCAATGGCTAGTAAGTATAACCGTATAGTATTAATCTGAGTAACTTGACTTCCTCCATTTTCCTAATATATATTCAGTACTAAATATGAGTTGTAAGTAATTGGGACGCTTACAAACATCTCCGCTTTCTTGACAACCCAACTTGAACAAATCTTTGATGCATTATTGTAAAGGGTTTAAGTTCACTATCGGGCCACCCGGGTCAAACCAGCTCAATGATGCCTTTAGCGCCGTCGAGAGGTAATCTATCGCATTGCAGTGTGGTGATAGATTCAGGAACCCTCGTAAAATTCACAAAATGGTGAAAATTAAATTAAGGTAACATAAAACACAGAAAACAAAACAAAGTTAATAAAGAGTAATAAGTAGACAAAACAAGGACAGAAATAAAGAGCACTATCTAAATCCACCATCATTAAAGATGATGGCATATTCCAAAGCTCGTTCATATGAAATGAATACGATTGCATGTATTATAGCTACAAACGCTTTAATCTAGCCCCGTTTAAAACATCATAAAACATTTGGCACGTTAAGCTGACAGCCGGACTTTATAGTGGCCATTTGTCCTCTGGACTTTACACCAGAGGCAGCCTCCTACAACTTTAAGGAATAAATGACTTGTTTTTTCGTTTCTGCAGGAAATCACATGGAGGTGCTCTTGAGCTCACATGACAGTCCGAGCCATGGCCGGAGAGATCAATGAAGGTACAGTATGTGCATTTCTCTCCCCCATCGCTTTCCTCTGCGCGTTTTTGCAAATCATAAACTTTTTCTTTCCCTTTGCTGCGTGCGTAGATCAAGCGTAAAGTTAGCTAAAACGATTCTGTTGGTCGTGTGTTCACATCGTTCAAGTACCGATGACAACTCTTGTGTTTTGAACTTGTATTTTCCTCCCACCTGTTAACGTACAAAACGTGTCAAACCGATGAAGATTTGATGCAGTTTTCTCAAAAATCTACGTTAATTTGGTGTGCTGAAACAGTAGAAAATGACCCTAATAATGCCAATTCATTAATTGATTTTTGAGGCTATTGTATATTACAAAAATAGCCAACTCCTCGATGTATGGTTTGCTATAAGTAGATAAAAGTGAAATAATTTGAGCTGACATGTAAAGGCAGATCATAAAAGTCACATGGTGAGTGCAAGTCGTGAAATGTTTTTTTTGATGAGCGTGCAGATTGTGGCAACATGGGGATGGAGTGGTTAGCATGTCTACCACTCAGGACTGAGCTCTGGATTCGAAGTGTGGAATCTGCATGTTGTCATCTTTCTTTCCCCGGATATGCTGGCTTCCTCCCACACTCCCAAAACATGCTTGTTAGGTTCTTTGAAACCTAAATTGTGAATGCCCACCCTAAGAGGTCACGCAGTTCCAAAAACAAATTGATAAATTATTCCTCTCCAGGCTCAGTTCCTGCCTACTACCGAGAAGTGCACGAGGCTGTCTGCTGCCAGAATGATGAGAAGGTTCAGGTTGAAGTGTTTCAAAGGTTACTTGAAAGTACCAAACTCTCCAAGGCAGTTCAAGCCCAGGTGAGGTGTTTCAGATTTTGACGCAAACACGCTAATTGTTTGTTGAAATGATGTACTCGATGATGTTACGTGTTTGTTTGTGATGACAAAGACTTCCCCACCCTTATGAATCGAGTTGGAAATCAAAAAACATTCAAACGGGGGTGTGTAGACTTTTAATACAAAGACAAAAATAACAGATCCAAACTGAAACCTTTATTTTTGCGGCTTTGTGTCCATTCCTGCACAGACGGAATGCAAACCACAGTTAGATTGGCCCACTTGTGTGACGCTGATTCGTTTTGTCGCCTAACCGTCTTTGTTTGACCTCCGCCAGATTGCAGAAAAAGTTTACACAGCCGCCGATGGATTCTTGAGCAAGTTGGCATTTTACAAAGCGCTCGCTTTCATCGCCGTCGCCCAGCAAGGGAAGCAACCGAGTCTCAAAGTCCTGGAGAGCTACATTCAAGGTAGATAAGCGTTTGAAAAGTCAATGTTTAGTCGATGGAGTCCTTGGGTCATGCTTCTGTTGCAGAGTTCCCCAAGCCTCAGCTGCGGGAGCCGTGTGAGTTGCGCACGCTGAGGATGCAGCCGGCTCAGCGAGACCCGCTGACGCTGTCCCTGGACCTGGACAGGCTGCTGAAGAGAGACGCTGTCAAGGTGGAGCTCATACCGGAGAAGAAAGGCTTGTTTCTCAAGCATGTGGAGTACATGGTCACAAGCCTGGTGAGGAAGAGCGTCCAATCACGGAAGAGGAACTTAAAATTGGATCTAATTTGACTTTGTTTTCTTTCCCCTCAGCGTTACAAAATGTCCGTTTACCGGCGCTACAGTGACTTTGACGTCTTCCACGAGGTCCTGCTTCAGAGATTCGCCTACAGAGTGGTGCCCTCGCTTCCACCCAAAAGAATGCTCAAAGGAGGTACGAGCTGGCCTCGACGCTCCACATTCCGCCTTTATCCAAACAGGATGCAGATCTTGATAGTTTGATTGTGACGGAACCTGGTTTTCCTTCCCTCGCTGAGACTTGCGATGTAATGTCTTTTACCGCAGTCCTGATGTCGTTTTCCGAGCGGGACTTCATCGAGGCCAGGAGGCGAGCGCTGGGGAGGTTCCTCAACTTGGTGGCGCTGCATCCTTTCTTCTCAGAGGACGAGCTGGTCAAGACCTTCTTCACCTTCAGCGGCTCTGTATGCCTTTTTTCCTTTCTGCAAACATGCTGCCTCGGCAAAGCGAGGAGTGATATCGCCACGGCAACTTCCAGTTATTCAATGCCCCCCCCCCCCCGCCTTTTCAACCCACTTTGCAAACAGGATGTCCAGATTAGGCTGCGTGACGCTTACAAGAAAACCGGCGACGAGTTCATAACTAACAGATACGCAACCGTGGCAAAGGTTTGCAAATTTGATCAACTTCCAGTCGATTCTGAGAAGCTCTCACTGTTGCTGCTTTTTCGCCAGGAATTCCTCCCCACCGACATCCAGGTGCAGTTCACCGTGAGCAGAGAACTCATCAAGAACATCCACAACAACTTCACCAAACTGCGCGAGCGCGCCGAGAGGATCGCCGAGCGTTCCAAGGGCAACGCCAATGACCTCCTCATGTTCGGCAGGGAGATTAGGTATTTTGTTCCAAAATGAAATATTCCCCGCTTGTACTCAAGTCAACTCCGCCGTCAGCACGTTGAGCTCGGACACGTCGTCCCTCCCGTCGTTGGCGTCGTCGCAGAGCACGTGGAGCCGTCTGTGTCACTCCCTCAAAAGTCTCTCGGTGGAGTTCGCCGTGCTCTCGGATAAAGCGACTCAGCAGGTGCGACTCGGTCTTCCCCCCGATGTCACCGCGGCAATCGAAAATTAACGGCGTCTCACGTAACGTCCTCAGGGCCGACGGGAAGATGACGACGTGGTGGAACGACTCAATCTTTTCCTGGACTTGCTGCAGTCGTACAAGGTAGGTGCTTTCTTCCGCGTCGCCGATCGGGCATCGAAAATAAAATCGCTTGCTCTCCAGGACCTGTGCGAGCGCCACGAGAAGGGCGTGCTTCACGAGCATCAGCGGGCGCTACACAAGTACGGCGTGATGAGAAGGCAAATGATGACCAACACGGTGCAAAGTAAAGAGCACGTGTTGGTGGAGCAGCTGGAATCGCGGATCGTTCAGGTAGGAGTCGAACGTGCTCATGAACCAAGTGCATCAAGGACGCTCATGTTTTTGTTCTTTTCCTTTGATTGCGTTCCTAGCAAGAGAACGCCTTGCAGACCATGGAGTTGCGTAACTACTTTTCGCTCTTCTGCCTTCACCAAGAGACGCAACTCATCTTCACCTACCTGCCCATCACGGCACACATCTTGAGAGCCTTTGTGGACTCGCAGGTGCAAGGGCATCGAGAGGTAACGCCGCGCTATTTTATTTTTGAGCTATGCCCAGCTATTTGGAAAACAATTTTTTAACCGCCACAAGGTGGCGCCAAAACACAGTCTGCATAGAAATTTACTGTATTTTCCGGACTATTAAGGCGCACCTAAAAACCTAAAATTTTCTCAAAAGTCGACAGTGCGCCTTATATATGGACCAAATTCTTAAATTTAAACTGGCCTGAAGCATTGTGTCATGAAATCAATCATAAGAGGCCCGCTGAAGACTATGAATCGTGAATCAAAAAGACTATGGAGCATAATTTTGTGATTTTAAAGTAATTTGTTGCGTCTGAAGTTGAAATAAAAAAGATCCAATGGAGAATGATTTGATTTGGATGAAAAATCTGACATGATGCATTAACCGTGCGCCTTATAGTCCGGTGCGTCTTATATAAGGACGAAGTTTTAAAATGGGCCATTCATTGAAGGTGCGCTTTATAGTCCAGAAAATACAGTAATTAAAATGGTGACGTGTAAGGATCGGCTATTTGTGATGGAAAGGAGATAAAATTAGCTTGGGTTGTCAGAGAATTTTATTTTTTTCAATTTTAAGATTCAGAGAAATAAGATATCCCTGTCTTTGCAGATGGGCACAGTGTGGAATGAACTGCAACCAAAATTCAGCTCTCTCTTGAGTGGGAACAACGGCTCCAAACCTGCGCTTTAGCAAATGGATCTGTCGTGACGCAAGGACGAAACTGGAAGACAAAAAAGATTTTCCCTACTGCACAGCGCACATTACGTTTAGTTCAAGTGGCGTTTCCAACCACTCACTGTTTGAATTTATTAGTTTTGGCCTTTTGACATTTTGGCTGTCGACTAGTATTTGCGTGTCCAAATTGCACAGCGCACATTCTTACCCTTTATGTTCATAAGTTATTGCGTAAGAAGTGGAGGGGCAAAAAAAATCGAGTATATTTTACGTTATTTAAACCCTGGGAATCGTGTTTATTTTTACTCTCAGATTTTTGATACAGGTGATACACGTCTTTATCGGCGTGCTTCCTTTTTTTGCCGTCTTGTTTTTTGGAGTTATTCATTGTTGACATGACTCAACCACGTGCTTTTGTTTCATAAGCTAATTTAAAGCACCACAATTCAGTTACTGAGAACACGAGCTGAGCTTTTGATGACACTCCAGATGTGCAATATGGATAGTAGAAATCCCACAAACCAGGTGACACCAGTTTCAAAGCTGTTTTGGAACACTTTTTGTATTCTTAGAAAAGAATTGACACCTTGTAGAAAGTGATTTGCACATCTTACAAACAATACTGCACAATTTATGGTGGCATTTTATAGGAAATCAGATGACTGATGAATATGTTGATATTTTGCCGTGTTAAACAATAAAATGAAGGAAATTGCCAGATTTGTATTTTTACACATTACTAATGAATCGTTCGACTTTTGCGATCAGAAAGGACAATGATAATAGTGCTTGGCAACAACCAGCCACTAGATGGCGCCAAATGCGTGCTGTGTGCAAAAATTGACAACAGGTTAAATTTCCCCAATCAAATAAGTGAATTTGCTGGAAACAAAGAGACAATTGACAAACTTTATGCTCACCCCTAATTGTGCTATTATACATTTTGGTCCAATATTTTTTGGCATTTTACCAGTATTCATATTTTTCCAGTAATGGCAAAGGCAACGTCTAGAAGATGATATATATGATATATACACCTCCCACACAGCTTCCCATCATCTCACAGCTCATCCACCTCGTCCAGCTTGTAGCTTAGAATAACGTCGTGGCCTTGGAACTGAACGTTGCCCACAAATTTCTTCTTCTGCAGTAGCAGCGGGAACCACAGCTTGTCGTCGGGCCACATTTGCTCAAAAGGGATTTTGTCAGAGTCGAACCAGCGAGGTCTCATTTCTATAGCATGAGAAAGTGAACATTTGATTCCTGGTCCAAATCAAATGTTTCATGAAACTGGTGATGTGGAAAAGTACCTTCCGTTTCCGTTGGCTCTCCATTGTACGAGTCGGCTCTAAAAATATGGACGTCGAGCAGCTGCGCATCACTGACCATTTCAAATTTGATGTTTCCCACCTTTTCCAGCGTGTCCACTGTGAGGCCACTTTCTTCAAGGAGTTCCCTAACCCCCCAAAAAAGAAACAGTGTCTTACAACAGACCCAGTAATATCTGGCAAGAACAATCTTTCAGCAGAGGATAAAGAATACATGCCTGTCAGTACACTCATATTGTCTGTCTACATGTGTTGCATGTTTATAGTGTCCATGCAAACATCCCCATTTATCAAAAATAAACATACCTCCTTGCTCCTTCCTCGACAGTTTCTCCGCTTTGGACTTTCCCCCCAAAACCATTCCACCTCCCAGCCCCGAACCCTCGCTTCTTCATGCCCAGTAGCACCCGGCCAGGCTGGACCACCAGAACCAGAGTCAGCAGCTTGGAACTCAACATCCCTCTTGTCTCAAAAAAGGAATTGATCAATTACATCAACCAAAACGTACAACTTGTGTCACTACTTAAAACATCAGCTGTTCTGTTTGGGTCCGGTAAACAAGGAATGTGTCACTCGGAAATATAACCGACCAGAAACAAACGCGATGGGTTTCTACGTTTAAACAATTCAGAGCCTCAATTATATCCAACCCAAACAGAAAATGAACCAGCACTTATACGTTGTACTCATGGAAAACATAAATGCCTAAAAAACTGGCATATTGTCAATTTAAAGCAAACGAATATGGGTTCGTGGAAACTTTGTTTCAGAGGACACATATAGCCGATGCACGCCATTCAATTGAAAGTTGAGACATGCGCGGTTCAACACGCTTTCTGTCAACCCAAGCTGTCATTCACATTTGTCCTCCAAAACATGTTTTATTTTCTCCACCGTAGGTTTTTCCATTCATCGTGTCGCCTCCCGAAAAAGAAAAGCAACGCGGAGCAGAGGTGGCTCGCTCGTCAGGCGAACGACCCTTACGTCAAAGCTTCACACGCTCTAAACTTTCGCTGCCGGAGCGCCTTCAAGTTGCTGGAGATTGATGACAAGTTCCGCCTGTTGCAGCCCGGGATCGGCGTGGTGGACTGCGGGGCGGCGCCCGGAGCCTGGAGCCAGGTGGCCGTGCACCGGGTCAATTCAGCGGGGACAGGTGAGTTCATTGTTGGGGGATTGTTAATTTCATGAAGCCTTCGTTGTTTAGTTTGGCATGAAATAACCTTGCCTGCTTATAAACTGTACATTAAAACTGTCCAATGATTACGAGAAAGGTCTGGAAATCTACACAAAATGTAAAAACAAAAAATGTGGAATACGACTGACTGAACTGTACTACTAAGGCAGTGATTGTTTTGCACACCAGAGATTGGACCAAGTCTCAAGTAAGTCTCAAGTCTTAACCTTAAAGTCTCAAGTAAAAACCAAGTCATTTTTTTCTTGGGCGAGTCAAGTCAGATTGTCAAGTCTTTAAATAGGTCAAGTCACCTTATTATTGCAATTTTACCTGCAGAATCTGATCTTACCAGCGCTCCTACCGTGTTATCGATATTATTTTAATTGTATGATTATTTTTTTATTCAAACTGAAAACATAAACTAAATAACACTGAAGTCATTCAAGTAATTGTGTCTCAAGTCAAGTCCCGAGTCTTTAACTTCCAAGTCGAGTCTCAAGTTTATTTTTTGTCAAGTCAAGTCACAAGTTATCAAAACAGCGACTCGAGTCAACTCGAGTCCAAGTCACAGTGACTCGAGTCCCCATCTCTGGTGCACACAATTAGAGTTTGCCCACTTGTATCCAACTTCCATTGAAAGTAAATTGCTAGTTCAAAAATAGAATATTTTGCATGCTGTGCCTTGCCTGTATGCATATCCACCTAAAGATAGATGACTTCATGTGTTTTAACTAAAGAGCCAACATCACCCATGGGTACAGTCATCGGTATTGACCTCCTAAACGTAGCACCTCTGGATGGTGCCCACTTTCTGTCAAGCCATGACGTCACTGACCCTGCCACGCACGCCAAGCTGCCCGACTTACTGCCTGGCGGCCGGGCTCATGTCCTCCTCAGCGACATGGCGCCCAACGCCAGCGGCTTTCGGGAGATGGACCACGAGAGGCTCGTCGGTTTGTGCTTGTCACTACTGGACTTGGCAGAGACTATTTTGCGCCCTGGAGGCTCTCTGCTGTGCAAATATTGGGATGGTTCCCTGGCCCATCATCTCCAGGACAAACTTTGTCTCACGTTTGAGAGTGTTCGGAGTTTAAAGCCACATGCGAGCCGCAAAGATTCTGCAGAGAGGTATTTCCTTGCCAGAAACTACAGGAAACCAGTGAGTGGATAGACTTTATTACCGCTACGAAAGAAGGACAAAATAGTTTCTGCCATTTTTTCCATTACACGGTCCTGTCAAACCAAGTGTCACTCTAGATCTGATCCAGATTTGGCATCAAGTGCAATCGTCCAAATCCAGTTGAACATGTTCGGATGTTCCCATGTCCATCTAATCACATTATATTATCTTGTATTTTAAAAAATATGTCTGTAGGACATTTGTTACCAGAAAGGACACAATTTGGATCACTTGTCAATCAACAGATAACAATAATATTGAATGCTATGATTTAAAAAAAAAAATGAAATATCGTATAGTGTAATTATTAAAACTCGAATGATTGAAGTAATTTGTAATAGTTACTCATTTTCCCTTTTTTTATGTACTGTAATATCTTTCCCCCACATTGATTAGGATACAACTGCATCCTCTGTAAGTTATAAATAAGAGTATTGCATATAGTATCCATACTGTGTGTATGGATATGATAAATAGTTAAGAAAAAGTCCAATGAATTAAAACAAAACAAAATGACTGATACTTTATTAGTTACTGAAAGGAATTGAAGTGGTGGTGTGTGCTTGATAGTCAGGAAAATAGCTTGTAATATTTCACGATTAAAGAAATGAAAAACAAATAGTGGTTATGTATGTATGTATGTATGAATGATTATAGATATTGGCTCCCAATTTTAGGAAAGACCGACTGAAACGTGTTCCTTTTGAATACATCGTAGCTGCAATCTACCGCTCTCACCAATAGGTGGCACTGTTGAAGCGACCGAGAAGCCCCGATCGCCCCACGCTGTCTTGCATCTTTGCAAACAGTTGCAGCAGCGCTGGCTTAGAATGTAACCCTTCCCCAAGAAGCATATGCACCACCGAACCTCCGAGCTGGGCCCACAGTGTTTGTACTGCATTTACACTTTTCTGTTTGCTTGCAAGGAGCGGAAAAGACATTTAACCACCACCGCTCATGCTAATAATTGGCACCGGCGGCCATGTAGAAATAGCTCCCTCTGTCATTGAGAGCTAGTGATGAGGAGCCCTCACATATCGCATGACTAATGGCAAGGAAGGAGCATAGTGGAGGAGCATGGCGCACACAAAGTGTGGCTGCTGTCAGGCAAAAAGGGGAAATATTAGCAGTCTGGTGCACGCTTTGCCTTGAGACACTACATGCGAGTCATTCTTTTGCAGTGGCTCTCTCTTTTTGCTTCCTTGGAAACTATTTACCACCACTGGAACTGATGGAAATGATCTGCTCAAGGTTTACAATGTCACTTTTTGATATTTCCATCCATCATCATCACGTGTTAAAAGTTGGTAGAGGTGAAAGTGACCAATACAGCCTCATTCACAACTCTGCCCCATTTTGAGAGGAAACATTAAAAAAAAAAAAAAAAATGCCACTCTGGAGGTTGATAAGCTTTAAATTAAGCAGGCTGTTGTGTTTGTTGTGCCACAAAAGGCACCATCGGGAAACGGCTTTTCATGTCCTCAGTGAGGGATTGAATGGTGCTTTGTCAGTGGCAACATAATGCGGAGTCACGCCATTGTTGCCTGCGCATTCAGAATTCAAATGGACTTTTTAACTGGATGTGTGCTTCCTCAAAAATCAGCAATATTTCCTTGACACCAGTTGCTACTTTTTAATTATTCTCTTATGGCATCTTAATATTTAAAAGAAAGAGAGAGCGAAAAAATATGTAATTTAAATGCAACTAGGTGAGTTTGAGTAGCTCAGTTATAAAAAAAAAAAAACAATCACTATATTGTGTGTAATTTTCTGACGTCATGTTACTTGACTCATCGCTTTCATTCATCCCTTTGCCCTGACCTCGATTGATTTTCAAACTAGCGCTGCACATATTCTTCAAGTTTACAACACCGCCCACTAAAGTGCAGTTTTAAGACGGCACCGGTAGCTTTGTAGTATATTTTGCTTCGGTGCTGAAAGCTAATGGTAAATAGGAAGCGGCGGCACGGGTAAAATACACGCCTCATATTTACGGCAGCTCAATAATATTGACGCTCTGTCTCCAACTCTCTGCGTTGATTAACTCACTTCATTCAGATCTACTCTCAGGGGCTTGTTTCCGTCTCGACTGCAATCGATGGCCTTTCTGTTTGTTAAGCAGTCACGTGACTTCCACTTCCTCCCGAGCAGTAGCAACATCATCATATGCTCCATTGCCACAGCAAAAAAAAAAAAAAGTGATCAAATCACGTTAAAGTATAAAAAGTCCGATTCCCATGACGTTCCCTAATGATGCTTTTCTTTTCGGGTAACTCTCCAGAAGCTGTCTCGGCGGTGATTGTCAGATAGAGTTAAGTTGATAGACGGATGCCGGAGATGGCGGGCCCCCTCCATCAGTTAACCGTCATTTGATTTGGACCCCAGATAATAAACGGCGTCTTAACTGGGTCCCAAAATGTGCGCCTGGATGGCTGGGGCGCCGTGGGAATACAGAGGAAAGAAGGATAGAGACAAATTGGACCGCACATGTCAACAAAGACAGATTCGCCGGGGCCCTGCAATTGGATTAAACTTTTCAACAGTCTGACTAGACATTGACAGGCCGGCCTCCAGCGGCGCGCCGTGAAGTCCATTTGCTGTGGCCGGCCGGAGTGCCGCATTGATCTTTCCGAGCTCCTCTCAGCAGAGGTCCGACTATTTGCCTCATTTGTCTTTCAGATTTTATCTGATGCGCGGCATGGACGTAAACATGTCTCCTCGTTGAGCGTTATTAACAATTACAGCGCGGCCTCGAAAGCTGAAATTCGATGAACGATTTAGCTTTTTCTTCGTCGCGAAAAACGCAAGGACTTAGATCTATGTTGTACTCAGTTGTAGAGCATTTTATTCTTGAACTTTTTTTAGGTTTGAGGAGCCCCGCCTCCAATGTAAAAGAACTTGAGCGCCTTTACGGTTTCTGCTGTTAGCTAGCTAGCTAGCTTAAGCATTCCCCTTGGAAAATCAATCTTCTCTTTAGTTATTCCGCAGACTGTAGAGCGCCTCATTGTCTACAGTGAGTGCATGCACTTTCCATTTTAGTATCCATTTTTTTTGTTGTGTTCACGTGCCCTTTAAGAATGTAACAAATTGAGATGCATCAGTGGCAACTTTCTCACGTGCACTTCAAGTCTAGCGGGTGAGTTGTGCATTTGGTTTTCATTGGCTCATTGCTATTGCAGAGGGGGAATCATTACAAACCTAATGCAGGTAATGTAGTGTGCGGCATGCAGAGCGTCTCCGAGTTGATCAACTCAGCGCAGCATACTAAGTAGCACGCCGACGAAACCTCGGAGGCCAAGGATGTCTCCTTTCCGACGCGGGCTGGCATTGCGGAGCTTTATTAAATTGTATCAATAGTTTTGGTGTTTTGGTCCTGTCTGGAGGCCACAGATCTTTTTTTTTTTTTTTCTCGCTACAGATGAGACGTTTGTGTTTGCTGACTCCTTTTTCAAATTATTGTCCAAGTGGCTGGTGGTAATTTGGTGTCAGACAACACAAGAATTTAATCAGGGTGGGAGGAAGGATGCGGAGGATGCTAACACGAGCGTCCAGAGTTTTAGCTCGCAAAAACTGTTTTGTAAGCTCCCGTGGCAATTACAGCAAACAAGAAACATCTCTGGGTAATTATAGCAAATGACTTTATGATGCTCGCCGTCCAAGAGACACGATCTTGGATTGATTTTAAGATTAAGAGTAGACGGCACAAGCGGGTTCCGAAATTCCAATTACGTCAATTATTTGAAATGACGGGACAATTTACAGTCGCAGCTTGAGTCCCGCGCTCGTCACCCCTGATCGGTGATGAATACGATTCCAGCGTGGAGGACATGCTTCTCCACCTGGTTCATCAGACTCCCATGGCGCTTTGCTCCGAGACACTGTCGGATGCCGCCAGAATCACGATCAACCCCCCCCACACACACACCTCCCCTCGGGCTTGCTTATGTCGTCAATGATTTCACGCAAGAAAAGAACACAATTAACAATTTTTTATATATTTTTTTAAATAAAATAGTCTCGATTTTCATCTCGCTTGTCTTTGCACACGGCGAGAGATATGTTCGGACGTGAGTTGTTTACGACGGCCACTTTGCGATTGAACTAATCTCCCCTGATCTCACGTTGTGCCACTTCACCACGATGTACTAAAACACAGCAAAGCCCACTTCATACCTATTCATGAGCGCGATCCTCGGAGGGCCGCCATGTTTCGTTCTTAACACTCGAAATGTGCACAAAGGCTGCGGAGGCCTTTCAAAGGCTACTCCATGACATGAAAGATTGTTATTATTATTCATGAAGCGGTCCCCCTTTGGAGGTACACGTGAAGCAAACATAAATGGTCGGTGTATTCATTTCGACCTTCTGCTAAGTGGACGATAGGATAGGTTTAATTTTATGTTTTGAGAAATTGCTGTCCATCTGTCATCGTTTTCTCAAGAGTGAGAGGCGAGCAAGCTCAATTTATTCACGGGCACGAGTCCGTTTGAATAACTCGTGTCCTCCACATCCGAGAAACTCCTATCGGCACAGCTGATGTTCTGCTCGTAATGGCATCGGTGATGCATTCCTTGAGATGATTTATGTGTTGTATCTTTTCTCTGGCACATCACGGCCTTCAAATGCCCCCAAAGATAAAAAATCAAGTGGGTGAGATCGGGGGATTTGGGAGGCCAATCCGCAGGATCACATTGAGCAATCCAAGCATGTGAAAAGTGCTGAGCTAACCACTGACCCACGTGAATGTCAGAATAAAAAGGCGCCGCCGTCATGCGGGAGGGAAGTAAGCCGGGTCGGGATGGGATAAAATGTTTTCAGATGCTTTTCAGCATTACCGTGTTGCTCTTGTTAAAGAGATCTTAAATCTCAATGAGTTTGTTAAGCTGGTTAGAGAAAGGGCAACAAACATTAAGATTTACATCAACATAAATCGGTTGGAATAATCGTATCACGCCGTGTCCAGCTTGGCATTTTCTCCAGACGCATTCAGACAGGATTGATATTATTGCCGTGCACGGAGTCTCTAGTTAAATTTGATTGTAAATAGGAATAAAAAATATTAAAAATCAGAAATTGCTCATCGTAGCTTCCCGTGGTCCTTTTGCAACCCTACTCGTTGTGTCGTCCTTGGTCACCATGGTAACGAAAGCCCACCGACTATTTATTATCAAGGACCAAAATACATTTTATATTTATTATATTTCGAAAAAAAATAATATATATGTATATATATATATATATATATGTATTATAATCTTAATGAATATTAGAATATATATATATGTATATATATATGTATATATATATGTATATATATATATATATATATATATAATATATATATATAATATATATATATATAATATATGTATATATGTATATATGTATATATATATGTATATATGTATATATGTATATATGTATATATGTATATATATATATATATATGTATATATATATGTATATGTATATGTATATGTATATGTATATATATATATATATATATGTATATATGTATATATGTATATGTATATATGTATATATGTGTATATATATATATATATATATATATATGTATATATGTATATATGTATATATGTATATATGTATATATGTATATATGTATATATGTATATATATGTATATATGTATATATATATATATATGTATATATATATATATATATGTATATATATATATATATATATATGTATATATATATATATATATGTATATATATATATATATATATATGTATTATAATCTTAATGAATATTAGAATCAGCATCGCCTACCCAAAAAAAAAAGAAAAGTTTAGACCATAGGTGTCAAACTCCAGATGCGGCCCGCCACATAATTTTACGTGGCCCCCGAAGACAAATTGTGCATTGACTTCATGTGTCAATACTAAAATTACAAATTGTATTCCTTTTTAAAGAAATACAGATATTGCTTGAAATTTTGTTACCGTTCATCTTTTAAAAATATTTGAACAGTTTTAGACTCCAGTTTCAAGCCTAGTTATTCATCAGTTCGTTGTTTCGCCTATACTGTGTGTAATAAAAGTATCGGCCCACAACAAAAAGGAGTCCGACACCCCTGGTTTAGACAATAAAACAATGGCAAGTATTTTTTTTATTTTTTTTTAAGGTGGTGCAACCTGTACTACATACTCACGCTCTATATTTTCCTCGCAGAAAAGCCCTAGCAGAGATGATTTATAAGACTCGCTTCTCCCAAATGGATTTTGGGATGCAATCGGCGAAAATTAAGTGGTAGCCATGAGCTTGCAAGTGTGACAGGGACAAAAAGAAATGGACTCTGCTCCAGCTGGCCTCAAGTGTCACCTTCATTTTTTATCCGAAAACTTGCAAGACGATGAGGGAATATTTGATTCTTGTGATACTTTGACGACTTTTCTTCTCAACTCGCTCCTGCCTAGTATTTTTTCAGCCTTTTTCATTGACTTGGACAGAAAACTGGTGTGAAAACGCTCGCATGGCTGTCCTTTTCCCGGGGTGCGAGCACGGCCATCAAACGGCATTATTCAGGTCAACGGCCGGGCGTTCGGCCATGTTGCTTTGGCAGCGGGAACAAATAATCGTCAGCTTTTGTTCGTGGCGCCGTAATAACGCAGCGTAGCAAAACAAATGCCGCTTCGACTCTGTGTTGAAGGCAAAAATGTAAATTTTTTTTTGGGTCACTTAGTAAAGCAAAAGTAATTGGATAGAATATAACAAAACGCCGTGATTGTTTGGTGCCGATGCAACCAAATCTGGGTGCAACTCCAATTCAGTTGTACATAGTTCAGTTTTTCCAGCAGTTTAATTATAAAATGAAATTATAAAAATAATTTCCATGCACATACAAAAGACGGCCTAGTTTATTATACAAAGTTGCAATGAAAAGTTGTATCGATGAATATTGCGGCATGAAACAAACACACCAAAAATAAAAAAAATCGAGTCTTGCAAACTTGGCAATTAATGCAAATTTGCTTCATTGGTGCGCAACGGCTTTGTGGTTCATTAATGAAAGGTATATATGTTGAAAATGCATTTCTTGCGCTAATATATGCTCTCTGTGTATTTTTTTGCTCAACTAATTAGGATCCCAAACTGAATTATACAGCGAGGGATCGCTAATGATGGTCTTGGCTGCATATTTAGGAATTGAAAAGGGGACGTTGGGTCACCTTGCTTAATTAGCATGACTTCATTTCTTGAATTCCGAGGTTCACAAAGTCACCCGCTCTCTGACTTCATTTATTAACGCCGTCTTACAAAATTCATCAGGTTACCCCGGCCGACGTTTGTACGATAATAGAATGAAATTAATCTGCCGCGATCGAGGCTCGCAGCGCCTTACGTTACATTTCTTTCCTCCTGATGGAATTTGGGGAAAGAGTTTTGAAGTTGATCAATAGCGTTGGCGGTAATCAGCACTAGCAGCTCTGCTATACCATGTTGCTAGCCAAGATCATTTTCCATAATGTCCACTTTAAGTTTTAATGAGAAAAGATTTGAGCCAAAAAAAAACAAAAACAGTATCAAGTCTACAGAGACTTTCCGTGATGCTAACAAACGACAAACCTCTTTTAATTTATCTGAACTGGACTAAAGAGACGACGGGCTAATGAAACAAAGAGTAATTTATCAGGTACGCTTGTGGCAATCGCGGTGACGCCGGAGAGATTTGTTGCCTTAACTGCCACCTAATGAACGAGCTGACTAAAAGCGGCGCTACCATCTTGATTTGTCCTCCGGCTCGATCCAAAATTAGTGTCGCGTGTGTTCAAATGACACATTGTGGCCTTTTTGGACGAGCAACTCATTTGCTTTCATAGCTCGCGGCACAAGACTCGAATTATTAGTACTCAACGTCAGAGAGTCTTTTGTTTTCTTTTCGTCTTCAATGAAAGAAATAATTTGAAAAACACTTTTAATTACTTAGAGAGAGCCTTCAAATTAAATTCAGGTCAGATGCCAGTCCAGTCACGTGACTTGAGTTGTCCACTTCTGGCGAGTGACAATTTACAACTGCAGGGGGCGCTGATTGCTCCCACGCTGCTTGTCCACTTTAAAATAACTAAACTCCTGCTGCAAATGCTTCTAACTTGAGTATGTCAGTTTATTAACGCTATTGTCGACCTATGCTAATAAACGCTACCCTGCCGTTAGCCAAGCACAAAAACTGTGCGGTGGATGTTCAAAGGTAATTTTCATATGACGTATAAACGGTACCATTAGCAACCACCATCAATACACATTACTACATGCGCCTGTGTTTATCTTATTTCCTCCTTGCCAGTTTGCCTCGCTCTTTTATGATTTCTCCATAATAGCCCCTCATGATACATAAATACGCCACTCTCCCTCTTCACATAGCTCTATATATTAGTTTACTTATGTAATGACCACATCGAGAGCTCTTTCAGCCATCTGTCTAGATCTGCCTTGGAGGGTTTGATAGCCTTCTTCAACTTGCCACTAATTGGCTCTGTATGGCAACATAGAACTGGAGCCCGCTTTGGTGTAATGTCTTGATGGACAGAAAAAAAAAGGCCTGCTTGGAGTAAAGGTGGACAAAGAATGAACGTCAATGCATGCATTCTTTTAAGCACAAAGGAGACGTGGCTGTTTTTCAACGTCGGGGCCATTGCGGAAAGGCTTTTAAAAGTGTTCAAAGTGCATTATGCCAGATCTTTGTTTCCTTGGGGATCAATGCTAAACGCAGGCGGAGGTGGATGGTGACACAAACCACCTGTCGTGTGACATTTAACAATTCATTTCCACTTCAGTTTTTATTTTTTTTTCCAGAGTACGTTTAATTCGGAGCGTAGTTGTTGAAGCAAGCCGAGGTGTGGGCGTCGGGGAAAAAAAAAAAAAACATCTCCCGGGCAATCCCCAGTAATCTCACGAGGCCGTAACTCTTGATGGGATTGCTAACATCAAAGCTCGCTTAAGCTAGCATCCATAAAGGAAGCCCGCATTAGGGTTTGTCTCATTTCTGCTCGCTGAGAAATGGCCCGGAGACGTTTGTGGCTCGAAAGACAAGAATAACAATGCGAGGGAAGCGGCTATTCGTCAGCGGGGACACCTGAATGCATCCTTTAGGGAAAAGGGTGATCCAGCCCAACCGGTCTCGGAGTCGACGCCTCGGGGATGCAAATGGGTCGGACTAATTGCTGCGTTTACTTTGCGGTGAGAGCAATTTGAAGATGATGGAAGCTGCAGGTGCAGTTAAATGGAGCGCCTAGGTGCTTACATGACAGAACACTTTCATTATCGGCTACAGTCATGTGAGAATGGTACATGTTTTTGTCACGGATTCTCCTTGAATTCTGCTCTTTGGTAATTTTAGTTATCCTTCTCAAAGCCTATGTGAATTTTTATCCCATCTGTCTACATGTGTTGCAGCATCATCTATGTTCCGATATGCTAATTGTTAGCTTGGGTGCCGGTGACGTTTCCTATTTTGTTAGCGTTCTGTGTGATTCTAAAAATAAAATGAAGGGCCCATGTTTTAATGATGCAATTTGATCCTTTTGTGTAAAAACACGCTGAAGTGTTTTCCCGAGAAGGCAAATCCCGAGTGTATCATCAACCGACGGCTCCTTCCAATGGATCATAAGACAGGAGTGTGCGGTGAATAGATTATTCATAGCGTCAGATAATTGTGGAGGAAGCAGCGGGGGCGACCAGCGGCTGTCTTCATCACCTTGGCAGCTTCGTGTTGAAGCGTCTGCCCCAGGTGGTCCACGCTCAGCCACACGGTGATAAGTCAAATCAAAGAAGCCCATATTTTGCGCTCGCCGCCTTTTGAAGGGGGGGGGTCCGCACTGAATCGATGGTGGCTCTCTTGAAAAGAAAAAACAAAAAAAGAAAATCTAGTCCACAAACACGAAAGGGGTCTCCTTTCATGCGTTAAAAATCTGTCAGAATACCACTTAAAAAGCGAGAACGCCGCTTGTTAAAAGAAAAGGGAACATCTTCCCCTCTGACCCATGCTTGGGAAATACTAATAAGATGCCGCTCATTCCTAGTCAGAGGAGACTCTGCGTGATTTGAGCACCACTTGCGTCTCAAATTAACACAATGATGTTCATCGCTGGGTCGGGTAGAGTTGCTCATACTTAAAAATAGTCGATGGAATAATACATACATGATTATGTCCAAGTGTGAAATTGGCATTGCTTGGATTTTTGGTTTAATTGAAATTTACAGTTGGCACGTATTTAAAGTGTGTGGGACAGGTACACATTTTAATATATATAATTTTTTTTCATCATGTGGTCTCATTATTAAAGGTGCCATGATGGTCTTAGCTGGAATGACAAATCTCCAAGTGGATCCGCCCCACCACTCAGCCTACATTTCTTAAATCGGGGGTTTTCAACTGGTTTTGTCCAAGGGACCACCATTATAACCAAGAAGCAAATCGCGAACTACATGCCATACCGCCACGGACCACTAAAGGGACGCGGATCACCGGTTGACAATCCCTGTCTTAAACAGAAGGTGACTTCTCAAGGAGGTACACATTTTTTCGCATTTTAGCAATAATTAAATGTCAAGATACCAATAGAAAAACATTTTACAAAACTTATTTTTCTCAGAGTTAAACCCTAAAGAACACGCATTTAATTAAGTAATTTATTATTTTATTTGAAAAGACTAAGTGCGTAATCCAGCTAGTCTCTTTAACCTGTTTGGAATGAAATTCTTGGACTAATCCGGTTCAAATAGTTTTACTTACCCCTCAAAAATGATTAGAATGCTATTATGATGAAAATAGCTCAGTCCAAGCAATAACTAAACATCCCTTAACAGAGCCGCCTGCTCAGTCATTCACTTGCCTAATGGAGAACTCCAAAATGTATTTTATTTTTATTTTTTACAAACATGCTGTAAATCCTACTCCAACTTGTAGGTGGTCCAAGTTACTTACTGCTGTATCTTGAATGTCAACAGGAAGTGCTGAAATTCAAATTGTGTCCCTGTTAATCATCAAGAGTGGCAGCAGGCAAAAGCCCAGCAGGATTCCTATTAACATGCAATATGTTAGGCTCGGGCTTGTTAAAATAATGGAAAAAGCTGTGTGTGTATACGCTGCTTGAATTTGTGTGTGTGAGGTGTAATGTTCCTGTTTTAGTTCCTGTTGTTAGCTAATTGCAAATGCAAAGTCTTTAAAGCCCGACTTTGGCCGCCGCCGTCCGTCAAGCTTCAGGATGGTTTGAACTTTATACAGCCAACAAATGGCGTCTGCGGTTAATCCTAATTGAACATATTGTGTATTGGCCATGCAGCTTACATTATCTTTGGGCCTTATTAATGGAGAATTCTAATGCGGGTTCTGCAATTGAAATAGGAGATAAACAAGACTGTGTGGGTCGGTTTGCAGTGGGCCGGTAATGCTTGACTTGCTTGACTTGTCACTGCAACGGCACTAATTGGCCCCTAGGTGAAGACCGTATGTGTGTGTGCGTGTGTGGCTTTTATATTTCCGACTTGCAAATCCACTGCGGTTTCATTTGAATATCTCCGCACGCCAATACAAAAAGGCTCAAATGAAAGAAGTCTGTCGCGCTATTCTAGAGAAAGGTAGCGGTTCTGGTTCCGAGCCCAGACGCCAAGAGTGTCCGATCCCGAGGGAGGCCCAGTCAGCTTGCGGGGGCCTGAGCTGTCAGATGAAGAGCTCAGCCAAAGTTTGTTTGTGAACTCTTCACCCATCAGCTGGAAATATTTCAAGCACGGTTCAGGCAAAAAGTGCGGCGCAAGGTGTACTCGGTACCGGCAACCCTTCTTCTTAGTGGGCGGCGGAGGCTAAAAATAGCTAGGAATAAATGCAAAGGGCTACAACACTGTGGGCGGACGGCTACAGGTAGCACATGAGATAAAAACCTCGCCACCTGAGTTTGAGTAATAGATCCTTGAGTGGTGAGGATTGACAAAAACAAAACAAAAGTTTCATAAACAGCGGATCGGTAAAACTCACAAGTCGCAAGCAATCTGAAGGTGAACGATAGAATACATATTGTTGCGGCTGCCGGGAAAGGGCACTCGGATTGTTTGGGTTCACCTCAACTACCGGATGACCTTCTGCTTTCATGTAGCTAGGACCTTTTTTGGCTATTGCGTAGATGAATGTAGGGAAAGCGAGTCCAGTGACGTGTGATTCGCCGAGCTGAATGACCTCCAGTGCTCGCGGGTTACTTGTACATTCGAAAATAGAACCCTGGACTAATGTGTGTGTCCTCATCCAAAGTAGGGCGCAATGATTGAGATGTTCCAAAAGGATCCAATGACCTTCTGCCTTTGTACCAGTCAGAGACCCTTCATAATGCAAATTACTTTGAGACCACATTTGAATCTTTTTAGTTCTGTATTTTAAAAGGGCTCGTATAGGTACTTTTGATTTTTCTTCTCCGGTACGTGTTAGCATTAAGCTAAGTGAAGCTATGATCTTGTTTTAATTAAACAATGCGTTTCTTTGACAGTGGCTGTCACAAATAAATCTTTTCAGAATTTATTATTCCATCGAGTCCTCGAATAACCCTCCACTCACACACACACTTCCTCAAACTGTTTTTAAATTTAGTTTCCGGACTAGCAAATTTGTTTATGCGGTTCTGTTTCCATTTAAAACTGATTAAACACCAACCGCTGTGTGAAGCATTACTAAAACCAGCTTATTACTGGAAATACTCTCAGGACAATATTTGTCCCTTCACCGAACATTCTGCCTCGTTTTCCAAAGTGGTGTTAATTGATTCATGTCCTTCGTCGGTTGTCGTAGCAAAGCTCCGAAGGGAGAGACGTGTCTGCCGCATTAGTCAGCGGTGCCAAAAGTAATATATCTGTAAAACGCCAGCGGAGGGTTGAAAACTTGTTTGTTTGCTTTAAGTTTGAACATTTCCACACGGTGTCATAGTTAATCTTTGCCAGTTTGTCAGCGACGCAGTCAGACGGGATCAGGGATACACTCAGCCTTGCAAATGCTTATGCATCACTACTCAGAGGCACAAAATCAATGACTTGTACATAAGATGTGCATTTAGAAGTGCGCAACGGTGAATAAAAACATGCTGTAGAAATGTAGACCGATGTCATACGATGCAAAAATGTTTTTTTTTTTTTATTAACCAGACATTTGTGCTGTATGGTGGCAGTGAACTCAACTCCCTCACAAATTTATCAACACTTTGTCAAATAGTGACCAGTTCTTCACAAAAGTGTCTTCAAGTTGTTTAAAAACATTCTTAGTTGAAGTTTCCTGTCAAATTAAACAAAAATGTACGAGAATTACATGTAGTGCATTTAAACAAGCGCGTAGTTAGCCTGCTAGCTTAATGCTAATGGGAAAGCATACGTAACCTTTCAAGCAACTGATACATACCCCGAGCATAGCAACTGAAGTGTTAGTACAAAAGATGTTTAATTCTTTTGAAATTCCCTCTAATCATGTCATTACTGTATCTTGTCATAAAGTATAATTTTATAATGCTATTTCTCTCATTAAAACACTTGTGTGAGGGTAATCAGGACACTGAAGCTACGTTGAATAATTGAAACGCCATTCAATTTAGGCATCATTATTTCCATAAGAAACAAAAGAATAATACGAACCATAAAAGCGTTAATCTAAACTGAATATTATCTTTGATATTTCGATACACTTGTAGCGGTTTAGGCTTTTTTGTTGTCACTTTTTTTTTTTTTTATTTGGCAAACACTCGAGGTAGACAAAGGCAGAAAGGAATCCATCAAAGTGCTTTTGAGCATCTCACGGATCTCAAGCTCCTCTGCGGCCAACGCGGCAGGACTGTGTCAGCGCTGATAACAAGCACGGGCGAGGCTTTTGGACGACCGCGTGAGTCCGCATCGCCCAACACCTCTAGCGCAACGAGAAAAGGATGGTAAACATGTCCTACCCGTGTCTATTTTAAGGCTAGGGCACCATCAGGCGTCAATCACTTTTCATTAGGTGCTGTGTGGACTGTTGTCATGCGAGGCAGCCTGCTTTCCCCGGCCTAATGTGGCATATTGAATAATTGAGCAGAATTATGACAGATGCGCCCGCAATGGCCTCTGAAGTCGTTTCATCACGCTCGTCAAGGCTCATAACACAAGCGTCGATATTTTTGACAAATGTCAAAGTGAAAGTCTCTTTGCTGGAGGCCCGTCGCAATTCGGAATAACTTTTACATGACTCAAGAGTAGTCGATAAACTGTTTAACTTGAGGAAAAGTTTCATATCGTCGCCGTCGAGCATAAATGCTGTTCGTATCATAGTTATTTTTACAAATCCATACTATCTATCTGCCGGCCTCTCTCGATGTCATCTGTTCTATTTACGCATTATTACCTATTTAAAGTTTTGAAAATGGCTTGACGATAAATCCGTCGGACATGTGAACTCTGTGAGGATTATTGAGTAACGCCGCCGCTTCCTTACTCGGGCGGGAGCCGTGTGTCATTTTGTCGCCTCAAGATTGAAAGTCTGAACAACTTTAAAAGCACTCCTGAGTCCTTAACCTCCTCCTTTTTTGTTCTAATGATGCAATTGCTGTATTAGATGATATCGTAGGGAAATAAATATTACACTTCAATTTCAAACTTGGGTGAAGTTTAAAGATGGTTTCACTTTTCTTCTCGTAATCCCCCCCGGAGGAATAAAGCTCAATGGCTCAGTTTTATTGCCTCGGATCGCAATCAAACATTCTCTCGTGTTTGTTTGCCCAAGAGCAACACACCACTCAAAAGCGAGCGCAATCCGATAACCATTTTTCAGAATTAATAAGAACAACGCTGATAACGGATGTTGTCCTGGGAGGAGCAGCATTCAGCCCCTTATTTCATCGGGCGTAACGGTTGGACTCCGAGGTTCTGGCGGGCGCGTTTCCATCCAGATGGGGGGGATTCTCTTTAAATGCATTTAGGAAGACTAATTGGTTTTGGGAAGACGAAATTGGAAATTAAAATTCCCGCCGGAATTTTGTTAGAATGTAGAGAGGCGAAATGCTAACCGCATGACTGAATTGCAGTGTATCTGACAGTGTGGAAATAGAAAAATGGTGACGTTCAGATTGAGGATGGTCATGTTCAGTCTCCCCTTAACCCCCACAAGGTTGTGCTTTCCACTTCTCTGTGTGTTATTACTCTGAGCATAATGAGGATAAAGGTGCGTGGAGATAGCCACGCCGTCTAAGAGGTAGCAAGAAAGCTCAATGAGCAACATGACGATGATAATTGCTTGGCAATTAAACACGTCGGCGGCATTAGAGTAGATTCTCTGACGGCTTTGTTATCTCACGAAGGGGAAGATGTAGCTTAAGAGTGTTGGGTGGCGTGCAGCTGGTGTTTGCGCTATTAAAATACACTGCTAGCATAGCAGTCCGTCGTGTAGCAAAAGGATGAGGCCTCATTATCCCCGGAGCCATAAATCCTCCCTTCGTTCTGTTAGCTTGTTAGAGGGCCGCTGGTCCGAAACACAATCATAGCTCCATTTATTCATTCAGCGCTGACTTAGCGGCTCCATCATTTTGTCAGGAGCCCGGTCGCTCACGATGGCACTCGCCTCCTCATCCGTCCAATCACTGTGACGCCCAAAGAGTCTCATTCATCATCCCCCGTTTAATTTTGACACGCCGCGACAAGCGTGACAAAAGATTGTTTGCGCTGTCAATACTTTGGGTCATGGTGGTATTATTGACACCCTTAATAGTGTTTCTTCAACATCTTCAAAACTGACAGAGGAAATGTAATCCGTATTTAAGAGCTTGACTGTGTGTGACTTTATGATTGGCCCATTTGTACTGCTACAGCATGCTGTTAGCTAGCTAGCTCGCTAGCTATGCCTCCACCCTGAAAACTCATCTTCCCTTTTTGAACATACGTACAGTATCTATGCTAATACTTTAGAGTACTTTGCGAGTACTCTGTCGAGCTCACAATGAGCTGCATTGGCTTGAACCATCGGTTCTGCCTCGCGCTCCATTCGAGCCAAGCGTGAGCGAATGCCCCGATAATTACTTTTATTAAATATTTATGCATCTACTTATGTAGCATCTTTACAGTCCATCACACTGATGTTCTTTCAGCCTCGCCTCGGGCAGCGTTAGGGGCTTGAAATAATGGCAAAAACCACATCCAAAAAGTTTCCCCTCATCTCCATTTGTACTGCTTATTTATTTAGTTCTGAAACTAAATAGTTGCTGCTTAGCCCAAAGGAGTATTTTAAGATGTGACCTTGTCCTAAAGCACCATTTTAATGAAACTTAATCATCAACAAGAATACTCAAAGAGCAAAAATAGTAAATACACCAAAAATCTACGGATGTAAATCATTTATTGCTTCAGTGAATTAACCATTACAGATGTTAACCTTGTAAGGCGGAACCAGGAAATATCTGTGAAATATTACTTTTTGGTTGTCCCACCACCCAGCTACACTTTAATCTTGTTGTGCATCAAACATAGAAATCATGTAAAATTTGGGATTGAAAATGCAGGCTGCAGAAAATGAAAATTTAATTGACTTTATACCGATCTTTTTATTTTTTCTAACCAATAATTTCTCCACGATGATGCTTGCCAGAGAGAAGATCCGTCTAATTTGCTCGAGTTCACGCGATGTTTTTTTTTGTTCTTGCTAATTACAAAGGTCAGGGCGTCCACGTCGCGGCCCCGGGAGTATTGACGAGATCAACTCGATTGACTAGATACTGCTAATCCTTTCACCACTACAAGCAAAAGTTACAAGCTACAACGCAGCTACAAGCTACGCCGAAAACTGCTAGCTACAAGCCACAAAGCTACAGAAAAGAAAACAACATCATGCCTGGAGATAGACACAAAGGTCGACCTTGGAAACAAGGAACCTCCTCACGACCAGCATTGACGGTCCTACAGAAAGGTGTTCAGCTGTGGCTGAACCACATCTAGCCAAGCCTGTAACTAACTGCCTTGTAGCCACGATAAGAAGAAAAAGACAAAGGTCAGGCGAGTCATTCTATGAATTTGACTGTTGTGACAAAGGTCATTAAAAACTGCAAAAAAAACAAGCCAGACTTTTGCATAGTGAAATGACACTTCGATGATGACACACACATGAAAGAGAGGCGCTTAATTTTGGAAGTAATTACTATGATCAAACTTTTTGATCCCACGGCTGGGGGTCCTCAGGGCAGGCGGTCGGGTACCCGCGCTTTTTGATCAATGTTTTCCCCCATCGACTGTGTTAACAGCGGGCAGCAGTGTGCACCTGCGGCTTGCATCCCGCCTCCTCCCCTGCTCTGTCTGCTCAGCCGACGGCCTCCCAACTCATCATTTCGCTCATGCGTCTCAGCCGGCTGCCATACAGTCGGCCGCACACGCGCATTAAAATTCCAATATCCTGCACTGTCTCACACGAGAGTATAAAGCAGGCGTGGGGAATATTGTTCGGAGAGAAGATGTGTTAGCTGTGCCCTGCCACCCTCGCCACGGTTGCTCTCGGTGACATCACAAGTGGAGCTGAGATGAAGTGGCTTAACGGCAGAGGAAGCATATCCCATAGGGGGGCTTGATGGAGCTTTTTTTTTTTCAGATGTGGGAGGGGGAGAAATGACTTTTGGTCTTTATGCACATTTGATTTGTTTTGAATGTGTATGTTAAACATTAAAGCTATGCTATGAATATGACATGCTAGTTATGCTAACACCACACGGTGGCCTGTAAGTGCCCGCACGTCATGCAAAAAAAGATGGAAGGGAAAAAAAAAATAGTCAGACTTGACAGTCAGTGCGTGGGTAGCGGCCTCACACTAGCTTGTTTTTTTTAATTTTCTCTCGCAATTTTCCCAACCTCATTTGGTGATTATTTTTAATCATTCACATTTGGCCGTGTTGTTAACAACTCTCTTCCCTGCCGTGTGTGAAAAATTCAAAGAGTTCGTTGCAATTGGGAAGAAGTCACCATTTGCGTCCCCTTCTGTGTGTTTGTGTTGCCTCCCCAAAGCTTGTAAAGTGATTGCGCTTTCACCCTCGGCTTTTCCCGATGAAATGTTGAAGCGCTTTGCTAATTCATTTGTGTCACTTACATAACGCTGCATGCATACGTGACTCGCAGTAAAGCAAAAATACATCTTTTATCGCAACCTGATAAATGTCCGCCACATTATAGCTAACTGTTGTTGGAGTTTGCAAAAGCTGAATTAAGCTTCAGGATTGTTAAGTGGTTGCCTTTTGATAAGGCTGTAATAACATCCAACTAATACAGGGAACAAAAACAAGAATCCACAAGCACAACATTCCAATTACCATAATTCATTTGTTGAATTCACGGCCATCTTTGTTTTTGTTACCAACCAACCCCCCCCCCCAAGAACTTTTCAGACTCCCAAAGACAATAAGTCTAAACGGAGCAAATTGTTGTCATGACTCATTAGTTTCCAATTTAGAAAGTAGCAGATTAGCTTCCCTCCTGCAGCAGTCTGTCCATTTCCCCCCGTCAGCTTGTCCACTGGAGGCCTGCCCGCTTTTTTTTTTTCTTCTTCCTAATGTTGACATGCAGCGGGGTGTCAAGAGCATCTCTGCTTTCCACCTGAGCAGTAAACACCTCGAGGCTGCGAACACGTTTCTCTGGTAATGTGCATCCTCTGAGCCACTCTAAATAAAACCCGCTATTGTTGTGTCCCTTTTAACATGATTTTGCTCGGCTAAAGATGTACGCCACCAATACAGGCGACGTCAACAAGACGTATAGTGTTATTAGGTGCTTATAAATATATAAGGGGGCACCTTTGATTTACTCAATTAATTGTCTTTGTATGGGTTTTCAGCATTACATATGAGGAAATAAAGGTCAGCCGGCGTATACGTCCCGCCTCTTAATCGTCCGTTTTCTCTTAAATGCACCTCAGAGAATTGGCTTAATATTGCCTCTGCCAGGAGCGGAACATTCCGGCATATGCTTGCAATGCTAGTAAATCCCACTCAGTAAACCTGTTGAGGAATTGAAGAGATGAGAACCGGGCACTAAGGTATATGTGGAATCCCACTTCTGTGGACTATGACATCTCGAGGCTGCGTGGACCCTCAGGCGCTCTTCGCCTTTGGCTCCAACTCATGTGAAATTGATGCGTTGGCAGACAGCGATCCGTGTCGGAACCCGAAACAAATGTCGAAACGATTCGCGTCCATCTTTCCCCTCCCCTCCGAACGTGGCTGTTTCCTCTAGTAATAATCTCCAAGCAGGGGGCGGGGCTAATGTTCACCGTGATGGAGACCAGAGCTAATTTGGTGGGGTGGAACATTTGTCTTGCAAGCTTACACAGTGCAAGAATTCAAACCTACTATTCCGACGAGTTTCAGATCTAGGTAATTCCAAGGTAAAAGTTACCTTCATTCCCGACACTGTAGGAAATTGTGTCATGTACCTGGAGGTCCACTTGCACCAGTGTGAACACTGTCACATTTCCATCTCGCCTTGTCTATCACTTTCCTTTACCTTAGCTGGCTTCTTTGCCACCACTACTGAAAAAAAAAATAATAACACAATATTTGCTGTTTTTCTCTTTGTTGTATTTCCCTGGTGTTGTTACACAATACAATAACACTGTAATATACCATGGGAGAGTTAATCAAATAAATCCATGCTACTCAAAATGTAATTGGTAGTCGCTAGGTTGTTCTGAATACCAAGTGAATGAGAAAGTCTGTTGATGAATAAGAACAAATTTTGCCAGAGGGCTTGCTCGGCTACCACAAGTTGGATTTATCTATTAAATCAACAACACCCTGAGCATTAATGTTTACTCTAATCAGAAAATATTTAAAGGCGGCATATGAAGGGAAATTAACTTTTTATTGTTTGTATAGTTTTGTCTACGGAACGCCTACCATCCTTTCAAGTGTGAAATGAAAAAGTTATGTCGACCTTTTTGCTATCTGCCAATTTAGGAAAATGTGTTGTCTGCTTCTGTCCCACTGTTACATTACCGGGGCTCATTTGCATAAACACCCCACGCCGAGTTTCTTTGTGATCACTGAATCTTTCAAAATGTGATAATTGCAAAAAATGTCAACTCGCCAAGACCCTGAACAGTATCCAGACGCTCACGAGCACCTGATACTTTTCACCCCTCTGTCACCTCTGTCCCCATGAACCATTGCATGTCGAGGCCACGGTTTAGTTTCTGTGACGCTCATTGACGCTTGCTATTGAGAAGGTACCACTTGATATTTTATTTCATCCCACTGTATCCATCTCTCGGTTTTCCATCCCACTTATCCGATTTAGTTGCCCGTTTGACAATGAAATGGACACCAAGCCATAGCGCTAACGCTAGCTAGCAAACTCGCGCTTTTGTTTTGCTAAAGTACTCCAAAACATCTCAACCAAACATTTCATACATTATACAATTTGCTTCCCAGTTTTTCCTTTTAGAATCCTGACACCTATTGTTGCCATTAAAAAAAAAAAAAAAAGGTCTTTACTGTCAGAACCCAAACAAAGCAGTCACTTAAAATTGGACCATTTAACGGGGGAACACTCTACGGCTCTGCAAGCCGACTGTCCTCACAAGTCCCGGGCTCCTGCTGCGAATAGCTTTCGAGTCTTTCATATATAATGTACAAAATGGGAATTGTAATGACGGCTCTCATATTCAAGCCCCCAAATTACTTTGTTTGGAGAGAGGAAGAGAGCAAGCGAGAGGGGGTGGGCCAGGCAGTATGAGAGACTTCTCTTTGTTGTGATGAAACATTATCACTCGGCATCTTTTCGCATGGCCGACTCCTCTGATGAAGCCGCCGTTGCCCGAGAGCAGCGGTGCAGCTTGCTGGAAAGCAGCCTTTTATGCCACGCCGGCTGTATCAGCAGGCAGCAGATGATAATCTTGCTGGAAGCATAATCAACTCGCTTATGGCCATCACGCGACGGCAACAACACACGTGCAAGCCTTTAATTATTAACGCTCCGGCAGCGGCCGCCGTGAACCGACCGTCGGCGGGCACCGCCGAAGTCTCTCGCCTTGGAAATGTGCGGACCGCTGAGAAAAACCGTTTCCGTTATGATTGCGAGCGGGCTCATGGAAATTGTAGCAGGATTAAATGTACTCTCGATTTGTGTTAACTTCCAGCTGGCCTACTTGTAGCCGACCTACATTGGGAAAAAAAAATTCATTCAGGCTTCTTTTGTTGCTGTGCTTTTGTCTTGGCACATTCCCAAATTGCAAGTTACACTAGCAGACTATAGGATTAGCTTTTGAAATCATTTCACCGTACAAAACAAACGAGGGGGAACTTGTAAGGAAACATGAGAAGTGCATTCGGGGATTTGTTTTGAAATATATTTTGCTTGTTTGAAGATAATTGCTGGGAACATGCAGAGACAGAGAAGCGTTGAGGAGATGAAACGTGGACTGTGTATTATGTACAATAAATGAAACTGTTGTAAAACGAGGACCCCCTGGAGTGGTCTAGATTGCGCAACACATTTTGGATTTATGTCGATTCAGCGTTAACTTCCTTGATAAGTCCTCTCGTTTTTGCGACATCCAGAAATACGTATTAGAAGTATACACGTTCACTCTCATAACTCCTTCAAAACACAAGTAAGGAAGTCAGCAAAAACCAAGTTGTCATGTCCCATGAATTCCAAGACGCCTCCATTCAGTAGTAAAAGAACTCCTCGCCGTTTAAACACAGCTCCGCCATAAGATTAGAGCGCCACTTTATTTCTCTCGGGACGTGGGCCATCGTCGAGGCTTCCCGGAAGATGCTAGCTGTTGTAAAATGAGCTCCCGCCGTAGAAAACAGAATTAATACAAAAATGCTCCTTTTTACGACTCCTGGGAGCTCGCCGGTGGGCAAACGTTAAAGCGCAATAACAGACTTTGCTAATATGGCTGCATGTGACCCCCAGAGGCTCCCCTCCCGCCTTTTGTGAACTTCAACTTTTTTTCCTCGCTTAAAACGCTATTTCAATTCATTTCAATGGTTAATATTGATGACCAATCAGTAAATGTAGTAACAGCCATCAATTAGGAGGAACTGTTTGTCCATAGCGCCGAGACCAAGAGGAGTAAGCGGGCGGCGAGCAGCTGGCTCATTGGCTGACCCCGCAGGCTAGTCTGGGCCCGAGCCCGTCAGGTTAATTATCCCGGAAGGGCTCTCGGGGCCGCGGCGGCGCCGACGGTGGGAGTTGATGGCTCTCCGTCTGTCTGACAGCCGAATACTTGCATGAATACACATCAGGATGTCCTTGTGTTGAAAGCGGCATTAAAGTAAAATACAATTGTGTTTGTGGGTCAGAACCGGAGGAGAAACATGAAAGCTTCAGCGACAGCTCAATTATCCACACATCAATCAGCGGGGGATGTGATTGCTTGTGTAAATGGAGTTGCAGTGGTGTGTTATGGCAGATCAATGGCCCAGCGCCACATTTGGCAGACAAGTCCATTGCCGCCATCTTTGCCGAGCCCTTCCCGCTGAGCCGCTCGCATCCTCTGTCTCTGCTAATAATGTCGCAACCGACATTAGAATATTCGATTCAGTCGTTTCTGCTACAAAAAAATCTATATTGTCATTCTCTTGGCTGCCTGACTTTCACTAAGGAATGACTCGATTGCGTAATTTCTTACTTAATAATGTGGGCAGGGGATTGGTTCGACCCAACTCTGCATAGAAACCAAAAGTAAACTTTCCGTAGCTTAAAAGAAGTTTCTTTGAAATAAACGGCTAACGTCACGTCGCATCTGCCGTGTTGTTTTGGTTTAGTTGCTTTTTCTGCTTTTTGCTTCATGAGATGTTCACTCCCCTGAGCTTCTTTGTGATCTAATGGCGGAGGTGAGGGGGGGGGATCACCGCTGATACCATTATCAATTGTGTTTGGAGAGCTCTCTCAGATCATCCGCGCTCAGAGCGTCCCTCTGATGTCCCATCTCGCTGTTTATCACTCCCAAGACACAAGAGCTGCTTTTAAGGAGTCATTTGCGGTGCGATACTAAATCGAGAAGCGAGAGCCTGCTGGTTTCTGCCACTCCAACTTTTCAGTCCACGTGAAGTCCATATCTTTTCTCATAAAGGGTGTGTGTGCAGAAAGTAGTCTTTCTTCTGTCTTTAGACAAAAAGTGCCTCAGGTTCTTCCGGCTGCTCCACGTATTGTTTTGCGACAAAAACTTTCCGTACTTTCAGTTTCCGCCCTCCCGCAAGTTACAATCAAATGCCGCAGGTGGCGAGGAAACGCGCATCTCGGCAATCATTTCTATTGACGTGTGTTAATAGCTCATCAGACTAAATTGTACTAATCGCTGCTTCTGAGGAGCAGCCATTGTACAAAAAGCGCTAATAAAATAGAAAAAAAAAAGTCTTGTAATTTAATGCGGAAAGTGAGAAGCGGCACGCCTGTTATGGCCGCCGCGTTCCAAACGTAGCAGATGTTACATTAAAGTACGTAGCGTGTTTTCATCCAAAGTCTGGCCTGAAGCTGCAAATTCTGGCTCGGCTTCCTCGGCTGGCAGACACACCAAGTGGGCAAGCGAAGAGCAGAGCCAGATTGTGTTCTTCACTCGTTTGGAATTATCCTTTAGCTTTTCACAACAAGTTAAAAAAAACAAAATGGTGCTGAAGAGAATTCCGTAATGACTTTACCTCCAAATTAAAGACAACACGCTACGGGCGAGAGTGGCACATAAATAATTTATGAGCTATACCAGAAATGGAGTTCTTTAATGAGGTGTAGCATGTATCCAGAAACACGAATCGTTCTTCATTTATTATTTAATTCAGTATAATGAGTGAATTTTCATTGAAGGTAGAGTGTGCGTATTTTCCTGGCAACCTTTTTTTTTTTGCTTTTTTAATTTTGACATTAAAAATACATAGTGGACAGCACATTGAGGGAATAATGTTAATTTCAGACTCGTTATCATTGGCATGAATCATTTCACACGAAAGTACAAAATTTTCAGTGAAAATCATAAATCTTATTGTTAAAATTCTTTCTAAGTATCTTTGTGTCAAGAAAAGACATTCCTTGTTCAGTCAAAACTTTTTTTTTTTTTAACCAATCTTAACATTGAACCATATAGGGCAAGTGAAGTGAAAAATCTTCCCACTTTTTTGCCCATCTTTGACTTAAACCTCAAATTAGACGAGTGCTTCCTCACATTTGGCATGTTGGCCTCCCCTTGCAGGAGCTACATGCCACGACACACAAATTCCCGTCTAGCTCTCCCCAGGCACGTCCCTTTTATATTCGCAACAAGCTGTTCAACTCCTGAGCCTTTCTGCTTTCATTAAGACGAAGCGGCTCTTTCCGTCCGCCAGTAATTGGCATGTGGGTGAGCAATGTGGCGAGCTCCACGGGCTCGCCAGCTTCGAGGGAATATCAAGAACCGATCGCTATCGATAGCAAACGGGTGAAATTAGTCGAGCGTAGGAGGGCAAGGCGGGGTTCCTGTTTAACAGTCTACCAGCGGGAGGGGCGGCGGGACGACTTGAAGGGGAGCGCTGGGATTTTAATAACACCAAATCAATCCTTTTACTGTACATTCAAGTTATTAGTTGAGGGAATGAACAAAGCAAACGTGTCACGGCTGAGTTGTAGGCTTCCACTAATCTAACCAGGATCCATTTACCCGAAAACAGGTCCTGCCTGCTTTGTATTTATGCTCTGGAGCCGAGGGAGCGCCAGACTCCCCGCCGCTCGCTCTCCAGTTAACATCTGCAGATCTGCAGCCGGTGGAAATGTTTGAAATCCGCAGCCTAGGGTGGCAAAACAGCAACGGGCGACAAAACATCCAGCAGCATCTTGTTTGCGCTCACACGGGACGGAAGCTTTGTCGTCTCCCGCGAATTCGACAACCCGGCCATTACTCACCAATGATTAATGTGGAAATCCGTGATCAAAATGACTAGGCAGAAACCCGAGCGCATCATTCGGTCTGCGCTTTATAGCGTCACCGGGAGCAAAAGGGGGGGGCAGCAACACGGGCTGAAATATGGCCGCTGACAGCTTGGCTAATAGAGCGATTGCCCTATAAACTTAAAACACGCACACGCGGAGGGGCCCTCACTCTTTAAAGTAGCCTGCTGAGCCAAGACCAAGACGGACCAGTAAACGAGCTCGCCAGCGTGTGTTTAACGAAGCTCGGGAGCTCGCCGGCACGCTTTCGCAGAGAGGGAGACTCGCCAACGATAACGAAGAGGAAGATATTTAGAGTAGCACTTTTTGTTTTTCCCTCTTTGGTGTATACTATATAGGAATTTATAAACTCTGGGGAGATGGATGAAATGAGTCTCTGATATTCTTGAATTTGAAATTGCCACCAGGCGTTGGAAACAAGAATTATTGAAAGACATAATCGCCACAAATAGAGTTCAGAGAAGAGCAGATGTTTTCCAATCCAACAGATGAACCAGACAGGACTCGTGTTGTTTTGCGAAGACCGGTCGAGGTGAGAGAGCTTCCAGCGGGCGCATCAGAGTTCAAATAGGGATTTTAGAACAGAGTTTCAGCATGAATTAACACCGCTGTGCTTTGGGCGATATAATATAACTGGTTTTCATGGAGGGGGAGGGAGAAATGTCACGGATCCAAAATAAAAAAGTGGGCCAGCTGTGTGATGGCGTAACAGCCAAGTGTGGAAATGTCTTGTGAATGTTCTTGTTGTCAACATCATATTGGCAGCCTTGAAATGAACCGTGTAATTCCAAAAAAGAAATCAAATGTATTGTGAAAAATTTTCCCTGTGGCAAATGCGACAATGGTTGCAAATGCGTGACACACACACGCATATAAACACACACACGCTGGAGTTGTCTGATGTGCAACCTTTTGTGGATGAATAATACTGTGGACTATCTCTCTCAAGCTTTGGAGTTTGGGTTATTTCAGGGCAATGTACACCCTGGGCGCAACATATTTGAGGCCTAAAAATCAATCTGACAGCAAACAACTTCATTTAGGCTCTGAGCTTTCTGGGGTAATGACATTCCAATTATGTTCCTAAATCCAAAATGATTCCACAAGGAAACGTGCAAAATTACATAAAACAACTGGTTTGGTTGACTTCCATATGAGCAAGAACTATGTTGTCTCTCAGGGGTCAAAAAGGCAGAATAATTGGGGCACAAATGCTCGACTCAGTGTGGCAACCCACTTTATTCTTCTCTCGTGAGGTTATTAAAAGATAATTTATTCTGGTGTCCATTTGAGGAAACCACTCTTTGGCGTTTCAAAAGGCATCAGCGGTGAGAGTTGAGAAGAATCTGACAAGCGTGCAAATGAAGCTTTGCCTTTGGTAGTCGTGCGTTCAGCCGAGACCACTGAAGCCACATGATTCATTACGACAGGGTCATCATTTTACCGTACCAAAAACAGAACACGGTAACTGCACGGATCCACTCAGATATATGGCCGTGTTGTCTTTCTCGTGTTGCTTGGCTTCTCTTTCATGTTAGCTCGAGTTTCCTCTAAACTTGAACACAATAATCTGTATAGAAAATTAGATGATTAGAAATAAAATGTTTTGGTAATCTGTTTAGTTCCGTTGCTAATTTGCTAACTAGCATGCTACCTAGCTTGCTGCCAGTAAGAATAAATGACTAGCTTTTCCACTTTATCTGTCCTTTTGTTTGCTAATGGTGACATTGTTAGTGTCTGTTGTCTAATTAAACATAATGAATGTTGGTAAACCTGCTTTGATTAAGCTAATCGCTAAGACGCATTTGTTTCCACTCGTTGGCACGACGTGAGCACGGTTACATGAATAGTTCTGATTTGCTTCATGATTGTTAACCTTTGAAGCCTTTTCTTGGCACATTCGAGTATCGTCCAAATACGATCCGAAAAAACGTTTTTACGCGAATGTTGTACAAGTGTAGCGAATTCCTGGCGTAGCTCCAGTGCTCTAGCAGGACTTTAAGTAAACAACAGAAGATGCAACCGTACTAATGATTCCCTCAGGTATCCCCGTGTGATTGTTTGCAAGCTATAAAACTGCGAGTCCAGCGGGGCATGAAATTAGACCCTTCCAATTTCCCAAACATGCTTAAAAATTATTGGAGGCAAATAGCGTCTGGAGCGTGCCCGCTAACTCGCCAGGTGATGCAATTAACGCACCAGCAGACACAAACATAACGACGAGCGTGTCACGACCCGGCTAATGTATAAATTGAGCTCGTCCCTGATAATTTTGTCGAATTAGCGGCAGCAATGTGCCTCAAATGTCTTGTTTACAACACAAGCCACCCGTGTGACCTTTCACGAAGGTCCTCAGACAAAACCTGAAAGTTTTGAATAAACAAAAAGGCAGATAGTCCGTTCATCGAATGTTATTTTAACTTTAAATCCCGAGCATGTTAGCAGAAAATACAATGTTAATGACAACCGCAATATTAAAAACATATTTGCATATTTGGTAGTTATAAATTTTTTAGCAGAGTTTAAAAGCAAAATATATTTTTTAATGTTTATTTAATCTCACACTGCAGTTGTACCTTACTTTGTATGCATCAGAAAAGGTTAGCTAATTGACATTTAAAGACAATTAAATGAGCATTAATCTCTCCAGCTTGCTGTTTTAGTCGGGCACTGATGCGTCAGAATTTATTTATTTTCTTCTTCATTCCTAAATGAATGCACAACCACCTCCAAGATCATTTCAAAAGAATCTCGAGATGCGGCGGCGGTACGAAATGAACAACAGGACTCAATTTCGAATCACAGTGCATACTAATGCACTTTGATCTGATGCGTCTCATGTAAAAAAAAAAAAAGAAAAAGGGGTCCGTGTCTATCATGCAAATCTAGAAATTGTGAGAATTCTGGAACCTTCTTTGTGGAAATAAACAAGACGTTGTTTTTTTCCCATGTGCTTGTGAGTCATCGCCGCCACATGTCGTGCTTTCTTTCACTCGTCTGTGCAGATGTTCCATTCACGTTCATTAGCTCCCTTATTCCCGTGCACTTGTTGCCACGACCGTCTGATGAACGCTTTCATGCTCTTCCTTCCTTCCCAATTGTTCTCTTAAAAGATCAACTCTCTTCCAAGTGTCAACTATTCAACAGATGAGAAAAATTCTACAAAAAAATGATTTATTTTCTTAATTGCTGCTAATCTGAGCAATTTACGACCTCAAAGTATCGTCTTGATGACGTTTTTATCGTGAGTCAACGTCCGCAATATCAAAAAGCATTTTCAAGCACGATAGCATAAGAGCAGGGGTGTCAAACTCGTTTTTTTTGGCGGGACGGATTTTAGTCATAGTTTCTTTCGGAGGGCCATTATGACTGTCAACTCAAATAAATGTATGCGCCCCTCATATTATATACAGTAAAAGTTACAAAACAAACTCGCAAATAACTCGTTTTCAAATCCGACTAGTTAAAACTGGTCAAATATTAAAAGAAAAAAGATATTTTTAAAAGTGAACACAATTTACAATTCTAGTAATGACACCTGAATTTGATGCACAATTTGTCTTCGCGGGCAACGTAAAATGATGTGGCGGGCCGTATCTGGCCCCCGGGCCTTGAGTTTGACACCTGTGCATTAGAAAGAACAAACACCCCCGGTGTGGCCAACGATACACAACTAAAAAGGCTAGCGTGTCAATCAAGTGCAGCGCATTGCCGACCCGCCCACACCGTCCTCAGGTATAATCGCGTGAAAACACCCGTGTGGGCGAACTCTGTGTTTGTGTGTGAATAATGGCCTTTTACAGTCATTGAAAAACACTTAATTTGGACACATTGAAATAGTGACAAGGTCATACTTTCCCCTTTGTAGCAATTACCGGAAAACTACTGCGAATTATTATTGTTAGAAATTTCCACGAAAATAAAAACAACTTTCTGAGACGTCAGCTGTCATTCCAAACGAGTCATTTTCTTGCAGATTTTTAAAAAAAAAAAAAGCAATTAGCACCTCTTCATTCGACGTCTTTGCAAAAGCGCTTGATTATTAATAAGACGAGTCCAATAACGCGATGGTGTTTGAAATGTGCCGACCGGAAATGAACTGCCCTTTTGTCATCGTATTCAAGAGCGCCCTCGTCGCTGAATGTTAAGCAAATTCATAAAAGGGAGGTGCACAGGGGAAATAATTAAAGGCTAAAAGCTTTTTATCTCCACGGAATGGGAAGCGCTCTAGTTTGGGTTCTCCAATGTGAGCTGCCTTATTATCACCCAGGAACAAAAGTCACATGGACCTGCGTGGGCACATTTCCCCTTCTTTGATTCAGCTCGGCAGGCTTTCATTCCCCAAATGAGCCAATCAGGTGTCTTCTGCCCTGACACGCTCCGCGCTCAGCACTTCTTCTTTGGTGTCGAGTGAAGCTCCTGACTAGTTGCGGAGGAGATCGCACAACCCCATTTAATGAGTCGGACCGGGCTGTTTGTGCTCCTCGCGATCATCCATCAGCATAAATCTCCTTTAACGAGAGTGAAGGCTTTCAGGCTGCCAACATGGAGATACTTATAAATCAATGCCCCCCCTCCCTTCCCTTCCTCCACGAAGGCCCACTCACTCTTTGCTGTAGCGTGATGGATTCCTTAATAATGCTCCACCTTAAGGTACACGCCGCCGCAGTGAGGACATCACTCATGTCGTTATGAAGCCAGCTGAGAGCTACTCATAAATCATGTTTCATGTACAAACGGTCAAGTACGGTTAGCATGTTAGCGACTGAACGGTCAACCGTCAACTCCCTTCACGGTTGATACAAAAAAAAAAAAAAAGGGAAATAAATAAAACTTTCCACAAAGTGTTGATTTGGTCGGCGTCGCTTGCCAAGGCTTAATCGCTCTTCACTTTCCTCCTGGCCGATTGCCGTCAGGAGATAAAATGTTCCGCTGAAATTGTCTTCCCTTTTAAAAGGAGTAATGGCAGAGTGTGACGTTAGTGGGCTGGGATTAGAAAACAAGATGAGGTGCAGGCAAATAGCATCTCATCCATGAGGCGAATGACCGGGAAATTGGTTTAGGTCCAACGTCCAGTGCTGATGCCCTTCAAATAAGTCAAAATGGCGGCAAGCAAAAGTACGAGCGTGGCCTTCCCGTGTTGGACGTCATTCAAAATCAATAAGATTCAAAAGCTGAGGCCCCAATTTTGAAAGGTCACTTAAAATGAGCTTGATACAAAATGAACAGATTGCTTAACTTGACTTTACTGATTTTAATCTTTGACCGCAGTTCTGCTAGCTCAAGAATACATTTGAGAAACACAGCCTGGTAGCTTAAAGACCACTTTCCAATGGCTGATGATGACCTTCAACCCCTGTGAACCATCATTAGCAGATGTTATTCAAAATCAATAAGATTTCCCAAAAGTTTGACGTGCAAACTTTGACATTTTGACATCCGCTAGCATCCTCAAATTTGCGTCCTTTGGAAAGTGAGCTCCATCAAGAAGGCTTTAGTTTGCTGCTTTTTCTTTTCCTTCTGGCCCGGGTTCAGACACTCTTGGCATCACCGTCGGAGCGGTGACTAAACAATCGGTCTGCCAATTTTTTTTTACACGCCGTATATAAGAGTGCACTTTGAGTTGATGGATGGCGCTCAACTGCTTTGTCACCTCGACATGACGCTTCGTCTGCTAACAGTGTCGTCTTAACTGGGAGGAGAAAAATCACACGCTATTACACGTGGGGAGGAAAGGATGACCTTTTCTTCTCATTATTCTCTCCTACGGTAGATTTTGGTGTGTTTGTTCCGGATCAACATCGAGTACAACTCCCTTGGGAAATGTAAGTGTGAACAGTGCACTGCAGTCTGAAGTCTCTTGCTATTCTGCAGCTCCAGATTATTCATCATTTGTTCTACCCGACAAAGGAAACGCACTGAAAGTGATTTACTAAAGGCAAAAAAAAAAAAAATGGCTGCAAACAAATGCAGAAGCATTTTTGAAATGCTAGAAACAAAATTATTACATATCTACTGTTTCTGACTGATCTAAGTGTAGACTTGAAGCATCGAAATAAGTAGACATACTGCATTGCAATATTCAGATGCATGGATTCTTTATCCTCTTGAATTTTTTTGCTAAATCATTAACAGTAGTCGTGAAACTCTTCTTCACTTCTGTCTGTTGTTATACTGCCCCCAGTGGTCAAGATTAATCAATCAGGTTGCACAAGGCAGTTGAATTCTTTGTACCGTATTTTCCAGACTATGAGGCGCACCAGACTATAAGGCCCACCATTAATGCATCATGTCAGATTTTTAATCCAAATCAAATCATTCTCCATTTTATTTTTTTTATTTCAACTTCAGACGCAACAAATTACTTTATAATAACAAAATAATGATCCATAGTCTTTTTGATTAATGATTCATAGTCTTCAGCGGACCACTTATGATTGATTTCATGACACAATGCTTCAGGCCAGGTTAAATCTAGGAATTTGGCCCATATATAAGGCGCACCGGACTATAAGGCGCACTGTTGGCTTTTGAGAAAATTTTAGGTTTTTAGGTGCGCCTTATAGTCCGGAAAATACGGTACATTCAAATTAATGTTTATAAATTGAAGTGGTGATCTCAGAGTGCTCACGAACACCCTTTGATGAGTTGGTGGAATGCCAACCCCCAAATCCATATTGTTTTTGCGTGTGTGTGTAAAATTGTTGGTTGTGTAAATGAGCTCGGGAATGAGTCGTGCAAAATGAAGCAATATGGTTATTGCTCGACTTCAGGGAACTCGTTGCATTTTGGGAGCGGTACTGCAATGATCATTTGCCAACGAGCGTGGCGCCGCACAGTGTGCGGCAGGTGTGTTGTGACTGCATTTAGCCTCCAGCGTCTAACTGTCATCGGGGGAAATAGATAAAGTAATTTGCGCTGTCGGGGAACTCGGAAAGAAAGCAGCAAATAAATCAAGAGGCGTGCGGCCTTTCAAGCCACACCGACCAAAAAAAAAAAAAAACTGTAGGAACTTTTCTTGACTTGCTTAATGAGCAACGACCTACTGTGGATTTTTATTTATGTGCTTCTAGCAAGCCGAGGCTTGACAAGCAAACCTTCCTTTGTTTTTTTTTGTTTTTTTCAAGATGAATACCTTCCAGAAATACACACAACCTTTACTTTTAATATACACTGAATAGATTTCAATAAACCAAAGTTTGAGGAATACTTCCTTGGTTGAAGTAGCACCAAGCTAGAATAAAATTACTTTTGTAAAAACATTTGTAAAATGAGTTAAAGGGTACATATTGCAGAAAATTTACTTTGAATGTCAAAGGGTAAGCAGAGCTGCAATGTCTTTTGTTGGATGCACTTACTGTTCCTAGCTTTAGAACACTCAAGCCCCCTCCCCTGCAAGGTGAAGCCTTGGTAACAAAATCTGGATTTGCCATTGGCCCAGCAGACTTTCTAAAATACCAGCTAATCGTTCTTAATTGTGAAAACATATTGGATTAATTGATAAATCCGATTCAATTTCATAAACATGAGACTAGTCAAAATGTGGACTCAAAATAAAGATGCCGATCCCTACTGTGCACCCTTAACTTTATTTCACAGTACTTTGTCTGAAAGCAGATTACATACAGTATTAAGAAAAACTAAATGAACCCCACCCCGCTAAAATCCACACATTTTTGTGCTCTTGTTTGTTTTTGATGCACTTGAACAACTGTTGATCTTCCTAAAGTTTTTTTTTCACCACTTTAAACTCACACAAGTGCTACAATATGCAGTAGAAAAACACATTGCTAAGTAGCTAAATGAACTAGAAATCTCCCATAGCTCTCGGATATTAAAACGATTTTTTTTTCTTCTTAAATCATTAAAAAAGAAACACACGGAAGAAAAAAAAAATCGAAACATCAAACAGTGCTGAAAATGAAACAAAGGAAATTTACAGTTGTACCCAAGTATTCCAAAAATTCTTAAGGCGTTTGAAATGTTAAGTCGGGCTAATGCGTCAGGAGGTGCTTACGTATGGCGACCGCGTCGGGCTCATGGATGCTTCATTTCACATGAACGGCTAAAGCACATACAAAAAAAAAAAAAAAAAATACCGAAACCAGTGATTGCTTTATTCATCCCTACAAAATTGAATAAATTATTCATCCCTCTGCTCAAACTATTGATTTGACACAAACAAGCTTAATTTAAAAGTAAAATTTCGCTTCCGGGGGCTCATTTAAATAAAATCAACTGTCCAACATCACGATGCACATCACCCAAATTGTTAAACGACCGTGTCACCAAGCTGACATTCAATTATGTATTGCTCATTCATAAATATACAACTGCCGCCCATGAGCCCGCGTGGAATGAGCTCTGTAAACATCCTTTTGACGTGTTAAGTCTTGAAATGTACTGCCAAAAATTCATAATATACAAATTCACAGCCAGTAAGTCAAAAGAGTCTGGTTTTTTTTCTTTGTTTTTTTTTTTCTTCACATTCTCAAGTGTTAGTGTGATCGTCGTCCATCCGCTAAGTAATGTTCGTAATATTCAAAAAGACATTGAATCAAACCAAGACGAAGCCCATCAGAGTAACAAAGTTACTTTCCCCCTGCATTTATCACGCCGGCTCATTATAATACACTGGAAGCAAGGAAAACAAAACGTTTCTTCATTGCTGTGAATAAATACTTTCGATAAAATAGACAGAAAAAGCTGCCATGGACACGTCAGAGTTTTTATATTTTACAATCATCCATCCGGCTCTCGATAGCAGGGAAATGCTTTCGCAGTCCTTCCGCTTCCTCTTGAAATAAGATCAGTTAGTCTTCCAAACACATCACAATATGTTTTCCAGGAGCAACTCATTGCAAATATATGTATATATATATATATATATCTATATATATATATATATATATATATATATATATATATATATATATATATATATATATATATATATATATATATATATATCTATATATATATATATATATATATATATATATATATATATATATATATATATATATCTATATATATATCTATATATATATATATATATATATATATATATATATAAATGCCATACCAATCCCAGACCGTGCAGGAATATTGTAAACAGTTTTTCTACTTTGGTCATAAAATTAGAAATGCCTGATGAATGAGACCTTCATACATGACTTAAGACGGACGTATAAAAAATATTGTAGAAATACTTGTAAAAGTCTCAACCAAAAAATGAAAAAAAAAGTTTAAATGTTGGGAGATGTTTATCATCCCTTACTTTAAAACCAATTCTTCCCGACAAAACGTGTAGATAAAAATGGACCAAATATGTACATCGATTATGTAAGATAAACTAAATATATGGAGTGTTAAAAAAACGAGTCCAGATCAACGAAATATTGAGCTTTCAGTAAACATAGTTTGATAGAGTAGTTTCATATGACACAACAGCAAATCCACTTTCACAGGACCTGGCCATGCGATACCCAAAAACCGATAATCCATTATAACATACATAGTATAATTTAGCGGTATATTTTCTAATGAATAGAATAATTTTTTTTCCCACTCCTTAAATTCTTTACATAATATGACAAATATGAAACAATCCCCCTCACAGTCCGAGAAATGTGATATTGGATTATGAAAGAATCTATTCATGGAAAGTCTGAGGAGGTTCTTGTCATTGAAAACAAACAAAGAAAAACCGATAGTGGTTACGATTTATGCTGGGCCGAGACGCCTTTCCAGTAGTCCAAAATATCATGCAGGTCCTCATCCTTGGCAAACTGCACCTTCTTGCGCAGCGCGTGGCCGGCCGCCATGTATTCGTCATCTTTGTGCCGTTTTCGGTGGAGTTTGAATCGCTCCCAGATGCTGTGGGACGGTTTGCAGTAGTATTCCGGACTGGAAGAATAGCTTAGGCTGTGGTACTGAGCCGGCAGCTGAGAATAAGCCAAGTCTCTGGAGCGGGAATGCGAGAGTGGCTCCAGCATGGGCGACTTGATGCCGTCGGGTCCCTCCAGCTCCTCGATCTGAGCGTCGGGGTAGGAGTGGCGGTGGTCGCCGTACTGACGGATCTTCTCGGCCTCGGCCCTCAAGATGGCGGCGGCCGGTGTCACCGTGAGGATGTTGTCCCCCGTCGGGGAGGTTTTCTCGATGTACCTGGATTCGGTACGGTAAGGCCGGGGGCTTCGCATTCCTGAGGCTGTGCTGGGCCTTTTGGGCGAGGCGTCCGAGGACCGATGTCTCTGCAGGGAGTGGTGGTAGCTGTCCTTGTACGGAGGGGCCAGGAGGCCCGATTCATTCTGCGGCTGCTCGGATATGAGCACCAGCTGAGGCTCCACGTTGGACACGGCTCCCGATCTTACCCCTTGGTAAGAAGTGGAGTCGGTCTTGAGAGCGTCAATGCAGTTGTTGATGATCTGGTTGACTTTATCGACCTCCTTTGCGATGGTGGAAATCTCGGCCACGGAGCCTTGGCTGTTCCCCGCCATTCTCATGTCGCACTCCCTGCGCTCGTGGTGGTCCAGACTCCGCACCTCCATGTAACTTCCCTTCATCATTTTTGGAGTCTCGCTTATTTCTTGAAATTTGTACTGATCCATTTCACTGGCAGGCGGGAGGTAGGGCATCCTGGCCATGCTCTCTCCGGTCAGCAGCTGTTTCTGGGAGATGCGAGAAATCGTCCCTCCCTCCAGTTCTTGTCCATATTTCAGTTCCATGATGTTTTTCTTCAGGCTACCAGCCTTTTTGTGCTTTTCGTCTTGCCGACGCTTCCGTCGCAAACAGTAATAAACCACCCCGAGAAAGATGACCATGCTAAAGAGGCAGCCCAAAATGGTCATGATGTAATGAGTGGCAGTGGCGTTGCTCGCGTCTCTCGATTTGCCCTTCCAAGGTCCCGTGGTGATTGTCAGACAAGTGTGGTTGTGTTTCAGGGAGTTCCGAATGGAAACAACGCAGTACGTATAGTTGGTGTGAGGTTTGAGGGGCTTGAGTACCACGTCCTCCTTGAATCTTTTCAGGGTTTGGATGTCTGTAAAAAAGCTGTTGTTGTACAGAACCAGGATGTACATCTTTTTGTAAGGATGCGGGATCTGAACCGTGATGGTTGCTCCCGTATTGGACACTTCCTTCAGTTTCATCAGCGGGTTTGCTTCCACTTCGTTGTTAGTCGTACTGACGTTGTGGGTGATTATGTCTTCTGGCTCCGTCCCCGATGGACAGTCCTCCAGCCCGCAAAGGGTGAAGTCCGGCGGGGGCGTCGTAGGCTCCAACGGCGACGGGAAAAAAGGTGTGACGTAGTCGTCTGTGCACACGGTGGTGAGCATGTGGAGAGCATTTCGATAGGTGGGGTTGTTCGGGTTCTGACTCAGAAGACTGTAACCAGACACACCATTCGGGGAGTCGCAGACCATCCGCTCGTTTGTCCTGTTGGGGAAAACCGAGAGCCACTTGACAAAACCGAGCAGTTCGCAGGAGCAGTTGAAGGGATTGGTGTACAGCTCGCAGGTTGTCAGCTTAGTCAGACTGGTGAAGGTGGAGCCGTCCAACTGCTGGATGCGGTTCATGGACAAGTCGATGTTCTCGATGTTGGGGCATTCCCAGAAGGCATTGGGTGTCACAGTCTCAATCAGGTTTGCCTGGAGGTAGAGATACTGCAGCTTTCCAAGACCCCTGAGGATCCCCTCGGTTAAGTTGCGTAACTTGTTGAAGCCCATCTGAAGAACTTGTAAGTTAAATTGAGCGGAAAAGGCCCCGTCCTCGATGTAGGCGATTTCATTCTTGGTCAGGTTCAGGTAGGTTAGGTTGGCAAAGCGACTAAGGGCGGAGTATTGAATACTTTTAATCTTGTTTTCATTCATGCGAAGGTCCACAATGGTGCTGTTGATGTGCTGCGGGATGGCCTCGTATGGTGGTTGGTTTTGGCTGCAGATGGCGAGCCACACAAAGCCCTTTTCGCCCTCAATTAACCAGCAGTCCCCGTTGACTTGACCAACGTGGGTCAAATAAACAATGGCCGCCGACCAAAGCAGGGCACTGCTCGCCATGCCCCACCCGCCGGCCATCCGTGCCTCCCTTCCGGTCATGTCTAGGGCGCAAAACAAAAAGCAGAAGGCAGCGTTGCTATGGTTTCAATTCAGCCGGCGCGATCTTGTTTTCGGGACCAGAGGGAGTCCGTTGAGCCGTCTCCTCGTCATGGATGGAGTCTCGTTCATTTAGATTCGCCGACGGTGTACTTGTGAGGATTTGACCATCCTGATTTGGTTTCTGCTTTCTGTCTCAGAAGCAAACATTGTTGCTCTGTCTCATTTTAGCGCTTCTCCAACGGTCTTCCCCTTTGCATCACTTCCAAATGGAGGAATAACCTGGAACACAGAGATATCATAACGTCAATCTATCTTCACCCTCGTGAAGTGTCTATTTATAGCGTCGTGCTCCGCTATCCGCTTTGCTTGTTCGCTCTCCGCCAATTATTCCTCGACATTGGGCCGACTATTAAAACAAACTCTTGGCCAATTACCGCTTGACAGTTTTGGGAAAGCCAAAGTCCCAGTTGTCTGGTCATTAACTTGCAAACTGTCAGAAGCCGGGCGACCAGCGTTTAGACTCTGCATTAAATCAATTATAAAACACAGTGTGCAACGGCGCGCCCGATCAATGCGTTAAAGGTTTCTATCTGACAAACTCGATGCATAAATGATGTAGTTTTTGTGCGCAGGGAGAAAAGATTTTGCGTTGACGTGTGGTATTGGAGGCTTGTGCAAGGAGCACAGAAATGAAATATTCCGCACACGTATTTGCTTCCAAATTTGAAGCTATGAAAACATTTTTTCGATTATCAGCACATTAGTATTGCTCAGAACAAATACGGAACAGATTTTATAGATAATGACGATAATCTTGTCCTTTAACCAAACTGAAACTAACACTTGAAAATATTCCGATAAAGTTTGTTAATTATTCGGCAGCAGTTACTGATTATTACGCATAGCATGACTTCAACTCCTTCAATGAAGATTAATGTGCGGTTAATCCTTAGACTGACAAATGATGCAAGTCATTAAAATAAGTGACAACCCAAGTTAACACATTGCAATGACTTGCAAATCGCGTCATATAGATTTTTTTTTCTCCTCCCGGGTAAGAATCATTCACTAATTTGTGTTTTCATTTGCTTGTACTTATGCATCATTAGAGCTGCCACTACTTTATTGAACAGTTCATGATATCAACTGAGGTGCTGTCTGGTTCTACCATGCATGTAAGAGTAATTCATGTATTTAAGAGGAAATGTTTATTTTCCATGTTCCATTAAATACATTTAAGATATAAACCGTGGCTCTATCAGTAACACTCTCTATTAGAGATGCACCGATCCGAATTTTTCAGTTCCGATACCGATGCCGTGGCTTTGCGTATCGGTCGATACCCGATACCGATCCGATATTATGGTTGACTTGATTGATTGATTGATTGTATATTTATTGATCCCCAGGGGTTGGGAAATTCAGGCCCCAGCCGTATTCATACCACAGAGTGGGTATACAAAAGACACACAGATGGCATGAGCGCAACTCAATAGGCTCTCATAAGGCTGCCACACAACGGTGCCACAAAGAAAGGCAGAAAGTGCTCAAGATAAAAGCCATCAAAGCAAAACAAAGCTAAAAGACAAAGGAAAAAAAGTAACAGCGGCCAACCAGCACCCCTCAATACAAGAGAACACCCCAAAACACACAAAATAGCCTCCACGGGGTCCATAGACAGGTGTAGGGGCAGTCCAGTTCAAACTTAACAAGCTACATAACTCTACATGTGGAACAGAAAAGACCAAAGGCAATGGCATCAGGCAGACTACACAGTTCTTTGCTCTAAATTAGGGGTGTCCAAACTAACGGTCCAGTTTTTATTGGCCCGCAGCAAATTCTGAAAACATAATTGAATATGGCCCGCACAAGAAGCTTGAGCTCAGCTTCTCAGTTTCCACACTAGATGGAGCCCGCCACACAAAGCGTTTGAGGTCCCATTAACACCCCCCCCGGAAGAGAAGCGAACACGCAGCGTTTCACATCCGATTAGCCACCCCCCATTCGGGAGAGAAGCGAACGCGCAGCCTTTGACGTCCCGTTAGCAACCCGAAGAGAAGCGAACGCGCATGGTTTGACGTCCGCTTAGCAACCCGGGGAAGAGAAGCGAACGTTCGCTCCATGTTTGCGTTTGTTTAGAAAACTCTCGTGGCATGCGGCACACGTGCTGCTGGCGTATGACGTAGCCCGCGTCCCAATAGATTAAGGAAAGTATCGGCTCACAGATCGGCTGTATCTCCCGATACCCGATCCATCTATTTTGTTGATATCGGGACCGATATCCGATCCAGATATCGGATCGGTGCATCTCTACTCTCTATTATCTGTCTCTTTCAGGTTACCTTTTTTTTTTGCCTTCCAAAGCTAATGAAAAGTCAATTATTCTTGAGTCCATTGACGAGCCGATTAATCAAAAGAAATTTATCAAGAAACAATAGCTGTCTTTTTGAATTGCTTGTCTGTATGTGTCCTGCGATTGGCAGGTGACCATGCTAGTCGCCATCCATGGGCATTAGTTATCATATTCGGCCGTACAAGAAGCTGGCACATCCAGGTGGGTGGACATTGTGGGCGCGAGGATCCTTTTGTGTGTTAAAGGACACGCTCTCCACACAGCAGAGATAATGGCACCATCTGAGGAGAATCGACGTGACAGTGAAGTTTAAACACCACCCCTGCTGTCACTTGACCTTTTTTTCCATGTTGCTTCGCGGCGACAATATTTCAGTCGATTGCCGTCACGAATGCATCAGAGCGGAATGTTTAGTGCGACAGACTGGCTAACGCTTCTGGAGATGTGATTTCATGAGAGCGTTGTAATGACTTCTGTACTCTAATGCAAGCGAGAGTTGAAATGGGCGAATTGTTGGGGCATTTGGTTAAAGGTAAACACATTGTGACGCAAAGTACAGTAGAATTATGGTTAGAACGCATTGGTGGAATTGCCTATTGAATATTGTTACGCAAAGATGATACAGTGGATCGTTGGCGTGATTATCTGAAGCTTAGCCGCGTGTTTAACACTGATTGGAATTGGCCTTGAGGGAGAGATTATATGGTAAATCATTTTTTCCCCCTCCGTTTTTCGTCAGCAAATCCTTGTTTGTGAAGTCTTTTATGATATGGGATTCAGGAACAGCTTTTTGTTGATGACTTTAGAAGTCATATAATAGTGGGTAAATACTGTTTTAAAATTGATTAGTTTTTTCTAAATTTGATGCAGATTATTAGGTCAGAAACCAACATTGATAACATGAACAACCGTTATATTTTTTTATTTCTATATAAAGCAACAAATTCATCACACTTGTAAACGCAAAATCTCTTTTAAATGTAACATATAATTAATAAGAGTTGTTGAAAACACTGCTAATTTTTAACGATTTAAAAAAAGAGAGATATGAAAACACTAAAATTGTTCAACTATTAAACAGCAGACGTTAGCGGCTAGTTTGCGGCTAATGCTAGTGGCATCATTCTCTGTCAGATATTACACCACCTTGCTTATCTTTGAAATGTTTATGTCCAAATATCCGAAAATGGGCAAGCTAACAGGAGCTAGGCTCTCATTTTCTATTTATGTCCCACTGCTGTCTCCAAACTGGCGTTTTATGTCGAAGCTGTCATCTGTTGAGCTTTAGTAGCAATATGTTTCGAAAAAAGTTTTTCTGATACTGGAATTCACATACGTTCCTGCTCTTCCCAAAGCTGTCGCTTTATATTCTAAACAGCAGCAGCTGGTCTAGCAAAGAAATGATGTTTTACAGCGGGCTAGAGTGCATTTTAATGTTTATTAAATATTTGGCATTGAGACGTACAAATAAAACATGGCGGTCATCCGCATGAACGCAGATGGAAGGAAAGTCCTTATTGGAGGAGGAGAATGCAAAAGGCTTCTGTTTGAAAGCACCTTCAGGATGACAAAAGAGCAACGGTGGAAGAGAACCGATGAAGAAAAGAAACACTTTTTAAAGTCCCTGAGGGGAGACATCAGGTTCAAATCAAATGTTCTCGGAAATGCGTATGAAAAATACATCTCTGGTGAGGAAAAACAGCTGTGACGAGGCGAGCGACGTCTTGTTATTAATGGCCAGCCAGTGACCTTCTGCAAAAAGCGAAACGGGCGAGATATTTTAGTGTCCACCAGCTTTAAGTTGGCTCAGCGATATTAAAGTGTTTAGAATCCAGAAGAAAAAAAGTAAAAAAACAAAATAGTGTTTAAAATGCAGAGAACAAATGTAAAAAAATATTAAAATTTATTAAAATAAGACAGAGAACAAAAGTAAAAAAAATACAATTATTTAAAATAATACATGCAGAGAATAAAAGTAAACAATTAAATTAATTAAAGTAATACATTCAACTAATAATTAAATCATATATAGCATTGTCATGTTTAATTAAAAATTAAGTTTTGTTCCCTGTTGTCTAATAAGTACATTTATTTTTCTTTAGAACTTGAGGAAGATTATCTTCGTAGTTGTCCAGAACTTTGGGACCCCGATGGACCTTTCTCCAGGGATGCACTTTGGAAAAAAAGACCCTCCAGACACGGGAAGGAAAACATCGACTTTTTTTATCCCGCTCAGCGTCATGCACGTTGCCTTGATTGTGGAGTCTGATGTCCGATTGAGTCGTAAGCATAGCCGGCAGCGTTTGTGGTCTTATGAGGGCTTATTTGCCACCAAAGACTCACTTTCCATAATGGCAGCAATCTGTACGGTCCAGTGCGGCCGACCGGCCGGAACACCCGAGGCATCACGAGTGAGTGTATTCCCCTATCAGAAGCAGGCAGCCATTCCACAGACTCGCTCGCTCCCATTCGGGGCTTTATGCGGCGTCTAATGAAGGCTTTTCTTTTCCCCCTTTTCCACTTGTAGCGATAACCTATTGAAACCTTGCCTTTGAAGAACCGTACAAACTTGTACTTTTTATGTTGGAGCTGCTCAAGGGCCCAGGTGGCTCTTTTATATGAGAAGAGGGGGTGAAAGGTCGACGAAACCTCACAGCGTGAAAGATCTGTAGTGGATTTGAGATTCGGTGCTAATGAGATCCGTGACATATTTTGAAATTCTTTCGTTTATTTAGTTTTGATTGATATTCTCGTTTTAAAGAGGCGTTAGTCGAACAGGAATTTAGAATCTATGTGGTTTATTATGAGGTCATCACGGCCATTTTGGTGGTGAATCCTCAGCATCGTCTTGTCTACGACACCCTTGGCACACCTATTCGTTGATTTCAGTTAAGGCCGTAGACTCGCACGCAGTCACAGGGTATAGGAGTAGGAATCCTGGAGGCGGGGCTTAGATCTGGTGGAGGGATGGCGTCGTCTCGGGGTGTTGTAAAAGTGTCAGTTTGATAATTCCAAGCTTTATCATGAATCTATGAGTCACTTCCAGCGTCCCCTTGCTCTGTCCCCAAAGAAACCACGCTCCAAAATGAGCCAAGCAGGCAAACAACATCAGAAATCTTCAGCGTCTCCTCACATTAATGACAGGATATTGCAGGCGCCTCCGTTTGTGCCATGTTGTTTGCCGCCGCCCAAACAACAGCGGCGTGCGTGCTCGATTCAAATTGTCGCCTTCTCACCGCAAGTGGCTGATATAAAAGCATCCGTTTCTTCCTCGATGTTTTTTAATATAGTTTGAAGCCCGTCCCAGTCATGTTGCGCTTGTGTTTCTTATCTGGCGCTTTGTGGCGGTGTAGGTGCCTCAATCTCGGCGGGCCCCTTCTCATCCATACCAATGACTGCCCCCCTTTATTTGATGTCATTGAAAATGCAGCCACCTCTCGCTGGGTAGACAAGACGGCCCAAAAAGGGGAGGGGGGGCGTAGAAAGCAAAGAATAGGGCAGCAGAAGTGGCCAATCAATTGAGCTCAAATAGAACTATGGCTCTCGGGGAAGGAAACATTGTGCTCATCGAGGTCCCGAATTGCTTTTGGCAGGGGGTGACACGGAGGGCGTGCGTGCTCCGGTTAAATCAACGCATATTAAACTAGCGCTTTTATCGCAGGAGGACTTGAGGTCTCGAAAAATAGAATGGCTGTTTGCTCAGGCCTGGCACCTGTTCAAGTGGAGCAAATATGAGTGTCATTAAGTTGGAACTTTTTTTTTTTTTGTGTTCCGCGGAAAGTGGGAGGTTAACGATAAACGATTCTGAAATTTTCTATCAGGTGTGTCAGGGGAAGGAAACATCGAAAATATGCAGCGTAGTGAACCGGATATGGACACCCAAGAATTGTATAGAGGTCTTTCTTTACAATCCCCTGTCATTGGTTTAAACGAAATTTCATACATCAAAAACTGGTGGTATCAGTTACTTGGTATCGGTGAAAACTCAATTGTTGACTTTTCCTGTGCGTAAAAGTGATGTCGAACATCCCAGCGGCTTAAAATATGCTTTTAGAAACCCCCACAAACATTCGTATGGCTTCAAATTTTTACATCCTGCAATCATGGGGCATCTTTTATTTATCTCTATCTTGTTAATGTAATGACCTACTTTAAACATTTGCGTGTGCCAACTAACACCTCGCTGCTGCTAATTGCCGCAGGTTGCTAGTAATTAGCAGGAAGTATTAGCGAGGCGTGGGGCTGATGTCATTTAATGCTGATGCTGCGTTCTGCCACAATTTTTAGTGATGATAATTGGGGGGGGCGTAATTTGAGTCTTGGGAGCAAAGGTTGGGCGGGAAGCGTGCATTTGGAACTGCGAGCTTCCTCTCCTACTTGGTATTCTATTCAGGCGTCATACTTTGTCAAACTTTAAATGACTTGGCGCCCCACGCCGTTCTGCTTGTACGTTCCCAATATCTTACTTTATTGTTCTTCGCTGAATACGGAGTCCTTCAGCAGCGCTTTGAGCTGAGACAAGGGCGAGGGGGATAAAAAAAAATCTCATCATGAAGCCAAACTCGACTTTGAGTGACACCTTTATCAAGACAACAAGCAAATGGGAACCAACCATACTGCATAGGGCAGCGTTGTGTATGTGACATATGGAAATTGAACCTAAAGGGGGAGTCAATAAAAAAAAAATCTTTACATGTTCAATGCATCCCAACTAGTCTGATTAATGTTGATTTTTGTGGAATATGAATTACACATATCAGACGGCGGCCATTTTGCCACTTGCTGTTGACTGGAAGCACATGCAACATATTATTGTAAAGTAAATGTTTGGGTTGACTTCCTATTTAATGTCTTGTAAGATATATTCTAATGGTGGCACAACACATGAAGACAGACAATCTAGGAACACTGAGATATATTATTTATCCTTTGTGAGAAATGATACAGCAATTTCTCACTATCCAGAATAAAGTGTGTAATTTCTTAACACTTGAAAATGAACGGGAATTGAATAGTTATCGAATAAAAAAAATAAAAAAGCACCAAGGCGCATATTGAACTGGAGAGTGAGCTGTGCTGAGCGTTCATCAACCAGACAGCAGAGAAACGCAGGAGTTTAATTTAAACTCGCACATTGGAGATTTAAGATATGAGCAGCAATAACACCCGAAGGTTTAAATGCAATTTTCCAGGCCATCAACTGACCATCAACTCGGCACGTTCCTTTTCGCCGCTGAGACAACGCATGTGGCATTGAGGATTTTTGGGCTGCTGACTCGGGCAAAACTCAAAGAGCAAAGATTTGAAATGCAACCATCCTAAGTGGATCCAACAGATAGTACCTCCTTCGGGCCAAATTTGGATGTAGAGAGACTTTATATGTGCTGAATGGATATTTTTTTATCTTAGGATAAAAATGGCATCGGACTGAACGAGATAAATATTTGCTCTTTTCATCATACTGCCTCCTTTTGCCTCTGCCTTATTTATTCTAAAATGAATTAGATTACATACCGAACGCGACAATAGTTGTTTTGGAACAGTTGACCTTTACCCAAGCAAGAATACGACAGAATTCTTTGGCATTACAAGACTTGGGCGACGTTTGGCTGGAGATAATTTGCTGGCGGCGGCTGACCTTGTACGCTGCCATACATTAATGAAAATGGGATGCGGGTTGGAACCAGTAGAAAGCTGACAAAAGTGTCGGAAATGCCATTTTTGTTCAAAATCAAGCCCTGATGTCTCAGTAACCCAGAGGAGCTTCTTGAAAGTTGGTCACGGTGGCTGGCTGTCGTTCGCATTTCAGAGTATCAACGCGCGGGTTTCTATTTTGACCCCAACGCGCAAAAAAAATCCCTTCGGGAGGATCGGCAACAAATCATATTGACATCGACGAGACTAATGTCCGTTTGATGTCTTCATCCTTCGCTGAGAGTCGGGTGCACTTTGAAGATAATGCATATCTGTGTAAAATACTAAAGAAATAAGAGAGCCGGAGAAAGCTGCTGCTGCAGCACTTTGACTGCAGATTGAGATGTTTGCATGAAGTGCATTTGATGGTTCTTGGATAGAGAAGAAGCCCCGCAGTGGATACATGACAACCGTATATTTTTTCATACTGTAGATAAAACTTGCTTTGCTCTTTTTCTATCATTTCATTTCCTTCTTACTTAAATTCACAATTGATTTGAACTTTAGTTTACATTTGATCAGCTCTCAGTAAGCCTAAGTGACATGCTCACTTAGCTAGCTTAGCTTCACAGTTCACGCAGCTAGCTTACTTGCAGCTGACACAAATGACTTTACTCTAAATCAATGCTGACATTTCACTTTTCTTTCCTTGGCCTCATTCAAGACGGAGCTCGGTTAAATCTTTTTTTTTTTTTAAATAGCAAACAAATGTTTGCGCCTTGTGACGGTAATTTTGACAAAGGCATAGCTTTAGGTAAAATAGATTTGAAAAATATGTCTATCAATTCTCATTGTTGTTGTTGTCCTTCAGGAAAATCTTCTGATGGCTAATATGGCCATAGATAGATAAATAAATAAAGAAACAGAGAACCGTCAAACTCGGCATAGGAATTGCACACACCCCAACGCCCCTCAGAACTGAAATTGATTCATGTTAGACGGAAAAAGCGGCAGTGAATCAAATCAGTCATGGAGGTGAAACAAACAGTCCAACATTCCTGTTGCTACATAAAGCCGAGTGAAAAACCGGGGGCACAATTTCCCTGTTAAAAAAAGTGTCTCCATCAAGACATGAGCGTTATTGTTTCTTACAGGCTGCATTCCCTCAGGCCCCAAAAAGACATAATAGAGAGCTGCTACTTGAGTGTCCAAATGGAGTAAAAATTCTTTTTTGTGCGCCACGTCGAGCGACATGAGCGACCAATTCACCGCCGTGAGGACTTTTATCCCTGTTAGGGTGCAGAGCGCAGCATAAATCCTCCAAATATAAATGGACTTTAGAAGAGATCCTCTGACACGCAGGGCTCCAATCGCATTGAATATCCAAATTAGCTTTTTAACTGCCACGTTGAAAACGCCAACGGCGCCGTATTTGCTTTACAGATTGAACAAAGACCCGTGAGAAAAATGTTACTTAAAGAGGAAGGCGGGTCTGTTAGATGGCTCGCATCTGCCGGATTGCGTTTAAACGGCCACTGTGCATGTAAAGATGCAAACGAGCAACTTAATGACAGGTTTAATCAAGAGCACGCGAGATGCAAATTCTCCATAAAGCGATAACGGCATCTCTTTAACAGATGCTCCTCGTTGACATGGCCTGTTACCGTCTGTTGTATTAATAAATAGCGCCTAATGAACGCGCTTGTCTGACTTGTGTGCTATTAAAGAGGCAAAAAAAAAAAAAAAGCTAATTGGAGTTGAATAAAGTTAATGGTTGAACAAGTAAAAAAAAAAAAAAAATTACCGTAATTTTCGGACTATAAGTCGCACCGGAGTAGAAGTCACACCAGCCATAAAATGCCCCCAAAAGTGAAAAAAAACATATGTATATAAGTCGCTCCTGAGTATAAGTCGCCCCCGCCACCCAAACTATGAAAAAAAACGTGCCTTATCGTCCGAAAATTATGGTAGTCCTTATAAAGTCCTGTTGTCTGCTAATATTAATAAATCAATGTGTCGAATATATTCTCGAATCCAAAATGAGCCATGACAAGAAATTTCACAACAAAGCAGATGGTCCGAGATCCTTCTTCTTTAAAGGTGACCGACCTCACCTTTCTAATCCTGCAGGCGATGGAGCAAAGCCTCAATCACCTGCCTTTGTTATCGCTAAAGAACACGCCCGAGCGTGTCCCCCCCGAACAGGCCCTGTGCGCTTAACGTGCACTTCTTTTGTGTTAGCGCTGCGCTAGTATCGGCGCTGACGACACCGTGTGCCACAGTGGCTAACGGGAGCCGATGATGGATGTCTCCCTCCGTGTGACAGGTGCGGTTCCGCAAGAAAAATAATGATAGGTATTATTAATCGTCTTTTTCTACGATGTGGAAGTAAAAAAAAAAATCATCTGGGAGTGACAAGTCCAATGGCTAACAGCTGCCTGTTACAGCTCTCATCCACTTCTCCTCATTTCATTCATGACTGCCTTTCTCATTGCGAAGTGCAAAAAGGACATTATGGGATGTGTCCTTGTGCTTATATTCGGTAGTCCCATGACCTACTCTTGTACAGCGTTTCCCAAACTTTATTGACCTGAGACCATTTAGTTAATGAACAGTAAGAGGAAGAGACAGAAGGTCCTTAACTACTGTAAGATGTTCCTACATAATCACTGTAACGTCGATGCTAGTTCCTTTTAGCCTATAAGTGGCTTTAACATGATACGTTAGCATTAGGCTAGTTTTATTGGGCGGAATTGGTTGCTTGGATCGTGTTTATTATAGTTTACAAAAAGTAGTAAAATAGCTCAAATTGAAACAGAAACCCATTTTAGTGAATAAAACCAAAACAAAAATTCTTAGTAATAAGGGTAATGCCATTTAAGAATGTAAGAGTCAGTGAAGTCAAAAGCAGTGAGTGGCGTGAAAGGACGTGAGAATGTCTCTAATATAAGGTAATTAACCTTGTGAAGAACAATGCCTGGATTGTAACAGGGGCTATAAACGGACATGAGGGGGTGTCAACTGAGAGAAGGTACATTGTGCCTCAGCCGCAGTACAACGGCGCATACACGTACAATCGGCGACCGTGACCCGTTGCAAAGCGCTAGCCGCCCCTCAGTCCACTGTATTCTCATTGTGCTTTTATTCACACGTATTTCTTCGATAGAATCCTGCAAAACAAAATGTCCGCACGGCAAACTGTGACCTTGACAAAGTAGTAACTGTATTGACAAACTTAAGTAGCATTTTAGCTTGAACTTGTCGACATATATAAACGGAATCGTTCCGACATACCCCAAAGCGAGCCATACTGTATAGAATCGAATCGTTCCACTTAAACATAAATTGTCTTCGAATCATTTCACACACCAAGTATCGGCAGGTATCAAATACCGTTTTTTTCATGTATAATGCGCCCCCATGAACAATACGCACCTTAAAAATGACATGTTGCTGCTGGAAAAAAGCCTGTACCCATGTATAATACGCACCCAAATTTTGACTCTTACTTAAGTCCGTAAACGTAAAATTATTTCAGAAAAAAGATCATCTTTGGGAACAACCGGTTGTTATTCTGCCGGTCAGCATCACCGCGCATGCGCTCGCAAACTCGATAGCGAAGAAATGTTTCGGATTTGTGTAGGGTACATTGTGACAGCAAACGAGCAGGTGATCGAGCAAGCGTCTGATACGAGAGCATTGTGTTCGTATGGAGCGTGTTTGAAGTGAACAGCAGAGAAGAAAGCGCATCTGTAATGGCGGCCTCCGTGTGATATCCGGATTAAAAAAAATAAACATTTTTTTACCCATGTATAATTTTTAGGACAATAAATTAGTTACATTTTGCGCTTTATACATGGAAAAAAACTGTAATTTATCTCGATACATGAGCCGCAATACGATTCAACCGATTCGGTTCGATTTGAAGCACTCACGTCTTTTTAATCGAAACCGATTTTCTGAATAAAATCGATTTTAGGAGTGGTGATTGCGACTAAAAGCAATGAAAACAGCCATCTGCTGAGGAGCCTCGCAGGACATACATCGGGAGGCGAGACGCGACAAAGAGCTATTGATTAAAGAGGCCAACATGGAAGATGGCTTCATTTCCATCGAAGAGCAAAGAGCCCAATAATTGGCAAGCACGCTAATGTTTTACAATCACTTAATGCCACCAATTTAAGTCCTCCATGTCTGCACCGGACTAATCCATACTGCTCCCCGCACTAATCCATTTGGATAATTCTTCTTGTCTAGTGCCATCGAGTAGACGTCCGCAGGACCTCTCGTACTGGATTTGAACTAAAAGCCCAAAAGTCGCCCTCGCTTGCACCGCCACGCCATCAATCAGGACTTTGCGACGGTCCATTTAAAGCATCCCGCCCGAGTTCCAACTGAGGCCTTCACTGGTGACGGGCCGTAAAGAGCCTCGGCGCATCCCAACAAGCCACGGCGTAACATTTCACTAGTCCAGTAACACTTTAATCAATGAGCGGATATAAACTTGTATTAAATGCTTTACGACACACTAAAGTCTGTCTCCCTTTACGGGGACGGTCACGTGATTAATAATTCATCACTCATTAGCGCAAACAGTTTCCTTTTGGCTCGCTGATAGAAATAAATAGTGCGCTTGTTTGCTCGTCGACTTACATTTGCATTTAGATTTCAAAAATCCCCTCGGCCGTGTGAGCGAGACATTCGGATGAAAAAGTGGCATTTGCATATTTGGATGCGTCATTGCTGTCTGCACAAGCACAGCTTTACCTGTCCCTCATTTAATACTTTAATACTTTTTTATGGCAGTTCCGCAAGATAGAAAAGTTACATTAACAAACAATAAACCTCCCAAATATTGGACCATCTTTTAAAACTGGCTAGTTAAAAAGACAAAAATTTGAAGATCCATTTTTTTGTCTTTAGACAGCCATAGTAACGCGCTAACTCTTAAAAAAAGATAAATGTTGTCACCAAACAAAGAAAAAAAAAAAGTATTAATATGTATTAAAATGCAGATCTGTTTCGGTGAGTGTGTGCAACGCAGCTCATTTGCATGATGATGATGAAGCGGCGCTTTCATTCCAAAGCAGAGCGAAACAAGTCTTTATTATTCCAACACAGCTTGGTTAATCACACTTCTTCGGGCTCTTCGTTCCGCTGTAGTCTCTTCGTTTGCTGCAAATTAGACGCCGTCGCCGCGCCTGCGGCCTTGCCGGGTCGCGTGGCGACAAAAGCATCAGATAAAGTAAAGTTGGGGAAACGATAAGAAGGGCTACGACCGATTAGCCGCGTAACGAGCGAGTCATCTATGAGGAAAAGGTTGTTCCGCTTGTAAGAGTGAGTCAGTAATAATTGATCGACGACACGTACCCTCAATAAAGTGTTGCGCCAGGGGTGAACACCAGGCGTAATATTCTGGATTTTTTTAATCACTTTAACAGGACGATTATCTACCTCTGTGCATAAACTGAGCGGGAGGCGGGCGGATGTTAGCACGCTTTATCCTCATCAAGCAATCGTGCTTTTATTTTACAGCGAGGAAATTGTGCGTAACCATTTTTTATTTTATTTTTTTATCAGTTTTTGATTTTAACACTCGTTATTCTGTCCATAAATGGCAGCATTTATTCCCCCGATTTTACACAGTCATTCCGATCTTCTGTTAGTAGCGGCTAAACTGTGTCCTTTTAAAATGTAAATGTTACCTCTATGCTAACTATCAATTCATACACATATATACTATAAGTATACAGTGATCCCTCGCTATTTCGTGTTTCGTTTATCGCGGCTTCACTACATCGCAGATTTTTTTTCCAAATTAAAAAAAAGATTTGAAAGTTAAAATAAAACTTCTAAATTGAGGAAACCTGTGTCTAACCTTTAGGACAATGTAATATTGCTCCAAATGTGAGTTTACATTCCTTTAGAAGTCCGTTTTGGCGTGTTAGCACGATCACAAATTAGCATCTTTCCGCTAACTTGTTAGCCTGCTCAGTACTTCTTGTTGGTGACCATACTTCGCGGATTTCACATATCCCGGGTGGTTTTTGGAACCAATCATCCGCGATAAACGAGGGATTACTGTATATGTATATGCATACATCCATATACACCGTACATATACATGACCAATGTGGGGGATGCATGTTTTTCCATTTAAAAGTTTCCACAAAGTTTTAATTTCCATCTCTTGCTTTCCTTATGACGTGTAGCACATAAAAGCAAGTGATGATTTTTCTTTGTTTGTGTTTATCTTTCAGCTGAATACATAATTTGGTGGAATGAGAGCAGTTAATTTTTTTTAAATGGGTCTTTTTATTCTTCTTCTGGCTCAGAAACTCAAAACATTTTTATAGTATTGCCTTTGTCATTAAGTTTGATTATTCTTGTAAATGCGCATGGAGGTTGCTATGGCTGCCGTAAATGGGACACAATGAGTACCCCCCCACCACACACACACACATGCATGATAGCAAACAAGATGACATGTCCTTTTGAGAGATTTGTCTTTGCCTCCGTACTTGCATTGACCAGCGGATTAGCCAATTTGATCCTCTTAGAGGGGAGGGGGCAAAGCATGGGTTGTGGTTGTGTGTAAACTAAAATTGTTTTGCTTCTTATAAAAAGCGACAACCAGGTGACTCAGGTACCAAAATACTCACATTTACCTGGGTAATCTGCTCGGAAGTCCTTGACGAAGAAGAACATGCCAGATGTTTTGCGCCTCCTTCGCTGGCCTCTGCAACACAAGAATGACACAACGTTGAAAATCTCCATGTTTTTATTTGTTGTTTTTCTCGCCCAAAATGACTTTGACTCATTAATCAGACATCAATCCTTCTCTTATCATATTTGTGAAGAGCTGCTCATTTCTGTACACTTCCATTTGCGCAATCTTCAGTCACGGGAGAAAGCTGATGCTTTGTTTTGCTCCAATTAATGCATGTGATTATCTCCCCTCCCCTTACTATTTGCTTCTGTGCTTCACAGATCCAATGAAGGATGACATTTCTCTACCTACATGCATATTAATGGTCGCACGTGATAAACTCGAGATTACAGCGCAATCGGTATTCATATGATCGCTCAGCATTCCGACGGAGCTACGCCGAGCTCGACGCCTGATTCGCAGGGTTACAACATGTATCAAACGAAAGGCCACGGGCAGAATTCAATCTCGACATTCAGTAATTGGAATATGCAAACTGGCGAGAATATCAGCAAATGAGCAGACAATGGAAACTGGGGTTCAATTAGCTGGCATGCCGGCGTACGGAGCGACGGTTAAAGCGGCAGCCGCAGTCCAGCGGAGGCCCAAGACGACACGTAACAACGGGGAACCGAGCGACGGGTGGGGCGGGGGAGAGTCTTGGAGACGTCTGCAGTATTCTTTTAATTACACATCATAATGAGTCCATTTAGCCGTTCAATGACCCGTTTTACGGAGCCGAGCAACCACGGGGAGTGCGGCGCCCTTGGCAGGGTCACCGCAGCAGCAGCAGCTGCCCCCGCAAGGGAAGCCTCTCGGCCAAGAGGGAACATTTGGCTTCAACACACAGGCTGGCCCGAGAAAAGCCACCGAGGCGAGTCCGCGTGCCTCGTCACGGCGAGTAAACGTCCTCGCGCAATGACGAGCGGCTCAGACGTCATTGTGTGGATGACAAATTGTATTGCCAATCAAGTTTTATGAGGCAGGTGCACAGGAGACGCTTTATGCAAAGACTTTTGATCCATCCGCATAAACATCACGATTATTCACTGACAGAAATCTCGGGGTACAACAAAAGTCCAGTTTGGGCCTCGGTTTGTTAAATTCAAGTCTCTGATGTGTAAACAGAACCTTTGAGGCTGTACCCGATGACGTCAGTAGGATGCTTATTTACTCTAACGCTAAGCTAACATTTAAAACTTGAATATGTTGGCGTACCTCATGTGTCTATCCCCACCCCCCCAACCGTAGCTGCACGTTATTCTTCGCTGAAGTTTAAATTAAAGTACCACACAACATTCAAAGGGAGCCCTTTAGCGCTATAAGCACATTTTCTATGTCAGTGAAGTTGTTTAGCAGCATCTGCGCAAGCATTTTGTCGCTCCGCGGATCATTTCCCAGCGTTGCGTGTTCACACGTTTATAGATCCCGCAAGGGGGGAAAAAAAAAAAAAACACTCGCATTTGTTTCCAAGTATTCGTTTTTGACAAAGGGTTTGTTGCTCTTTGCAACCTTATTGATCCCGAGCACGCTTGTACGGCATATCACATTGGATTTCAACTATGAGAGGAAATAGTCATTGTTGCTCTTGAACCTCCGGTCAACATGCTGGAATTTATTCATGCACTTGATGTGTATGTCTTTCCTCCCACAATTGCGTGCATGATATATTATATATATATATATATATATATATATATATATATATATATATATGTGTGTATATATGCATATAATATATATTTTTGAGACACTTCTGCCCTCAAAATATTACAATGCCATTTTTTTTCCCCAAATATCCAATTATTGGAATCCTGAAACTGTGAACAAAATCAAAGCGTACTATTCGATGTTGTAATGGAGACTTATTGTCATACGTGACAGAAAACAGGAAGAATTTGCCGTATGTCTTGTGGTTCCCATCTTTTGTCCATTACGACATGCAATTTGCATAGCAGCTGCCTGCCACGTGGAAATGAGCCAAGCCCAATAAAGCTCGCAGGTAAACTTGCTAAGAATTGAGGATGGGTCAAGTGGCAGCCTGAGGAGGGAGGATGAAGCGGCTGGGGGGGGGTAGCCAGACCACATGTGCTTCCCGAGGAGCTGGCATCGACCCGGGTTGGCGGCGAGCTCAGCTGCTGACATGCGGAGCGGATAGCACGCACACATGTGAGGACCAAAATAGAAGTAAACGCTACAGCGCTACTGACCTGTCACTTAACATTCAGGATAGAAAATTAGCGGCGCTCTAATCTGCCTGTGAAAGACTTGACTTGAGCTACTGATTCCCATAATACACTCAATCACCAACCACTTTTGAACAAAACCCACAAAGTTGGATAAGAAAATAGACTTGGCTCAATTTGCCTATACTCCAAAAAACACTTATGTCCAAAGCCAGGCTCAGCATCATTAAAAAATCAGAACAGTTCGCATGGCAAGCCTGGCCGATTCAAATCGGCTGATTAAACGGCTCCTCGGTCTGTGGCGCTTGTCAATCAAACTGACTGTTAATCGAATTAATGACATGCTTCACATACTCGGGCCAATGGCACGGCTGGCTTTTTTCTACCCTCATTTCCGCCGGTGTAATCGCGATAATAATCATGTAGATGCTCTGCTGGCCAAAGGGAAATTTTGTCATTCATTTTTGCGTAAGTGTTAGATGGACCTTGGCGATGGTCTGAGCATTACTTGTGCTCGTCTGCTGTTAAATTAGTTTTTGCTGCGCTTAGTTATGTGCTTAACTGGTAATGGGCTGTCAATCAAGGACGCCTACGCAAGCCGTACTTCACATGTACTTGAGTAATTATTTTCAAAAGTGTCTCCCTTTCCAGAATCCAAAAGAATATTAGTCCGCAGTGACAATTTTCACATTGTTTCAAACCAGCCTGTCGATTTTACGTTTTAAATTTTAATTTGTCAGAGCTGTTTACATTCGTCAACTTTGTGGTGGGTCAAATTTAAAAGATATTTTGTCATTTTATAGTAAGAAAAATCAATATGCCAGTTTAAGCTGTTCCACTCCAGTCCATCCCCGTGGTGAGTGTCTGGTTGAGCTCCAATGCATGTGGACTGTAACGGGGAAATTGAATTCCTCCATTTCCAACTAAATTTGGATGTGCAGCCAAATTAAAACTTTACTTCGTCTGTTTAGTCTTAAAAAACAAACGTGTACAACGAGAGGTCATCCCAACATATCCTCTGAGGGAAACGATCAGAACTGAAGTGGTGTAGAGACGAGATGTGAAGGGAGGGGATGACACCAGCCAGGCTCGCTTAAACTTAAACCGAGCGGACAGCGTTCCATTTGCATAATCTTTCCATCTCCTAACTTGAAACCGAAGCCCCGAAGAAAGTCTGCAAGTCGCCTGTTGAACCTGCAAACAACAAGGCCCAGAAGGCACACACACACATACAAAAAGAAGCGTGTTGATGTGCAACTTTGAAATTGCCTTTCTAAAAATAGACGTAATACTCTTTCGTCGTGCACGCGCCTCACACAAACGACATCGACACTATTGGAGAAGGCGAGAGTGGCGGCGGCGTGGCACGGAGACGCCAGTGCTCATCAAGTATTGAAGTCGGCCCGGCGGGCTTTTTGGAGCGCACTTAATGATGGCACAGGCACAGCTCATGCACACAAATATTGTCTGCAAAATTCTAATTGCAATTTTATAAAACACCAAAATACTATATATAAAATAGTGTTGGGTGTTTTTGGGTGCCTTTAATTGGACAGCAAATGTGAAATTCTGATGTCAGTCCGACATTGGGCATCTCAAAGCATTTGTTTACAGATATGTAAGCATCTAATTTTGCCGGCGGAGTATCTAACGTCTCTTTTTTATCTTCTTCCTTCTTCTGCAAGAATAGCAGTGGAAGTGGCCCAAGTGGCCCGCCGCACGTGACAAAGCTGTTCACGTCTATCTTCCCGCTCTCCTCGATTATGCTTAAAGAACATCTTGTGACGTCTTTTCTTCTCGCTCGGCGTCCTCCGCCTTGAGTGACACGACTGGTAATTTGTTATTATCTGCGAGAAGTAGGGTAGAAGGCGAAGGATGACAAGTGGAACTCAGCCGTACTTTATTGCCGGTAGCGGGTTTTTCTTTAGGGCACTCAGGCGGGAGCGGCTAAAGGAGGGCATTGTGGGCTCCCGAGGATGAGGGATGGCCTGGGGAAGGTTGAGCTTCCAACATGGAGGCTCTTTTCAAGTAAAGAAAAGATATTTGTTACAATAAGCTTTTATGTCAACAATAGTTCATTTTGGTGACCTGTCCTTGGATGACGACGTAGTTCGATGGTAATAAGGAATAAGCTACTATGTGCATGCTCAGTTACTTTTGTATGGACTGTTTTTCATTTGGCTGCTTTATATTTGTTTAGTGAAGTAGGCCATGTCATTAGGAGTCCCTCAAGGGTCAACACTCAGACCCCTTTTGTTTCCCTTAGGTGCTTCAGATGTTGGCTATAACGGCTGTGCAGATGATACAGCTATATTTATCTCGTTGTCTGCATGACAGCAGATTGTGTGGTGTCACCCCCTAAAGCAAATTAACAACTGGATGAAATAAAGATTTCTTCAGTTAAACAAAACTGAAGTAATTGTTTTCAGAAATGATGAAAAGAAGCCCGCTGTGAATAAACACTTGGAGTCTGTGTTTTTAAAAACAAAAACAACGTTCGACCCAGTGATCAGGATGAGAAACTGTAAAATCTGACCGCGAATCTAAGCAATTTGACATGTATCACTGTATAATTGGCTGAAAGAGGAGATTGATGGCTCCTGTGTCAAACAATGTAGAAGTGAAATTAATTCGCCAGCCAATGACAAAGCAAATACAGATGTAATAGCAGCTGTCAAACATGGCGCAGCTGCCCGGCCAACTTTCAATTAAAGAGCCAAAGCGCGCCATCCTTCATTCCCAACGAGCGCTGTCAGCGGCGCCTTCGGCGGACTTGCATGCAAACTGTCGTCCCGACTTCTCCCGAGCTTCCCGTGGCCCGCCATGTCTGATAGGCGTCATTATTCCAGATTACATTCAATGCAAGGATGGAAGAGAATCACCCGAAGCTGCCCTCCAAACTTTTTTCTTCGTAGGACAACAAGCCTTTCTGAATACACGTGAGGAGTTTTTGACAAGCTTTTCCCTTTAATTAGTTTTCAGTTAGATAAACATCATAATATTGATTGAAGGCTATCTTGTGTAAAACATTGCATAATTTTTTTAAAGGTCACTTATTTATTAACAGCCAGACAGTCGGTTGTTGTCGAGTTAGCGTCGAGTATTTATTAACTTTTCCAGCCTTCCACACAACTTGGTCTTTTGGGCCATTTTAGTTTTCTGTGACTGGAAATTTACTCACACAGCCGCTCGGGGTTATTATGAAACACATTTTTTTTTTTGTGAAATGCTAGGTAAGCCCATTTCTACTCTTTCAGGGGATAACCTGTCTTCCTATTTGTCATAAACGACTCTGAGTCGATTCGAGTAAGAGCAGAATGGACTCTCCGGTATCTTTTTTTTTTTTTTTTTGGCCTCGATCCCGAGAGAAGTCATATCGTCGGATATGGTGGGGAAAAAGGCTTATGCCGCGTAAAGGACACGAGGCGTAAGCTCTCCATCGCGCTCTAATCGATGAAATCAGGGGCGAGTTAGAGGACCGCCAGGTCCGCCGAGCGCCCTTTTAAGCCCACAGAGTTGTTTGCCGAGCTTGTCAAGATGACTGAGTGCCGTGAAAGACCTTCTATTTAACTTTGCTATTATGCCCCAAAAGCGGTTCGGATTAAAATTTCACCGGTGCCCGAGCCCGCAGGCGCGCCGGGTGAGATGAGACGAATGAGCAGCACATTTACTACCAGATGATTCATACGCGGTGACGTGATGGAAGATGAGAAATGGTCCAACGTGAGCGTGGCGCTGGAAAGCGTGTGGAAATGTCATGTTAGGAAGCTGGGAGTTGACTCTCCATTACGGGGACTATAGGACTGTCAAAAGGTTTCCTGGGTGTCTTCATAAGATATCAGTGACATGCTTTTAGAGAAGAGAAAAAAAAAGTGTTTTATGGTGCCATTTTTCTGCTGCACACACATTCCCTGTAAATGTGATATTAATCCACTTGTGAATTTTTTCTTTCACACAAAATATGAGCAACGCGATGTAGCCCCCCCAGCCCCCTCCTTCAACTGGGTCTCAATCTTCAGGTGATTCTCCCGGCGGTGAACCGGCGCGCTCACAGTTTGACACGCCGATCGTTAATCCATAACTGCTAACATTTTAGTGATGAAGTGTCATGACTCGCCCGACGTCGAGCTTAGTCGGCCGTTTCTGTGTACTAAGTCATGTCATCGAAAATAGAAAATGACTTGCCGGGAATAGAAATTGCTACTTTGTTTTGAATGAATGTATTTGTTTTTAGTTATGCAGTATTGTAGGAATTACTTTGACGTCATATTTCCATCGGTTCATTCGATGAAGCTACGGCGGTGTGCATTACTCAGTGTCTTCCTATCGATGCATCTTGCCAAAGTTGATATATTAAAGGTGGAATGCACTCAGGGAGGGGAGGGGGTGAGGGGGTTTGAGGCCGAGCCCAACGTTAGCGCACCCTCCCCTTAAGGAATTGGTACAAATTTTCATCAATAGCGACAAATGAATGTTGGGGTCTATTTCGATTAAAAAAAAAAAAAATGGACATAACCAGCAAGTCGGCGGACATTCTAAATGAAGCAATTGTCTTTCTTTCTAGAAACTAACATCGTCTGAGTGGAAATGTCCGACATTAATTCCCTGCAGCAATCAGTCAGAAGCAGCTTGCTTCTCAGCCCCCATTTAGTTACGGAACGACACCAAACTCATTGCAATGCGGCACAAACAAGCTGAGGAATGAAATGACCCAATAAGAAAAAAAAAAGTTGGTGTATTGGCTTTGCTGCCTCACTGGAAAAGACGACTTTAGCGAAGCAAAATGAGGGGAAAACAAAATAGGAATGAACCAGAGTTAATGATGAGTTTAGATTGAATTGCTTGACTCCGTCTTAATATGGTGAATAAACACATCGCCTCGTATCGAGGACTGTCGTTCCTCATCCGGCAATAATGTACGCACGTGTGCTCATTTGCTAACCAAAACAGCAGCACCTGAAGTACTTACAGAAAGATAAAGAAATATTAAAGATAATCTTATACCATATACTTAGCATGATACGATAAATATTGATATACAGATACCACAGCAACTCCATTTACTCGTAGAAGCCATTCACAATGTCATTTGCTAACCAAAACAGCAGCACCTGAAGTACTTACAGAAAGATAAAGAAATATTAAAGATAATCTTATACTATATACTTAGCATGATATGATAAATACTTATATACATATACCACAGCAACCCCATTTACTCGTAGAAGCCATTCACAATGTGTCTATTTTAATTCACATCACATTTGTTTGCCACTTAATCTCGAAAGCTACTTTAAATCCACGCCGACACTTCTTAATATTCACAATCCCATGAAATCTTTATCAGATGTTGTAGCACGCGAGTGCGAAATAATAGATTCCGCGTTGTTAGCTTCCCATCGACTCCCCACCCGGTGAGATTTTATTAGGCAGGTGCATGCACGCATTTATTCAGTATTAGCGCAACATAACGCAAGCGGCCGTTTGTCGACAGAGTGGACTGTAACTGCCATAAAACAACATTATGCAAATGCGATTACAATTGTGAGCATACGGCGCTTATTAGTTTTCCCTGCGGGCGGTGTGGAGGTGAAGTTAAGAGGGAAACGAGGGGACATCCCCGAAAAAGATGTTAACACTGCAAGAGGGCCGCCGCCGTCTGGTCACGTAGTCTTCCGTGTAGCCGGACAGCTTGCGGTGTAGCAGCATGTGGCGCGGCATTGTTGAACAGCTTGCACTTGAGGCGGCTTGAATGCAACAGGATATGCCAGAATCCACCCGGGACCGGGATGACGGCTCATTTGCCGCCCACGGACACAGCAGAACAACTTCTGTGTGTATCATTTCAACTTGTTGCCCGCTAAATGGCGCTAATTCTTCTTTTCTTATCTCCATATTGTCCTTTTTAGATGGGATGGGCTGGAAAAATCGCAGACCTCATCATTATATGCGGGTTTGGAATAATAAAGAATTCTCTCAGGTGCTCAATTATTACCCATTACGTTAACAATGTCGCTACAGTTAGCTTGAAAATGTAATTTTCTTAAATGGTTGACTTGAAGTGACTTTGTTACTTCACTATTTAATTATTTTTTTTAATTATTACAGATTTTATAAGTATTAAATAATTTTTTTGGTATAAGCCTGGCTTTATTTTTTTGTAAGTAAAGTTAATTTTAATAAAGGTTAAGTTATTACCGTAATTTTCGGACTTTAAGTCGCACCGGAGTATAAGTCGCACCAGCCATAAAATGCCCAAAAAAGTGAAAAAAAACATATATATGTATATAAGTCGCTCCTGAGTATAAGTCGCCCCCCCCCCACCCAAACTATGAAAAAAAAAGGCAATTTATAGTCCGAAAATTACGGTAGGTACATTCAACACAGGCCGACAACGGCTTTTATAAAACCGGTGTAAAGGATTTTCTTATAAGCTTTGCAGAAATATGACATGTTCAGTGTATCCACATGTGTTTTTTGCCATCAGACCTCCTTTATACACATTTCCAATTTCATGCCGTGCAAGGCTTTCGGACGTCGCTCCCTCTCAGCCCGCCGCTCGCATTAGCAAAGTAGGATAATAAATGATGCGTCCCCCTGAACAGCCATTAGCAAAGAACATCTTTTCACCATCTCCAGCAGGCACACTGACACGCGCACAAAATTCCCTTGCTGATTTTCCCGAGCCTCACATTTGTCTCTGTCCTTACTCGTTTGCTTCGCTGTTCACGTCGTGACTTGTTTCGAACATGACACGTTTGCGGCTGCTTTTGAGAGCACGGCGCCCGTGGGGGACATGTGTTTATGATACAGTACATGTCGTACATACATACGACACCTGCAATGCTGTGGAAGGGCACTGGATCAGATTTAGTTGCCTACCTAGAACAAAATATACTGTACTTTGTTTTAATTTACAGTGATCCCTCGTTACTTTGCGTTTCGTTTATCGCGGCTTCACTACATCGCGGATTTTTTTTTTCCAAATTAAAAAAAACATCTAAAAGTCAAAATGAAACTTCTAAATTGAAGAAACATGTCTAACCTTTAGGACAATGTAGTATTGCTCCAAATGTTCGTTTACATTCCTTTAGAAGTCTGTTTTCGCGTGTCGGGAATTAAACCGCTAACTCGTTAGCCTGCTCAGTACTTCTTGTTGGTGACCGTACTTTCACTTACCGCGGGTGGTTTTTGGAACCAATGATCCGCGATAAACGAGGGATTACTGTATTCCAGTTTTTCTTTGTTGAATCGTATTTTTTTTCTACAGACTTCTTTTGTTTACAAATAAATGATTATATATTTCTCTATTTATCTTTGGAGGTTGTGACCAACTTTGCTTTTTGATGCCGTAACATTGAATTTATTACCTCCCGCAAGACGCTTCCCCATTCTCCAGACGGCAAAACAAAAACATATAAATCAATCTTTCGCCTCAAATGTGTGGATATAGCGTTGTGCACGGGTGTTGCTTTCAATGATAATCCAAAAATATCTTTAAGAAGATTGCTTGTGGGCTCTTTAGATGTGGTTTTATTTTGCGCGAATGTATCGCCTGAAAGTCACGTGTTGCTCTCGTGTCAATGTCAATTAAAAATTGAAGTGCAAGTTGCTTAATGTCAGGCTGTCTTGGGGTTAGAATGGATTTAGAATTTTCATTATAGTCAATTTTATTTCATTTTGAATTTTGTTTTTTTGATTGTTAGCTCAAATTAGTTTTTGCAGCAAAGTGGTGAATTTGATTAATTTTAGTGTTTTTTTTTTATACACGTGGAGTATTTAGAGAAGAAAATAGTCAATGCCATTTATATATTGTAAAATTGTGACGTGAAAAAACAGCAACCACCAAACTATAAATAACCCCGGAACCCTCGTTTTAGTTCCGGCTTCAAGCAAATGCACTTTCAAATAGAATCTTAACCATGACTTTGTCTTTTCTCATGGGTAATTCGGAATGGGCTCCTTTTCCTTTTCTTACTGGAAGATGAATTATTTATGATATTGGAAGTGAAGGCTGAGATTGTGTCTAGAGAAGCAGGTGGGATGTATATATTTTTTTTTGCACGCACATTGTTCATCCCCGCTCGCCATATGTCCTTCTACTTGGACGCATGCCAGCCGCCTCAAAGCTGGAATGCTGACATCATCCTTCTCCTGGCGGGGGCAGAAGGGAGGGTGGGGCGCAAATGAGGAGGAGGCGGATGGAAGCTCATGCAGAGTGTCCCGCCGTCTGCACCTAAGGAACATTTCCTGATCTAGTCCATCGCACAGTAGCATCAGTGAAGGCACAATTCAACATGGTCGAGCCGACTCTTCGTTGAGGGCAAAGTGCCTCAGAGCAATTAAGAAAGTGGAAAAAGATTCAAGACCAGAATACCCATGAGTGTTTTTTTTGAATGAATTCATTGAGCTTAGCAATTAGTTTTTATCGATGAAAATTTGTGTGATGGGGAGAATGCTCCGGTGCTAGCAAGCGAACGACAACTTATAGTCGGCGGCCCAAGTCAGCACAAAGCAAGCTCCCATTTATCTGTTTATCTGTTGAAGCCCCGATGATGAATTAGGAGCATGTTGCTGAAAGTTATTTCATTTTTTAGTAGTATACTAGCCACACTGTTATTGTCATCATTTCATAATATCTATTTATCTACCTCTATAGCCTAATCAATCTCTATCTACGTAGCTATCTAGCTAGCTATTGCTAGCTAACGATAACTATCCATTTGTTTTATACTTGTCTTTGCTTTGTTTTCTTGTTTTTACTTGCCTGGTAGCACTTTGAGATTCCTCTGAATGGAAAGTGCGTTATAAATATAATTTATTATTATTATTATTCAACTGGCTAGCTAGCTAGCTAAATCAACTCATCAGTAGTTCATTGACTGTCTCATTCAATAGTGATTTGATACTCATAACTACAATGTATTTCTTGCTTTTAATCTGGTCGTATTACTGTAATTTATTGTATATGTCAGAGTCAGAGTCAGGTTATTAATAAGGGGTATGAAGGAATGATTGCATTGACGTTATGTACTGTTTTTGGCCGTATGTTTACCAAACATCATTTCCAACAAATAACAGTGTTGAAAGCGTGAGCGGCGCCATAGCGGAGTTGTTTGTCAGTGAGGTGCAAGGAGTCACAGCAGGCGTAGTCGAAAATCATAGGGTGCAGGTATCTTCTTGATTGTGTTGCCGTTTGACTGGAGCTGTGCGAGCGAATGTGTCGGCTGCACGCTGAGACGGCATCACCATCGTATAGGGAACGACGCCCCCTCGTCCCCCGGCCCCTCCTCCTCCCCGCGCCATGTTGGCGCCTTCCCAACTAATGGAATGCAACTTGTCAGCGCCTCACAAACTAATAGGACACACGCAGCATGCATACGTATGAACATGCCGGTTGCGGTGACATCAAGACGGCTGTTCGCATTAGGAAGCTGCGAGTGTAGCGTGGCGATGGCGTTACCACGGCAACCTTCAATCAGATCAGTATCTGTCGACCTAAGAATTATCATGGCGAGGCGGAAGCAAATGGATGCCATGTGATGTGATCCATTCCCTGTCAAAATATGTCCATTAATGGTTTATTTAGGCAACATTGGAGTTGTGCTCATGTTTGCTGATGTTTTTTTGGTTGTTTTCTCAAAGTCAAAGTGAGAACCCCTTCAGACATAAGATGATCACTTTCAACTGAGCAGATCAACTGGAAAACAATAAAGCAAACAATCAAGCCGCTCGGGGGAAGCGAGAGTCGAAGAAAAGAGAGCATTTGGAGAAGTGGAACGTTTTCTTTCACAGACTCAAGGCGTCGCCGGCTTTTGAGGAAGACGAGAACGAGCGACTGTCGCCTCTCGGAGTTAAACATCTGATCCCGAAGACGACGTCTGTCTGTACTTGAGCGCGACACTTTTCGCTGGAGCGCTGACGGCTCTCAGTGACTTCTCGACACACATCCGTCAACGCCTGTGACTGACTCGCGGATTCAACCGCTCCGTGCCGTCGTCACGGTAGCGTCACGTTACAGCTTAACATGTCAACGGCGCTTTGTAGCGTATTACTGTCAGAGGCCGAGTGCCAAAGGGCAACGTGCTGACTCGTGATCGGATAAAGCCCGGTAACCATATTCCGATTATTTACCGATTATGAATTTGGAACATTTTATATTCATGATCATTTTTAGACCGGATCCAGACACACACAACACACATAGTCTCTGATTGACAGGTTCTTTAATCGTTTCTTTCGCTCGGATTACACAGACGAGCTCCTGAGGGTGAACATGTCGACTGTAGACTACTAGCGGGCTTGCTATTATATTTTGCTAAATTATTCAAAGAAAACGCAATCTCTGTACAACTTTTTCCTGACAGCTCAATTCAACCAGACCCACATTGAATTTTTGCCATCGCTTTCGGTTCAGTCAAGTGCCTATTGTTTATAAACTCTCCAAAAATCTCTGTCATAAAAAAAATAAAGAACTGCTGCTTCGAAATGTGAAATGGCCAAAGCCAACCGCTGTGAAGAAAAGCCCGTGGTGGAAAAAGTGGCATGAATGATAAAACAGGCCAAGTAGAAAAGTAAGTATTGAAGATCCAGCAGAGACGATCGAGTCTTGCTTCAGAAGCTCAGCACGCCGTGCAGGCAGCAGACTATTAAAGCTGCCCTCGGTCTGTTGTGGTCAGAGCTCCTCGCTCTGTGGGGAGGGCGGGGAATGGAAAGCGTGTGTGCGTGCGTGCAGGCAAGGCTACACCAAGAGGAAGAGACAGCAGATGTGACGCAGGTCGAGGTCAGGAAACGCTTCCCTCTGGTGAACGAGGACGCGGGTACACAGAGCCCTCAGGCGCCGGGGTGCGGCATGATGCCCATCAGCATGTCGGCCCAATCGGTATCACCAGGCTATGATGGTTTTGTTTACAACTCGGCCTGTAAAAACAGCCCAGCTCGGCTTAAGAGGACAATACAAGGGAGAGGCTCCGTTTTGCTCTGTAATACTCGGCATAAAATGTAGCTTTACTGATCAGTCGAGTTGCGAAACAAAATTTAGGGTGCCGTAAACCGGCTGACAGCAATTTTAGGTGCACCGGTGAGACTTTATAGACGGAAAAAAAAATCGCCAGAAAGTGCATCTACTCTGAGCTTCACAGTTGACAATTTTTAATATGATTCCAAAAATTTGTTTGCTGTAATAAAAGCCTCCCACTGCTAGGATTGTAGAAATATTTATAAAATGGAAATTTCTTATGTACACTTCTTGAAGTGATTTTGTGGAGTGTATGCATCCATAACAAGGAGGGGGGGGGGGGCTCTTGTGAAGAGTGACTGAGGTTTCGGGCCACCCGCAGGCCACGTGTCTGACAAATAAAATCCTAGATGGCCCGGAGGGAACCGAGTAAAGCTCGAGGTGCTGCTGACAGACGTCTGATAAGTCACGATAGCCGTCTCGCGTTTTTTTTTCCCCTTTCCCTTTCTCCATCTACTAGTATCACTTGATCCCGCTGTGGTTCAAAGACATGGTGGAGCATATCCCCAGCATGACAAATAATGGATTAGAGGGATTAGCGGCGAGCAAACACGCAATAAAAAAAAATCCGACTCATGTTTTGCATTTTACATAGGGAGAGATAAAGCTTACCGCGTCCGCACGCCACGTGTCAAGGAGGCGGCAGGCCGAGACAGACGTAACGTTTCTCCACGTGTGCAGCTAGCGAAAATCAATTTACAGAAGATAATTGTTCATTTCCGAGGGTGGAGGAGGGGGCAACGGAAGATTGAGTCGACTCGATTGCACGCAAATAGTGCTAATGGGGACAATGATCCTCCCCCAATGGATCCAATTATAAGCTTGTTATTCTCGCTATTCATAACGCTTTGTGTCTCGACGAGGGCAAAATAATAATTCCCCCAATACAAAAAAATGATTAGAAAGGTGAGCGCGTCGCCCTCGCGCAAATAAACTTGTCCTGGCTCGTTTGAGTCCAGCTCTAACGGTTAATAAATCCTCTTTTGACTTGTTTTTATGGCCTTACCATGAGGTGTAAATGCCACCTTGAAATTGTTTCTTTTATGTGGCGTTGTTAGTTTTAGGTCAAATAAAATCGCCGTTTTAGTGGCTTTTACAAACTCAGAACGGCACCAAATTTCACAGGTATGTTTACACTTGTTAAAACGTATGACCTCCTTCAAATTGGCCTTCAACTATTGCAGTTGTAGCTCCCGCAGGGAAGCTTTGAAAATTCAGCCAACAAAACTGTAGAATTTGGTTGGCTTTTCTTTCCTGAGGAAGCCCACAAAAAAAAAAGTCAAGACTAAATTAAATCTACATAATTCTTCAAAGTTAGTCTGTCAGTCTATCTTGGCTAAGGCTGTCAGCAAACTCCCAATCAGATGTGGTGATTAACCTCCGTCAAAAACGATCTCCTGTAACAAATTCCATCAAAGTTCATCTCCCACTTAATTACGCCGGCTGTTTACTCGTCCGCGACATAGGAGAGCTTTGATTCCGCTGTTTGTTTCTGACTTTCCCCTTAAGTGCTTCTTCAGTCTTGCACGGCCCTCGCGGTTTTCTCGCCTAATTGCTCCCTCTCGGTCGTCTAATAATCCCATTCTGTGCTCAATTGGAGAGTTTGCGTCTTTTGCGGGTAAAACTGCGCTCCACTTTCCAGACCTCCTGCCTCGCCTAGCGCTCGTGTATTGCTGATTAAAACAGTTGAGATCAAAAACTGCAAAAAAAAAAATTCCCCATTACAATCCAAAGCAAGAAGCAAAATAAAATACTGCAACCAGGAGCTGGCTGCTATCTTTGTTGGCTAAACTTCATATCAGGTCAAAACCATTTGGTTAACTAGCTAGCAAGGGTGTAGCATTTGTTTCTTCGAATTTGTTCCATCTGCGGCCCAACCTTTTCCTGGAAAGCGTGTAGCAGTAAGAAGCCGCGGATGTAGTGGAATTGATGGGATTACATGAAGGATTAGCAGCTGTTAGCATCGTAGCAACATGGCTCAACGGGGAGACAATTCGCATCAACCTGCACGACATGTCGGACAAAAGCAATCAGATATCCTCGAGGTTTAATATTAGGAATCATCATTTGCGCATTGCTTTTCACTGATGGAATCGTATTTACACACAATCGCATTTCATCTCCTATGCCGGTGAAAAGACCTTTTTATATTTGTGAAATTGGAATAACATAACATAACATAACATAACATATATTTCCCCGTCCGATGTATCGAAAAGCAATTAAGCGTCAACCAGCCTTCAATTTTGATGATAACAGGCGCATCAAGTCAAGATGAAGCTCGGAGCGAATTACAGCGAGCCGACATCAATGGCATCGTGGCACAAAGTTGCCCTTTGTCACTCCCCCCCCCTCCCTCACCTCCTTTTGCGGCCACATTAGAAAGTCCAATCAGGATGAAAAAAAGTCGCCGGCAGTGTCTGAGAAAGCGCTGCTTAGCAGCTGTGTCATATTGATGCATCACCTGCAGCTCCCGCGCCGATAATGAATCGGAATCTGTCTCAGATGACTCGTAAAATAGTTTGTCTGGAATTCCACTCAAGGAGAGTTACATTAGTTTTACCATTAAAAAAGAAGAAGAGAATTGATTTGTGAGCCAGGAATAGCATATTCCTCCAATCCCAACAGTGACCTCCTTACTTATTTGAATCGATATCTCCTTCTGTCGGGCTTGAGGGAAACATAGAGGGAGTTAAATCAGAGGTCAGAAATGGCCTGATGGATTGTGCTAATAAAGTACAAGAACATGTCGGCGGGGCAAAGTCCTCCTGAAATAAGTGCTTGGTTTACCACGGAGTTGGCTTCCTCCGACGTGCGAGTTAGCGGAGTTGATATCTGAATAAAAAAAAAAAAAAAGTACTACCTCTAATTACTTTTTAAATTGATTTTAACTCCCGGAAGGCATTTGCGACGGTTTATTTACGAAACTATGCTAATATATGTAAATCATGTGTTCAAGAAGCTCAACCTTCAAAGAATTAAAACAACAGGGAATGTACGCTTACATATATTATGATATTAACCTGCCATCATCCAGAGCGCCATTTTGTGTTTACCTTCCTTTAAATCGGGTCACTGTACGCATTCATTAAATATCCCAGCCTTTTTTAAAGTTTCAGTCGTGAAGAGTGATTGTAAGCTATTGAGCGGTATCGGCGTCCTGTCTGCTCATCTGTGTACATATCTAAGGTGATGCGATACCACGCAAGCCGAGCTCCTCTGACACACAGTCCATTTAGCCTCCAAGATGCACGTAAGTAACAGGAAATGGACCTCTTCGCTGTATATATTTCCAATTTCCCAGGGAGTAACGACGCGAATGTTTTATCTGCACTTGAATAAGAAGAGAAATGGGACATTCTTTTTGGAATTTGCCCTCAATGGAGTGTGTCGAGAAAGCGATGGGGTTGAAAAAAGGCAGACGGATGAGCCGAGAGCTGGAAATAAAGGGGAATGAAAGGTAGACGCAAGGGGGGTGCCATGAGAAGAGCTTGCGTTTGTATAATATTACTTACAAGCCAAAATATTAGGGACGCGGCTCACGTCTAGCGTCCACGATGAAAGGGCCCTCACATCACCAATTTATGCCGAAATTTAAATAATGCCATGCCTCACCTACATTGTCAAAATGCAAGGCCTGACATTTGTCCAAAATGGCAACTCCAAATCAAAATGGCCGACATTCTATTACCCGGTCTAATTTTTCCCAATTTTTCAGGACTTCAAATTTTTTTTATTCTGAAATGAAAACCCAAGGAAAACATTTATTTTGGCGTCATAGTTTTCGAAGTTTAGAAGTAATAATTTTGAGGGATATTTTTCCACCGGTAAGTACTGCGAATGTATCGTCCTTGTTCAATGTTTTGCCCAATGTGCGGGTCCACACACACCTGCATATTTTCCGTCCTACTCAACAGGTGGGTCAACATGGGCCATCGCAGGCAGGCAGGCAGGAGCTTATCTTAATTCTCACCAAGAGAAAATCCCGGATCCCCTCCACGTTGGCCGTGTGTAATCGATGCTGACAGGTAATTCAGCGGAGTACATGAGGGAGCTCGCCAGACGCTTGCGAGCCCTCGCTAGCCACACTTCCAGCAATCAAAGTGTTTGACAGCCCTAACGCGTGTCCAGATAAACATGCCTCTTATAAAAAAAAAGATGAGGAAAATAGGATTCAACGCAGAGCAAATGATGACGGACGAGCCAGGAAATAAACTCTTGGTTGTTTTGCAGATGAATCTACCAAGAACATTTGAGATTTCAAAAAAATCATTTGAAAGTGCCTCTTTAGATGAAGCTATATCTAAAGAGGCACTTTCAAATGATTTTTTTATTTCATTATTTTTTTTCTCGAACTTTTATCTTCAAACCAAAGTCACTGGCTTGAGGATAGGAAGCGCCAAGCCCTGGAGGAGAGCATATGTAGGCTAGCAGGCGAGCGACACGCCCTGTGGCCGCGGATCCAGAACACATTAAAAAGAAACGAGGAGGCCTGAGCCGGTCGGTCCTTCAAAGCTGCCGCTGGCGCCGCTCCAGTTTTACCAAAGGCCTTGTTAAGCAATTCCACAAGATCTTGGATTCCTCCATGCTTTCATTCATCTCCAACAAAAAGAGACTCCAGAGATGCTAAATATGCTAGCAAATAGCATATTTATAGCATTGTTAGCAAATATGCTAAAAAGCTCAAAATATCCCCCCAAGTAGGTTTGATTGTTCACTATTTTCACCAAGCACCTCTTAGAAAGCCATCAGAATCGTAACGATCCTCTTTTTGTCCACGTCTTTAGCGGGACTCCTCGTGTGGTTGTGACTAATAGGAATGTAAATGAATGGTGGCAGGCTTTTAAAGCAGCACAAAAACCCCACGTAAGAATTGTTAGCTTATTATAAAGATAAGTGAGAATGCGGTGCTCGCTAATGAGCCCCGATCTTCTACTTGAGGTGGAAAAAATACATTTTAGTGTCTAACAGATGCGTTTTTTAATGGTTTCGGGCGCCATTATCTTTACACCATGACAAATGTGCTGTTTGCTGTCACGGCTTTAACTCCAACGAGGAAACTTTTTTAATCTCATCTGCTTTTGAGAATCTGATTATTTGGCGGTTAATGAAGTGAAAAATGTGTAAATCTCTTGATGGGATGAGGTTACCAAATAGGAATAAAAAGTCTTTGTAATCACGGCAGTTAGCATATCGAATCAGCGGCGGGAAGCCGCTACCAATCCGCCGAGACCGCAAGCAGCAACTTGTCCAACTTTGAAGTTGACGATACAGTCAAAGCAAAAACGTACCACTCAAACACGCCAGTCAGTATTTTTAGGAAGAGCGGCGCAGCGCCCATGCGGCTGCTTTGAACGCAGCCCACACATCTTCTTTAAAAAAAAAACTTCCATTCAGTGCGGCAATTAAGTAGTAGTTTTTTATTCAATCTTGAATAGGTGCAGCACATTGAAAATTCAAGTCAGGAAAATTTCAAGGTGCTCAATGTGTATTTTTAGACGGCTGTCTTATGAAAATTGCTGCTCTGTGTAATGCATGATATTTTCAGTATCCACCGATACCAAGTAACCGATACCAAAAGTAGATTTGATTTGTAAAATCTGCCAAAATAGGGTAAAACATTAATTAGATGATAAAAATGATTTTGTTACTGCATTAGTTTCAGGTAATTCTCACCATGGCCAGCGTATATTGGCACTATCTTCACCATCGGAGCAGAGCGGATTGCCGGAATCCTTCAAGAGCGCAAAAGGGAGATTAGGGGGAGGGAGGGAAAGGAAAAGACCTCCATTTTTAATTAAAAGTCGAGCGACACTGACTTGTCGCATCGGGCGTTTAGCTGTAAATCAGATTAAGCGGAGAACGATACACTTAGTCAAGCTTGCACCTTCTAGAATACGACTCGGCATTTTAGCATCATCCTTAAATGCAGCTATGTGGATCGGCGAGGCGGTCAAAGATTAATTTTTTTAATCAGGCTCATATCGGTCAAAGAGACGATCAGCTTATAGGCTTTGATGATGTCGCTATTATGAAGCTAATTGAACATTAGTTGAGGAATTTGCCACCATGATTGCCATGCAGACTTTTCCACGTAATCTCGGAGGAAGAACACCTGGAAGGCCTGCCGATCCGCCAGCGCGGATCTTGCCTCTCTCTTTCCCTCCCCGTGGGCAATCACCGGGCTGAGATGATTCGCCTTGAAAGGCGGCGCCGTGCGATGAGGCGACAACAGGTGGAGCGTCAGATTGAAGCTCGGCAGCTGGGGACGGGGCGACGCTCTCGCCAGCTGTCGCTTCCGATGGTGAGCGTTCAAAGACGCGTGGTGAGATTTTTCCGGAGCTGTACCTTAAATGTGCTTAAAAACTGCTGAGATTGCATTTGGACGGGCTGCCTGACAATTTTGACCATTTTGTTGTGTAGTGACAATAAATTGGGGATGGTTAGATGGCTCATTGATGATTCAATTTTCTTTTTATTGGATTGTGCAAGTTTATTAAATCAAGTGAGGGGTCTCAATGTGCAACAGTTGGACTCCGGAGAATAGGAATGAATAATCTGCATAATCTTGAAGCCTTGTGTCAAGTATTCAGAAACGTCGCCCCAGCGTGAGCGTCTTGCTACACGGAGATCTGTTCATGGTGTGAATGCTCACACTTTTTTTCTTTTCCTTTTCATTTTTATTAAAAGACAGGACTAGCATGGCTTCAAGTTTGAAGGCAGTTGCCATGGCGACGTGTTGTCCCTATCAACACACTTGGCCTCACTTGACGGTCTTGTAACGGTCGCGGGCGGTGAAAAATGAAGCCATTACAGTGGAGCCGGAGGAAAGTGAATTGTGAGCCGGGCATATGATAAGCACACGTGATTAAGAGGCACGACTTGAGACTAAACGAGGAAAAAAAAAAAAAAAAAAGACCCTGATGGAAAATCTTTAAAGGGGGGACATATGGGAAATTGAAATTTTAATTATGCCGGGCCACCTGTCAAGTGAGAAATTCAAGTAAATATGTTTTCCCCGAAATGTGTCTGCTAGTGAATTGTGTTTCGGAATGTCTATGCTGCATGCGCCACATGAACTTATCACAATAACTTGGTAATGAAGTGCCAGCTAGGTATGATCAAATAAATCCCAGGATTTTTATGGAATAAGACACCTGGGAGCTCTTTTTCATTGTGAAGAAGAAATACTATGTCCTCCTTAAAGCTTTTAAGTTGGATGACAAAGGAGGGGGGAGGGGCATAGTATTCGTTGCCCAAAGTTCACTTTGATGATCACAAAGGGAGTTGTCAGCAGGTTTTTGCAAAGGGCCGGACATATGGCTGCCCAAATTATTGATGAGTCAGCCTGTGGTGTCCCGCCCGCTCTTTAAAGCGCTCATCTCCTCATTAAACGCGCCTCGACTCAATGCGTCCTCTCTGATGTTCCCACCGTGACTGATGAAGGCCCAGCGGTGCTTCAATAATGCAGCCAGTTGACGCGTTTACTCAACTGATGGACTGTCAAGAAATTTGGGGAAAAAACTTTTTTTTTTCCATGTAAAAGAACAATAATGAGAAGTTCTTGTTTTCTATAAATGTCCCATTATTTTCAGATTGTCCTCTCTGCACTGGTAGAATGAAATAGAATTTTAATAAACAAGAAGTTCATAAATACCAAAATTGCTCATTTGCTAGTCAAATGAAAACAGCAGGGGCCTCAAAGTTGAACTCTGTGGAACGCCATTGCAAAGTAGGGCAGAGTGGGACTCACCGCAACCAAGGTTAACACAAAAATAGGATCTCAATCACTCTGGAGCACCACCAATATTGCCCACCTGGTTCTGTAAACGAAAATACTGTGGTCCAAATTATGGAATCCCACAGTTAGACCCAACAAAACCCGACATATTAGCCAGAAGGATGTCGTTAAAATCTGGTAACCGGGCTGATTCTGTGTAATGGACCCTTTTAAAAAGTCTTGACCCATCAATCCAGTGTGAATAACCCAGAATTGGATAGGCCCATTTTGGGCCCGGCACCATTTCACCCAATTCGGGTTACTGTTAACCCAGCACTTTCAAGAGTGCATTGATTTGTCCTTTTGCGCCGTGTCTCTCTTTGTCCGTTGATTTTTCTTCACGGGAACAATAGCCTGCCACTTTTCAAGTAGTGGATGCATTCCGCTGTCCATCAAGCCACACCGTATATTGAGACCTGGCCGGACTCAAAGCAATCACTTCGAGTTCAAACTGTGTGACAACGCATGGCGTCGCTGACGCCGAGGCAGATTACAAGATGACCTTCAGCCGGCATCAGAGCGGTAGTCCGAGCCCGCTCCTCTGATTGCGCCTGCTACTCTTGACTTTCACTTCAGAGCGACAAATGCTCAGAGGAGCGTTTGTTCACCCGCGAAGGGGCTAAGCGAGCCAGCGCAGCCCAAGCAGCATCTCAATCTTCTCCTTGGCACCCAAAAAAAAAAAAAAACTGGAAGCTCTGAGTAAACCTATGAAGGTAGTTTGGATTGAATAGTGACCATTTCAAAGCTACATAGTGTATCTAGCTAGCTATAGCTGCCTCCTGAGGAATGAAGGCCATTATTGATTTCAACGACGAGTCACCTAATGACCCGTTGGAGAGCTGTAACTATTCTCGCCTGTCAACTCCAAAGCTATAGCTCCCGGGCATTTCTTCTCCTTTGCGTCCCAAACGTATCCAAAACATCTCTTCCAAGCGCTTTGGCTAATCTTTGCGTGTGTCCTCAGGTGTTTGACTTTGTTGCCAGCAGCTTTGTTTGTGTTTCTGGCGTTTCATGTTGACAGTTTCAGAAAATACGAAATTACACGGCATTACGGCGACAGGAGATAATCGCCCACGCCGGCCAAATGCGAAGCGCTGCCATCGCCACATTTGAATGTTTGCACATCGGGCCGTTAATTCATTCGTGCCCTTTTGCTGTTACATTGATGAATAATAGATGAGCTTGTTTTGATTGACCGGATAAGATGATGAGATGAAGTCGCAAAGAGTTTGAGATGTTTGAGTGACGGCGTTGTCACATGGAGGGGGCTGCGGAAATTTAGTGTCCATTTGTACAAAAGTCTTCTTGTATGAAAACTACTTGTCATTCAGTCAACGTTGACCAACAGAAAACTAGCGAGCTCCTTAGCTTCCCCTTAAACTAATAGCCCCTAGCTGCCAGTCGATTTTAAAATAAATGGAGCAGTCGATAGTGGAAATGAAAAAGGAGGTCAGCCATTTTGTTGTAGTCTTCTCGTCTTGTGTTTAACAACGCTTAACTTCTTTTTCCACTTTTTTTAACACTAGCATAGTGACAAATTATTGTTATTTGGAATACAACTTGAGATTCTACATTCAATAACCTCTGCGACACTTCTGGAATAAAGCCCAAAAAAAAGATGCTGATTCATTGTGAGGTTTCTGAGGAAAGAGCGTAGGGGCAAAGTGGAAAAAAAAAAGCATACCCTTGCTTTTTTTTTTTTTTTTTTTTGCTTTGCTTTATTTTGTCATTTCAGCTTTTATCTCCACATTTATTAGATAATGGAGAGCCTGAGCCTTCTCGGTTGCGCCTCCCCCGGAATGTGAAAAGTTGCAGTCAATGGTGGTGTCTTCAGGCAAAATGTGTGGGCAGCATTATTGATTGAACCCTATCCTTCGCACTTAGAACCATAGTCATGGTCAAGGTTCTGTTTGACGTGCATCCACCCATTTGTCCTCGGTGTTATATATTTAATACAAAGCTCTATGGTTCGATTACAAAATTCCTGGGGCAAATTGGTAAGTCCTGAGATTTCTGCCTAGCAACAAGAACCATCGCCGCCAGTGCGGCCCAACATGCTCTCACATGCCAGAAACTTTTGCTCGACAAACTAGATTAGAGACCAATCCAAACTTGTTATGCTCCCGCTGTGGCTCATTTCTGGACTTTGGCATCCTCGCATGAGTGGTTGGTTGGGGTGGAGGCTTTATCAAGCACACTCACGTCACATGGGACGCCGGAGGTGATGCAACAGCAGCTTTGTCAAACAGCGCCGTGAAGTTTTACGCTTTGCAAACCGTGTGTTTGTGTGTGTGCGTGCCGTGCTGTTGTTCCATATGTCTCCCAGCAAGGGTCCCTTTACACATTGTTAGCCGTAGAACAACAACATCTCCTCCCGAACTACACGGTAGTCATTAGTTAACAAGTGCAATAAGCACAGCGATGTCTTTTGTTGCTTTAATTTGTAACCGGTGCAAGAAAATGGAATGTTGTTGTCAACAAGTTGTGGACGCACAATCTGGCAAGAATAACAGCCGCATGTCTGCCGTTGCCATAGTGACCACCAATTGTCTCCTACAGTGTTTTTAATATCGTTGGAGCGACGTTGAGATTATTCTAGTATTTAACGCAAATAAAGTATCTTGTGTTTGCACAAAATTCTGTTTTGATTATATGCTAGGACACTTTTCTTGCGCTAGCGTGCACGCTATTGCTAACGTAAGTATGCTAACGTTAAGATTTTTGTCACCTTCAGCATAGAATTGCGGCCTCACAGTCAGGCTGACAGAGATTTGATGATGCCTAACACAGTGCTGTTTGCATCTCGCATGGCATTAGCTTAGCATCATTAGCGTCCATCCACATTACCTGTCAATCGAATGTCAAGCTGCTCCGGTTGGCTTGTTTATTGATTTGTGTGATTAACAAACATGGAAGACGTAAGCGGGAAGTCGCCTGGGGCGCAACACAATTCTTCTTTTAGCGTTTTGTCACGCTCTGTCGGAGTTTTAGATACTCCCGTCCAGGTCATCCAAAGAAATGTGTCATTCGCGATTGCCATTCTCGCTTAATAAGGTCGGCCACGCTTCCCAAAGCGCCGTCCCCTCAGGAAATCCGTCTCCCTCAAACAGCAATTTATCCAGCGGGGGCAGCCTCCTCATTTTTATTTTTTTTTAAACCGTCACGAGAAGCTGTAATTCTCTCGGTATCCTCGGCACGATCTCGCTGCCTCTCCTTCCACAAAAGAGCGAGCTCAAGCAAGATGCATACAAAATAGCTGACTCAATCATCCAGCTGCATAATCAAGATAAGGGAGATGAGGGGTGGGGGTGAGGGGGTGGGTGGAAGTGTGAGAAGAAGACAAAAAAAGTTGCGAGGGAAAGCGACCGACACAAGTTGTGACTCATCATCCTGCCCGAATCGTTTGGAGCAACTTGCAGGATTTCACTTTAAGATGCTGTGGAAAATAAACAATAAAATCAATCCGTCTCGAGGTTTTTACGCAAGTGCCGGATCCTCTAGCGTCGCGTTTCCAAAGACAGATGGCACGAAGGCTGCAAAATCCTCAGCTTATCTGCCAGTGAGCTCCACGCACGGTCGACTGTAATGACCGCACAGTCTAATAGAATAGATTAAGGCCATACATAGGCAGTGGCTAATCATTGTCTTTGTTTACCATTTTGGCATCATGCTTATTTTCATCATAAATCCCTCCCATGTTCCTTTGTTAAGCCGCAAAACAACTTTTTATTCCGCAGTCAAAGCAATAGAAGCCAATTAGACGGCGGAGCTGTCCGTGGTGCTGAATACAAACTTAGAGCGCAGAGGCGCAACTTGGGCTTGTGTTTGGGTGTTTTTTTTGTTTTTTTTTTTAAAGAGAGGGGGGGTGCACGACCACCTCACCCACAACCCAACATTTCCAGAGCACATTGAAAAGAAGCACGCTTGTTGCATTCAAGTCCCAAAACAGAATGGGTTCCTACCTGCGCTCCTCAGCCTTGTGTCATCGTGCTCAAAAAGAAGCTTCCGGGTTCCCCAGGTGGGCGCCAACATCCACGTTTATTCTGATGATGAATTTGAATGAGTCTTTATTGTGAGCGCTCAGCGTGGCTGGAGCTCCATCGGCGCTCCTCGCTTACAGCTGAGCGAAGCGGCTCGCTCGGGCTGCTTCCTTCTATCCGCCGAGAGGGAGGGGGGAGGCGGGCCAAAGGAGGAAGTGTGTGTGTGCTGTGTGTGGAAGTGTGAGTTTGTGTGGGAGGGATGAAGGGTGGAAGAAAGGAAGGGAGCCCGCTGTCAGGAGAGAAAGAGAAGTGCCCGTTTTTGGCCCGGCCCGACGTAAAAGCTGTAAAGCTCCTAACGAGATTGCCCCGAAAGGGCTCAGCCCCCTTGGCCCCCCTTGCCACACCCACTTAAATGAAATCAGGAGACAGATAATGTACTTTTAGGTTCATAAGGAAGCCATGTAACTTTATGTTGTGTGAATGAGCTAATCGAGTCAACTTTGCCTTTATAGTCGCCGATATTTTTACACAGGGGTGGAAATAATTTGATGGGGGATTTTTTTTTCTTAAGTAACAAAATAAAGTTTTGAAGTGGTTTTAATGGTACCAGAAAAATCTATAAACAAATAAAGTAATTCACATAATATATACTCTATATAATATAATATATATAGAACTGAATACATATATATTAATTTATATTATATTTATAATATAAAATCATATTATATTATATAAAATTATATAAAAAATTATGTGATATTATATTATTTGATATATCACTAGAGACTCCAAAAAGATTTCTCACAGCTGTAAAGGGGATCATAGGATTGCCATATTGTCCTAACTGTTATGTATTTAATGATATTAATAACTGCTCATATCACTAAATATACATCTTTCAATATATCACCATCACTATAATTAAATCAAGAGTCACAGTGTGACGGCGGTGGTCCATAATTCTCTGGGCTTAAATAGACGTGCGGGGGTGGGGGGTGGGGAGCAAAGTGGTGGAGCCAGCTGCAAAAGTCCACCATATTTCACCAAACAAGTCAATTCGTGTTCAGTGTGATGGAAGATCAATACATGTCAGCGATAAATTGCCAAATAGCAGAAGATGCTGCATGGAGGAGAACATGTATGAGGGGTGGCTCGAGAAGATCTGGAAGCCGACGCTCCTCTTTGAGGGGGCGGATGTGTGTATGTGCACGTCTGCTTGTGTAATGAACTTGGCAGCGGCTTTGGGGACTGCGGCGTGGTGGAAGTAGATGCGCCAAGCGTGGACGCGGCGCAGGGCGGCCGCGCTGAATGTCTCCCGCTTTCTAATATCCTCGCCGTTTACGTTGTAAAGCCTCAGCGGACCAGAGGCCGCATTAAAAGATAGCCTGGAAGATGGCGAGAGTTAAAGGCCTTGGCTTGGAAAGTCGAGGAATAATACGTCTACTTCGGCTCGCTGATGAAATATTTATTGTTGGAGCACGATTCTGCTGGCGCAACCTATTCAAGTGAGCTTGGTGGAGAAGAGCCACAAGTTTGACCCTTTCGTGGATGTCACGGAAATATGTGAAGGGCTCACGGTGAGGTGCGATTGTCCACCTATAGTCACTCTAAAGTAGATAAATATATGCTTGTTTAATATGCTCAGAGTACAAAAAAACCATGAAGATAAATGTTAGTGATCACTTGAAAATTGATCTTCAGCCAGCCTAGCCCCCAAATCATGCTGATAAAATCTTTGCATCCTCATCAGTCCAAATTGGTATAATTTATCATTCCAGTATGTATGTAATTTCCTCTGCAAGTGTATAATATCTACCGTTTTTTCCCATGTATAATGCGCAAAATTTAACAAATTTATTGTCCTAAAATCTGGGGTGCGCATTATACATGGGTACAAAATTTTCTTTTTATCCGGATATGATACGGAGTCCGCCATTACAGATGCTCTTTCTTCTCTGCTGTTCACTTCAAGCACAACACAGTGCTCTTGTATCAGACGCTTGCTCGATCACCTGCTCGTTTGCTGTCACAATGTACCCTACACAAATCCGAAACATTTCTTCGCTATCTTCGCAGTGATACTAAGTGATATTAAGTAGGAGTCAAAATTTGAATGCGTGTTATGCATGGGTACAGGCTTTTTTCCAGCATCAACATGCCATTTTTAGGGTGCGTATTATACATGGGGGCGCATTATACATGTAAAAAAACGGTAATCATATGTCCCCCTAAAAAGTGGAATTCAAACCCAACCCATCCGTCCTATGAATATGCAATAACGCAACTAAATGAAGTCTGAGCGGGTCGGGGGCGCGGTGAAGAAAAAGCAAGGTGGATAGGCGGAATGAATTATTTAAATCCTTCATTCAGTGGCTAAGCCAATTTGGATAGCGGAGGGAGGTAACGACGCCGGCGATAATTCAGAGGCGGGGACGACGGGGGCGAGCGCAGGGATGATTTAATGGAATATCTGCTGTCAGTGAAGTATGGCACATCCGAAAGGAAGGAGGAATGGAGAAGATAGGAGCCATATTTTTATGATTGTCCAGCGCACAGGCTAGGCCAAAAATTCCGTTCCAGCGGTGTTGAATTTATCCGAGCAGAAAGATAAACACGTCCGCAACTCCAAATCAGTATTGTGATGAGAAGCCAACGTGTCAAATCAGAGCACAGGAAAGAAAGAAATACGGACACGGGGCGTCTGCACGACCTGCGGCGTAATTACTGAAGATGTTTCTGAGTCGAAGGCTTGATTTGCATAGAGCGCGGCGCCCGATTAGGTCACGACACGGATCTGGCGCCGTCAACCTTGGCGGAAGTGTAATTTGCATGCATTTGAATATGTTGACAGTGTGGAATGCACTGATGAGGGAGGAATTCATCTCCTGGTTACCCGCTGAAAGGTCTTCAAAAGGCCATGAAATAGACGCTGAGCTAAGTGTTTGGGCAATGCCGAGAGGGCGGGCCTTGAATGAAGATTGTGGAAAGTTGCTTGACCAGCTCTCAGTGAGAATTGGTGGATTGGTGGATTGATGTCAGGGAAGTCCCCCTACTGTGACAAACGAGTTGAATGTGAGAAAAAGTTCTTTCAGTCAGAAGGTATCTCATCACACACACACACACACAAAAAGCCAGTGTTGCTTTCAGGCGTTCCCGCTTTGTCATGTTTTCTGTGAACCTATCTGACAGCAGCAGCAGAGGAATGAGATCCAAGCGTGGGCTAATTCGGCATGGGGGAGAGGGGCCGGGGCCGGTCCGTCTCGGCGTGACCGTCGGGATAAACACACCACCTACACTAAAAGCCTCGCAAAAGCGCGTTGCGGTCGCCGTGGCGCACGCGGCCAGCCTTGCTCCACTCCGGCCACGGCGAGATGAGCAACGCTTTGTAACGACAGAGCGTCTGAAAATAACACGGCGCTGAGCCACTCCGGTTTGGGTTCGCTCCCCTTTCCAGCTTTGCTTATAAATAACACACGGCTCGTATTGATACTTTTACACAGAATATACAACCGGGTAGATAGATATGTATAATTAAAACAACCTAAGTGGATGTTTGTCTTACTTTTTGTTTTTTGAAAGGGTAATACTACTTCGAGATTCCATTAACCGGGAGTCAAGAGGTAGCGAAGGGATGCGCCTATATATTTTACACACCGCCTTCCAAAATATGCATAATTCACAAGCTTGTACAACCTTGTCGTCGGCGCGTTCCACCGGGAAGAGCGCTTCGAGAGCCTGTGAGTGTTGCTCGCTCCAAAATAAGCCGGCGTGATGTCACTCGTTGAGGTCACCGAGACATTTCGTCATCTGGTGCTGCTTTTAGTGTACCGTGCAAGAACCATTAAGGCTGAGGTTTTCTTTGTACGAAAACTATGAAAAAATATATATAAAAAATATAAATATAAATATATAAAAAATATATAAAAATATGTACGAGTTCACGAGTTCAAGGATGTTATTCTGTTAAATATTTCCTGTAAAATGACTGTTTTTTATATAACATTTTACTTACATAGAGTAATTACAAAATTAAAAAGCATTCAAAGGAATAAAACTGGTTTTGTCACATTTTCTACTTGAATGCGCTAATTCTGGTGTTTCCACATGGGGCAGTATAAGGAAAACAAACAAACAGGAGACTCGTCAGTACGGCAGTGATACAAGTTCTTTGTAGAGCAGGGGTGTCAAACTCATTTTTTCGCGGGCCACATTGTAGTCATAGCTTCTTTCGGAGGGCCATTATGACTGTCAACCCAAATAAATGTATGAGCACCTCATATTATATACAGTAAAAGCTACAAAACAAACTCGTTTTCAAATCAGACGAGTAAAAACTGGTCAAATATTTAAAAAAATATTTTATTAAAAGTGAAGACAATTTACAATTCTAGTAATGACACGAATTTGATGCACAATTTGTCTTCGCAGGCCATATAAAATGATGTGGCGGGCCGTATCTGGCTCCCGGGCCTTGAGTTTGACACGTGTGTTGTAGAGGTTCAACAATATACGTCTGAGGATTTTATTTTATATTGCTGCTCCAATTATATTTGGATATCTGCTGTTTTAACACCAACACATAGATGCTAATTATCAGCCTGTTTGCTAATAACGTTTGTATTAAGCTAATGAGAGCCATGCAATTATTTGAACGACTCAATGTTTCCCTTTGTACTATTTTAAAGTGGAAAACTGACCACCACTTTTTTTTCTCATTTGTCACTTCCTGCAACCGCACAATACGTCTCTATTGGCAATCGGCATATTTTCGGCACGCCTTCAAAGCAAAGTCTCTGACTTTTTAATCACAAGCTTGTCCATGCGCGATCATGAGATCCTCTGACTCATTGCCAACATTGACTCAGTCAGCAGTCCTCTAACCTGTCCTCTCGCCACTTCAGAAGGGGCAAAAAATAACTAGTTAATAATTCATCCGGCGGAAATAACAGCCGCCTTTCGTCATCCCAAATGTCTCGGGATATTACTCAGCTAGAAAGAGTGGACATTCGGAATGTACCCGCAGAGAGAAGGACGCTTTCCACAATGTCGCCAACTGATAGAAACAATAGAGCAATAGATAGAAAAGCTCCTATATTTATATCGAAATCTACAGCAGTGTTTCCCAAATAGGCTACAATAGCAACCAAAAATAAATAACAGCAGACACAGCATGAGAAAAGAAGAATGCAAATGAAACCGTCTCCCTTCCTACGCAGTATTTTTCTATGCAGATGTCTGACTCATCACGTAGGACGTAAACAAAGCAAAATGACGAGTCAAAGGTCAGGCTCGCGGATGTGGATGCATCGCCGGGTGGCCGCGCTTGCTCGTTCCGCCACTCGTTCCAGTTTGGCGGCGAGGCGCCCACTATGCGTCTGAGTAGGGCCGGCCTAGCCTGGCTTCTCCTCGGAGAGAACCGGTACCCGAAGGCAGCCCACGCGGATGCCGACCGGAGGGACTTTCGCCTACGTTGTTGTCTCACGTAATGCTTGAAACAGAACAACAGATTGAGAAATGTGGGACTGGCGGAGGCTGGAAGGTGTTCGCACTGGGATTTGTCGTGGAAACTTTTTTTTGGTCCATAACAGTTTGGACTTTAAGGAAAGTAGTAGTTCTCGGGACCGCAAGTCTCGGAAAGCAGAGGTTGAGCGCTGCATGCCTTCACACTTCTGGCCGCCTCTGAATGAAAGCAGACAGCCAGGCATCGGGCTCCATTCAGTCTTTTTTTTTTTCGCTCTGCAGATGCATCACTCTTACTGCGGCCAACTCATCTAAATATGACTAATCATTTTTTATAATGTTCCCCCTCCTGAGGTTGCCAAGTTCTTAGAGTAGAGGATTGTTGGGTGAAATGAGTTTCTCGTCATCCCTGCGTGCGGTCCGGAAAAAAAAAAGTGATGGCTCTGCAAGGAAGCTAAATGAAGCTTAAATGTGGAATTGCTAAATTGCCTTTTTCCTTACTGCAAATTTGATGGGAACGCTTAGGGTTTCTTGTCAGCACTTTACCTGTCCATACCTCCATTGACCCCCATTACACCATATATGATATCCAATTCATAGCTCACATATGAACGTTTTCATCACAGCTCTGCGGGTTACAGTTTGTTACGCCTCAATCGTTTCCCAAGTCAAGAATCCCTTCATTCGCCAATGACAAAGACAATGTTTTCACTTGCTAGCTAACTGGCTAATGCTATAAATAACAAATGTATTGACCATCGACTGTAGCTCGCTAGCTATCTAGCTGAGTAGTTCATGTAATCCCGCTTGCCAAAAGTCTACAAAATAAACAAAAAACTGTTTGGCTAATATAATTATAATTCTGCTAGCTAGCTGGCAACTCATGAATTGGCTATATAGCAAGCTAGCTAGTTTTTGCGCAAATGCATTGCTAAATGTGTCACTAATATTGATTGTATGTTTCTTATTATTCAAATATATCACAAAGATCCCTTCTCCATGTCACCTTTCGTTTTGGCCGTGCATCCTCATCGTGGTTATGCAGAATGCTGCCGTTTGCACCTGACTTCCAGATGCAGAATTAAAATATGCAAAATCAGCCATCACAATTCGTCTCGGGTTTTATAAATCAAATTGTGCTTGCTAAATGACTCTATTTGCATAATACGCTTCCAGGAACACGCAAAATGAACTGCGTGGTAAATTAGTGTGTAAGGTAGACTCCATCTTGGGTTAGTAGATCAGTTTCCATATCTGATTGTGTGAGCAATTGAATTTGTGGCTATTTTTGCAAGCGCAAAGCTTCGGTAAATCTGGCAGCGTGTGAACAGGCACAGTGCTGCTCATCTTCTGGCTCGCAGATGTGATTTTTACATCAGGCATGCAAAATGGAGCACTGGAGAATCAAGATGGCATGTACTAGCAGTGAAAAGCACACCCGCCTGCAGGTTGCATGTGTGAACAATCCAACATATGGAGGCAGTGAGCCGACAAGCCCACCAGCTCGTTCAAACGCAGCCGGCGTGAAGCTGAGCTGGATCTGATGCCACACAAGCGGCATTGTTTTGTTTTGCTTTATCCTTGTACAAAGAGCGGGCCAGCTAGCCTACCTTCTGATATCTTTTCAGGCTACTAATTAGAGAGCAGAATTACATTAAAACAACTTAGTTGGTAGCTAGCTAGCTGATTATTTAACTATGTAGGTAGCTTGCTATATAGCAAGCTAACAAAAACTAGCGAGTCACTCTGTAAGCTAGTTTGATTGATTTCTACGTAAAAAAATGTATCCTATTCGAGCTTTAGTTGTGCTCGTCTGACTGAAGCTGACTTTCATCTTAAAATGGCCAAACTATGTCGGTAGCTAGCTATATAGCAAGCTAACAAAACCAGCGAGTCACTCAGTAAGCTAGTTTGATTGATAACATCTACATAAATTTAAAAAAATCCTATTCGAGCTTTAGTTGTGCTCATCTGACTGAAGCTGATTTCATCTTAAAATGACCAAATTATGTCAGTAGCTAGCTATATGGCAAGCTAACAAAAACTAGCGAGTCACTCAGTAAGCTAGTTTGATTGATTTATATGTAAAAAAAAAAAAAAAATCCTATTCAAACTTTCGTTGTGCTCGTCTGACTGAAGCTGACTTTCATCTTAAAATGACCAAAATTTTGGACGACGATGAGACTTGCCGGAGCTTTGTACAAATCCCATCTGGTGCCCTTATCGTCTCTGATTTGCCCATTTGACACCTTCATAAATACTGCACCAGGGAGTATTCATAAGTCTTCCTGCCACTCTGAATAGAGGTACGGTAAATTAAAAATGAGTCCCAGTCTCTGCTCTATGCTCCTTGAGCGTCTTTCACGGAGTTAGGGGAAGGGCTTTAGGCTTTATTGTCCTCCGCTTGGATCCTTTAAGGGACCCCCCAGTGATGTCGTCAAAGTGTTTTCCTGCGAGAAAGCGTCGCTTTCAGGAAGCCATGTGCGATTATCTCCGCTCATCACACTCCTAATCAAAGCCCGAATCAGACGCGTCGCCGTGCCAGCTTGGCGGGGGTGCGCCGGCGTTTCACATGGAAATAATCAGGTGCGACTTCCATTCCGTTCTAAGCAAACAACGCCGCCGCGAGCGAGAAATGGAAGGGAACAAAAATGGATGAGCCGCTGTAAGAGCATTGGAATTTTGTTTCAACCAAGTCGTGACGAGTCTCTGTCATAATGTGAGAGCAGCAATAATACTAAAATATTGGTTTCATATTTGAAGATTTTTCCAATACAAAGAAATGAGGAGACACCATCAGACGTTCACTATTTTTAGCGAGGTCGCTAACCTAGCCGGGCTTCATTTTAATGACAACCATCATTCATATGTTTCTATCTTTAAAGAAAAAACGAAGAGGGAGGTTATTACTGCCCTCACGTTGGGGGTCACCTTTGGTGTAGTGATTTATGGATCCTATCGTAAGGCTTGCTAGAATTCCAACAAGGTGATTCTATGCGGGTCCACTCAGGGTTGCCGTCTTCTCCAATTTGTATGCCGGAGTCTCATCAGTGCAACACGACCATGCACATTAATGTTGTTTGCTGCTTCTTGAGAGAGAGGCTCTTTTTTTTTTTTTTGTAACCATGCATCCATTCCTGGAATTGGAAAAATAGGTCTAAGAGGTGCATTATGATAAATAAATAAATAAATCACTGTATAATGTAAATTCAGCATCATGTCTGATAATAATAAATAACATTGAAAGAAGTATATTTTTGTGGACTTGGGATTTTTGACGCCATTGTGCCCCTGAAGCAACGCGTAAAAGCCTTCACAGATAGATCATCACCTCCTCCTCTTGGAAATCCCCATGCTAGAGTAAAAAGGATCTGATGTCTGAATTGCTATGATCGCTCCACTCTTCATCACCACATGGAAGCCGAGCGCCTCGGAACAATTTCTCTGTCTGGGTGAAAGGAAAGTTCCCCATGAGTGCTCTTAATGGAGTCCTGAAACCACGTCTGATCCACTCACGGATTTTCAGACACCACGACAGACGACGCACAGTCCGTCACAGTTTAATCTTTGCCAGCATGTCCATTATTTCATTTGATTTTTTTCTTTTTTTTTGTAGCCACACAACACAGCCAAAAAGAAATGAACATGTTTAATCAAGACGATAGCGTTTTCCTGCATCTGCCACTGGTGTGGTCCTCCAAAGATGTGAGCCAAGAACATATTGATCAGAGAAACTTTGTTTACTAATTAAAATCAAACAAATTGCATCCAACTAATTGAATAAGCCATCTGTAATTTGTTCATTTGGAAAATATCGAAACCTGGAAGAAAAGTACGGCATAAGTACTTTCTCAACTTTTTGATGATGTTTTAACATCTCATCATCGGATAATTTAATATATTTTTAATTTTATTGCAGGAGGAGATGAGACAAGGTCTTATATTGCATTTGCTAGTAGTGCCGCTGGCAGAGCTGCCATATATTTGGAACTGACTTTTGGATATTTTTCAGTTTTTCTGGTAATTGTTTCCCACGTTTCCTCACGTCATTGTAGAATACATATAATGAATCGTCACCAGCATTTTCTGAAGAATTTTACAGATTTGTAAAAATACATATATATCAGAAAATGGATGTATGGTTATATTTTTTGGGGGGGTTGGACACTCCAGAGATATTCTTGCCCCCCACCCAAGGGAAATATCCTCGCCAGTGACGACTGTGTTATGAGTCAATTTCCTCACACGTACCTATGTTACCTATAGCGTCCCTTTAAAGAGCCACTGTTGCAGAATGGTAAGATCTCAGTTATAAAATACATCACTATTAACCTTTTATGACGGTGGCTCAGTGTAGACATCCCCGAAATCCTTAATAGCTTTGCACTCCAAATCCAAGACCCCTGCAGAGCTCAAGAACCCGAAGGTACTCACATTGGATTCACCAAAGGTACTGATGGGGAAAAAAAAAGTCTCAATCAACCGTGGCTTGCAGTACGGAGTAAAAATAAGGAAAAAAAAGGAATCAAATTAAGTACAGTAAGAGAGTATTAGTGCTTTACTTCCAACGAGTTATTTGGCTTCATCTCAGGCAGGAAGTAAAGATTCCGTGTATAGAAGAAAGCAGAAGAGAAGACAGATCATTTCCTCGTAAGAGACAGAGTCATTGTTTTAATGGGAAGCATCTGGCGTGCAGCCAATTAGCTGCAGTGTCGAGATTATTACAGAAATTAGCTGCTGGCACTCATCGTACGTGTGGGCGTGTTCATTTATTGCTTATAGGTTGCCTTGTGTGTTTGGACCTGAATGCAAACAACTGAGCTCGCACGCTTCAATCGAAAGCATTTGTTGCAAGAGATGTAATGTTGTGAAATGCAAAAAATAAAATAAAATGCAGATAAACACCTAAAAAAGTCTTAAACTCAAAAACATTTGCACTCCACTCCTGTAGGGGGCAGTAATGTACTTTCAAGAACAAACAAAGTATTACAAAGTATAGTTATAGTCTTTATCTGACCTGATCTTAGGGAAAATTTAGTAGCAGTATTATAATTTTCTTTTTTTTTTTAAGTGAGTCAGCCTGTTCTCGCAATTTAGGACTTCTTTCATTTGTTGCCTCGCTACTCTTTTGGGACTACAGTGATCCCTCGCTACTTCGCGTTTCGTTTATTGCGGCTTCACTACATCGCAGATTTTTCTTTCCAAATTAGAAAATGGTTAAAAAGTTAAAAAAAAAAAAGTCTAAATTGAAGAAAGGTGTCTAACCTTTAGGACAATGTAGTATTGCTCCAAATGTTCGTTTACATTCCTTTAGAAGTCCGTTTTCACGTGTTAGCACGATCGCAAATTAGCATATTTCCGTTAACTCGTTAGCCTGCCCAGTACTTCTTCTTGGTGACCGTACTTTGCGGATTTCACTTATCGCGGGTGGTTTTTGCACCAACTATTCGCGATAAACAAGGGATTACTGTACATAGAAAGTAATGTCACCAGATAACAGGCCACAACAACAAAACCTCTGTCAGAAAACTACTGATAGTTGCCATCCAAGTTCCTATTAATAAATCAAAATGCTTTTATTCTCTTCCAGATAGCTCATAAATCACAAGAGCTGTCAAGCCGTACACGTGAGCGCGATTGCGCCTAAGGTTATTTTCATCAGATTGCCGGCGAGTCACCGGTAACAACTACCGCTCGTGATTTAAAATTCAGACGACATTTTCAGTCCGCGTGCAGGTCGCCCAGGTGAGATTACCAGTTCTTTGGGAGGCATTTCGTATGATAATTATAATCTGCTTTTGTCCATTCACATCATCAGCATTGATAAACTTTGCCCGATTAACATTCAATGTTTTATTATAAAAGAAAAGTTTGAAAATAGTGAGTTCATTTTTTTGTTTAAGCTATTAATAAATAATCTCTTTGCATTGGTACACTAATCAATCATTTTTAGTTGGCACTATGGCACAAAAGAGCCTTTCAGTCGCACATGTTGAATTTGTAGTGTATTATATTCATTCCCGACTTTGTAGAAAACACTGCATTTTTAAGTCTGCAATGAATATTTATGCTCTATAGTTTTATATATTATTTATTACTCTTGTGAAGTCACTTGCTCGGATGCTGCCAAGTGTACATTTTTGCTGTGATTCATGCAACCAAAAAAAAATCTATTGTATTGAAACTGTGGTCGCACATTGTGTGTTTACATTGTCGCATTCCTACATTTTTCTGGCATATTGCCATTTTGTTGCTTTAATAATATCATGTTACTATTATTTTATGTGTGTTTTGAAAATCTCCATTAAAAAAATGCAGTGCAACACTTATACACTAAAAATAACATCAACTTGGGCACTTCTTAACTTGATTTAAAATTTCAGCCTTTGCGGTGCATTGCCAACCTCCTCTCTTGTGATTGCGCAACATGCAAAGCGGTTAAACAACAAACAGAACAAAACTGACGCTGATCGACTCAAACCACACCGCACTTTTTGATTTGGACAGCCAAACCATTAAAAAAAAAAAATCCCTACTCTCCACTGGTAATTACGGGCCTGCCTCAGGCAGTTCCAAGAAAGCAAATCTAATTAAAAAAAAAAACTTTTGGGTAGTTGATCATTTTTGTCAGTGGCAGTTGAGAACATTTTAGACATTTTGAATCATGAATGTTCTGTACAGGCTGAACAACGGTTGAAAATAATATCAATGCAATGCGACCGTGAACCTGCCGTGGCCCCTGACTGCATGAGCTTCTCGAAATAGTTCACCTTTCCTACCCCGCCGATGTTCCATTGTTCAACCTGCCGTTATGTAAAGGAGCCACAAAAGCTTTTATTTCCTGCCAAAACAATAATGCTGTCTTATTTTTACAGCGGCTCTACAGATGGTTCCATATAAAGTTTGTGCACTAATGCTTACTCAGTCCACTCGAGTCCTGGGCCAGAAAAAAAAAAGCTTGCTCGGGTTGCCAATAAAGAAGAAAGTTGATCAAGATTTATCTACGTTAATGCAGTCGTCCCATGTGTTAATTTTCGCTCTCGCTTTTCATCACAGCAAAATGGAGCTGAATGCCGGGAGGGGAATGCGTCTGAGAATGCTGACTAGATTGGACCGGACCAAAGGAGGGGACGTGACTCCAATGAATCCGTCCCGTGGCTGTAAAATGGGACAGCAAAAGTAATTTAGCGACATTTTTTGTTTTATAGGATTGGGTTTTATGTATAAAGAAATGGAATCACAGTAATCCCCCCACCCCCCACATCACGGGGTCCATCTTCCTGATACCGTTATTTCTAGTCTGATTTGTTTTTTTATTCTATTTTCCCGCCTCCTTCATTTTGGATGTAATTCCAATGTTGACCACTAGATGGCAGCGTTCGTATTGTTTGACACTAACTGAAAGAAATAAAATGAAAAAAAAAGATTGTATTCGATCCTGCTTTTAATGCCTACAGAAAATGAGACCGTTGTTTCTTCTCATCATGGCTGTGTTTAGAAATGAGCATTCAAAATTTTGTTGACTGCGCTTCGGCACCCACTTGATTAAACCCCGAATAAATTAGGTGGGAGCATGTACAATTCTCTCAAGGACCCAAATAGCACACACACGTGATCATCAGCAACACAATGTGTCTTTGGGCGTGGGCTGATCAAATGGCCACCTCTGACACCTTGATGTGCCTTTAGTCATTCTCTTAAATGGTCCTTTTGGAAAAGAGCCCAAGAATGCGGCTGCGGTAATGGCTCAAGTACATTCCAAGTGCAGCTTTAACCCTTTGGCAGCGCTTCGGCTGATGCAATAGCTAATCACCGGGAGTGCAGAGGAGTTTATTAGGATGTTGATACATTTCTAGTGGCACGGCGACTCCGGGCAGCCTTTTCAATTCTGCCCAGTCGGACCATTATGTCGTTTGTTTAAACACGCTGGAATCTGGATTTTGGCGAGACGTCGGATATAAGATGAATTTGTTTCCACAATGGATGAAGAATTTATGGCTGTTAGTATTGTTCTGTTGTCTGTCTACATGTTTTGCTCCACCGTTTTATTCCAATTGTTTAAATCGTTGCAAGACTAAAATAAGGAAATTACATGGTTTTGATATTAAGATATTTCTTTCTTTTTATATGATATAATTTGAATTTGGTGATGATCAACCCAACTATTAATAATACTTACAGGTCATGTCATACCACTGCACATTTAATCATCTAAAAGAAAAAGCGATTCAAATTCTTTTTTTAAGACAAAAAGCCACCAGAATAATTGTATTTCTATTTTCTTCAAGTCAATTTTCCAGGATGTCATTTTGACCCGCAACATAACACAAGACAGCTTGACATGTGCTATCCGTCTCCTCTTTTCACTCAATGCCTTAATTTGCTTCGTTGTTAACCGGCAACCCAGAAATGAGTCTCGCTCGTAAATACTTAATAGAGCTTTGTTTTTATTGCCAGATCTTTCATTTTGCACGGCAATGAGGCGCCTTCATCGTAGTGTCACAGGAGGGATTACAGCTGCTGAGTCATGTGTGGGCAGAGCAGGTAAGCAGCCAGCGTTGCTATGGCGTCGCGCTTGAAAGGATTCAAAGTGTATGTTAGATGTCAGACTTAAAAAAAAATCTGTTGCCCCAAGCAACCTTTTGAGTCGTCTCTTTCTCTTTTTTTTTTTCTCCCTGCTGTAAAACATGTTGTTTAGGAGAGGCCAGGGTAAAGCTCCTATCGAAGTCTACTCTATAAAACTCTTTTGACGTTTGCCTTTTGAAAGAAAATTGGCCACGCTGCTGTTAAATCCACCAGATTTTGGAGGGCTCTAGTAAGTGTGCCCAAAAAAATCAAATCTTGATTTATATTTTAGTGGTCCAGAAGATAATCTCTACCTAAAGGTCCTCCTGAAAAGTTAGCTAACAAAACTTTGTTTTAACAAAAAACAATTCGAAGATCAAAATATCAGCAGATATGATCTGTTGCCGGTTATTTTTTTGAAACATTTTGCTCCGAGTATCCAATTGCAGTCTGAACTTGAACCAATGGCGCTTCTATAAAGACACAATGTGTTATTGGGAAGCTATTCTCATTCTTTCTTGTTTGAACCAAAGTCATTTTGCTTTTAGATTTATTTCCTATACATGGTGAGCTTCATTTGAATAATCTAATAACTAAAAAAAGCCTTTCAGTGAAAAGCAAATTAAAACAGGAGAAGAAAACATACACCGAGTCAGATAAGACGGGCCCGACCGATTCAAACGGAATTTTCCGCTTGGGCGAGCACACAAGCAACAGCGGCACGTTCGCTACGTGGTCGTTCTGTAAAGCGAAATAGTGACCCGGTGGGGCCACGGGGGTCGCCCCACGTCAACGCATTAGCGACGAGACTCTTCTCACCTTTAATACCTCGACACCTGTGATTGAACTTCCTCTCAGTTTTTTTGTTGGACAAAAAGTAATCCCGTGTAATTAGCATCACTGCCTACTTAGCTTAACCTGTAATGGACAGAGAAACTCAGCGTGGGGGCATACATTATGCTAATTAGCCAAGCATTAAAATTCATTAAAATGAAGACCGACTCGCTCACTGACATATTTTCAGATTTTTTTTTTTTTTAGTTAAAGCTTGGTTGTTTAATTTCACACTTGATAGGAAGTGGGCAAGCGCTCTCGAGCAGCGTTTCACAACGTCCATTGAACCAAGACCGCACTCTTTGTAAGGTAGCATTTTAAAAAGTCAAATGTCACCTTTAACCTTTGCTTGAATGCTTTTTGTGGGGTTACAACTCAATATGCTCCACTCCCACACTTGTATTTATAAATGACGGCGGAAAGATCCCAACTGCCGTCTGAAGTTGACAAGTGGAAGGCACCGGATCGATGACAAGCAAGAATTGTGGCGCTCTGCTGTCAGAACCGATATGACGCACGCACACGTCCGGCCGCAGAACGTATTGCGGTAACAGAGCGGCGCGGTGATGAGGTGGCGGAGAGGTAATTTTACGCGGCTCGCCATTTTTCCTCGCTGACCTTTTCCCAGGTGTGTGCGATGTCTCTGCCGTCGCTCACCGTTGTTGGAAATAACGCCCGGGCCGGATCACAGACCTGCCACTCGAGCCAAAATGCCAGCCAGCCAGCCAGCCCGCCAGCCATCACACACACACACGCGCAGCCAGACTGATGGATGACTTTCCGCCGATCCGCCTACAAATACATAGTCATGTCAGAGTAAAATATTGGGCCTATTATGTCTCATGCATAACAATACCCAAATTGTCCCGTCTATCTATCAAACTAAATTGCAGTCAAATGTGATATTATCCTACTATTGGTGACAATGATGTCTGTGGTAAAATAAGTTTATTTGCTTGAACAGTAGTCACAACCTTTCATAACATTTTAAATGGTAATCTTTAGGCACATAACTTCAGTCGGCCATTTTTAGCTCTTTTGAAATCGGCAAAATTTGACGACGATTTTTACACACAGATTAACAAAAGACATTCAAACAAACAAACATTCAGATGTTTCTCTCATTACTGAAGTTAAAGAAATGGTAAAATAGTAAAACAGTCATTGTTGGTAGTTTATGTCTCTATTATAAGCATGAAGGGATCAAAGTTATTATGTATTTCTTAAAATTAATTGGCCGATTAATTATAATTTTATTTTACCCCAAAATTCCTATTGGCCCTGTAAAATTGTTTTAAAAATCCACGTGACTTTTACCCAGAGACCATGTCACTCACTAAATCCTCCTTGGCAGTAGTTGGCGCTATACTGTAGCCTTTGGTCATATTTTTAATCTCTGCTCATTATCGGTGATTACTCAAAGAGTAAATACTCGCACTACTATTGTTTTTTTAAATGGAAAATTCCTATCCAAGAGATTTTCGCCCCACATGGCTACACAACTTTGCGGCGGGCCTCCCCGTCTGAACAAAAACGCTATAATCTGTGCAGGGCAAAATTAAAAGCAGCCGTTCTCAAAGAGTCCCAGCCCGGTGTTTTATTCATGGATTGTTTTGAGCTCCTTGTCGGTTGCATTAAGAGCATCCCTCGGCCCGCATGAAGTATTCACGTGCGACTCGCCTCTTAACGCTAATGCACGGGCCAGCTCGCCCAAAACACGCACGCCATGTTCGCCTTGATCCGACATGAAACGTTTCCCTTTTCCCACCGCCTCGCCTTGACACCTCTTACAAGTAACACCGTGCCGTTTTATGGATTACATTGCCTGGCCGGATCAGCTGCTTTTGTCGGTTTGTTTGTTTGGGCCATGTTAAGTGAATTCAACACGGTGACATATCCTCGCCTGTGTCGAGAATGCGGAGAATCTGCGACCCACATTTGAGAGCGCTTTTCTTTCTTGTTAAGGATTTAGAGATGGCTCACCTATTGACTGAGTCGTTTAGCTTGCAGCCAAGTTCACACGACTCAGACAGCGTCGCCGCCGTAGATTTGACAGGCGGTGAACAAATCGATGAGCGAGCTGTGTGATTGGACTGGACTGATGCGATTATTGAAAGATGCGCTTGACGATAACCTCGCATTCGGGTGTCATAAGACGATTGGCCATGAGTGCAAATAGATACAAGCTGAAAGAAGTAAGGTCAGGTAAAAATGTTGATGATGCGGCACGTAGCAGCGATGCTAAAGTGCAAGCTTGTAAATGAAACCAATGTAAAGATTAGAACATCGCTTGTTTGCATGACTGCAAAATTTGAGAATGTAAAGTTTGAAAAGGGTTGGAAGCAATTGGACGACAACATTACATCATCCACCCCCCCCCCCCCCCCCCTTGCTTGTGTTGAAACTCTTCCCTCCATTACTGTACCTAATGGTGTGTCCGGTAAATGTCCGTATTTTTTAGATGGCAACTCCCATGTGTTTGTGTGTGAGTTTGTTTGTGTGTGTGTTTGCCCCCGCCCCCTCCATACATGGAGGTCAAGGTGGTGATGGAGCACATTCTGCGAGACAGCCTTGACAGAATTGTAATGATATTTAAAGAACAACAGCGCTGATTGGCTCACGGGAGACACGGGCGAGCGAGCCATTTATCAAGATTGGTGACATTGGCAGTGTCATTGTTGGGATTTGGACAGCAAGTATAAGCAGAATGAACAGCGGATGGGGGAGATGTGGGGGTGGGTTGGGGGGTGGGGGGGCAGGTTGCTGTCTCTCCCTCAAAGGAAGGATTCTTGGCGGGAGTGACCAAAAACTCATTTATTTCTCATCTAGTTGCAACCATTTGTGTCATGACAATCTTGAAAAATCAACAGCAATTATGCATACCCTCGCTCAAGAAACTTTCTTCCATTTTTGAAAGCGCTTAATGAAAGGTATGCAATCACATGCACGCCAATATAACCCCCAAGGACCGAGACTCCTTAAGTGTACTTCTGGTCTGAATGCAATTTTAAAGAGAGGAGTGAATTTTCCATGAGATCGCTTGGAGTCATTTTGGGGAACTAATGGATGCCATTTGAGTCGACTTCCCGCGGCATCAAGGAAATCTGTGAAATTATAATGGATGTAATCACTTAACCCCCCCCCAATAGAAAAACAAACATTTTGGCTAGATTAGCTGAAGATCCGTTTCGATATACGCAGTGTTTAATAATGTAATTAGCAATTATAGTTGCATGTCGACGGCTGTGGAATATCAACATTAATTGTCGATCATATTTCATTTCTCAATGAGATGGCAGCGAATGGCTTCCAAGGCGCTCGCGACGTAATGAGGTGCTGCATCACGGCGCAAGCCAATAATCAGTGTTGCAAATGAACAAAGTTATTGGAATTAATCAGGTGGAGCATTTGCTTTCAAAAAAAAAAAAAAGTCAAACAACAGTGAAAGGGCAGACGGCACTGTAGTTGCCGCACGTGCCCGGAAAGCATCTCTGTCTGATTACGGCTAATGAACTCATCAAGCAAGTCTGCGGCACAATTTAAACAGCGACACTCGTTCATTTCGACTGACATCCGTGACATTCACTCAATCTTGTACGGGCGCTTCAATTCTCACAGTTGACTTCTCAGCCTGCATAACAAACACGAATGGACGTATTGAATGTGACATGGTATGGAAATTAAGGTTGTGCCTTTTTTTACACAATTATAGTACACTTTAAACACACATTTTATTGTCTGCTGAAATCATATATGCGTGTGTGACGCACACATACATATATATGATTTCAGCAGACAATAAAATGAGTGTTTAAAGTGTGCTACAATTGTGCAAAAAAAAAAAAAAAAAGTGAAACAGATTAGAATTTGGCTGAAGATTAACGGCCGCAAAAACACGAAGGCGAAATAAAAACGTCTGCTTACGGTGCAATACGCGAGGCGCTTGACGTGACGACCCACCAGATGAACATCTATTCTCCCGTTCTTATTCACTCAAATGTCGATTTAATTTCAAGTTAGAGCAAAGTATAGAGTACATTTGCCGCTGACCTGAATATGGAGGAGTTTAAAAAGGGGCTTATCAGTGGCGCGACACCTTGCTCACAAAATGATGACTGCTGGCTTGTGACCGAAATGTGAAGCGTGAAACTTCCTTCTTGCACTCATGTTTAACAATCCATCATTATCTTTATTGCTGTCATAACTTGTCTGTGTAATAACTGGCTGTTACAAATGATATTCACTTTTTGAAATAAGGCTAAACCGTTAGCTAAGACCCTCTGAATCCACTAAATCTCAACAAACAAGACTAGATCACTGATGGATCAAGTAAAAGAAAAAAAAGTTGTCAAGGCTTTCATACAAATGCACTGGACATGTTGGCGCCTCCGGTTCGGTTCATCCTTGTCTTGTATTTTCAAAACCACTGGATGGAAAGTGGCCTGTGTGGCCAAATCCCATGCGGCTGGAGTGCAACTTTGAAATGTCACAGCAAATGGTCCATCTGCAATACAGCACAGCACTCTAGTGGCCACCAGGGTAATACTAGCTTGTGTTGCCGTGTTGTGTAAAGTGTCTCTTCTCACCAAGGGTCCATCTCCATGAACTGTTGAGAGCAGGCGTGAGAATCCCACCAGCCAGGTGATCGGTAGAACTCTCTCCCAAAAAGCTATTAACACTAGAGGTGACATTTTGACACAAGGGATCTGACAGACAATGTAAGTGAGCTCTCTTTGTGACCCTTTTGAATTGATCGATTGGCCGCCAAAGTGCAACTTTTCTTTGAAAAATACCGGAATATCACCTACGAACACATTCTCTTTGGAAGTTTCCATGCTGACACGTTGTTTATTGATATTCAGAGAGCCGTTTTTTCGGTGTCAAGATGACAACATGATCAGTTTTGTCCTTGTGATTTCAAAGACGCCGCCGGGGTCTCAATGCATTGCAATTCTGCTGAGTCCGGCGCTCCGTTTGACATTGCAAATGTGTCACAGGGACGCTTGCCTTCCGGATCAGCCTGATGCAGCACTTACAGACTTCAACGAGGCCTCACATCCACCTGGAATGTAAAAAAAAAAAAGGCTCGTAAGCACTTTTGATGACTGAGAAATTTCCTCGGGCGCTCGTCTCGCTTGAAGCTGCGTCTGCTTATCTGTGGCCTCGTTCTGTTCAAATGTCACGTTGGTTTAAAGCGGTTATTAGTGGGGCCCATTACAAAAGAAAACCACCAGATGAGAGGAGTCGTGCAGATTAGAAATTCTCCTCCCCTCTTTTGCCCCTGCTGAGAGGATGTGGAGGCTTCAAGAATCTGTGCCACTAAACGAGAATTTTAAAGCCTAAAAATTAGGTTGGAAAAAAAAAAACATTTGACAACTAAAATAATCTAAAATTCCATCAAATTAAAAAGCTGGGTCTTGAACAACAATAAACAAAACCATACATATTATTTATTAATATAGGATAAAATTTGTTGATTTATTTATTCACTGCACTATTAAGTTTTATTCGTTCTATTCGTCTTTTTGTTGTTAATATGGCTTTCATCTTCAGTTCATCTTCATTTATAAGCAGGCAAAAGCAACCCGGAAGATCGACGTCATGACGTCATGACGCAGACACCGATTTGAAGCGCGTGTTGAAACTGAAAGCAAAACACAACGCGTGTTTGGCTGACTGTTATGCGATTGAAAGCGTATTGCTGAAAGTGAACCGTCCCGGTGGTTAAAGAAAGGTAAGGAAGCTTTGAGTGCTAAAAGCTTCTCGTCATTTGTACCCTATTTCTTTTTTAAACCTGAGTCACATAGCATTCGGTGGCTAATGTTAGCATCGGGACAGAAAATGGTAAACACAAGTTGCTGCCGCCAGACAAAGAGTGAATGTCAGGATGAATTAATTTGAAAGTAGTCTTGGTACTTCGATAGTTTTCCCAGCCAGATCTGTGGTGAAGTAATAATGTTTGGTGCGCATTAGGGAAAAAAGCTGCACACTATTAATGTCTAGCTTCACTTTTATTTGAATGGTAGAATCAATAGAAATAGGTTTTACCTGATCTACAACGCTAATATTATGTTTGACGTGTACAATATATATTCTAGCTAACTGCTCTACTTTGTATTGTAAGAATATTCCTGCACTGTGCTATTTTCTTCCCCAGGTTCGACATAATGTCTGCGGCTGAGCCCATCATCTCATCGAGACAGACGCAGAAAGAAATCAACGGCATTGCCACGCAAGTTGTGTGCACACAATTCAGTAATTACATATTTATCGTCATAACGCAGTATGGCAAAATCGGAACCTTGGTGTCTGTCACGCCCGAGTCCAAATGCGATGACTTCAACACTCCGATATTCTCCACCAAAGTGCTGCTGGGAAAAGATGAGGTATGCTAGATTATTTTGTTGACTAAAAGTGTGCAACTCTTCTGTTGAAATATTTTTCCTTTTTTTTCCAGCCCCTGACACACGTGTGTGGTAAAAACCTGGGAACGTTTGTGTCACAACAAGCCGGCAGGCCTGTCCTACTGGGACTGGCACTCAAGGACCCCTCAGTCGATGCAATTACGCAAATAAAAGAACTCATCAAAAGTTGTCAAGTTTGGTAGGAAGACTGCAAGACTCCATCATCTCCCTTTTTTCTTTTTTTTTAATTGAGTTGGATGTTTTTTTATAGTAATTTGTTAGAGCTGTTGTTCTACTTTACCAGTTTGCAAATATAACGCTCATTTGTTTTGTCATTCGCCATGTGATCACATTTTATTGCAATGTAAATATCTGAAAACATAACAAAACGTTTTCAATAAAACAGGTTAGAGATTCGATTTGTCCATTATTGATTTACATCATATCTCCCAAGAGACGATCAATGTAAATAGAGATTCCTTTTGCTAATGATTAACCCTTGCAAACTGTATATCCAAAATGGATCCTGGAATTTGATGCCTTACCTCCTCTTGAAACTGTTGCTTTCTAAAGGGGCAGGGAAATCTTGAAACAGTGAAAGAGTTTAAAGGCATGAGAATGATCATATGCACCACATATATTTGGAATATATTATGAATACACCATATATAATTGCCAGACAGACCATTAATACATTAACACGTCTCACTAATAATTTTTATACTCTTATGCATGGAAATTGGAAAATGAACAGTGTGTATGTAGTCAGCGTTCTTTCAGATTTGCAAGTCTGATTAGCAAAATTACTAAATCTGTTTTGTCCGAGGTGTCTTATCGGTTCGTGAAGGCATCACGGTGACGACACAATGAGAGCTGTAGTCACGTGACTGCTTCACCTGTTTCGCCAACCTGTTTATCCCATCCGACGCCTGAATCTCAGTTTTGTTTCGATACTTTCAAATTTACACACTTTTAGTTTCATTTTATTCAGCAGAACGGGGTAGAAACAGAAGCTTGAAAGTTTATTGTTGTGTAGGGAGTTTAGGGTGTTTTTATTTTTTTCTTTAATTTTTTTTTGGCCGGTGTGTTTCCAACGGACTTCGACCTCGCCTTGACAGCTTGCGGCCTACCTGAGACGAACAAGGAAGTTGAGACGGTTGGACCTTGCCGTCGCGGTCCGCCAATAAATGACGCCTCACGCGCGCGGCCGCCGACCCTGAAAGGCGATTAAATTCTGATTTTGATCCGCTGACACTCGCCCCGAGACGCTCCTTCGTCTTTTTGTGGACCGGATAAAGTCGCCTCCGCCGCCACCGGGTTAATAAGGTGAGACACAACATTAGGTACACCTGTACAACCTTATTACATTCAATTTTAAAGCTATATATAAATATATATATATATATATATATATAAAGTGCAGTTTCTCGAGCATGGTTACGGTCAGTCAATATACATTTACCTCAAAATGGTATTTCGCAGGTACAATTTCTTTTTTATCCAGCCTTTTTGTTTACATTTTGAAGTTGTACCTAATTATTTGGCAAACCACGCAAGTAGTAACTCGGTCTTAGCTTTAGCTCAACAAACTGCTGATTTTTTAAATTTTATTTTTTAGATTATGTGTTAATTCTCCACCCATCCCTTGTCTTGAAATCGCAAACTCTGTTACTTTTGAAAAAATATATATCCATGGTCAGTTTCATGCGTGCTTCTCAGATGAGCGTCTCTGTGGCCGACATGGACGCGTCACTGGAGAACACATCCATCGTCCACCTGAGCGCCCCCATCCTCCCGGACAGGACGGACGTATCCAACATGACCATCATTCGCATGGCTAATGGCACCATCCTGGAAGATCAGCTTTTTCTCAACACCATGACCGCCCGAGCACTCTCCGGCATCTTTGTGTGGTCTGCCCTGCTCATCACGTGCCACCAGGTATGCATCATTTGATTTTAAGTAACAAAATAACACGGCATACAAGTATTAAAAAACTATTGTGATGCTGTAGGAAGAATATTTCGCAATGGCTTCCAGTTTTAAGTTGAAATATCACCATTTGCCACTAGTGTGCAATCATAAAAAATTGCGGCCCCCTTCTATGTTGATAATTAACCCCAATGCGCTGCGCCTGCCGAGCAAATTTGTGTTGTGTTGCCGCTATAGGAATGAAACTGTCATAAACTTGGGACGCCCCCTCCCCTTGAATATGTTTTCAAGAACTGCCTGCTTTAATGTGCACTGAACATTATTCAATGTGCCTCACAATATGTGTAATCAGAGATGGCTGGGAAATGACACGCCGCTCGCACCTCCCTCGCTCAGGGACCAAAAGCAATTGTTGCATCCATAAAGGTTTATTACCTCACGCTTCACTTTTTCCTAGCTCACTCTTTGAGGCCACGCTTTCTCTTCAGCTTCGTGCCATCGCTCTTTTATGGTTTTCCTGCACAACGACATGGCGGTTTGAAAGAGCAAATAATGCTCACACGCTTGTAAAGAATCACAGGTTTCTGTTCTGCCAGGTGTTGCCTTTTATGGTCTGGCAGCAAACCTTGGCACAAGCTACGTCCACGTTTGCATAATCTTCTGAAAAGATTCCGCATTGCCGGAGTCAAAATAATCTCCATCTGTGCTCATCAGGGTCATGCTAGAGCAACAGGTGGCGTCTTAATCTCATTTTTATGACAGCCAAAGCCAAGGGGGGGGGGGAAATGAGTGAAAGCTACAGGACCATTTTAAGAAAAATGACAAAAACAACTTCAACTCTCACTGTTGTTTATTTATTTTCTGGTTCTCAAATGCTGCTGTTTTGCTTCATGTCCCCCTGGCAGATCTACACACACCTGCGCTCCTACACAGTGCCAAATGAGCAGCGCTACATTATCCGCATCCTCCTCATCGTGCCCATCTACGCCTTCGACTCCTGGCTCAGCCTGCTCTTCATCAACAACAACCAGTACTACGTGTACTTTGACTCGGTTCGGGATTGCTACGAAGGTGCGTGCCCCCCCCCCCCCCCCCAACCGTCTCGTCGTTGACATTTCCACCGTTTGCCAGTGAAAAAAAGCAACCGACCAAACAAGTTTTTCCACACCGGTTGAGGTTCTGGTTTAGTGGGAAGCTGATACCCGCTCACCTTTGTATTGGAAACAATACAACTCATCCAATTAATTTTAAATACGCAACAGCCAAAATATTGACACTCCACCTATCATACATTTGAAGGCACTACTCAGAAAGATTAGTTTCAAATTGGAACGGCCATTTTGGGGCTGACTGATGGCGGCAGGAAGACACCAATCCCATCGGCGACCATGAGTCAATCACAGGAAGCGTGCCCCCCCCCCCCCCCCTCCATCTGCATTAGCTTTATTTAATCCCCGCCTTTAAATAGCAACAAAGGATTAGGGAGGGATTTCCAAGACACACAACCCCATTGCAAGTCTCTTATTGTGAAACATTTATTGTTCCACAATGTCCCCGCTAATTATTCTTTATCGCGCGCAAGTTGGCCCGGGCTTCCTTTAAATGAATTTGAAGGTTATTGCAATTGATTGTCTCGTACAATGTGTTAAACGTACTTCTGTTTTTTTTTGTTCCAGCATTTGTAATTTATAATTTCCTGAGTCTGTCCTTTGAATACCTTGGAGGGGAGAGCGCAATCATGTCCGAGATTCGAGGGAAGCCGATACAGTAAGTTGTCTTCCTTGATGACCTCCCACTCATTGTGGCTTTTTTTTTTTTTGTCTGCACGGAGCTTTGCCATGAACTTGAATGCTTTCCTTTTCCCCACGCAGGTCGAGCTGCCTTTATGGCACCTGCTGCTTGGGTGGGATGAGCTACTCCATCGGATTTTTAAGATTTTGCAAACAGGTAAGCCTTCAGGCTGCTTTTACTTTGCTTTCTCACATTTTTCAAGATGTTCCCTTAAAATGAAGCAAATGCGCATTTCTGTAGTGGTCAGGTGATGCAATTTTTCCACTGACTTCCAAGGTGAAGGAGAACAGAGACTTGCATGTATGTCATCATTATTGAACTAGAGATCAAACCAAAACAAAATGCCCTTTGCCTCACACAAGTCTGAGCTGATCAATTTAAGGAGCTGAGCTCGTACTGTAAGTCAAAGCGGAGTAGCTTTGCTTTTAATTAATACTCAGGAGGACGCAACAAATCTGGCCCGTCGATAGTTGCCACCGGTGAACTATCCCGAGTGCAAATTGTAGGGGGGAAAAAAAGCCTCAGGTCATAGCACGCTAGGAATTAATAATTAAAAAATGATTTAGTCTTTTTTTAATGGAAAATGTCAGCAGGTTGCCAACACACTTAGCAAAATAAAAATGTTGACTCAAATGCACTTTCTTTTCAAGGCGCTGCCGGCTGGCCGGCTTTATGAAATATTGCGGCATCGACGTGAATCATTCAGAGTTAAGGGCTCGCTCTCAATTAATTTGAAGCAGGAAGTAAACTTGACTTTTGGACCGGCGCGGTGTCCTCCTGAATGCCACGCCATGCGGGTTATCTATCGTGTCTTTTTTTTGCGCTCTCCGAGAGATAACTTCATGATAACTGAGCACAGTTTTTTTTTTTTTTTTCAAGGTTAGAATTTATTACGATGCAGCTTTTGGCATTCATGCTCGATACACGTGTACCCGATGAATCGGTAATGAATCGTCCACCGCGGCCCTATTTGTGTGCAGTGAGATGGAAGAATTGTACAAACAAATCCTTCGTCCTTCTTGCTATGGTGTGTGTGTGTTTGTTTTCCAGGCAACGCTTCAGTTCTGCATCGTCAAACCCATCATGGCCGCCATCACCATTATCCTACAGGCCTATGGCAAATACCACGATGGGGATTTTAAGTGAGCTGCCTCTCCCTCTCTTTTTTTCCAGCTGCTTAGTTTGTTCTAATGGCGGAGACGTGTGACCCCAAAAGCTCCTCACAAGCGCACTTTTTTTTTTTTTTTACATCCCGTCTTCAGCCCGCAGTGGTTTTATTCCTAAAGGCCCTCCAACGACTTAAGACCACTTGAGACAGACGCTTTGTCAGCTTTTTATCGTTAGCCTTTTAGCATCGGTCTAAAAGTGTATCTGCCGATCCGCCGCGTTGTTTATCGGGAAGGATTAAATTCTCACGATCTCACGTTGTTCGGCCGTCTGACCTGACGTTGTTTTCCGTCTTGTGCTCAGCGTCAACGGGGGCTACTTGTACATCACCATCATCTACAACTTCTCCGTCAGCCTGTCGCTCTACGCCCTCTTCCTCTTCTTCTTCGCCACCAGCGACCTGCTCAGGCCGTACGAGCCCGTCCTCAAGTTCCTCACCATCAAGTCGGTCATCTTCTTGTCCTTCTGGCAAGGTGAGACGTCCGCGTGGTAGCTTTGCGCTCGGGGACCGCGAGAATTCACCAAGCTGCTCCCGTTCAAGGCATGGTCCTCGCCATCTTGGAACGCTGCGGCGTCATTCCCAACGCGCTCTACATCGACGGGGAAGAGGTCGGCGCCGGCACGGTGGCGGCCGGCTGGCAGAACTTCATCATCTGCATGGAGATGTTCTTCGCCGCCATCGCCCTGCGCTACGCCTTCACCTGCACCGTCTACCAGGAGAAGAAGAACGACGTACCACGTGAGTGTGGCCGCCCTCTTTCTTGTGTTCCTTGAGCCGCTTGTCACTTGGTATCGCTAACATCCCGATTGTCTCTGGCAGAGAGCATCCAGTCTATGCAGAGCATCTCCAGCGGTCTGAAGGAGACCATCAACCCGGGCGACATGGTGCAAGACGCCATTCACAACTTCTCGCCGGCCTACCAGCAGTACACGCAGCAGTCCACGCAGGAGGTGGTTCCGCCGGGCCCCAACACCAAAGTCGCCGCCACCGCCGGCAAGGGCTCACGCAAGTCGGACAAAGTCATGCTGATTATGTCTGACGACGACTTGTAAGCCACAGCAGCCAGGTGGGTGCGTCCTCGTCGCTGTTTTACCTCAACCGGATTAGTTTTCCTCGACACAATGTTGAGCAATGACTGCTTTTCTTCTACTGAACTTTAACGAATAGCACAGCAGCCAGATGTTTTGCCTTTCTTGGCCTTATAACAAACACACCATTGTGATATCGGATGTGACTGGAGAAGGACTGTGACAATGGTCGACACCGCCACCTAGTGGATTGCAGTTGCCACTTGTTTGAGTCAAGAAAAATGCAAGTTCCCGGTTTGGTTTTGGAGCAGGTACTTCAAACTGCAAAATAGATCACTGCAGAGTCTTTTGTATGTGTTGCATGCGTGGAGCTCCTCCAAAATGGGAGTCTTATGAAAGTGTGCAACAAGAAAGCAGGTTTTGTAGCATCTGCACTCTTGTGAATATATTTGGCAAAGCCTTTTACTATCAGGGTGACTATTTATAATTCCATACATTCTCTATTAAGATATTTTCAGTTTCGATTATAATTCTACTATACAGGCGCATCTAAAAAAAATGACGAGATTGTGGATTATTTCAGTGGTTTATTTGAAAAAAATGGTGAAAGCATTAAGCATTGATCGCTAATCACCATCCGAAATGTTTTTTTATTTTTAAGATGGCTTTAGCTTACAGCTAAAACCCTAAAAAAAAAAAAATTAAAAAAAAAAAAACTTTAAACACAATTGTATATCACATAAGAAACAGTCAAAATAATTGTTAACACAGACACTCGGTCAGGATTAGATTTTTTAAAACTATTTTCCCCTTTGAATTTCTATTAGTTTCTTTTCTTGAAATGACACAATTTTAATTTATTGAGCTGCATCTGTAAGCATGTTGAATGTACGTTGTTTATGTACAGACTGATTTTAAAATCAATAAATCTAAAAAAAAACCATCAATTTTCCATTTTTGCACATTTGACATCATTTTAACATCCATTAGTGCCAATCATTGCTCTTCTTGAGACAAGAGCAAAATGAACTTGCATGTGGGGGTCCAAAGTGAAATTTGCAAGTATTCAAAATAAAGTCATCTTTTTGTGTGTCAGATTAAAGTGAGTCGATTTGTGACAGTTTCTTTTTTTAAACAAGGAGAAATCTTTATTTGCTGGTACGAAAACAAGGCACAGCAGACACGTCGTGGAATAATTTAGCATGGTTGAAATAACGCAGCAGAGACAAAAAGATTGGATTTCTACAACAGGCGAGCTCATTGAACCAGGAGGAAACATAAAGTGAAAGATGACGAAAATAATTTAGGCATCTTATGAATGAGAATCAAACATGAATGAAATAAATATGAAAGAGTATAATAATGACAGCAAACTTGCAATACCTTGCAACCACATCAAACATTTCCTTTAGGAAATGTTTTTTTTATCTTGTGTAGCTTGTTCGACTGGTCGAGCTTGTTTGGACGACTAAAATAACCGAAGCTATTTACGTAAGCACATTTCTAGACTATGTCATCATCGTGACTCATACGAATGTATGTGAAAAATCTGGGGAAGAAGCAAACTGGGAAAAAAGGTAACGTCATCTTTATTTCATGCAAATTGCTCTTAACTGCTTTGTGTGAAGTGGCAATTTTTTTTTTCTTGGTTATACAGTTGGCAGAAACGTGGGAACCAGCAACACTCACGTCACCTGGAAAAAGGTTTGTATCTGTGTACTGTACTTCTGCACGTGTCAATGTGAAGCACTGATATTGAACAATGCTTCGTTTTGCCACAGGAGGTCGCTGTTGGTTTAAACTTTCTGTCTGCGTCAAGCTTCATTGTGGAGGGACAGGATTTTTAGCAGCTCTGGGAATTCTGTCAGGTAGGATAACGGCTCTTATAAAAGCATTACCACCGTGGTTAAAAGTGAAATCAGAAAAAATAAAGCGGCAACAAGAACATACGACGTGTGCTGTGCTGTAGATGCATGCTTACTTAACGCATGGGAGTCAAACGTGTTCCGATCAACATCGGGTGTCTGGATTTTGCACTTTTTTACACCAAAAAGTGAACTGTCAGAATGTCAACTTACTCTCGTGAAGTAGAACAAAACCAAAAAAACTGCATCTTTTGTGTATCCTCAGTCACGGAGACACAACAACAACAAATTGTGCTTAGAGCAACTATCAGTGGCCTATAAATACTCGTCAATTCATGACCAAAATATTTTTTTCATCGCTGTATGGACACATTTTCAGCATCAATTACTTATGCTAAGTGGACTTCAACAGAACGGTTACGCAACTCATACCACTCCCAGGATAGTAACATAAATATAGAAAAAGGATGTAATATGTACTTATGCATATAAAACTTATGTGTCAGGAAGATGATGTAAAATGTACAAAATACAAAATGAGAGTAAGGACACAGCTGTAAGGTCACAGCAGGTTGTACAGCAGCAAAGACCCCCACTGGGTAGGTTTTTTTTTAGGGGGTGGTCAATAGTCATGTTCTCTTAGTCGAGAGAAGATCCTGTCATGAGCAAATTTTTTACGTATCCTCCGGTTGAGAAGGCCTTAAGAGCATGGGCATTTATGGCATTTGGTTGCCATGGCAACAAATGGTTTCTTTCATTTCTACCTGCTTACGAGGTGAGCGTCAGGGGTTTTCCTATAAAAGTGTGTTTGAATAAAAAAAGAATGGACAGAAAATAGAATAGCGACTGTGACGGACGGAGCCACCATCAGCAACACTCAGCTGACCCAGCAGTAGGAATGACGCGTTTTACTTTCTGGACGGAGTCATGTGACCGCAGCCTGAGGTCCAAAGCGTTTATGTTACAGGAAATATTTCATTCTTAAAAACCTGTCATTAAGTGATTTTAACGTCATCCAATATGGATTACCTTCCAGAGAGTGGCATTTGAGAGGCAAAACTAGAAATTGCAGTCTCCTCAGAAATTGTGCGTGAATGCTGAGAGACTATACGACCAATTGAAAAAAGAGGACTATTTATAAAAAAATAAAATAAAAAAAAAACGAGGGGATGACGTCATAGCAATTGGGATGATTTTTAAGTGCTTATTATTTAGCTTCAAAGCCAATAAGTGCTGAAAGGGCAAAAAAAAACAAAAGCGCACTTTGCTTGAGAACCACTAAAAAAAAAAAAAACTCTTACATTTCTGGAAAAATTGAAACCAGAAAAGAAAGTCCTTCATTTTCACCGCTTGTCTCTCAGCATTCAGACGAGAAGTGCTGTTAGCTTCGTGAAGTCAAAATGCAGTAATTTCCTACGTGGCAACTTAGTAAACAGAGCGGACTGCCCTAACCCTAACCCTAACCCTAACCCTAACCCTAACCCTAACCCTAACCTCTAACCCTAACCCTAACCCTAACCCTAACCCTAACCCCTAACCCCTAACCCCTAACCCCTAACCCTAACCCTAACCCTAACCCTAACCCTAACCCTAACCCCAACCCCAACCCCAACCCCAACCCCAACCCCAACCCCAACCCCAACCCCAACCCTAACCCTAACCCCTAACCCCTAACCCTAGCAGATATCATGAAAAAGGATCTCTCAGCCCTTGATTGAGGCAACGCTGTGCTTGGAAATGCTTAGGTGAGCTTTGACATACTTTCAAAACAATATAAACTGGTGCTGCCACCCGAAGGCATGTCGGACGTTTTTGTCGTTCTTTTGCTCAGTCAAGAAGAGGAACTTTACCCTGCCGGTGCTGTTAGGACGGTGTCGGGGGGGATGGGGGGGCAGGTGGTTTGCACAGTGCAAATAAAGGCTGTGCCAAAAGTCACAATAGGCTTCCTTATTTCAGGTATATCATGGATTACATCCCAAATTGGTGCAAATGTGGACAGACATACTCCCCAAGTGGCAGTTTTGCAAAGGGAGGCCAGAAATCTAATAAAAAGAAGGAAGCTCATGGTGACTTTTGGAATACCAATGTAAACCCCCCGCAAAAAAAGATTGGGAATGTAGTTCCAAAGTGTAAACTGAAGGACTGAGGGGAAAAAAAAAAAGCCAGCCCAAAGATGTCAGATCTGAGGACACTTTTTAGGGTGTGAAGATAAAGGACAGAGGAAGGGAGAGTCACGAATGCAGCATAAGAGGACGTGGAGCTCGCCATCCCGTCAATTATCCTTCAGTCTGACTTGTGAGATTCCACTCGGTGCGGGACGAGGCCCGGTCAGGATGGGGCGGGAAGCGGAGACCCCAGTCGGGTGGACACTAGGACGGCGCCGAAAAGGGCGTCGGTCCGGAGCTGTTGTGATTGGCCGACTTGACAATGGTAATGACGCTGGTGGTGGCCACTTTGCCCGGCGACAGGGGCCCGCTGCGGGTCACAGTCCTGGCGAAGCACTGCAGCGCCTCGTACTTGGCGCGCAGGGCCTCCAGCTCCAGCCGCATGCTGGCGTTCTCGCGGGCCAGCTTGTCCACCTCGTGCTGTAGCTCCGTCTTCTGGCGCTCCAGCTCCTCCTTCTGGGCGACGCGCTTGATGCGGCAGCTGGCGGCGTAGCCTCGGTTCTTGAGCGTTCTCCGCCGTTGCTTCAGCCGTACCACGTCCTCCTTGGTCAGCCCGCGCAGGTGCTGGTTCAGCTCCCGCACGGACATGGCCACCAGCTCGTCGTCGCTGAGGGCCGGGGCATTCTCGCCCGACTCCTTCTTGACCTGTGGACCGGGAAACACCCGCGTGAGAACCCGATTGCTAATAACGAGATGACGGCGCTTACCTTTAAAGCTTTGCTCGTCTTGGAAGGAGTCGTCATTCCCTGCATGCAGACAACTTGCCACACTCTCACAGGAGACGCACTGAGACAGTAGAAATGAAAATTAGTCACCCGGTAAACTCTTACGATCCAATCAGATTTCAGCCTGTGTTTCTGTATCACTCTAATCCTCCCAGGACCTTCAACCATCAATAGTTCCTGCCTCTATTATGGCACACCTGCAGATGGGATGTGGTTGGCTGCAAATGCTGCCCTCTGCTGGTGAACCCTAACCTCCACCATTGTGCAAAAGTGCCATTAAGTGAAAACTAATGCCACTGCTGCAACTTTGAGCATCTTGCCATTCGCCATGTCTACCAGCAGGGGACAGTAAGACTTCATTTGAGCCGAATGTCTGAACAATGTAGTTCACTAGACCAAGCCAGCATCCCTTATAAGAAGCTGGACTCTTTGTCTTCGAGCCTAAAAAAAAAAAAAAAATTAACACGTCCTGCCGATCCGCCCCACTACCTCCAAGAAAAGGCTCCATTTCAGGACTTAAAGTGCCGTGTATCGTGCTGAGTGGCTGCCATGGCAACGCCCCTGCAAATGGGCGTGGGAGTGTGAGTCACATGGTCAGCGAGCGGGTAAACAAGGCTCATTCATAACCGCAACAGCCTGGCTCACGCAGACTACAAACACGATTTCTTTTTTTCCCCCCAACAAGTGAGTGAGGAGGGGTCCCTCGTAGTGCCCACCACCACATGATAAGGTGTAAATTACGGTCACGTCAGCAGAACATTTTCAGTGCAGTCATGCTGACCTTTACCGGGGCGGCTTGTGGAAAATTCCCTGTGTCACGGCGGAATAGTTTCCCTCGTAGTCACGGGTGTATTTTTACCGGCAGACAATGTCGTCTATCAGCATCCCGCTGCTCAGATCCTCTTACGCTGGGCTTTCCTGATCCTCCACATGCCCTTATTTATCTCTGCGGGGTAAATTTAGCACGACGCGGCTCAAAATGATTTCTGCCAAGTCGACAGTTTAACTAGAAATTATATCCCGGGCGAGTTCTCTGAATATTGCCTTGGGTGGGGCGGCACTGCTCCTCAAACCTTTTTACACTAAGTACCACCTCAAAAAAGACTTTTCTCATGAGAGTATATTTTAATAAGTCAATATAACATTACTTTTTGTACAATTTGTACACTGTTTACTTACTGTCAAATCAAACATTAAAGAGAATTGTGGAAGGCGTATTCATTGTCTTCTGCTAGCTAAATCTTAACACGGGCTCGGGTTAGCATCGATGATCATTGTGTTACAACCCTTGAAGCAGCAGATATTTGCACACATGTAGCCAGATATAGCAATACTCCCAGGCATATATTCTTTATCCTCTGTGAAAAACAGCTAATATTGCAACAGTTTTTTGTGATTGCATTATACTGCCCCCTCTGGCCAAATCACAGACACCAGTAGAGTACTATTTACAACAGGGGTCACATGGTGGCGGCAGGCCCCTGAGGGACCACATGAATAAGTCAACCAAGCCTGTTCTAAAAATAGCTTACCCCTTTAGGGACATTGTGATTTTCTAGGAATGTTGTAGAAATGATCATTTGAAAATGTAAACACTGGCAGAGATGTGTCGAAATACAGTGCTGCATCTTGATATTTGTTATTTCAAAAGTGTGTGTCAAATTAGTAACCCCTGATCCTGATCTACAGTTTGAACATGTAATTCTGGGATTTCTTTGGCATACCGCATTTTGAGAACCCGTGCTTGAGGCGAATGTTTTTTTTTTAATGGCTATTTTGAAGATTTGGGCCCAAGCTTGAATCATGACATCCCAGTTGACAAGATGTAGACAAACATCAAAGTGTCCCAGCGCCCAGAAACGCATGATTAAAGCTAACCTCTAAGTCCTGTTTCGGGATTCTAGCAACATCTGCCCCCACCCCCCCTCCCCCCCTCTAAACAGCTGCATCACCAAAGTAAATATAATATGGAATTCCTCGTGTAGGTCAGTAGGGGGGGTCCCTGGGAATATTCCTTGTAGAGATTATGGAAAAGTGTCGCATGATGGCAATAGGGGAGGTCCCCCTTTCTTTGTACAAGGGGGGCCTCTGGATTGTTTTCCTGAAATTCTTTAGGCATGTGCTTATGTTTTTCCAAGGTTCTCCTCATCAAGATGCCAACGTTTCCTCCACGAGAGCACGCATGATACAACCCAGGCGCTCTGTGCACATGCGACAGATGTTTTTTTGTTTTTTTACCCCAACAGACGCAATCAAGAAAACAATTCGTGCGAGGCTATTCTGAAAAGGCAGTCTGGGAAAATACCTCCAAAAAAAAGGCCACAGATGGCTCGCTTAGAGAACAAAAACCGCATTCCTGAGTAAACACACATGTGCCGGAGCCTCTCTTGCAAATGTTCACCGGGATAGGCCCAATATGTCCTGCCATGCACTCTACTACAAGGGAACATGGAGGGGAGGGGAGGCAAACCTTTTTCTCACTTGTAAAACAACAGTTGCAAAGTGTACAAAATGTCTGGAATTCCGAAGCGTCTGGCGTAGTTCACGTGCCCAAACAAATCGAACGTAGCCTGTGCACACATGCTGGGAGGTCTGCACCATGCAAACTCGTTTCTGTGTCCAGTGGAACCTGTCAAATCGCCTCTTTGCAGATTGGAAAAATCGTTTCAGCTTGATTTTTTTTTTTTCTGCATTTGCATGTTATGTGGTGTTCCTTCTTTTTCTTTTCCCATTTTAAACCTTCCCTAAATGCAATAGTTGAGAAATCCCCTCTTTGCAATCCAACAGAATGATGTAACGGCGCGTCCACGACAAAGCTCGGCACGATCCGCCGCCGCCGCAAAGTTTGAGTTGAAAGGAGTCTCGGCGAGTCGCTGCGTGCAATCAACAGGCGGGCTCGCACTGATGTGGAGAGCGCTGAGCGTCGCGCGTTGTTTTGGCTGCACGCGCAACTTTGAAATAAATGTTTTCCAAAGTATTTTTGGGCCTTCTTGAGACAATTTGTCTCTTGGTTCTCATAAAAAAATAACAAAGTGGATCATGACTGCTGGTGACAATTTTTTCCAGTTATCCGATTCAACGCTTTCTTTTCGTGCTTAGGCTTTTAAGTCTGTCACATTTCCAGTTTGGAATACTTGACATGTTTTCATTCTTTTTTTTTTTTACTGGCAGCGCTATTTGAAAAGCACTTGATGACGTGTTGTTGTTTTTTTCCAGGCATCTGGTCAAATTCAAAGTTTGCAGCAGGTAACTACTGAGCCCGGCCCGCTTTGAAAATAAACAACACACAGGCCCGCTTTGGACACCTTGTTTTCCTTTTTTTCTATTTGCTAGTTCAGAGTGCAGACTATGGCAAATAATCTTTTTTTTTTTTTTTTTTGCTCCCCAGGCGGTTTGTTGAAATCCATCCAACGGACCCTGTACATGTGCAGATTCCACTCTTTCCCCCAGCGCAGCACATTCGGCGGGCTCCGATGCGAAGGAAACGCGGTGCATAGCCGAGCGGTGAGTCACGCTGTTTACTGGTAAAAGCCGCAAACGGCAAGGAGGGAATCGCACCCTCCCGATCTGACGTTTCCTGGAAAATCCCGTTGTTTCACAGGAAAGGAAGGAAAAGGAGCCCGAGCAATGGTTGGCATGACCACAGTAGATCTTTGCGGAAAGGGAGGGGAACTCGTTGTATTCCAAAGACAATTTCAAGAATGCAGAACGAGGGCTGGGGAAATGAGCCGACATGGAAAAGCCGCGTGTCGATAACGGAAGGCGATAAAGCGGGCTTCAAAACGACAAGCTCAGGCATTCTGGTTTTTATGCTGCCATCAGGAAGTTGCAAAATAAACGTCAGCTAACCATCGCGTTTGCTCAGTGAGGAATTCCCAATAACATCCTAGCAAGTAAATAAACTGTGCCACGCCTTCGGAGCACAATGAGGCAGCCATGCCGGCAGGGTGGGTCGAGGTCAAAATGTGAGGTCATTTCAATAGGTACACCTGCACACGTCAACAACATAAATCATAATGCCGACTTTTGATTGACAATTTGGCACCAAACCAAGTTTCTATTTGTGTTTTGCACACTCGTAGCTAAAAACAATTGCTCTATAAATAGCAGACGGATGCTAGAAAGTTTTTGGCAGTTACTCCAATGCGATGTCGATCTGGATTCGATTAATTGCTCAGCCCTGTGCCAAATCAATTAAAAACCCATGTTTTTTCTTTTTGTCTTGTTTTCAGCTCTGGCATTTTGTCGCTTGTGCAGGTGTAATCCAATGTATGCGTAAATTATGTTTACCCCGAGAGTAAAATCGCAGGCTTGCACGGCCAATCATCCGCCTCCCTCCCTCCCTCCAGAGCGAGCGAAGCAAAAACACATCAGAGCAAACATCCCTGTGAGTCATCACATTGCTCACCGCAGCTATGTCACTTTCACAACACTCCACCGCCAGCCACATGAGCTCGCTGCCTTCTGCTGCCGCGTTTCATGCGGGCCGAGTAGCAAATGACTGGTGACAATTTAAAGACAGAGCCCTTGTCTGGATCTCCTAACCCTCATGTGCTTCATCACGCTCACACCACAAGCGCGCCAGTGGAAAAAAAAAAGTGACTCAGCCTGGGACCTAATAGAGAAAAATATAGTGGGAGTGGGGAGGGGAGGGGCGGGGGGGTTCAATGCAACCACATGTTCACCTCATGACAGACAAGAGCGCCCACTCCCACATTCTGTGCACCCACCCGGAACAAAATTGAAAGTGCAAGTTGGTGACATTTAAAGTGCAAGATGTGACTCAAACGCACGTTCATCTGAGATCATTTGGAAAAAATGTGGAGCTGTAAAATCATGCACTTGTTATCTATTTTATGAACAACATTATTAAGACTTGTAGATGGAGATATGTGCTCCCCCACTAGCCTTGCCTGCCCCGGTGGTCTGGTGCCCTTTGTCCTACATGTACATGTTTGAAAATGCATACCACGTGTTATACTATTGCAATGTCAATGGCAGGCTAAATTTGGGCTATTTACGGTAAACTTGGAATGACAACAAAAAGTGCGGTGAAAATATTTGACAGATTTTTTTGTAGAAAAAAAGCCTGTGTTATTATTATTAATCATCATTTCAAATATAGATTGCTTAAATTAGGCTCTAATTTGACCGAACTAAACTACTTTTAAAGTTATTAATGGAACGCGTAGTTGTGAACTTTCACGAGGTCGTTAATTCTGTTTATTTCAACTTAACCGCAAACTCCCGAGTAAGCTTTTTTTTTTGGCCAACGTGTTGACTTAAAGTCTTTTTTTTAATTATTAATATTATTATTTCGGAATTTTTGCGGAATATCCAAACTCACTTCTAATTACATAAATAAACAACCTCACCTCTGTGGACGCGCGAGGAACCCCGTGGACTGGAATGCACGGAAAAATAATAATATATTAAAAAGAAAAAAAAAAGAAAATTATGTCCGGTTTGGTGGGAACCTAACCCCCACACGGGGAAACCAGGCCGTCGAATCCGCTTTGCTGAGTGCGGCAGACGGCAAGCCAGCCAGCCTGCGAGCGGAGCGGAGCGTCCTGCTAACTCGATTCACCCCAAAACAACAACAATGTTACGAACATTCCACGCTCCCGCTTCCGCAAGCACTGACGTCATCGCGTCCTCATGACCGCCCCCTCCATTCATGAAAATAACTTAGTGCTGACGTCAGCGCCGGGAGGGGGAAGCCAGAAATAGAAGAGTCTGTTTTTCTTGCGGAGGGGGAAAAAAAAAGTCCTAATCTGGTGGAAGAAAGCGCGTAGAATAAGATCTTAAAAAGTGATCTTGAGCACCAACAAGTTGGGGGGGGGGGCGTCAAGCTTGCCTGGAGCAGCTGCATTCCATTCCTGAGGAAAGAATGCGGGGCAGCGGCAGTCACAGGATTGTTCTTATTGGGGCTGCTGCTGCAGTCACAGGTTATTTTTGTCTTGCGATTAAAACGCCCAATGTGTTTAATATGAAGAATGAGGGCATTTACTTTTAAGGTCACCCTCTCAACACACTGTTGATTTTTTTTTTGTTGCACGAGACTCCACAGTGGATCAGGTGTAAAGTGTGTTTATGTTCCAAATAGTGCAGGTGACACGCGGACTGGGCGTGTGGCGCACACGATCTCCAGGGGCGGTTCTAGAAGCCCTTGGGGACCCTTGGAAAGCTCTATAAGATCTTCAAGTATGTTGAGTAGGGGTACCTAATCATATGTCCACTCAGCATGACAATATTGCCTACTAAATATGAAACTTCATCTGAGAAAATTCACTGAAGAATAAGAATGAGTTTTTTTTTTTTTTTTTTAATCATAACTTTTTATTTATTTGCCCATGTTCACCAAAGCATAGGGAGGGACTGGAGCGTGTTTGAGGCATCAGCAAGGGTGGCGAGCTGTGCGGTCTGAGCAGTTTTGGATTACAGGAAGTAACATTGAGTCACTAATTTACATGTTTTTTTTTTTTGTCTGACTCATTCTCTTCAACTTGGTTGGAAATGTGATCTGGCACCCCGAGGCCTCCTGATGTACCCGAGATCATTCCCTACCTCCAACTTCAAATCAAATCAGGCTTGATGCTGAGCATTCGTGACAGTTAGCTCACATTTTCCCCATGCAGATGTTTGGGCATTGTTCTGGATTTGTTGCTAAGCCATACACATGCTATTATAAGTACACTTCCCATATGACACCACCACTGAACATTCCACTGACTTCACCCCAAAAGATGAAAACATTTTACGTAACCAACTGGAAACTTTTTTTCCACATTTATGCTTTTATACTTTAAGTCATTGGCAGACGCTGAGGCGAGAATATTTCAAGTATTTACAGTGCTGAAATATATTTTGGTTGTTGATGGCATTTCAAGAAAAGAGTGGGAATTGCGAAATGCTCAGCTTCTTACTATGGGCGGGGCACTGTTAGATCAATTATATCACTCTGACAAATGATTTATGGAGATTATTAACTGACTCTATTGTCCATTACTTGGCGATTTGTAATTTAATAAATAAATAGTTACAAGAAATCGCAAACATTGACCTTATGGGACCTTTATTCAAGTAGCGTGGAAACGCTGCCATCTAGTGTTTGATCAGTGGATTTAAAGAATTTAGGAATCCATAGTGCGATAGGCGCGCTCCTCGGTTTGCGACACGAGGCAGTTCGAAGTTACGAACGGTGAAGGTGAGGTGTAGTTTTTTTTAATAGATTGATTTAAATCTATCATTTATTCTAATATTTATTGTACGGGTTTACTAATTTGTTAGCGTAGGTTACTGCTCAAATACGTTCTGACTTAATATCGTCATAGACCGAAGAACCCTGTAGTTTTTAATCCAAATTAGAAAACTAGACCATTGTAGTCTATTTGAGCAAATTCAGAATATTATTTTCAGTACTGCGACCTAAAAGCTTAATAAAAGTAGAGCTGATGTGCTAAATTGCGCAGTTAACATTGCTGACGCTAGGTGGCAGTATGTTACTGCCGTATTCTTTACCCTACATATTTGGTTTAGTGAGGAAGACGCCGTTGTAAACCGGGCTCTCACATCACTAGCATTATGTCATTTAGCGACAACTTCAAAACACAATGAGGTATTAAAAGCACTTTTGGTGCAACGTTTTAAGTTGCTTTGGATTCAATTTTCACCTCCGACACAACTCTGTGTTCTCGAAAGTTGCCACCGGTCCACGTAAAGCTGTGAGTTAGCCGTGTTAGTTGTTGTTAGCACAAATAGCAGTGAATTGACTTGCTCATGTTATTAAAGTCTGATCCAAGAAGAAGACGCTATTGCGATGTTCTGAACCCCGCTAGCTCGCCAAATCACTCACGGCCTGTGACTGACATTCATCGAATCTTACTTATGTATTCTTTAAAATAATTTTAAAAGAATTTTGTTACAAGTAAAGCATCCGAACATATGACGTGACGTCACCCGCAGTGACACTTGGTCGAGATGAATCGTCAAAAGCCAACAACCCTGCGGCGCCCCAGTGCTGCAAAAACATCAGGTCAGTTACGTTCGGCTTTTCAGATAATAGGAAAATAAGCTCTTGCTACAATTTCCCTTTTGCTAAATGTAAACAGGATCCTTAATAAAACCGTGTTCTCTTCCCAGGCCATCCCCCACCCGGCGACTTCATCGCTTTGGGTTCAAAGAGCCAAGGTGGCGAGTCTAAAGCCCCCGCTGTCCTCTTGAAGCCGGCCGCCGCCGTTCTACCTACTGACCGCAAGAGAGAGACCTCCTCCACCCTCCCGTCATCATCGGGCCTGTCCAGCCTCGCCAAGCGGCCCAAGCTTTCCACCACGCCCCCAATCAGTGCCCTGGGACGCCTGGCGGATGTTGCGGCTGCGGACAAGAGGGCAATATCACCTTCCATTAAAGAACCATCCGTTATTCCTATTGAAGGTAACTTAAATGCTTACAAAAGTTATTCACTTGGATTCACTTTGCAGGTCCACTTTCCAAACATTCAGAATTTCATATATCTGTGCACAGTGTCACCGGCATTGCTGTTGGACGACATCGAATTGGCCGAGTCGGAGGGCAACGACGAGCGCATCGAGGGGCTGCTGTGCGGCGCGGTCAAGCAGCTCAAGATGAATCGAGCCAAGCCGGACATCACGTTATATCTCAGCCTCATGTTCCTGGCCAAGATCAAACCCAACGTGTTTGCGACGGAAGGAATCATTGAGGTATGTTGTTGTTTTTTTCTCCCATGCAGTGACATCATCTAAACTCAAATGCTCGATGACTTAAAATGTCCTTTTTTCTTTTTATAATTCTTTCTTTGATTTCATGTTTGCCTTTAGGCCCTGTGCAGCCTTTTGCGTCGAGACGCCTCCATTAATTTCAAAGCAAAGGGAAACTCCCTGGTGTCCGTTCTGGCCTGCAATCTACTGATGGCCGCCTACGAAGAGGATGAGAACTGGCCAGAGATTTTTGTCAAAGTGAGAATTTGACCCTGAAAATTTTACCGAAAGCATAAATGTCCAGTTGGTGATCTGCTCCGTGCACGAACAAAAAACATGCTGTGTCTAACCACTTTTAAAAGTGGATTTTCTCATACTTGCAGGTTTCGATATGAAATGCTGTTTTTCAGGTGTACCTCGAAGACTCCTTGGGAGAGAGAATCTGGGTGGACAGCTGTCACTGCAAGAACTTTGTGGACAACATTCAAACGGCTTTCTGCACCAAGATGCCCCCAAAGAGCATGCTGCTGCAGACCGACACAGGAAGAGCGGCTGGAGATCTCAGTGCCAGTACTGACCAAACAATCTGACTTAATATTTTTTTTTTTTTACCGGGGAACAAACTTAAACCCCCTTTTTTATTTTAGGTAGCAGCCCTCATCCCTCAACTCCCGACGAGGACGACAGCCGGGCGGAATTGCTGATAGCCGAGGAGAAACTCAGCCCCGAGGATGAAGGCCAGCTTATGCCAAGGTAGTAAAACACATCCACGCTGAAGTAGGATTCAATTTGAATTGAGTCACTGTCGGGCTCACCGCAGGTATGAGGAACTAGCGGAGAGCGTCGAGGACTACGTGCTGGACGTGTTGCGCGATCAGCTGAACCGCCGGCAGCCCATGGACAACGTGTCACGGAATCTGCTGCGGCTGCTGACTGCTACGTGCGGATACAAAGAGGCTCGGCTAATGGCCGTGCAGAGGCTTGAAATGTGGCTGCAGAACCCCAAGGTGAGCAAATATGTATTTGTAATTTAGTAACACAGGGGATATTGATGCAGCCTGGAATCTTATCGCGCCAATTTTGGGTTGGTACAGTTGACTCGGCCGGCGCAAGACCTCCTCATGTCGCTGTGTATGAACTGCAACACGCACGGAGCGGACGACATGGAGGTGATCTCCAACCTGATCAAAATCCGCCTCAAGCCCAAAGTGCTCCTCAACCACTACATGCTCTGCGTCAGGTTCGCTCACTCGCATTTTTCAAATAGTTGTCTTGGTTCCTTGACATTTGAAAATGGCTTTCTGACCATTTTTGCTTGGGCAGGGAGTTGCTCAACGCACACAGAGACAACCTGGCCACCATGGTCAAGCTGGTCATCTTCAACGAACTCTCCAACGCCAGGAACCCCAACAACATGCAGGTTCTTCACACGTTGCTGCAACACAGCCCAGAGCAAGCGCCAAAGGTGAGTTCATTTCAAATTCCCATCAGTGATGTCTTGGAAGGTGGCTGGAATTCGAAGGTTTTGTCTTTGTAGTTCTTGGCGATGGTCTTCCAGGACCTGCTCACCAATAAGGACGACTACCTGCGCGCCTCACGAGCCCTGCTGAGGGAGATCATCAAGCAGACCAAACACGAAATCAATTTCCAGTCTTTTTGCTTCGGTTTGATGCAGGAAAGGAAGGAAGCCACCTACGTGGACATGGAGTTCAAAGTAAGACTTTTGGCTCTCCTCCCTGTAAAGCTCTTTTGCTCTTCCACTCCAGTTTGACTTTGTTCTTTCCTCGCCTTTAGGAGCGCTTTGTCATCCAGGTGACAGATTTGCTCACCGTCTCCATGATGTTGGGCATCACAGCTCAGGTCAAAGAAGCTGGCATTGCGTGGGACAAAGGAGAGAAAAAGAGTGAGTTCTTTGCCTTGGAAAGGGGATGACAAAAAATACATGTCCCAGTGATTCTTTTTCGTACCACTGGAGCGAGCCCTTGTTCCATGCTGCAAGTGTTTTTTGTTTTTGTTTGGGCTTCTTGCTAACCGCATATATGCTTTGCTTCAGACCTGGAGGTCCTGAGGTCCTTCCAGAATCAGATCGCCTCCATCCAGCGGGACGCCGTGTGGTGGCTTCACACGGTGGTTCCCACCATCAGCAAAGTGGGCGCCAAAGATTACGTGCACTGGTACGTGTTGATCTCTTAGAGTCTCGTTTGTAGAAGGATCATACTTCACATATGACTCTTCTGCCCACCGCAGCCTTCACAAAGTGCTTTTCACGGAGCAACCCGAGACCTACTACAAGTGGGACAACTGGCCGCCAGAGAGCGACAGGAAGTGAGTCGCAAATGCTCTCCTGTCGATCGGATTGCGCAACACTGAGTTGTCCCTTCTTGCTTTTTTTCTTCAGCTTTTTCCTGCGGCTCTGCTCCGAGGTGCCCCTGCTGGAGGACACGCTGATGCGGATCCTTGTGATCGGACTGTCTCGAGATCTGCCGCTCGGCCCGGCCGACGCCATGGAGCTCGCCGACCACCTGGTCAAGAGGGCTGCTGGCGCTCAGTCCGACGGTGAGCCATTATGGATAAGAAGGAAACGTATCGTGTGCTATTATTTTTTTTCCTCTTACCCAGCAGATCTGGAGGTTTTGGTGGTGGAGCGGATCCAGCTCATTGACGCCGTGCTCAATCTGTGCACATACCATCACCCGGAGAACATCCAGCTTCCTGCAGGGTACTTGACTTTGAAAGCGTTCACGCGTCGTCAGCGCTTGCAGTCGAGAATAACAAACAATGCCAAATGTTTTGAAGATACCAGCCGCCAAATTTGGCAATCTCCACCCTTTATTGGAAAGCGTGGCTTCTACTGCTTGTGGTCGCTGCGTTCAATCCACAGAAAATAGGTACTGGGTCGTACTCGTTTAGAAATTTGGCCTTTACTTGAATTCAACCGGAATCATTTCCTGTGAAGGTTTGACTGCTTGGGATGGTTACCCTACCCTGAAAATGCTCATGGAGATGGTTATGACCAAGTAGGCACCTCTCTTTACATTTTTAAAAAACATTTCCCATTTGAAATCCCGCGCCGTAAACGTTCCCGCCTCCACAGCAACTACACGTACCCGCCTTGCACGGTGGCGGACGACGAGACCAAGACGGAAATGATCGGTCGCGAGCTGCAGATCTCGCAGCGGGAGAAGCAGGAGATCCTGGCCTTCGAGAGCCACTTGGCCGCCGCGTCCACAAAGCAGACCATCACAGAGAACAACAGCCTGCTGCTCTCCCAGCTCACCAGTTTGGACCCGCAGTAAGATCACACAAGCACTCGGTGGTAAGCTCCCAGTGTCAACACGCCGCATTTTGTTTGTGCTCAGGGGTCCACCTCGTCGACCTCCGCCTCAGGTGCAGGACCAAGTGAAGACCCTCAACCAGTCCCTACGCCTCGGCCATCTTCTCTGCCGCAGCCGCAACCCGGACTTCTTGCTCAACATCATACAACGACAGGTAGAGAGATGGAGATGCAATAATGAAAACGACACGACTGCATTCGAATATGACGTCCTCGCACAGGCTTCCTCCCAGTCCATGCCCTGGTTGGCCGATCTGGTCCAGTCCAGCGAGGGGTCATTAGATGTGCTCCCCGTGCAGTGCCTGTGTGAATTTCTGCTGCACGACGCCGCGGACGACAACATGCATCTTGACGACGACGAAGGAGGCAGCAAAGAACAGAAAGCCAAGAGAAGACAAGTATGACGTTTTTTTTTTTGCACGTGTTTTGGATCTTTACACTCAACATTGATTGTAATTTGCTCCCCAACAGAGGCAGCAAAAACAAAGGCAGCTCCTCGGACGGCTTCAGGATCTTTTGTTGGGTCCCAAAGCCGACGAGCAGACGACGTGCGAAGTTCTGGATTACTTCCTGCGTCGTCTCAGCTCCTCTCAGGTGGCTTCGAGAGTCCTGGCAATGAAGGTATTTCCGCAGTCATCAATCCCCGGACTCATCGTGCCGGAAACCCAATTTCACCGCTCACTTTACACCCGCGTGCAGGGCTTGTCACTGGTGCTAACCGAAGGAGGCCTGAAGGACGGCGAAGAAAGGGACCAGCCCATGGAGGAGGACTCGGGCGACGCCGAGCTCCTGCCGGGGTACCAGTGGTTGCTGCAGGACCTCCCCAAGCTCCCCATGTTCGACAGCGTCCGTGGCATGACATCCACCGCCCTGCAGCAGGTCTGCGGCATTAGCATGTAAATACTGAACACGGCTGTATTTTAAAGCGCTTCTCGTGTTTTCTTTCCGACCAAGGCCATACACATGGAGACTGATCCTCAGACCATCAGCGCTTATCTCATCTACCTGTCCCAGTATGCACCAGTGGAGGAGCAAGCTTCTCACAATGACCTGGCTTTGGTAAGAGTCCAACACGATAAACGCAATCTTTTTTCCTGTCTTGGTCACCATTCTTTTGTCCACAAATTGCTCGTTCACGCAAACTTCCCGTTCTCCTACAGGATGTGGCCCGGCTGATCGTGGAGCGCTCCACCATCATGAACAACCTCTTCTCCAAGCATTCCTGCCGACCCGAGTCAGAGGCGGTCCTCGGCGCGTTCCTCTCCATCTTCTCCGCCTACATCAGGAGGATGAGGAAGACCAAAGATGGAGAGGATCTGTACAGCTGGGTACGAGCCCCTTCCAACCACTCTGCATGAAGTTTTTGACTTATTGATTTTATTTTATTTTTAAATTCAGTCGGAGTCTCAAGATCAGGTGTTTTTGCGCTGGACTACAGGAGAGACGGCCACTATGCACATTCTTGTCGTCCACGCCATGGTCATCCTTCTTACTCTGGGCCCACCTAAAGGTAGTTCACGAATACAATGACCTTGTAAGACAGTAGCTTCATACATCACTTAGAAATAATAGAAAAATAACTTGTCCATCCTTTTTCTGCTTTTCTTGTGTCGATACTGCAGGAGAGAGTGACTTCTACAGTCTTTTGGACATTTGGTTCCCTGACAAGAAACCGTTGCCAACTGCCTTCTTGGTGGACACTTCAGAGGAGGCCTTGCTGCTGCCTGATTGGTTGAAACTGAGAATGATTCGATCCGAAGTGCCTCGATTGGTGGACGCAGGTAACGGTTTGACCGCTATGTGAAGCTCTTCTCATCAGTGTGTATAGTTAGCACAGATGGTGTCACCATGTACAATTTGACCTTCAGCTTTGCAAGATCTGGAGCCTGAGCAACTGCTGCTGTTCGTGCAGTCGTTTGGAATTCCCGTCTCAAGTATGAGTAAACTGCTGCAGTACTTGGACCAGGCTGTCACTGTGGAACCGCGAGCATTGGAGCAGAACATTATGGACAAGGGTAGGAGTCTGCCGCAGGTTGAGCTTCTTCTTGAAGTTGTCCTTGTCTGATGACACTTTGGTTGATTATTTCCTGGGGCAACAGACTACATGGCTCACTTGGTGGAGGTGCAGCATGAGCGAGGTGCCACCGGGGGCCACGCCTTCCACAGATTGCTCAGCTCCTTTCTTCCACCTCAGAGAGGTCAGGTGACTTCATACTCTCTCATCGAAGTTAAAAGTGAATGAAAATCATGTAAATCTCGATAATTACGTTCCACAGATGCTGCCGAAACAAGTAAAGCCAAAGTCACAGTGGAAACTCCCCACGGCTCCGTTAAGATGAGGGCGGCTGCACAGCTTCCGACTGTCGGGCCTGATGAGGACCTGCCAGGCTTGATGCTGCGGGTTAGGAAACAGGAGAAAATACATATGTATCGTGAGTTATGCAAATCCATTACCAACTTGTTCTTTCTTGCACAGATCTTCCCGTTGAAGGCAGAGGCACGCTGGAGCGGCCCGCCCCCCAGCCAGCTCTCGCTGGCCTTGCAGCAGGCTCTGGCCAAAGAGCTGATGCGGGCCAAGCAGGGTCAGCTTCAGCAAGCCGGGCTGGCTCTGCGTCTCCTTCAGGGTATCGCCGCCCTGCTCACCTCGACCCACGCCGGGCCCATCGTTCTCGCCATGCACCACAACCACTCCCTGGCCTGCCCTCTCATGCGCCAGCTTCACCTTTACCAGGTAGTCAGGATGTGCGAATCCACTTTATTTTTATCACCAATCCTACACAAGCGTGTTGACATTTTTTTTCTACCCTCAGCGCCTCGTGCCGCAGGATCTTTCCTTCGCTTCCTTATTTCTCAAAGTCAACGTCGAGATGCTCATCTGGCTTGAAAATCCCTCGGTGGAGGCGGGCCCGCTGAAGACTCTGCTCAAGTCGTTTATTGGTCAAAACTCTCACACACACCGGCACAACGATGGTGAGCACCTCTGTCTCGGTGCCATGTGATTGAACGTTTAATTTGTTCTAATATTTTTTTTTTCCCGCCCCTCTGTCAGTACGCTCGAGCTTTATCCACCTGGCCGAGGCGTTGATGTATCATAGCGACGCAGAGGTGCCGGTGAGAGCCGTCATAGCAATGCTGAAGGCCGGAGAGAGATGTAACGCAGAGGCGGAGCTCATTGGGAAAGGTTCATTAAAGTTCAACAATATTTTTTTCCAATATTTTTCTTTTTTTGCTACTCCTGAACATTTTTGGGTTTTTGACATTTTTCAGTTTTACAAGGGCTGATGGAGGCCAAGTCTCCATATTTGGAGGAGCTGTTGTCTCTGTTGATGACGGTCAGCACCCAGAACGGGACAGCCGGCCCCGTTGCCATGGTTATTTCTCTGCTATTGCAGGAAAGCGAGGAGCAAGTCGTGAAGAAGGAACCGGACACAAAGTGAATTCCGCAATTCATTATGATATATGTTGGATGCCTATTTTGTTGGAGGCTATACTAACATTACCGATCCGTCTCTTTGCCAGTGGCTCCGAGGTGACAAAGTCCGGCCTGAACTCGGGTCTACTGGTGGATTGGATGGAGTATCTGGACCCCGAGGTCACGTCCGTGTGTCCCGACCTTCAGCAGAAACTCTTATTTGCCCTCAACAAGGTGAGCGCCGTCCGTCCCCTTGCCACATTTCGACCCCCCTGATGCATTTTTTTTTTGTGTCCCTTAGGCGCGAGGCACTCCGGCCTACAGGCCGTACCTTCTGGCCCTGCTCACGCATCAGTCCAACTGGTCCACGCTGCTGCAGTGTATCAGCGCTCTGCTCAGCAAGCGGAAAGACTACAAGTACAGTTCAAGTCGTGACATCTTGTTCAGCGTCTGTCGTACGCTGAACTTGTTGCAAAATGCCTTTCAGACTGGACCCGACGTCGGCTCTGGACTTCCTGTGGGCGTGCAGCCACATCCCACGCATCTGGCAAGGACGCGACCAAAAGATCCCTCAAGTCGGTTCCGGAACTGCAAGCGTCACATTGGAGCCTCTGCAAAACACATCCTGATGTTTTTTCTTGTTTTGTCTACTTAGAAAAAAACCGAGAAGTTTGTGATGCGGCTCACTTCCGAGGAGCTCATCAGCCTGGTGGATCTGATTCTGGCCGAGTCGGAGCTCAACTGTCGCAGCGAGAGCAGCGTGGAGGAAGAGGCGTCCTGCTCTCTCGTCCAGGCCCGGCTGCCGCTCCTTCACTCCTACTGCAACGGACATCCGGACAACATCAAAAAGGTGGCAGAGTACCTCATCAGCTGCACCAAGAAGTGGGAGGACAGGTTGGTACCATCTCTCTTGTCGTCGACTCTCTTCAAGAAATTCATTTGAGTGAATCGAGAGTTTTACTATCTGGAACTAGAAGAATTGAAAATTGCCTTGTTAGTAGATATCTATTGTTGTTCTCTCCAATTAGCCCAGCCCGAGCGTGTTTTTCATCTTGGTCCAAATCCCGCCCGATGTTCCTTCCCCATTGCTGATGAACTTTGCAGGCTCTCCTCTGTCAAACTGCAACGCCTCAGACGGGGGTGGGGGGGCGATAATTAGGTCTATTGGTGTGAAATTAAAACCGGCAGAAGTCGTCGGCACCGTGATCTCTTTAAAAGCTCAGTGCTGTTATAATGAAGCCGAGAGGATTAAGGCTGGAGCGCTAAACTCGCCTGTGTTGTGAGCCGCTGTCAGAGATCAGGGTGCAACTCTTTGTGGAGCCCAACCCTCCTTTTCACCAACGTGTCTTCTACTTATTAAAAACACTTTAATGAGGAAACTTTGGCCAAGGTCAAAAAAAATTAGCCGGCGAATTACAGTTGTTGTTTTTTTTTAAAGTGCGGCTGGTGAAAACACAGCCAGATAAACAAACACAAAGAAAGAAAAAAAAAATTCGGCCTTGCGCTTATGTTGCTTTATTAGATAAGCTGCTGTTGATTCCAATTGCACAACGCTTGTTTGCTACTCAAGGTCGCTCTGGCTGCAATAAACTGTCTCGTTAGCCGAGTTGAGTTCTCGCCCAGTGAGCGCTTGGCCTTAAGAGGATTGCCATGAAACTGGAGCATACATGAAGGCAAACCTTGTTGCTTTTCATGGGCCCAGTGAACGTGTTAAGGAGGCTGATCATTTTGTATGAGAGTCACAGATTCTTCTTTTTTTTCTCCCCCTCAGTGCCATGAGTAAGCGTTGCCAGAACTTGTTACTGCAAATTTACCTCCACTTTCCCGAGGTCATCCGGCACGTGGCCTTGCCCGAGGGCACGCTTTGCAGGGGGGGGACGGCAGACGGCAGCAGCTGCAAGGTAACGTCACTTAGTGAATGAAATAACCGATTTGCGCATTTAACGTAAAATAATCATTTTTATTTTGTCAGCTCGACACGCTGGTCCACCGCTTGGTCACGTTGCTCGCCGATGTAGCGGAAACAAAGTCGGCCGAAGGACGCGTCTCTGATGCCAATCTCGCGTGTAGGAAACTGGCCGTGTCACATCCTGTCCTCTTGCTCAGGTGAGTACCGCGTTTCTTTTCTCTTCTGCATATAGGCAATTCTTCTTTCTTCCCACGCAGGCACCTGCCCATGATCGCAGGCCTCCTTCACGGCCGCATCCACCTTAACTTTCGCGAGTTCCGGCAGCAGAACCACATGATGTTCTTCAGCAACGTGCTGGCCATCCTGGAGCTCCTGCAGCCCCTCGTTTTCCACAGTGACCACCAGAGGGCGCTTCAAGACTGCCTTCTGTCCTTCATGAAGGTCCTTAAGGTTGGTGGCACACTGCTCAAGTTGAAGCCTTTGGCAGTCCTTCAGCGGGTCTTCCTTTTCCCCTGTAGAACTTTCAGAGGAGTCGATCCCCACTGGTCTTCATCAACAAGTTCCTCCAGTTCACACAAAAGTATATTACCCATGATGCAGCGGCTGCCATCCCATACCTGCAGAAGCACTCTGATATATTGCAGTAAGTCTTAGAAGCATAATTTGTTCAAACATCTTCAGGAAAAAAATGGCAGTATTTTAAAACTCTTTCTGAGCCGGGTCAAAAAAAAAAAAAAAGAATCAAATTTTCCTTCTTTTCCAGGAGCATGAGTGCTGAAAACCCAGATTTGGTCCAGCTGAAGTCTCTTTTAGCCGGACTCACTCTTCCCGTAAAAAGCTCCTCCACAGAGGTCTTCGCAGAAGACGGCGATGGTAACAGGATTCTTTCGACACATTTATAACGTCATCCATGACCCCGCAGATGACAGTTTTCATTATTCATCTTTTCCAGATGAGACAGCGGCCGGTTCCCTCCCTCTGGTCAACATCTCGGCCTCGGTTCCGCTGAGCGGCGCTGACATGACCACGTATCTGCGCAAGATTTCCAGAGGAGAGGCCATGGAAGGTGAGGCCGACTCGGCAGCTTTGGCCCAGAGAGAGCGCAGCATATGGCAGATGGACGGTGACTCACGTGGCACTTTTTTGTTTCTCTTCAGACGTGTTGGAAGTGTTGACGGAGGTGGATGAGAAGTCGAGGAGAAGCCCGGAGATCATCCAATACTTTGTTGTGAGTCATCAAGCACATGGAGAAAAAAAGTGAAGACTAATGAAAAGCAATCCGCCATTTTCTCCCCTGATGGTCTTTTTCACAGAATGACCTACAGCGACTCATGACGTCATCGGAGGAGATATGTCGCAACATGGCATTCAGTCTGGCGCTTCGCTGCATCCAGAACAATCCCCGGTAAAGTCCTGGGAGGGATTTTCATCCAAATGTGCGAATAATGTTGACGGTTGGCCCATCGCGCATTTCTGTCCCGCAGCCTGGCAACCGACTTCCTGCCGACGTTCATGTACTGCATGGGCAGCGGCGACTTTGACGTAGTGCAGACGGCGTTGAGGAATCTTCCGGAATACGTGCTGCTCTGCCAAGGTAAGGCGTCCTCCCCGGCGCCTCCACTCGAGACTTCTTACCGTCCATGTGAGTTTTGTTTCCTTTACTTCTTCTCCAGAACACGCAGACATCTTGCTCCACAAAGCGTTCTTAGTGGGTGTCTACGGACAAATCGACACCAGTTCGATGATTTCAGAGTCCATGAAGGTCCTTCATATGGAAGCCATTTAACTTAATATCATTGTTGTCTCACAGAAAATCATGCATCAGCATTTTAATGGACAATTTGTAGTTGGGACACATTTTTTTATTTTGAGCTTTCACTTCCATTTTAGTTGAGACTAAAACTAACACAACCATTGAGACTTGTCGATAAAATCAACTCTTGTAATTTCAAAGTCTAAATTTGAAAGGCCAACATTGCTTGACTTTTAAATGAGGGACCACAAAGCTTCTGTATTCTGGATACAAGTCTTTGTCTCCACGCCGCAATGCTTTCCTGTCACCTAAAAAACATTTCCTGAGCACCCCTGGTGAATTAAAAAAGAAAGATAAATCTGCCTTTATTTTTATTTGAGTGAGTAGTGGAACAAATTTCTTCAGCCGTTCATTTCGTCCAGAATGATGAGCTGAAATTGTAAATAAAACACGGCACCAAAGCCAATTATTAACTTTCACGTATGATTTGGAAGAAGAAAAAAAAAAAGATGCTAAGCGGGCGCCTTTCAATCGGTCGCAGACAAAAGAGGCAAGCGGCTGTCACGCTGCGCGGCGGCTCGTTCCTCACCGGCGCGCGGCGGGCAGATTAAAGGCGGCGATGAGCATGCCGCGCTGGAAACCATTTTGCCATGAAAAGTGCGTTTTGTTGAGCCGCTCCGCCGGCGACTTGAAGCCAGTCACGAGAGCCAAGTCAAACAACGGAGGCATGCGGGCTCAAGGAGGAAAGTGGACTTCCCCTTTTGGAGCCAAATTAAGCGTGGCGGTAATTGTTCAATCATTTCAAGCTGCTTTGATGACGCCGGTGTTGCCTTACGTGCAACTTGAGGATCCTCGCTGAGGCCGAGGCGTGCCCGCACTCGTCGGTCAGTGGAAGCTGTCGCTCAAAAATCAAAAGTCCAAAACCAAACTCGGAGCGGATAGCTGAGAGCAGCTTTTAGCGCTCCTCGACCTCTTTGTGTTCCACTGTAATTCGGGAACACACTTTTGGGGTCATTTGCTGTCATTTTCTTTTCTTTCCCGAGGTCATACTTTTAACTCAACGTGTGTTTTTCCTCTCATTCAGTGTCTCTCAACTAAAACAAAGTGGTACCATATTTTCCTGACTACAAGGAGCAGTCTCAAAACTTTTTTATTTTAATGCATGTGTGCAAATACAGTGCCCCCGTTGACATCCGTCTCTCCCCGACGCCTTAATTGCACCTGTATGGTGTCCTATAACTCGCCGAGAGCTGTGTTTACGGTGATCTATCACCTTTCTGCACAAGTCCCGACAGCCCGGGCTCTTTGGTCCGGCGCCAACATCCGATCGGCCGGGCAGCAGCCGGGCGGAACGGCGATGAGTGACGGCCAGCAGAAGAGCAGGCTGAGGAGTTAACTGTCGTCATGGCGATGCTGCCAGGCTGCATGCCTTTAGCTGCCCGCGACCGCGCCCTCTCGTATTGATCTCAGTGATCGACTTGGCAGGAATGTAGACGCTCCTCGGTGCCCCCCCCCCCCCCTCCTCCCCCCTCCTGCCCTGACCTGCCTTGTCGCACATCTGTCTCCTCTCCGTCTTCTCGCCAACACGGCGGCCTTAGATCATCTCCTCCTCAGCCACGCTTGACTTATGCTTACCTGGGGAGAAAAATAAGTGTCTTGCCTCCCTTTGTCACCGCCACTTTGATGTCTCAAGTGTGATTTGTCCGCTTTCCCTTGATGACATGAAAAGCGGGGCGGCGGGACTCCGGGCGTCGTCCCGCCACCGATCCACGACTAAAACAGTCAGCCCCGGCGCTCTGCTGGATACGATTACCCGGGAAGAGGGAGGCGCGAGACATTGAGGCCTCCTCAGGCGTGACATCCACTTTACCTCCAAGTTACACGAGACTTTTAAGGGGCTCTGATTAAATTATGCCTTGAAACCATTTTGGAAAAGAGAATAGCCCTTCGCCGAGGTTGAGCTGTTCACTAAAGTCCGACTCCATTCTCGCTAGCCGACGTTTGCGCAATTAGCAGCATGTACTCTGACAAGAGTGAGGCAGTAGATACCATTTAAAAGAAAAAAAAAAATCTGCCATCTTCATGTCAAGAAACGATGTTGAAGTAACCTGATGAGATTCACTTGTACAAAAGTTGCGCTTTGCCGCCATTGTAACATACCAAGACGTTTTAAGAAACTTGAAAATCCATTTGACAAAAATTCTACTTAAGCCTCGCACGAAAAGTCTTCAAATATTTTCTCGAGTGTTCAAATTGCGCGAGTAAAAGCCAAATAGTTGAAAAGTGTCGACATTGAGCTGAGGCTGAACAAACGCCTTGTGTGGCGGGACTGTCGACTGACTGAATAGGCACCTGCGTTTGTCCCGAGCACACAGCTAACGGGGGATTTAGGGTCTAATAGTAGACCCTCCGCCGCCCCCCTTGTCCTTTTAAAGCCTATTGATCCACATAATCAGGGCCAGAATTAAGTTGTGACAGACGCTTCTCAAGAAGACGCTGTTGGATAATTGAGGGAGGCCTCAAGGCCACAGAGGTGACGGCTCACGTCGGGCTTCACGCATCGGGCCTCACGCGCCTCTCCCAGATGACGCGCTAACAATGAAAATCTGTCTTGTGTTTTTAGCAACGAGACAATGAAAGTTTTCCGTGGATTTAGACCATCGGCGTAAACTCAGAATCGACTTGTTTGAGCTTGCGCTCGTTAATCGGGAACCAAACTCCTGAGCTTAAGCCGTCGCCGGGAAAGACATTTAGCGATGTGTTTTATATCGGCGGGCCAGCGGTGACACGGAGCGACAATCACGACAACCTCGGCGTGACGAGGTACGACGTGACTTAATGGACGTTGCCGATATTACCATTTGCCGGAGTTGCGCTAAATGCCGTGCGTGGACGGACGGATGGTAATCATCAATTACGATTCATCAATGTGATGTAATTTGCGGGATGGATAAGATCAACGTCTAATGAGAGCCTAAGTGATGCCGGCGCTGTTAACGACGTGTCACATTCTCATACTCGTCAGAGTGAGGCCGAGCGGCTTCAATCGGCGGTGATTCATGACGTGAATTTTCATGCGCAAATTGCAAACACATTCAAATATGTTTCTTCAATCTTATATTTAATTAGCTTAATCGGTGATAATACAAGTTTTATTAAATGGAACAATTCCTGATACTAACTGGCTAATTCGGCCATCTTGTGTCAAGTTACCATTCCAATATCAACACGGTTCCTCCTCAAATATTCTCCAGTAATCCTTGAAAGTGGAATGAGAGCTCCGCGGAAAACCTAATCCGCCTCTGCCAAGGTGTTAAATCGGTGTTTGAACAGGTGCAGATGAAAGCGGCCGCAGGTGAGGGCCAAGGAATGACCACCTTGTGACTCATCCTCGCGCTCTGACTTGGTCGCCGATCAAAGTTGCCGTCAACGGTGTTGACAGATCAATGTTTTCACCGATTTCAGATGATTTTAATTGACGCGCACCTGCGTTTTGATTCACCAATGACTCGCCAGCGATCCGTCAACGGTTGGCGCGCTCGTATCCAGAAGTGTTAATAATAAGTGTAAAATGTGTTGAAGGGTTTTAATGGTGTTTGGGAACACTTGGGACGAATGACAGCGAGTCGTGGTCGGATGAGAGGAATGATGAACGTGATAGCTGCTCTCCACAGATGGAGTCATGATGTCACATCAGTCAACCCTTTCACAGTGTCTTACGTCAGTCCAGGAGTTCCTGACACCGATACCAGGTATCGATACTCACCCATCCCTAATCTTTTGGAGACATTCAATGGTCAAATTCAACCCAATTATTGTTAATTGTGGACCCGACTTCAGACTATTAACTGCCCTGAACCCGGTCGTCCTAAAAAAGATGACATCATCCCTCTTTAGTGTGATGAGTCCTTCCATATCAACAGCAAAGGTGTGCTTGGTAAAGTTGTCAGTTAGCAGGCGTGTTTATTTTGGAAGCCGCCGCCTTTCAGATCTCGTTTGACGACTCTTCCCGAGATAAGACCCAGCGAGTACTTTTCGTGTCTGAACAGACGACCTCTCGATTGAGTTTCCCTCCATGGGACCGATTGAAACTTCAGACGCGCAAAAGATGTTGCGACACGTCGGATCAAGAAGAGCGTCTCTTCCCGCGCCGGCCGACTAAACGCGACACTGACGATCCGATGAAAGACGGGGTTAGATGTGAGAGAAGGTCATGTGACTCGGAAGGGGATCGGAGGAGAGAGGGCGGGACCACCTGAATCACTCTTACCTTTTACTTCATCCCGTCACTGAGCCCCCAACACAAAAGAACCAGCCACCAAAGCAAGAGCCATTGTTTCTCCCCTGGGATGCCTTCCGTGTAGGACTCACAGCCAGAACTGGATCCCCTCGGCCATGTTCGGGCCCGGGCAACTGGTCTCCGCTCTCCTGCCTGCGGTTTTCCATTCACCCGTGGCGCCGTTTTTCCCCCCCTTCCCGGCCCAGCAGTTCCTCATCCCGGCGGGGCCCTACATCAGCTACGAGGCCCTGAGGAGTTACCTGCAGCCTGAGCCATGCAAGGAGGCGTTCTTGCTGGCCACGCGGGCTATCGGCATGGCTCCGCTGATGGATGGTGTGGGTGAGTCCAACCTCTACCGCACATCATTGATTTAATTGGTAGAAATGAGCTTTTTAAAAATTGCCAAAAATCAGTTCAGTTCCGATGACTTTACAATTTTATTTCCTCTATGGCTTTTAGGGTCACGCATGGTGGTTATGTTGAACTGGACCGAAAAAGTTTGAGAACTTCTGCTTTAGTGATTGTCAAATCGCGTCTATAAAACGAGAGCTTCCAGTGTAAATGTTTACAAAAGATCAGCCCATGACGAACAATCAATTATCAAGCCGTGCTGAAGCGCACCTAATGATTGCTATGCTAATTAGCCAGTCGAGAGTCATTAGCTCCCTGTCACCCGTTGGCCATTCCGTTAATTTGGCGCCGTGCCATTATCCACCCCCCCCCCCCCTCCCCCAGATGAACAGAGGCCGGTGAAGCAGCGTCGCGCCCGCGCCAACTACAGCAGCTGGCAGCTCGAGCAGTTGGAGAAGGCCTTCGAGAGCACCCACTACCCCGACGTGTTCATGAGGGAGGCCTTGGCCCTCCGGCTGGACCTCATTGAAGCCAGAGTGCAGGTCGGATTACCGAATACAGTCTCCTTTAGGACAGAAAATCGACATTACGTATCGTACAAAAAAAAAAAAAAGTGTTGACATATTGTCAATGTGACGCTCGTGTCAAGATGGATGTGTAAGATTACACACCTGCTAATTCTCGCCAGCCAAGACTAATATGCGGCTGAAGCAGCTGCAGAATGATTCATTTCAAGCTATGCTGTCCTTTGTTTTTGTTTATTTAGTCTGCTTGGATTGATCTGTATCTCTTCACGACCTTTTTTTTTTTTTTAAAGACTAAGTAATGCAAGAAATAAAATATCAAATTCTCTAAGTCAGGGGTGTCAAACTCATTTATGTCACGGGTCGCATTATAGTCATAGTTTCCTTCGAAGAGCCAAAACGGTTAAAATATTTTAAAAAATGAATGGAAACCAAATAACTATGTTTTTTAAAAGTGAATTTAATTTTTAATTCAGTATTGGCACATGAAGTCGATGGACAATTTGTCTTGGCGGGCCACATAAAATGATGTGGTGGGCCGTATCTGGCCCCCGGAGCCTTGAGTTTGACACCTGTGCTTTAAGTAGTAATGAGCCTTCTGGAAAGTACTATTTACTGTATTTTCCAATTTATTAAGATTCTATTCTGAATGTGACTCAAGGTTTGGTTCCAAAACCGGCGTGCCAAGATGAGGCGTCAGCTGAAGCTTCAGGGCCAGCGTGCTCAGCCCAAAGCAGACTGCGGAGACGTCCCGGATAAAACAATGCACCGTTTTAAACATCGCATAGACGCTTCCGACAGTGAGCACTGGCCGCGAGCTCAGGAAGGCGACGACGACAACTACCCGTGGACAAAAGCAGCCGGTGTTGCGGCGGCGGCTCAGAATTCAGAGCGGCTGCGTTCCAGCAGTATCGCCAAGCTGAGGGCCAAAGCCAGGGAGCACGAGGCCGAGATTGTCGGCGCGGTGGTCCAAACGCAGGAAGTGGAAGCCGTTCGCTGTGATTGATCACTTTCCTACTTCCTGTTTTTACAGATCAACATCACGCTGTAAAAGTGAAAAAAAAAAAAAAAAAAAAGACTGCTGCCACGGACACAACCACGGACTTCATTGGAGGATCTCAGACTGGCCAAGTCCGGACCTTAACCTTGAGTAATAACGCATTTTACCTTCTTAAGAGGAGACTGAAGGGAGAAACTACCAGAAACAAACAAGAACTGAAAGATGCAGTAACGGCCTGGAAAGTTATTTCAAAAGAAAAATGAAGACAATGAAAGGCAACAACAACACAGTCGACTTTGCCGTTCCGATACTTTTGGATGGGACTATAGCTGGACCAGGCCTTGATTTTGTTACTTAAGTAAAACATGCATGTTTACTTTAAATAAAACCAAATTGAGTTATGTGATTAAGCAATAATGTCTCAAAATGGGATGAAAGCACTGCCAGTTGTTGAAATATCACTTTTCCCCAGTTTTTTCTTTCTCCATATAGACTTTAAATACCTTCTTGTTTTGTATGTTGATGTAAATAATGTTGACAGCACATCTTATTATGAACTAGTGTAGTAAAACACTGCACCCTACTGGACAACTTCATAGGCAGACATTTTTTCTTTAGCTAAACCAAATATAATAATGTATATACTCATACATAGATGATTTGGGCTAATTTATCTTTGGATACTCCACAGGTGGTTTTAAATTATTTAGCAGTTTACCTGGGACGAATCAGCGGTTTCCTATCATTTGTATAGAAGCGAAATTCTTGACTCGATTTTTAAAATTTCAATTAAATAGTGTATATTTTTAAAATAGCTTATATTTGTTACATGTATATATTTTAATATTCACAGGTGAGTTTTGAAGAAATAAATAAAGTCGTTTTTATTTTCTTCGTTCGTTCGCGCTTCGACGTTGGCGCCGAAACCCTAAGCCAATCACACAATCGCTAACAAACAGCTAGCCCCTCCCTCCCATCCACTTTGACACCTTCCTCCGACTTCGGCAACTTCCAAACATTTGCGAGCGCTTTGGGAGCATGTCTGCCATCCAAGCTCTGGAGCAGTGGTGCCGGTCTCAGTGTGACGGCTACCGGGATGTGAATATCACCAACATGACCACGTCGTTCCGGAGCGGACTGGCTTTCTGTGCCCTCATCCACAAACACAGACCAGACCTCATGTAAGTACAGCACACTCATTATTAGACCTGCCCCACACATTGTATGGGGGACACTAAACGCATTCATTTTTCTTTGTGGCGTTTTATATTAAATAAATAATTATTATACGCTAACATACAAAAGTAACACCACAGCCACACGTGCTAGCAATTAGCATCTATATATAACAACAGAGGAACACAAACAGTGCAGAAGCACATGGAGACAATATTTTCCATTTAAGGGTTGGTTTTGACCGATGCAGATGTGTTAAACCAAACAAACTTTTTTTTGTTGCTCTGTTCTTCCTCAATCCTACTCCAAAAGTTAAAAAATAAATGCCGTTCTACTTCAGGTAAGTTCTTAGATTCTTTAGGAAGTATCTAGTTGTCAAATGTTTTGCTGTAAGGAGAAATGACACTTCTTTGTATGTGTGTCCAGTGATTACGACTCTCTCCGCATGGAAGACGTGTTTGACAACAACAAGCTGGTGAGACGTCGCCTCTTTCGTCCCTTTAAAACTGGACGTGTGATGTCACGCCTCCAGCAATGTGTGCTATTGAGATAAGGGCAGCTGGAGGGCACATCTTTACTCCTCCTTGGTCTGGCTTTAAGGGTAATTTTAGTGTTAATTAGTATTACTCAAAGTTTATTGCTATTTGGTATGCCCTTAAACTCAACAAGAATGCAACTCCCTAATATGGATAGAAAAAGTCACTCTGTAGCATCTTGGAAAGTGTTCCCAACAGTATAATAGTACTCTTATTTGAGTACAATTTTTGTCTACTCAGCCCACCTTTGCTCAATTCTTGTGTGCGTACATCTTCCTGGTCCTGCTTTCGTCCACTTGACCTCTCTTGTTATGATAACCTTGAATAGGACCCTCCTGTGATAGCAGTCATTTCTCCTTTTTTCTTTTTTTTTTCTTTGCGACATTTCCTCAGCGGCATGTCATGTCAATAAATGACCATCTCGCGGAAGTTAACTTCCTGCGAGCATCCTGCAGCACTGAGACCATTTACAAGACTCCCACCCAGTCTCCTGGTAAAGGAAACATGAGTTTGGTAACGGACACCTTTGTATATTTCATGACGTGTCACCTTTCTCGCACTGTCGTTAGATAAGAAACAATTTGGACAAAAGTGGCTCTTGTCACAGTCAGACTTTACATTTAAAAATCATGTCCAAGTTGCTCCCCTGTTGTATCCCGTCAGGAAGTGAGCTGTTGAGGTCTATTTCAAGCCGATTGTATTGTGCGACTGATGACGCGGGTCTCCTGAATGTGAGTTTTCCTTCTGAAAGGCTTTTCAAGTGGCTGAGGAGGAATTGGGTATCCCAGCTCTGCTGGACGCGGAAGACATGGTGGCCTTAAGGATTCCCGACAGACTGAGCATTCTCACCTACGTCTCTCAGTACTACAACTACTTTAAAGTGCCTCAAGCGAAGAAAAATCTCCCAGTGGCCCCCAAAGCCTCGGCAACCAAACCCGCCGTTAAGAATCAGGCTCCTTCCCCTGTCGCCAGCCAGATGTCTCCCAAGGTGGCGAAAGCTGACTCTGAGGTGGGGTTGTTTTTTTTCGGTATACCTGCACATCTTTGATGAGGTTGTATTGTGACGGTGGTGGTTGTTTTCCAGGAGCCGAACAGCAACAAAAGTGGAACGCTCAATAGTAAATGTGTGACCTGCAAAGGTCACGTTCATCTTGTCCAACGACATTTCGTGGATGGGAAACTCTTTCACAGGCGCTGTTTCATGTAAGTATTTTGAGAAATACAGGAGTGTAGTAGGACTCCGTGTTCATCTCAGAGGGCAGCCATTTTGTCTTTGCTGTTGACTGTTTGAGTAATCCGATTTGTTTTTGGTGACACTCTTCCAGTTGCTGTGAATGTTCCGGCACGCTTCACGCAGGAGGCTACAAAGCTGGGAAGAAGCCCGACACTTTTGTTTGCCGCGTACACCCCGAGAAGGCTTCTGAACCTTCCACCGGGGCTCAAGTCAAGCCTGCGGCCAGCTTGTCAGAAAACCTCATCGGCATCCAGCCTGCACCTTCTTGCAAGCCCGTCCAGCCAGTCCCTCCGACTCAATGCTGGACAACCTCGGCTCAGAAAACTCAAGCGGCCCGGCAGAACTTTCTCCAAGCAGCGCCGCCGCCTCCTGCAGCGTTCCCGCAATGGCCGCAAATCAGTACGAGAAAGAAACTGGCTGAGCAAAACTGCAATAATAACAACAAACGTCCGTTTACTATTCGCTCAGCGGAGAGACGGTAAGTGTTGATTTTGTACCCTTTTTCGTCCTACTGTTTTGTTTTAACAATTAAGATGATGAATTGTGAATCTCGCTCTGCAGCTTTGGAGGAGAGTCCAGTCCAGCTGAAAGTTCCACTGCGCCGAAAGTCAAAAGCAGCAAAAATCCAGCAAAGAACTTTCCTCCCGAGGCGATCAAATGCAGCAACGCGAGACCACCGACGGACGCCGGTGAGCAAAGTCACCACTTCTTGTCGTCATCATCTTCTCATATAAAATAAACGGCAAAATAAAATACATTTTGCCAACAGATCCTCCTCCCAAGTGTCAACATGTGGAAAGCAAAGCCGAGGCGCCAAGGTAAAGCCTATCAGGATCACTAAGTGGCTTATTAGAGCCGTCGCTCTTGATCTTGTCTAATCTCACTCGCATCTCTAAACTTATCCCCCCCCCAGCAAGCCTTCTCATTGCTATCTTCCGCTAATGACTCCAGTGCGACTCCGGCCTCTCTCTCCTCTCGTATTGCTCCATCGTATGTTTCTTCCTATTGTGCAGAGAAGACGCCGAATCTGCTGGAAAAGAACATCAGTATGACTTCGTGTCCACGTCTTTCTCCAGCGTCCCCTTAAGTCCTGCCAAGAAGAAATGTATGTAGAAAATTTGTTTCAATTAAAGAAAGATAAAATTCATTAGAATGTTCTTTTGCAAATTCCAAGCCTTTTTGTTTGTGTTAAAAATTGGAGTGCAGAGCATTAAGTAAAGCTGGCTGTCCTTATTCTAGCTGAGCCTTCCGGGCAGCGCTCGCCTGTCAAATCCACGACAAAATGGCCAGCTACAGAATCCATTCGCTCGCCGACCTGCAAGGGAGACGTCCTGTCAGGTGCGCCATCTTTTGGCTTTTTCCGGTATTTTCAGATGTGAACAAAAGCTGCCAACTAATCCCAATTCATCGACCTCTTAGGTGCTAAAAAGGGAAAGTATTTGTCACCCACCAACGCTCCCGGCGCAGAAATGAGGTCACCCTCGGTAAATTCCCTCCATTAAGTCTCTTATGAGATTAATTAACAGCGTGACATGTACGCTGTCCAAAAAATGGACATTTTTCATTTAACTTATCAAGTCAGAATTTTTTTTATTTAATTATGCAAAGATTTGAATAGGCCTCTATAGCACTTTGTTTTATACCAGCCCCAGTCTTATCACATCCCGGTGGAGCGGATTGAGAACGAGCTGGACCAGATCGAGAAGAGCCTGGTGCTGCTAGAGAGGGAAGGTGTGGAGCTGGAGAGGAAACTCCGCCGCTGCGAGGAAGGTACGCCATTGCTTTCATGGTGGTGCAGAACTAATCCTAATGTTTTTCATCGGTTATGTTATATTGGTGCTTTCTAGAGGGCGGGGGCGACCTGCTGATGGATCCTCTGATGGTTGACTGGTTCAAGCTCATCCGAAAGAAGCAAATGTTCATCAGGAAGGAGTCTGAACTTGTCTACACGTGAGTAATATCGACCTCAAAAAATCCATATTGGTGTGTTTCTTAAACTTATGTGTGATATTTTGTGATATTTCAGAGCAAGGACTCAAGAGCTGGAGCGGCAACAGCCACGTGTTGAGCAGGAACTTCGCAGGCTCCTGGAAAAGCCAGGTAAGAGTTGATGTGGCGCTCCGGCACTTGTGCTTTTTGAGCTGACTCTCCCGTCGGGCGGGATAGATCACGTCAAGTCGTCCGAGGAGCGAGCCCGTGAGAAGATGCTGATGTGCAACCTGATGGAAATTGTCAATGGTAGGAACGCCATTGTGAAGGTCCTGGATGACGACCGCCTCAGGTGGGGGCATTTCTGTTCAATTGGAAGGAAGAACAAATCTGTCATTTTTATTATTTCAATTATGAAAGAAAATGTTTCCGTTCATTTTCAGGGAATTGGCGGAGGATGAGCAGCTAAACACAATGATGACAAATTTGGGTAAGTCGTGTGTGTTTTTTTTAAGACAATCTTTATTTAATTAATTTAATTATTTATTATTTATTTAATTTAATTTTAATTTTATGTTTTACCATTTTTAGTTATTCTCGTTTGTTCTTTTTTTTTCTTTCCTTTTGTTATCAATAGGAATAAAGAAAGGCAAACCTAAAAGGAAATCCTCCATCTCGAAACTGTTTGGTCGAAGACGTAAGCGACGAGTGGAATAATGTTCGGTAATTCGATAAAGCGTTGAGACATTTTGATGTCATAAAGCACATACCGATTTGAACATTGTAACTTAAACTTTTTATCACTGTAATTAGTTAAGATTTGTGATCGTAAAAATCAAAGAGGTAAGAATATGGTTTTTAGCTCCCACTAATCTATACGCAGCATTAATCAATACTGCCTGCTTGGAATAAGAATTGATCTGATTAATTGATCAATTTTCAATCCCAGATGGTGCTCGCTTTGGGCAATATCACCCTCTGCTGTCGTCACTATAACCTCACACTACAAGATATTTATTCAGAGACATTCTTTTATCGAGCCTTTTCTGACTTGGGTCGGTCGGAAGTGTCAAAGATAAAGTTAGCCCCAATTATAGGTGTGTGAGCACGCCGCTTAATTAATGGCAGGATTAATGTTAGAATGCAGCATAAACCATTTTTTTTGTTTGGCCTTGGCTGAGGTCTGATATTTGTTTTCTTGTAATGTAAAAAAAATGAAAGACTATTTGCTGTGTTTATTATTCACACATTGTCATTGGTTTTCTGTCACTTACTCATATTACCTGCACGTCATATGACACACACACACAAACGCACATGCACACACACACCTCGACCATCCTATAGTTATTCTTTCCATTCTACCTTTTAATAATAACTTATCAGTGTGTGCTACTTTAATGAATCATTAAAAAAAAATGTAGCCAATCAGGTGGCGCGAGGTCAAAAGTAGGTCGTGGGCTGTTGAAATCGTTCCTGCTGCATTATGTGCATATTAGACACACGTGTAATCCTTCCACAGCCTCCCAGCCAAATTGAAATTATTTCATTAATAATTCCAATAATGGATTTTAACAAATTTCCTAATGGATTTTAACAAATTTCCTGTAACGACATTAGCGGGAGAAGACAGAGGGGTGGGGGAGGACGCGGGGGTCTTGTTAATTAAGTAAGCCACACGTGTTGAGCAGCCTCCATTTTGTACTGTAGGTGGCAGCCTGGCTATGCTCTATCACACACACTCTTACACACACACACACATAGCCGCCACTTGCAAAATCCAATTTGCCTCACTTGCAGACAGTTAATTTCTTTGCTAATTTTATAAATGGTGTAAAAAAAAAAGTTTGAGCTGTGCCGATGCTGTAGCGCTATGTGAAAGAGGATTAGCTCCCGCGCTAGCTTATGGCGGCCAAGGCTTATAAACTATAGTGCGGCCTTATCACACGTCTGACGTGCTTTAATTAAACATTACTCTTTGCTAATATCTGCGCGGCGATTGCGGCGCACCTAAATGTGCGGCCTCCTCGCTTTTAGCATTTTAGCCGGGAAAGGAAAGCACGCTGTAGCAACTTTAAACTTCGGTGTCCAGCAAATCCTTTGAAGATTAGCGTGTGCGCTAAAGCTGAAGAGTAGTATTCACACATGCAGCACGTACAAGCTAAAATATTCTGCAGCCGATTTTTATTACTCCGCCTACTTTTTTTCCACTTCTTCCATTTTTTCAGCCAATTTAAACCCTTCACATTCTAATAGATTCAAAACAATTCAGGATTTTTTGGGGGTTGCAATTATGCATAACAAAAGATAAAATGTAGATGAACTGCAACAATATGACACAACTCGCGTTGAGATGCGTGAAATGGAGATCACAGTCGGAACTGAGTTCTGAAATGATGTTTGGAGTCTCTGTGAGGAAAAAAAAAGAGGAAGAAGTGGCACACGGATGATGCGTCTGACAGTCGAGACTTGAATGTGTGATATTAGAGTTAATTAAAGCTTTGCGCCCCATCTCCTGCAAACGCTCGCACTGGTGCAATTAAGAATCAAAGGCGAGGGCTTAGTGTCAGGGGGGTGGGTGGGGGCGCGCGATACATGCTTGCAAACGGCAACGGGGACCCGATTCGCCCGGCTAGCGCCGAGCGACAAGCATTAACAACAGACCCAAATTAGAGGGACATTAATATTCATAAGTCAAACAATTTGTGCTCGCGCGCGTGATGAAACGGAATCCTCGGAGGTGAGCGCTCCTGTCCGGGCTGCTCATTAGAATATACCATTAGCCGTCAAGTGCTTCATCTGGATGAAAAGTCTCTTTTGGACTGAATTTGTAATCTTGTTTGGGGAACTTTGACATAGAAATAGTATCAATAGGTACACCCACGCATAACATGAACATTCATGTGGTTGGTGTACAAAGGAGGTCCTCATATATTGCTTGACTTGATCAAGTTGTTGAAATATTCTATCGTAAATTAGTTTAGCCCAAAATGGTTCTCATTTTCAGTTTGAGGCAAGGCAGCTTTATTTAGAAAAACAAGAGCTCAAGATTTTCATAAAACAAGTATAAATATTAAGTGCCTAGTAGCTTACTAACATGAGTAATAGAATGTAAAGTGCGGGATTTAAAAATGATTAAAAAAGAATAGGTCACATTTTCTGTCTGTGTGATTTTATTTTTTGCGCGTGTGAATGATACACGAAAATGGTAAGACTGCAAGAAGCCGATGCTTTTATTATTCTTATTTTACACTTGTCCACGATATTTTTCTTTGCAAAAATATATATCATAATTGATGCTCTAAAAAAAATGCGCATCCTGATTTTTAGTGAACTCAAAATATTTTATTTTTAACGAATAAACATGTAAGTTTTAATAAACGTGTGACTATGGCCTTTGATTTCACCTGCAACAAAACAGTCATCTCTGTTTTGATGTACTGAACATAATTTATGCCAGTATCATAAAATTGAAGCTAAATGAGTGATAATCAAAATATTAGGAACCATAAGTACACATAGTTTTATTTATGAATGACTACATTCATCTTTCTATAAAAAAAAAAAAAACTTCCCTAGACAGTACCTAATCTTGTGACCCAGGGCACACACAAGCACAGTTGCATCATCTTTAGCCCCCCCCCCCCCCGGCAAATGGCTGCCACTGGCCTTTAATTACGATGCTCCAGGTAATTTGATCAGGCTCATTAGCTCTGATGAGTAAACGAGAAGGGCGCCTCTAATTCATCGGGCCCATCCGCGCCCTAGATGAGGCTTCTCATCAGCGCCGTCATAATATTTGAATAGCAAGCTTAAAGCCTCAGATCTGAGCCTCCACAGATCGGCTTGTCACTTGGATCTTTTTTTTTTTTTTTTCTTAACTCGCGTCCTCGCATGCTTTTAAAGCTTGTTTGTTTACATTCTGTCACTTGAAATGAGATTCTCACACCTGCTGCAAACAAAAAAATTGCATTGTTTTGTTACCTTTTGACTGGCAAAGATCCATTTTCCGTGCCACGCGGCACTAGCGCTGAAAGCAGGGCGCGTAGAAAATTTGCATTGACGAGAAATTATGCATGGCGGGCGAGTGGGGAAATGAAATATCTGTAGTGCATGACTGGTAGACTTGACAAGTGCAGCTTTCATCCATCTCAAATGAATAATTTTCACTTGCCTTAACCAACCGTAATCCAAGCATGTTATCAGTGGGTGCGCAGGATTCTGACAGATTTTTTTTTTTTTTTTCGGCTGAACGGCGTCGCAACTTTCGACTCAATGCCGCAGATTCACACGAGCAACACTCGTGGTCTGAGCCACTCATTTTTTATCCTCTCCCGCCGTGTGTCGGGATCAGTGAAATTCCCTTGCAACACAATACGTGCTCGCGAGGCCGGGCCCCGAAAGATAGCGTCCTCGCTGGTCGCGTTCCACCCGTGATTCAGTCTTTTCACGGGGATGTGGTGTGAAGACCTCTTTTTCACCCCGTGGCCCTTTGTCCTCTATTTCAGGGCCCGTCTATGCTAATATGCTACGCTAATGCACTCAGTGGGCCGCAACATTAAGCAGCGGCCTAGTGTGGCGAGCTCAGATTATTCCACTTGTCCGATTTAAAGTCCTTTTTACCCTTTAGGGCCACTGTACATCTTGTGTTAACTCATTCAGTGCTAGCTAAGGCAGAACTCTCCGTACTGTTAGCCGTCGTGGAGCATTTCGAGTGAGCTTTCAAAATGTCTTCTATGACAATATAAGTGCTGAATCGATGGAGTTAATGTCAAGTCGAAAAGTTTCTTTGCAATATGTTGTCTGAATATGGTGTACCGATGCATATTGTATTTGTGGAATATGAATTAAGCAGTAAAATCTGCCTGTTTTTATCCATCCTCAGGAGGCGGCCATTTTGTCACTTGCTGTTGACTAAAGTTGCCAACAGTGTTCAGAGCTCAGGTAACGACTCAAGTAAACTTGTTTTCTAACTTTCGTTATGTGATGTTTGCAAACTGAGCCATTGTTTGATATTGTAAATTTGAAAGAGGGAAATCGGCGACTAACGTAACGTAATTGAGTGCCCTCTTCAATCGGAGAGATGGCTGTAGAGTCTTTTTATTATGTACACCTTTGGGAGATAAATGTGTTAGTCTCGAGAAAAAATTCTTTAATGATAGCAAAAAATAAGGGACGCAAAGGCGCTTGGGAATTTGGAGGGGTGTGTATCATTGCGCAATTTTTAATTTAGTTTTGTCACAAGCTTCTCCCACTTTCATCCCACTCATTCTCATTCACGCGCCATATCCCGTTAACCAAATACTCCCGACAATAAACAATTAAATGCGTAATTTGTATTTACGAGGCTAATCCGCGTGATAGCTGCTAATGCGCGGGGTTACCTGGCTATTTTTCAATATCCACTTTCACACAAGCCCCGGCGATAAGAATATTAACCTCCTCGGTTTCAGGTAACTTTGAACGCTTGAACATCTTGTCTTAAAGAGCCGAGCGCGTGAGCGGGAGTCTCAGCCTTGGCATTTAGTGACATTTTAAGCCTTTTAACAGAATCCAGATGGGGATTTGCCGTTTCCACCAAAGGGAAATAATTTATATCCTCCATTTCGCCGAAACTGGGTAGAGGGATTAAATACAGCACAGAGATTTGTATGTGGTGCAAGTAAAACAATGTTGTGACTCAGTTAATACATTTGCTCTCATCCACTTTCATGTTTTTATTTGTTATTTTTATTTTAAATGGAAGTCGTTACTCATCGAGCTGAGGTTTGCTTTCGAGCCAGTGTGTGTGCGCTTGACACTCGTGACAGCACCAATTACTTGCATCACCTCCCGATCAATCTTCCTTAAGGCGACAATATGCGGTAATTTTAGCTCCAAATAACAGCTCCGGAATCACTTGGATTGATACGCAGGCTTCTAGTAGGAAGTAGTATAGCTTGTCTCTTGTTGCCATGGAAACCAAGAACTTTCTGAACTGATTGCAGTGGAGCAGCCAGGACCTTTTTTTTTCTTCATCATGTATATATTGTTTTAATTAATCGTCTGATAACTCGGTTCTCGGAATATACCTCTACTTAATATCAGAATCAGCATTGTCTTAAAAAAAAATCCAGATCGTCTTACACGTAAGACAATACCAGACCCGATCCTAATGCGACTTAAATCTATACTGATGATTTTCTATTGGCAAAGACGGTTACGATATTTATTTCTATTTGTTCTATTCAGTGGCGGTTGTCACCGTTTCCCAATGTCCATAGGGCGTGCCCTTGAGGCCCCTCAAAACCAAAACAATTATTCCTTTCAGCTTCTATTGTAGTTTTACACCAGTCCCTGCACATGGATCACAGTTTGTTCCACAAAGGCTCCTTGGCGTATGTTCAACGGGCCTGTGTGTGCGACAAGCAGCATTTGTGTTCGATGTGTGTGCGCGCGCTTTGATGCACTGCCTCTTTATCTCACGGACGGCAAGGTTAATGAAGTGGTGGCACTTTTGGAGGAAGTGGAAATGGGATGAGTAGCGAACAGACCAGAGGAAGCTTGGAGATGAAACGTCCGGCTCTTAGCGGCTCTAAGTGGCAATTCTGCTCTGTTCGCCACAGACAATAAGAAAGGCAAACGGGGGTCTTGGCTGGTGGGGGGTAGTGGAGGAGGAGGGGGGTGGGGGGGGTCGTCATCCTCTTAAACACAACAGACGTCTCAACGCGGACGGGTTGATTGCATCTCTTTTAGGGCGGCTCATGAGGAATGACATTTACATTGTAAATTGAGCTGTCAAGTAAGTCCGCATAAGGCTGCTGGAGTGTTTCCGTGACGCCTTTAATCCCGTTTTTGTGCTCGGACGTGTTCCCAATTGTGCTCACGTCGAGGCTAATAAGCAAAAAAAAGAATATGATGCTGCGACTTTAACGAAACGGCGTCTGATGTAAAGCAGCTCACTGTGGAAGTCCTTGCAAAGATTTTGGGAAAGCCAAATCGGCTTTTTGCACAGTGGTGGAGGGTCAGGGTCAGCGAGACAACTCTGACAATGTGTGGAAATAATTGCATAGCATGTGTTAGCTCTGGGAATGAGGAAATTATTTTGTTTATTTAACAGCATGCTCAATACCGCTTTTTGTCAGTCCGATACCATTATTAGCGTTAACCGATACCGTGCCTCGATACCTTAAGTACTTTTGTCCCGCCACTTGTCGACCAAAGCTCTTCTCCCAGGTTGTAATAGTTTTTGGATTTTCATAGTAGTTTTCCTTGGCTCGTTTGTTATTATTTATTTATTTTTCTTATTTGAGCTAGTTTAAGGGGAAAAAAAATCAGGTTTAGTTTATTTCACTCGTTGGAATAACCTTGGTTCCATGCTCATGAATGAAAAGACAAAAATAGATTTGCGTTTCCAGTTTAGACAAAGAGCAAGAACATAAGCTAATGCTAATGCTGACAATTCTTCAGCTTTTGCTTGTAATGTTCCAATTCCCTTTACATGCAAGCCAGCTAATAGGTAAACAGTCCTGTATGGTCGAAATGAAGCCGATGAATTAGCATATAGATGAGTTCCTCTCACGCAAATAGCGCTCCTTTGCCTCCCGTGTGCTCAGCTGATATCACGTATGTAAAGTGTGCGTAGGCCACCCCCAAAAAATGTACCTTCATCAATTTCAGTCATCAAGCCGTCTAATGCGAATACTTCCCCCCTCGTTATTTCCTCATTGCTCAAAAACCATACCTAAAAAGGCGGACGGCGACACTTGCCGCAGCGGCGTAATTGTTTTGACAAACAAGCTAGCAAACAAGCTAGCTTCCTTTTCCTTGTAAATCGCCATTGACGGGGGGTGAACGAACGCACCTCGTCGTCAGCGCTGACTTGTTTTTGATCCTCATTACTGTAATTCCATAAAAACAAACACGAAGCCTCTGAAGTATTTGCGGCCTAGCTGTTGTTAATATGCCCAAAGAAGCTTACGGAATTGGGTCAGCTAATTAAGCAATTAGCTTATTCCGGCTCCGCGGTCAGGGCCGCCGCTAATCCGCAGAGAGTTTCGTCTGCCGCCCCGACAAAGCGCCGCGTCTCTTCCGAAGCCATCTTTTCCCATCCGCGCGGCTAATGCGCCCATTTGCCATGCAAATCCCCGCCAGTGAATAGCTTGTTTATTGTCAACTTGCTACACGGAGACATTTATGTAGCGCCGCTCAAGTGTTCTGCACTCGGCGTCGGGAGCTGTGTTAACACACATGAAATCCCAGACAGATTATGAGCGGGCGTGAAAGCCGACACGCGTAAGCGACGCGTGTTTTCCTCGGCGTCAGCGCCGCTTCGCTAAATGCTCCCCGTCGCAGCCGTCGGTTTCTTGCGCTGATTGGTGACTGTTGATTTGCTCTGTTGTTCAGATTATGTGATGTGTTGTTGTGTGTCTGATGTATGCTAATATGCAAGTTGTGCATAAATGTCAGAAAATTTAGGAATTTTAGTTTTTTATAAAAACAATCAATTGTCACATTATTCTTTATTTTTTTCCCTCCCCTATTTACAGATTCCAAATCCTTTTCATTGTTTCAGATAAAAAGATAAACAAATTATTTTTATTATTGTTATTCTAATAAATGAATATACAGTAAAATGAATCTTATTACCAAAAATGTCAGCTTAAATCAAATTTATGAAAATGTTCTATTTGCTTTTGAACCTTTATTTGTCTTAATCTATTTTTTATTTAATTGCAATCTATTCAATATTACCTAAACAACAAAAAGCATAAATGTGAACAAAGTCATCACGCTACAACTTCGAAGTGGCGAACCAGTTGCATGTGAGCTGAGTCAATGGCAGTTGAGTCATTTTGTCGACAGATGCGATCGACCGCTACCTCATTGCCGTTGGCCCGACTGAACGATAATACGTTTTCCGCGCTGAAACGTGACGAAGGTGTGCCACGATATGCTAATAGCGCTTTAACGAGAGCGAGGCGAGGCGGACGAAGTGCAGCTCATTGAAGGGAAAGGCTTCAAATGCATTGTTAGCGGGTGGAGGGGGGCGGGGGGGGGGGGGTCTGATGCCACTTTACAGGCATGCTGATGATATGCAAGGTGTGCAAATGCATTTGCAATCTCGCTCATCCCCTTTCCCGTCGCTTCCCATTCAAGGCGTTCATTAAGCTTACGCGTATCATCAACCCGATGTGGCAGGGATAAAAAGCATGTGAGCGACTGCCGGAATTCAAACAAGCATTCTCATTTGCGAAGGTCATTACAGAGCGGCATACATTAGGAAATCTGCTAATTATCAAATGGCTTAACTTCACATTCACTGGGATTATGTCTGCTCATTTGGAATATGTTGATCCCCGCTTTCCCTTTCCCTCCTTTTGCTCGCCACCAGACGCTTGACAAGCCATGTTCCCTCTCCTTGTCGGTCATCTGCGCCGACTGGGGCCAGGCGGTCAAAGTGGGCCCCGATTCATATTTGCGTCAACGCTCGCCGAGCCCGATGATGATCTCGGCATTGAGATTTCATATCGCTTTTCAAATTGCGTCAAGATCCTTTTCCTTGCACTTTAGGATTACTTGGCTCAGCCTTTACTGCATGTGACATTTATCACCATTAGAAACTGGAGATTGAATAATCCGCCATCTAATAACGTCCCGCTTGTCGCAGGGGACACGCAATATTGTGTTCCTCATCCCTCAAGTACATGTTTTTATTTTTACAGTTAAGCATCAGTCTTGTTGGAAAATATATTATTGGTTGAATTCCCAATCTAATATTACTGAGGAATTTCGTCATCATGTGTTTTTTACAATTAGGGAATATTTTATTTCCTAGAAGTGTAATTCCACATCCACTGCAGTAGGTGGCAGTAGCTCCTCCTGCAAAATTTTCTCGAGCAATTATTCTATATATAGTCGTGCTGGCGATATTTTCTTCTTCCTATAATAAATGTGAAAATTTTAATTAGCCTCATAAAACATTTGCCCAGAGTTGGGAAAAAAAACTTTTTTTTGTTTAACTGAATCGTTTTGTTGGTTTGGTATTGTCCTCGCTACCAGTCGGAAGGTCTTCCGAGATGATTTCTATTTAACGGCGGGACCTTGTCAGAGACCGGACCGCTCCTCCGCCTTGTTGGACGAAATCACTGTGATTTTAGTCTATTGAATAATCCAGTGGCCAATTAAGTGGGGCGGCAGTGCCGGGATCTATAAAAGGTTAATAAGCCTCTGCTGCAGTGTGTTTCTCTTGAGCAAATGTCACTTAGACGCGGGTCAAGATCTCCCTCCAGATCTAAATTTAATCACGCCGCATCACATCGCCCCATCCTCACCCTCATTAGTCCTCCCCGGCTCGAGCGGGAGTCCGATCTGTCCTGCTTTTGCCGTTTTTACTTCCTAAGTGAACAACTCCAGAGGTCTGCGAGCCACATCTCTGCATCATGTCCTCTCTTGACCCCCCTCGAGTCTGTGACCTTATAGAACAAGGATGGAGAAACTTTGTGGACCCTACATTAATTAAAAACAAAAAAAATGTGGTCACACGATCCGCATGGTTTTTATACTCGGTGGTGTCACGCAAAAGCGAGACGGCGCACTGACGTTAAAAAGGAATTACGCACTGAAAATGGGCAATAATTCTCAGGGCCCCTACAGAAACGATTAACATAATTCTGATAAATAAGCAGATGGTAGAATGTGAGAATTGCGCTAGATTTATCTTAATTAATATCTTGAACCTACTCAGTGAAAGGTAAATGGCTCCGGCGGGGCCACAGATATTTCTGTTTTCCGTGTGCGCGCGTGTGTCATTCGCGTGGTCTTGACATGTCGTAGTGGCCTGAGGATATTAAGTTGCTCTCCAGGTATACATCAAACCCAGGCAAGCTGCTGATAACACACACATATACACACGTGCACACACACACTGGTGTTTGTTTCACATCAGAGCACGATGTGTTCTTTCTCTGGCATTCACGTCCCAGAGATTAGTCCGAGCCCAACCTTTTCCTTTTAATGAAAGAAACTCAGTTGTGTTTCCATGGCGATACAACTCACCACAGTGTAAACGTGCAAAACATTACACACAAACAGAAATGTATACACACACACCAAAAGTAGCTGTTATGTTATTTTGCCCGCAACACATCCTAATGAGTGTGGATTTCTTGGTTTGCTGTCAAATAAAGTGTGACTTTGTTTCGCTCAGATTAAGGCAATTAAAATGTTAATTATTACAAGTGGAAAGGGGACAAATGGATTCAAATAAATTGATGTATTTTTTTTTTCCCCCTCCTTAATTAATTCACTGGGTTCCTACTGCGCTGGGTAATTACGCTTAAGTGTTTAATTACATATTTTGATGGGATTCTCAATTAGTGCGGCTTAATAAATGATCACATGACTGTCTCTCAGGTGCTTTGAAATGAAATATTACATTACAGCCCGGTCGGGAGGTGTGCGTCTGACGCCGCGGAATCTCCCCATGTCGCCGGGAAAAAAACAATGCACGCGTTTACGTTTTAATTAGCGTTACAGAGATGAATGTGAATGTGATCCGTTTGATGCCATCACATGTGGGAAAGGAGAGCCGCAGCCCCTTTTGTACTTTTGGCCAACCATTCAAGCACGCATCCAACACGCAAATACTACAGTGCACAATTACACTTAATAAGAGATGTCGTACATCGGCACTTGTGACTCATATTTTTTCCAGTAATTGAAAAACAAGTTTAAATGTTACAAGAGCACGCTAAAATGCAAATTATCTCTAAATGCTATTTTGTCTCACACAGAGGCACAGCGGATGGATGAAAGAGCCGCATGCATGTCAAGAGCCGCGGGTTGTAGACCCTTAGCGCATGGCGAGTTGTGATTAACAATATCTCTCGGAGGCGGAGTCAAGCCAGCACTTCTTTTTTTCCATCGCATCTTCTCATCAGGTAAGCAAGCACACACAATCCACTGAGACGGTCGTGCAATCCTGTCTGCCGTCACTCACATACTACTACATACACATACTTTTCATTCGGCAGACCTGATTGGTTTAAAAAAAAAAAAGAGTCGGTTCGTCACCACAGGGGGGCGCTACTCTTTCCATGAAAATATATGAAGTTATGTTGAAAGTGGTGGAATGATGAAAGAAAAGGAAATTTTGGATTTGCAGAATTTGTCAATTGGGGAAATCGTAGTTGTTGTAAAGAGAAATATAATAGAAATATAGAAATTGAATTTTAAATGATGACCAAAAAAAACTAACCAATCAGTAGCTTGAATAAAGTCGTATCGGGAGAAAGCGAGATAACAACAATAATAAACTGAGGATTTTTTTTTTTCGTGGTGTTCCCTGCTGCTTCGAATTTTCTAACTGAAAACACATTTTTTGTTTGGCGTTCTCTAACAGTATGCGCTCAAAGGTGTCACAGCGTATTCTCGACACGTGTAATAAGGCGAACGTGATACGGAAGGGGAATCCGCAGAGCTCCGGGACATTGTTACCTTTTGCCCACTATGGCGACAAGGCAAGAGAGGAGAAAAGACCTGAAGTGTTTGAAGCCAAATGAGCTTTTCAGAGGCAATAATTAGACTTGTGGCGCCTGCAGGTAAATTACCTGCTAACCAACTCAACTGCCCTCTAATTATAAAATCTTGCCCGGCAGCAAATCCTAAAGTGGCAAAGGCCATAAAACACAAAACAAGAAGGCGAGAATGACGGCAAAAGCATGTCGGCCGCACGCTAACTGACAGATAACTGTTCTAACCTTTGAGAGGATTTCAACGAGATAATTTCACGTGGCGGCCAGGTGGCGGTTTTATTTTTGAAAGAGGCGCAACGGCAACTGGGTGACAAGCTGTTACTTATCTGCGCTTTGCATATTCCGCAGAGGATGTCGTGGCCCAGCAAATTGATTTGTACAACTCCCAGACAGTCAAAGCATATTGAAGATTTACCCTCGCCGTGTCATAAAAAGGCGGCGCGGAGAGGAGGACTCAGTCGGACATATTGTGCAAAATAGACTTTTGATATGTTGGACACAAATCGAAATGACTTAAAAACCAAATGACTTAACTGAGTAAATCTTTTGTTTGAGGTAAATACTTTGTGTAGTAACATTGTGGGATATTTAAAGAGTAACTGTAGTCTGATTATTTGAGTGGAAAAAGGAATCTGTTTTGGAGTAGACTTCACTAGACATAATGTCTTGATTTTTAATCCAGCTAACCTTTGACCCTAATGAGGACAAGCGCTGTAGAAAATGGATGGAGACGTTGAGTAGACGAGACCTTTGCTCTGACTGTCAGTGTTTACCCACAAGCAGGCCCTGCGGGACAACAGAACCCACAGTCAGGGCCTCGCCACAGCCAACATGTCCGCTACCCAAAATATGTGCGGCAATAGTGTGCCGCTCCCGCTGGAAGCCTTTGAGCCACAGAGACCGAACCAGTCATTAGGCCGCCGCCGGTTGGCGCCAATTGCCCCGTCTCGATCCCCCCCCCCCCCCTTCTCAATCGCTGTCGTGAGCGTCTTCCAGCTGGAGCAAAAGATCCCCAGCGAAGCGTGAGATAGAAGGCTCTCCATCTTGGCAACATCTCGGGGCTGCCCCCCCCCCGCAGGCCATTAAAGCGCTCGAATATGTTGCGAGGGAAGAAAAACTACAGGGCCCGCCTTCATGCTGTAACAGCCATTACTTAATTGTGGCGGATTGCGCGAGGCCCGAGTGTTGCCTTAATTAAGCAGCTAATTGCAATGTAGCTCTTGATTAGCTTAGGGGGGATGGGAGCGTACGCGGCCGCCTGATATGTTGCGCACACTTCAGAGTCATTTACAGAAATTGGAGCTAATTTCACTCCCTCCATCTCTCTCGCTCGTCTGCATTAATTTAATTTGGGCTGCTTTTTTAGCTCATTAACACTTCTAATTAATACGCCGACACCGCCATTAAGACGTCGCTTTGAAATTGCCGTCTGGTGATGGATCACGACGAAGGAGGAGCAGCGAGGAGACACTCGCACTCTTTGCATTATATATTTATGTACATCAATGCACGTATGTAAAAGTTTAAGAGTACATCATGGCCGACACTAATGGGAAGCTGTGGCAGGTGGCTAAATTGGATATGAAAGGGATGCTGATTGTTTTCAAATGTGATTGGGCGCATTGGCATCGGTGCGTTCACGTGATGGCCTCGGGGGACCCGGGCGATGAGGGCGGGTTGGTGGGGTGTCGGGGCCAGATGCTGTACGCAGCTGAAGACCACGCCTAGCTGACTGTGTGTGCGCGTGTGAATGCGTGTGTTTAAGTTTGTCATTTTAATGAGCACAATTTAGTGGGCCGCTAACGCTGCGTGAGAAGCGCCATTAGCATTAGCATCACTCGGGCCCAACGCCAATGACTACTTTTAGCCGCTTGCTATTTTATTTGTTTTGCGGATTTTTTTTTTTTAATCCCGTGTGTAAAATTAGTGGTGGGAAAAATGAGTCCAGATGTATTTTTCCCTAATTTTGTCTATTTGCACAGTTTGTAGCACAATTACTGTCTCATGAAAATGGCAGACTCTCAATGGCCCATTATATTGAATAGGGGCCTTTTAAGTGTGTAAACAAATAGTTTATTTGTCGATGTTTTTTTTTTATTGAATTGGTTCATTTTTGGAACAGGGATGAAGAGATTGAACCGCCACAATGCTATTGCCATCATAATTTCAAGTGATGCACTCATTCTTAATTCAGCATGCTAAAACCAGCAATTAAATCGAATAAAACATAAGATTTGTACACTAATATTACAGTTAAAACAATCATGGACCTATTACAATCTTACATGGGTACACTGGTACCTTGATGGTTGTTTAATTCATTCCATAGACTACATATGTATATCGAGCTCGATAACTAAATAGCTTGCTAGATAGCTAACTAGCTAGCTAGGTAGCTATCAGGGGTGTGCATCGCTCCAATAAGACATTTCAATTCATATCTCATTAAATGGAGTACAATACAATTAAAAAATATATACATTTTAAATTATTTTAATTTATTTTAATAATTTATTCTTTTATTTAATTCGGTAAGATAAAGTGGGATCAGATTCGATTCAATATATGTTTGAGTCCGAAAGTGTAATGAGTTTGTTGTGGTTATTTTACAAGTTGAACCAGCCTGTCAGTAGTTTACTGTAAATATAAATACACACACAACATTATCAAATATATTCATGCCAAATAAATTGTAGATAATAAAAGAATGATAATAATAAGGCCCCAAAACGTGATTGTACTGTTTTCTGTTTTCCCCGCTCTATGGCAACGTTCTACACTATAGCAACGTTAACACCTCCTTGATTGACTTCCCCTCACGCTGTCTTCCATGAGATGAGAAAGGAGCATTGATTGGAGGCTGGGTGGGTGTTGGCTTAAAGGGGGGGGGGGGATCGTTGTGTGTACGTGTGGGTGTTTTTCCTGCAAAGCGCTTCCCTTGCTAAGTTTTCCCGAGGATGGAGCGCGGTACAGGGAAAGCCTGGTGTTTAGCACTTCATTAAAAGTGCCTCTAATAGGAGCCACTGGGGAGACGCTCCCTGCGTCATGTGTAAAAGCCATCAACATCTGCATCAATTAACCCCTTCGTCCCCGCGGGGCCCATTAGGGAGGAGGAAGAGCGAGAAAAAGCCTCCTCCAAAGGCTGCATATGGCGGCGCCACAATAGACGCCGTCTAATTGCCTGTTTGTTGTTGTTGGGTTTTTTTTTGTTCGTCAAATGCCAAATTAGACGTAAAAGCCTCTGAGCAGCGCTTCCAAAGGAAATAAGGAGAAATGAGGGATTTAACGCCAGATAAAACTTTAATCACAACTCGTGAGTGGCCGTCTCGCCGCCCGTGATATTTAATTCCCTTTTGACTGCTTGGAGATGAACAAACAAGTCCGGCGAGATCATCTGGCGACGTCTAAATCGGCATTATCAGTTTAAAAAGTCTGTTTGAGACAATAAACGCGTACGAGTAGGACGTAATTGTTGCGACACTGAATGACTTTTGTGGCTGCTAACGGTTCCATTGTCAGCTGTAATATTGTCTGCTATCGATTCAGAGACGTTTCATTAAAGCATTAAAGCAGCGGCGTGCAATTAGAGCGCATTTGCAGCGCCGTCGTGTTTTATCTTGAAATTGTCAGTGATTGTGTAGAAAAGGTGCAAGGGAGGAGAGACTTAAATTTAATCCAGTTCTTGATTGTGATTTACTCAGGCCAGTGTTTTTCTGAATTTAGATGAGAAATTGGAATGTTTTTAAAATTGGATGTTATAGCAACATTGTAAACAGACTCTTTTTTTTGTTGAATTTTTCTTTTCTTTATTTATTCTTGTAAGTTCACAAAGAAACATTTCAACTTTCATTTGCAAGCCTGCACATTCTTCTTTTCCTGATTCAACCCTTCATATCCAAAGATTTTCTGCCGTGTTTTCTTTTCCGTCAAATCGACAAACCCGGCACGTAACTCGTTTGTTTTCCCTCACCGATATCGTTGGACAAAGCCCAAACCAAATCAAGAGTAATAAAATCACTCATTTTGCCTAATGAGCATATTAACGGCGGCGCTGGCGTTTAAGCACAAACAAGAACGGCAATGTTAATAATTGCAACTCTCTGGTGTGGGCCTGATGCGAGCGTTAATAATTAACAGGTCTTTGTCTTATCCCCCGGAGGCGCTCTTGCTATTATCCCGCTAAGTTACAAGCGAGTAATTACGCTGTCACCTGGCGGGTCACAACAGCGCCCGACATCCTTGCCGGCCTAATGCCGCTTTTTGGGTGCCTACGGATCATCTGGCAGACACCTGCTGACAGTTAGGCTATTTTAACTTATTTAGTTGCTCTCATTAGAGGATTACCTCCTGTGTTTACATATTAGCGCTAATCCAATTGAGTCAACAAGGGCACTTGGTGCAGGCGATGAAATACTGAGTGTGAGGGACGCCAAATGGGAGGGGAGAGCATATTAATTTACTTCTTTGCTGTTTTTTTTTTTTTTTTTTAAGCCTTCCACGGGGAAAAGTTGCATGACAAATGAAGCTTGTCAGTGTCGGGCCTGTAGAGGGCGCTCTCTGGATTTCAGCTAGCCAATTAATTTTTTTGGTGTATGATTTAGGCAGGGATGAGCCTATAAAAATACATGACATGCAGTCAGGCCTCTAGAGGGCGCCTCTGCTTGTCAACTCCCTCCTTGATTTTACATTTAAAAAAAAAGAAAAACTGATTAAAGAGCAAAATGTGATCCATTTTAATGAGCAACCTCCTGCCGTATCATCAGTCCTGATCTTTGACCCATGGGCCAGCCCTTGTGTCAACTCGCACTAATTAGCTTTTGATCGCACGCGCACAGTCAATCTGTGACATGTTGGGGAAATTACAAAGTAAATAAAATGTTGACGGATGGCCGGCTGAACCCAAGGCGACCTCCAATAGAAAGGTGGCCCCGGTATCATGCAGAAGTCAATTAGGATGTCCCGCTCTCTATCGGCTCGTTACTGTCGGCTGTATTTATTTAGTTCAACCATTTATCTTTGCCTAATTAGTCTGCAATCAATAAGCCAATTGATTTTGCGGCGTGCGCTCGGGCGCGGTGCTGTTAAAGCATGAAAAATAGATGCTAGCTGGCCTCGCACATGAGAAGGAAGTTTAAGTGCCAAGTTTGCAAACTTAATGCTAACATGCAAAGTGAAACATTGGCTACAAACGCGGGCAATTAAAAATTAGCATAGATGTTGTTAGCACCCTTCAAACAACTGCGACTTCACCATACACGAAGCAGCAACAAATACATTTTTGTATTTTCTTGTGTTTGGCTAACCTTTTTAAAATTATTATTCATCTCTTTTACTAAATTTTCTGCTCCATTATTGTGTCAAGACACGCGTGCTAAAACAAAGCTATAGACACTTTTATATATCTTTTTAATTCCGTATTTGTTTTGCTTTTATTGCCCTTTTAAAAAAAATAAAAATGCCGTTTTTTTTTACAGTGCCTAACTCCATATTTTGACAAATATGTGCGGCTAGCATACTAAGCAGTAGTTCACTTCAGTCCAAAGAAAGCGACACCACCGACCACCTCCATTCACCCCCAGAATAATCCGATTGCTAATATTTGTGTTTTATGTCACCATAACTGCAGACAATACACATTGTAATTGCTTCGCCCACCCAACCTCCACAACCCCACCCCCTCCAAAAAAGAAAAAAAGTGGGTTGTCTTTGTGTGTGGTTGAAGCACGGCTAGTAAAGTAACACCCATTAAAAGCTAATTTGCACCTTTAGGCAGTTCATTAATAGTGAATAGTAGAATCACACCAATATAGTCTGTCCTCACCTTAGGGCACCATCTCTATTCATCAAACACACACATACGCGTTCACTCACACACACTTCTCATTTCCAATAACATCAGTCACCATTGTGCAGCTGAGGGGACAATGGGTGTGTGTGTGTGTGAAGGGGGTCAGGGAGGCAGTGTAAAAAGCCTGTCCCATGTCATTCCTCATCATTTGGATGCTAAACAAGGTTAGCTGTGTCTTCACCAGTGAAGTGGTCACCATAAATTGCACACGGCGCTCAATCCCGTCTGAAATATGATGACACAGCGACAATAAACATCATGTCGCTTCGACGTGGCGCACATGTTGTGTTATGCCGAACGGTCATTTTGCGCCCCGTTCATTCTGGGGGTCCACAGCGACGGTGTATATAAGAAAAAAAAAAACATGCAGAAATGATTGTAGCCAATCAGAAGAATGAAGAAAGTCAAATTTGATTAAATTGTAAAAAGTAAAAATACAATTTTTCTAAAACTGAAAAAGTAAAAGTTTTTTAGGAATGAAGTCAAAAAAATATTTGAATTGTCGTAAGGGAAAAGTTTTAATTTTTTGAGGATTAAGTTGAACGATGAATATTATGCCAGTCAGGTTGCGCTCTTGTATATTATTGCGTGCTGCAGTTCTGTTGCCAGCCGGTAGAGGACCCCCCACCACTCATCCCCCCCCCCCTATGTCCTCCCCATCGGGGTCTTCTCGTCTGCCTTTCCCTTTTCATCACTTGATGTCCAGCTGCTGCTGTCAACACCTTCTCGCGGGCCACAATTCATGGCTCGGCGGCAGCAGCTGAGACCCGCCGTCATGAACTTCAATCTGCTGTTTGCGCAAGAGGGCCTCACCCCCGCCAGTCGGACTTAATCAAGGGAAACACCCCCTTTTCGACAGAGGGCGGGAAGGGTCGGGGCCCCTAATTACCCGGCTGCTGCAAAATGAGGAGTTTCCAATGTGCTTAACATTGCTGCCCAACCACCAGGATGCGGGCTAGCGCTTATTTGTGGGACCTTTTTTTTAATTGGGCCCCCCCCAAAAAAACATATGTACATCATGATATTAACCTCCAGTCGTTGCTTTCTGTAGGCGAAAAAAGCAGGATTGAAGGGGATTGGCATTCAGTAATCCTCAGCAAAAAACTACGTAGGCTTATCTGAAATACAGTGATCCCTCGCTACTTCGCCTTTATTTATCGTGGCTTCACTACATCGCATATTTTTCTTCCAAATTAAGAAAACATTTAAAAGTCAAAATAAAACTTCTAAATTGAGGAAACGTGTCTAACCTTTAGGACAATGTAGTATAGCTCCGAATGTTCGTTTACATTGCTTTAGAAGTCCGTTTTTGCGTGTTAGCATGAACGCGAATTAGCATCTTTCCGCTAACTCGTTAGCCTGCCCAGTACTCCTTGTTGGTGACCATACTTTGCGGATTTCACTTATCGCGGGTGGTTTTTGGAACCAATCATCCGTGATAAACGAGGGATTACTGTATTGTATTTACTTTTCTTCTTTAGTCAAATTTACAGTGTCGAACTGTGTGCTGCCATCTAGTGGTCAGTTGTGGAATTACACACAGTGTACAGTATAGTTATGAAATGTTGCAAAACAAATCAAACGGAAAACTTGTGAATGAGATTTGGTTACTTTAATTGTAAACCGTTTTGATTGATGCGATTACTAGTACAAGCCAGTGCACGGAGCTAAAAACATTTGGTGAGTGCTTGGAACAACAGCTGGACTAACACCTTCAAAAACATTTTAGGAATATTTCTGCGATGCTCCCTCTGCTAAACATGGCGTAAATGCCTCTTGCCTCACGGCTTTTGATTATTTTCAACTTGCCGCACTCCCTCAGGGGGTTGAGCTGCGCGTGTGTGTGCATGTGTGCCTTCTCGGGGGTTTCTGAATTTTATTAAAGCCTCAGCTGATTACTTGGAGTGAGGCGCACAGGTTGGCGCGTTTCAGCAGTGGAGTGGAGGCCTGACAGGGTCATGTTTAACATGTCCACAGGCAATCAATTCACCTCAACCCCTCCTGCTACTCCAGCCCTCTCCACCTAAGCTGTCCTTAATAACCAGGCAATGGCGAATTACTGATAAGGCGCCGGGGTCTCTGACCCATATATGCCCGCCGCTGCCGCCGCCGCCACCAGTAGAAGCAACCCTCGCCCCGGCGCAAATTGGAGGAATCCTCCCTGAAAGAAATGTACATTTATAATGCATAGAAATGGAGGGAATTAAATTCATTGAGCAACCGTGAAATTCACTTTTTGTTCTTCGGACTGCTGCGCAGGAGACTGTCGCATTATTGAGACAAAGTCAGCCTAAATACGGCAGTGGAAGGAGACGGTTGTTTACTCGTTTGTCAATAACAGATTTAAAAAAAAAAAAAAAGTCACAACGGTGAGTTGTAATTTTACATTTCTGAAGTCATAATTTTCTGACAATAAATTGGCACTTGGTATAAACAAGAAACATTTTATTTTTTTCAATTTCAAGAAAAAAGCAGCATTTTTTTCACAAATTGCTCAAAGAACAAATTGGCCCAATAATGTTGTCCAAAAGTATTTTTGAAGAGGCTATAAAAATTAAAAAGCTGAAACGTTTGCAAAGCTTTTTGTTGCACACTGTTGTCGTGGCAACGCACTGCTTTCCACAAAAATTGATGCTGTTTTGACGATCTGAACTTGCGTGCAAACTCACGTAACTTTGCACCGTAGTCAGGCCCGCAAAAAAAGAATATTTTAGAGATTTCATTCACACAATTATCAATATTATCTCCTCTCTCATTAGCTCGTGCAGGTGAACGTGATGTTTTTTCGAGCGTATCAAGCCTCGGGTTTATTTTTCCAGTGGCAAGGTTCCACGCTGTTGCGTTTCTCTTTAGTGTCGCTGACCCTTGTGTAAGTTTTTACTTAACAAGCTTGCAAAAAGCTTCTACATTTGCCCTCATATGACAGTGACTAATTGCCCTGACCGTGTGAGCTGCTCGTTAGGCTAAGGGACTCGCCTTCCTCTTTTGCCCCCCTTCTTTTTCCTCCCAACCAAATTCATTATTTCGCCTATTCACTTCACACACACACAAACACACACACTCCTACTCCTCCTATTGAAGGTTAAGAGATGAACATTTTTTTGTCTCTAATTATTGCATGTTGCTAATTGTCCATATGTGCCACAGTGCTGTTCAGCAATTTAATATGGAGTGCATTACATGAAATAGTCCATTCATATATGTATGCGTTTTGATGACCTTGCCGCTAAATGCTAAGCTAACTCTTGCTGTCGTGCTATTCTACAAGGTGGCCATCTTTGTTTGTAGAATGTTTTTTGGGCCAGCTGGCCGTGCAGCTGAACATTTTTTTTTTTTTTGCTAGCTCACCTGCGCAGCTGTCGGGTCGCGGATGTTTAGATAATTAAGAATGTACGACCTGGAATTGGGAGGGAGAGTCGATCAAAGAGAGAAACATCAATCCGACCTGAACGCCGTGCTTTCACATTACCGTCGTGCTGTTTATGCCATTTTGGCCCAATGTTTACACAGAACACACAAGGGGAGTGGAAGCAGGTGGTGGTGGTGGTGATGGGGTGTTCAATCAATGCCATTATGTGTGCTAATGCTACTGGTGCCTTCGTGCTCCAAATGTGCATGTAGCATCGATTTGTCGCTGCTTCCATGTTGCCTTCGGTCGGTGTCCATTCATTACGTGTCCGACATATAGTATCAGACAATGCGACAATGTGTTCATCTTTTAACGTACAGTGTTGACTGTATTTTCAACAAAATATAATTTAATCTCAATTGTTTGTTTTTCAATTAGATTTCCACCAAATTTAAATGCCCTAAAACACAGGTGTCAAACTCAAGGCCCGGGGGCCAGATACGGCCCGCCACATCATTTTATGTGGCCCGGGAAGACAAATTGTGCATCAAATTTGTGTGTCATTACTAGAATTGCAAATTGTCTTTACTTTCAATCATATCTTTTTTTTTTTTTATACATTTGACCAGTTTTTACTTGTCTGATTTGAAAACAAGTTATTTGTCAGTTTGTTTTGTTGCTTTTACTGTATAGAATATGAGGCGCTCATACATTTGGGTTGACAGTCATTTGGGCCCTCCGAAAGAAGCTATGACTACAATGCGGCCTGCGAAAAAAATGAGTTTGACACCCCTGCCCTAAAATGTAAAAGGTCACCCGGTTCAGTGCAATTTTTGACACCGCGGCAAGAGAAGCGTGTTGCTAAATGGCTTATTAATTCTTATTTTCATTGTAAAAGCTGAGACCGTTTTTGTATTCTGTGTAGCGACGCGTTAAAAAAAGAAAAGATGTTCAGCATCATTTCACGCCCCCTTCCCCCAACCTTTACCACCTTGTGTCAGTCTCTGGACAGTTTTTCAGCATATAAATTTGAAAATGATTTGTCCTCCCTTCTTAATAATAGATGAGAGAGAGCACAGAGTCACGGTCCCTTCAATAAACTCCATCCTGGCTTTAATTAGTGAAAGGGAGAGAGGGAGGGAAAAAAAAAAAAAGACGACAACGACAAAGGAGCACTGCTGAGGACTTTGACTGGGTGTTAGTAATTAAAAGTGAAACCAGCAAAAGGAGAGGAGGGAAGGAGGCTCTATTTTTAACGGGCAGGCTGTTTGGTGCCAAGTGCCAGTATAAGGTTGTGCAATAAAGAGTGATAATGAAGGTGCGAGACCTCTGGGGGCTGACTGGGCGCTCGCTACAATGGCTGCTCTCGCGGCAGACTGAAATACGGGGAGCAATTAGAGGAGCCAGTGCGTGGACTGGCCACCAGAGATTAGTTAACACCTCAGGAGTGGCGCTTCAGGACAGGCACATGCTTGTTTTCCTCTTTCTCTCTCTCTCGCTCGCTTGTTCCCTTTCAACATATCACAGACAGCCGTAATGGCCGCGCTTAGCTTTTTAGCGGCTTTTTTTTTTTTTTTTCCTTTTTGAAGCCCCAGATGGAATGAATCAGTCCTGATCCTTTTAATGTCAAAAGTTTTTTTGCCTTTTAAACTCGAGCTACGATTGCAATCTAAATGCACAACTGTTGAAAAATCAATCAATTGAAAAATGGTGAAAGCAGTGCTCAGTAAAAAGGCCCTAGAAAATGCAAATGCAAAATTATTATAAATAGTATTTTTTTTTTTTATTGTCAATAGCTCGGTAGATTAATGTACAGTAAACACCAAATGCTTTTACACCGAAGCAAAAAAGTAGGAGCTGACGCTAGCTAATATCCGCTAACACTAGCAGCACCAGACAAAGAAAAGTTTAAAACGAGAAATTTCTAGACAGATCGATAGATCAAATTGAATTCATTGCGAAAAGCCGATGCTATGACTTGCCCTCAAACTGTTTTGCATTTATTTATTTTTTTATGTCCCGATGTTGGACCATTTCATTATTAACTTCCCATCCCACACCTCCGTCTCCGCACTCCGTGACAGGCTTGGCGAGTTGCCGGAGACCTTAAGCCAAAGAACCAATCAAGGGGACATTGTTAATAGAGGCCACCTATAAGCCGTTAAGCCACTATGTGCATAATGTTATTTAATTGGAGTCATAAAAAGCCAATTAACACCCCCCCCCCACCACCCCTGTCCTTCTCAGTCTGCGCGTGTCGCCTCCTCGCTGTCAAACTGCGGTACATTTTTGCCGTATGCTATTCTCTTGCTTGTCGTTCTATAAATAGGCCGCTTTAGATATTTGGGGAGCGCTCACGAGAGAGGTGATGAGCTCTCATGCGGTGGTAAAGATTGCCACAATATACCCGCTCGCAGGAAAAACAGCAACAGTGTGTCGCAATATTGGATCTGTCAGGCTCGGGCCATTTAAATTTCAATGCCACTAAAGTGGAATGATGGAGAGGGGAGGGGGCGAGCGGAGGAGAGGAAGGGGGGGGGGGGGCAGACACTGTTAAATATGATGCTTGAATGAAAATCTAAACCCTCCAATACCTCTAAGCAATGTAACTCAATGAGATGAATTAACTGTAAATGCCTCATTCTCTGTGTGAGTGTCTTCCAATTTAAAATCTCATTATTCATATAAGATCCTGAACAAGGTGACTCTTAGGATAGATGGAATAAGTGAAGATAATCTTACCGGACAGTTTTATGCAAATAGGCAAATGTATTGAATCAACTGTGGGGAGAATGGCGAATCAAATAAGCTAATAAAGTGGAGTCGGGATGAGAAAAAAAAAAAAAACACACCATGAATAATGTTTCCCGGCTATCTGGGCTCAGTGTGAACGCCGCCGCCTGTGAAGTTCCAAAGTGCATTAATCCAAAAGCTCTTTTAATGTGCATTCTCTCCGGCGCTTTAGCAGGCCTTAACTGTCTTTTCAATGACGGCCAATCGGTGAACTCTGCATCTTTTAATCGGCGACGGTTTGTCGACGTTTGCACCCAAATGGCGGTGGGCGCAGGTAATAATGGCGCCGGTTAGCGGAATGTGTTGTCGGAACATCCAGACGGGAATTGATTGCGAGCTCAGATGCTGTACCCCCCTCCCCCTTGAGTTCATCCATAATTTATTGTATAAATAATAGAACATTCATTACGCAGGAAATAGGAATTTTCACAACGGCTTTTAATGTTGCTTATGGATGTTTTTTTTTGGTGCTTTGCATTTGTCGACGTTTTGTTGAACTACGAAAATGCTGAAGATGAGCGTCGAATCCAAAATGTGGAACGTCCACAGTAGTTTTGAAAGGTCAACCAGCTTCAATTTACTGGGTGGGATGGAGTAGTCACAGATACCGATGCCAAGTACCGATACCACTTGCGCTTATGATGCATAAGATTTAAAAAATTTTTTATAAAATATATATATTGTGATAAGGAAATGCAAGAGGACCTTCTAATTTTTTTCCCAAAAAAATCTGAGTTTCAAAATCAGTCACCTCTAGTCAACAGTGAGTTAAAGGTCCATTCCGACAGACTAAAATCATAGCAGCGACTTTAACAAGTGAAGTACTTCAGTAAAAGTCAAGTTTTTTTTTTTTTTTTTTTTTTGCCTTCCCGAGTGGATTTGAGAGATTTACAGCAACGACAGCTGTGTGTCAGCGGCTGCGAGGCTGCCGTGGACCCGCCCATCACTCCACATTAGAACTCCTTTGAACATAAGCATATTTCACTGTGAGGATGGCGGCGGGAAATGATCCACGGTGCGCCACAACAGCGAGCGGGCGAGATAAGGCGAGCCAGCCGAGAAGCCGGGAATTAGAAAAGAGGTCACCCGAAAATTGACAAGCGATGTGTTTTACCGGCTTCAGCTAATTTTCTCGTTTGCTTTGCCTTCTGCTGGTGACTTTGCGAACAAGCTTGCGCTCTGTTCTGGAACCTGCTGTAAAATAAAATAAAAAAAGTAAAAGTCAGCCAAGCGCAAAAGTAAAGTGACAAAGTGGCGCCATAACGACGTAAAAGCTAACAAGGAAAAAGTGCAAGTCGACTTTGGGACTTTTTTTTTTTTTTTCTTCTTCAGAATATTTATAGGAAAGCTTTGCTAGGCTCTTTCCCCACATAGATTCCCACTTGCATCTGATGCCTTATTAAACACTTCCGTCAATAAGAAGCGTGGTGAATGTTAATTTGGGAGCCCGCCGTCGATAAGTGACCATGAAACCGCTGCAAATTAACCTCCAAATGTCACGGGAAGTGAAATAAAATACACTCAGTGACAGGAAAGGCGACATTATACTTTACATTTTGTATCGTTTCAATAAAATATAATCAAGAAAAGAAATGATTAAAAACTTTTTTTTTTACATAACCAGGAAAAAGTCCATCTTTATTCATGTATTCTTTTTTTGATCCTTCCTATCACTTTGCATGGCTGAAAAATACATTTAGCTTCCCGTTCAATTATGTATTCACTCGTCCAATCGGTCCATTAGAGCCACTAAACAGACGCGGATGCAAAAAGTAATGATACATAGTGTTTGCTATTAACCTACCGTGTTATTATTCAGCGCTAAGTAGCATCTGCAGCCGGCGTGCTCGGGGTCACATGATAAATAGCAATGCGCTGATCCTTTCATCCATTACACGGGTCACCTTGTAACTTTTTTGCATGTGATTTTTTTGTTTTTCATGTTACTAAATCTCGACAAAGTCCCGCTCGTCAGCAAATATTCCAGGAAGTCATAAGGCCGTCGCGGGCTATCGGCTAAATCCAGCTGGTTGGTTATCGGCGCCGTGGGCTTTTTGCTAAGCTAGCTAGCGTCATAGTTGTTTTTATTTTACACATTGCTTGTGATTCTCCTGATCTTACCGCACACGGATTCTGGGATTTATGCAGAAAAAAAAAGTCCATTTGTTTATTATTGTTTGACATTTGAAAAACAGCCGAGTGTAGCTTCTTTTTATTTGGTCGCGGAAGTGATATCATGCGCGAGAATTTGAGATGAGAGAGTGTGCGGTTGATATTAAATGTCTTTGCATAAATTGCTGTTGGGAATGTATTCAAGACGGCCAAAAGTTGTTGTTTTTTTATTCCTCGCAATTTCTTACGAAGCGACGCGTCCGCCTCCTCGGGTCTTTTCGTTATTAATTTGGCGGCGTATTGATATTGTCCCGTCAGTATCGCCGTGACGGAAGGGTGGAAGAAAAGAACATGCCGACTTTCTTAAACAATATGGAAATATATTGTGACATTTGGCGGCCACCAAAAGGTTGTTTGTGTTTCTGCATGCGTAGACTGTTTTGAAATATTTGTCTTTAAGGATAGTAGAATGGTGACAAACACCTGATAGTTGACTCCCTAGCGCCCTCTGTTGACCAACTCCCACCGCTGTAACGTGTAAAGGCAGAAATACAGCTCAATTTTGCAAGTGTGCCTAATGTGAGGCCTCCTGAAATAGTCGCTGCGCACACACACTCCGCCAATAACAGGCTGCACAAATCAGCTTGCTAAAAAACCCTTGTTAACATTTTCAACCTGGCGAATCATCCAACCCTTTCTTCACCCCCAACCACGTTGAAATCGCACACTTCCAAAAGCGGACGCTAAATCAGGCTTCTCCGCGACGGAAAAACTTGAATAGATTCTGAATTTTAAAAGCGGAGATCAAATGAAAATCGCACAAAGGCGCCGGCGAGCGGAATTGAAAGTGTGATACAGATGAGGAAAGAAGGGTTTGTGGGTGGGGGGGGTCTATATGTAAGTGTGTGTGTGTGTGTGGGGGGGGTGAAAACAGGATTAGACACCACAAGCCTGGTTCCCACAGATTGCCTGGAATGGGGAACAGATTTAAAGCAGGTATACTGCGTGTTGACAGCTTTTTTTTTCTAACCCCCCCCACACACACACACACACATTTAAGCAGACCCATGTCAAAACCTGTTTACATGTGCTGAGAAGAAGCGGAACATGTTCCAATCCGGCCAGCTATTGAACGACCAACTCGGATGCTTTGACATTCGGGGTCGAGCGCCTTTTTTTTTTTTTTCTTCTCTTCTCTGGCTTTCAAAATGTGTTTGCAGTGTCCCCCGCTGTTGGAAACAATCGTACGCGTGGACCTGCTTCTTCTCCCACTTTGATTTTTGTCAGCGTACGCTGGCTTCTAAGCGCTTCCTCACACGTGTCAGCAAGTTTGAGAGCTTAAAGTGTTTCATGTTTAATGGGATAAGCAGCAACATGAGCTTCTTTCTCGACAATCTCAACCCAATTGAGTGTGTGTAAGTGTGTGTGTGTGTGTTTTTTTAATGCAATTTGTCAACTTCCCTCTCCTAGTGGGATTTGTTCCGTACTGTTAGATGTGCAGTCAATTACATAGCATCTCTGAAGAGTCTTTTGCCAGAGAGATTACTCATCGGGCAATATTAAAAGCTACTTAGTCCATGCCCGACCAGGAATGAGCAAATAGCAACAGACTTTTTCATTTTTATTTTTTATAGCTTTTTATTTATTTATTAGTGTTGGATGTAGATCTTCTTGTATCTGTACACATTGACGCAGCCACTTACATGACAGTTTGTTAGGCCAACTCACTAATCTTAGTTAGAATGTTTGAAAGTAAAAATACGTATTAATATTTTTCACATTTTTTTTTCTTCTAGGAAACAGTTCTCTATAAAATATTTGTATGTTGAGTGTCTGGAACGAAATAATTGGATTTGCATTATTTCCTATGATAAATATCGCTTTGTTTTTCGTACGATTCGCTTTTCGTCATTTTTTTCAGTGTACATGCTACACCACTATAAAGTATAAACGCAATCATAAACTTAAATAACTGGCTGGGCCCTATTTTGCAGTGGCCGTTTAATGTCTAAGAACATTCGCCCTCCAGTTAATGATTGATGACAAATATTTTATTAATCATTTCATATGCTCTTCAAATATTATTCTATCCACCTGCTGCATATGATCCTAACACTCGCCCCCCACCCCCCCCACCCCCCGCTATTCTCTCTTTTGGTGATCATACATAATTTAGTCCCCGGCCACATCTAATAAATGATGTTGACATATGCTCTAGCAGGGAGCGCCGCCTGCAAGTGTTGCTTGATAAGCGTCTTTGCATTTTTCACTGGATCCAATTTTGCCCTATCAGTCAGTCGGCGAGTGTGTGGCAGCGCCGCTCGTGCGCTCCGCCGGGCCCCCCTCGACATGTCCCGGGGCGTCCGATTAGTGAGGGGGGCTGAGGAGGAGGTGAGGAAATACGACGGGGGGGGGGCTTAGAGATGTGTGTTAAATTTTAATTTGTCACTAGTAATGTTTGTTTACTTGTGTGTAGATAAGAAGGCTTTTATAAAGATCACATTCTTGATTCATGTTAAAATGACGTTTTAGATGAATGCAGTGGAGGTGGGCTGGGGGTGGGGGGGGTTCTGGCTCCAGAAGGTCATAGTTCAGCGCCACAAAGCAGAGAAGATTGAATATGAAGACAGATGAATATATCCTAATATTTGTCCACAGCACTTGCGGGCAGGATGGATTCCTACAGTTGAACAGGGAAAAAAGAATCAGCCCTCCTCCCTTTATCGCCTCTTCCTCTGCCCCCCCTCCCTCCTTGAATCAATTCAATCAATTCACCCCCACCAATTGTTTGTTGTTTTTTCCCCCCTCCCTTCTTCTTTCTGCTGACCACACCTCAAGGATTAATATTTGATTAGCCTTTAGGAGAGGTGGAAAGTACTTATTAACCTTATTTGTCAATCTGTCAGTGCCACGCTGCCGATTGGGCCTTGCGGCGGCGGGCCTGAGGGGAGGAAGAGGGGGGATGGGTATGGGGGGTGTCGCTAAGAATGGGAGGGGGATGACTGGGGGGGGGGGGATATCATGTCTTCCGACGACTGCTTTCCCCCGGCTGTTTCATCCTAATTATCCAGTTTAGGCTGCTGTCACACGCACGACAATTACTTGTGCTCCTGCACGGGCGGCGGACGTTACATTGGGTACATCTCCGCCATCTAATGTGAGCCACCTCCGGGAACTTCACACAGATAACAACGGAAAGGATAGAAAAATATTGCCCAACATATTTATATAGACAGTGTTGACTATTTGATTGGAATGTTGTATAATATGCTAAAATATTTGTCTCCATTAATTGTGTATGATCATTTAATTCAGGACATCATTATTATTAATAATAATTTAAGACTGGTACCATTGAAAAATGCTGCTGCTGCAAAAAAAAAAGAATCTTTTCACAATGGAGTCCGGCCTTGAAAACCTTCACGCTGTACGCCGCCCCCCTTTTTTTTTTCATTACTAATTTTAATTAAGTCTTCCCGCACAACAGCGAAATTGACTTTATGCATAATTGTTCATTATACGTCTTGTTTTCGACAATGGGGAAATTAAGGGGCCTCAAACGGATGAACGTGAGACGTGATTAGTCTCCTTCCTCCCAAACGTATCGTCTTTTTTTTTTTTTTTTCTTTTCTTACTCCTCCTACTTTTTAACACCCGGCTGTAAAGTGAAAATGATACTTCCAATCGGGAAAAAAAACAAACTATAATGAATTGCTAATTTTGTCGTCAAGACACTCTTTGAGGAATTTGAAGGTGGAGCGTGCAAGTTTGACACGACAAATGTTTCTTCGAATTTGACTTGCCGGTCCTGAGTTTAGCCACCACGCAGCGCTAAGTGCACATCTCATCTCCGATCCGTCTCCTCAACCTCTTGTCTTATCTGCCATCTCACACCCCCGCGCACCATTGAGCTTAGTCAAAGACCATCCCGTGCTTTTGCCCGTGTTAATTACAGATCCTTTCATGTGATAGAACGCCGCGCTGTAGAGATTGATTACTCTTTGAGCTAAGTTGTCTCCCAATTACTTAGACAATTAGCCAACTAATTAAAATACTTAGCCTGTGCTTTGGAGAGGAAAAAAAAAAAAGAGGAAGCTGAAGAGAAGAGCTTCCCTTGATATTCTCAGTGTCTCACGCTGAGGAGAACGCGGCCCCGCTGGAAGCCCGACGATCAGGCGCACACGGATCACAATGTGGATTTAGGATTTGTCAGACTTTTGCCTCACTGCTTGTTCACTGATTAAGAGCGAGCAAGTCAAAAATGTTCATTTCAACTTTGTGTTCCTTGCGACTAGTCTAAAAGCGTTTTTCTGATTAATTGTGGAAGTTGAATTAAGCAGAAGAATCCACCTGTTTTGAAACAGCTGGGCGAGCGGCCATTTTGCGGGCTGCATGGCGACTAAAAATGACATCACAGCTGGGCTTGCGAACTTCACTTGACCAAACTCTGAAAAGTGGAAAACTAATATTGATGTAACGCACTGTTGATGTTTGCGCTTTGTCAGCTTTGCTTTCACCCCCAACCAGCCAACTCCATTATTCCTCCTCTATTTTGATGTTAATTCATTCTTATCACTGCAAGAGGCGGGAAGCAAGACAAATGCGCACAGGACAAAGAAGATGTCGACATGCGTTCAATTTATACATCCCTAATTGCTTTTGATGATGTCGATAATTATGTCGTACTCGGGAGAGGGTTTTTTTTCCGAGAGGCCAATTACAGACAAAGTTTTTGACCCAATCAAGTCCAAATATTATTTTAGCAACGTGCTAGTTCGGTGTAGCGCCCGTAAAGTGCTCCACAACTTGTGTATGTTGGTACAGGTTGTATTTGTAGTTCTATGACCTCTATAATAAGCACCAAACCAACTTGGTGTCTGGTGACATCATCATAAGAAACTTCCAAGTGTCCTTTTGCTTACCGACAATCTCAAACTCGCCAAAGTGCATCTGATTGAAGGATGTCGGAAGGACGGGAAGTCAAAGCCCGTCAAGCTTGCCGACGTCTAATCACTGACTATATGAAACGATCTTAGCACCACTTAACCTGCACGGGGGCCCTGATGTGTCTCGGCATGCTCTGTCTCTGTTAATCAATCAGCTCGGAAAAGCCTGCAGCAAATGCAAATGTCCGCGAGCCTCGCTCGAAGGTCGCCTCTCCCTGTTTGTGTTTGTTTGCCTTTTTAATTACTCTCAAAATAGTGTTTAGTACAATTAAACGTGTGAAAATCGCGTAATGTGTTTGCGTGTCCCCTCCGGCGAGAAAATGAACAAATTGCAAACGTGTGCGTGCGCGCTTGAGGATTTATAATCAAATGAGATTTTCTCTGGTGTACGTTGCGGGTGTCCCGTTCTGTCAAAACTGTCACCCCTCTGGTTTATTCTCGGCGGAGAGGTGCGCTGATGATGCTGACAACCTCATTTAGCGGGCAGAACAAACTCGGCTCCTTTTGTTTCCCGCTGACAGCTGTTTGTGCTCGCTAATATAGACTTAACTGGCGTGCGACATGATAAACATACATCAGCGCAGAAGCGGCGGCGGCGCTCGAAATCATTGGAAATATTGGGCAAATAGATGCATTTTCTAAAGATGACTTTTCTCGGATTAAATGTCCAATTAAGCAAGCGTGATGATTTAAAAAGATGTAATTCTTGTGAGTGACTGAAAGTGGGATTCAAAGTCGTCAGAAAGAAATTGGCTTGTTGTTTCTGGCTTTAGCTATGTACGCTATCATGCTAGGTGTGCGTATATCGCACAAACTAGCTTCTAATTTTCTACATTCAGTGCAAAACAAAATCTGAAAATGCGCTCCTAGGCCCTCAGAAAAAAGTCTGCTCGCTGATTCTGGCCCTAGCTAAATATGCTATCATGCTAGGTGCACATTTAGCATTGAAACTAAATTCAAATTTTGACTCCGAGGTAAACAAGCACAGAATTTTTGCAATTTAGGATTAGACTTGTTTTTGGCATATTTTCTTGTCAGATTTTCTCAAAGTAAGAGGTCAGGGATTCACTCTTTTTCATTGTTTTAAAGATCTACTTGAACTCAAATGCTCTAAAAATAGTCCACCACTCTCATCTTTAACAACGTAAGATGTCTGTCATATTTGCCTGATGACTTCAGTTGTGCTTGAATGTTTTAAGGCTTTTCAAGCCATTTAACATGGCAGCACCCTCATTGGAATATGTTTTTTTTTTTTTTTTTGCATTTCCCGCGCTCAAATGTGGATGTAATGATCCTACAGAAGGTCACTTTTCGTTTTGAGGAATCTACAAGCCCCGTAATGTTACTCCCCCGCTGCTGTTCCGCCATCCCCGGAATGGCTGCCCCATCACGGCATTATGAGAAAGGGCCATCAACTTGCTCGCCGTATCCCACTGTCTCCGGCCACTTACTGGCTTTTATTGTTTTGAGGTTATTTGCCCCTCGCGAGATAGTTTATCACTAACACATTAGCATGCTAGCACGCAGTTCATCGCGACTTGTCCGTGACCTTTAAGTATTTTGTCAGTATATTGGAAGAGCCGAATTTGTTGTCAGAAAAACCAAAACATCTACCAGTGAGTCTCAGCAAGAATATTGAAAACAACACCTGCTTCCCTTGAGGCAGGACGCTAAACATGAACAAAACAAGGACTACATTTGGCGCTAGGTGGTATTCCCGGGGATGTAAAGAACCACCTTTTGTTTCCTGACCTTTACCATCAAACTCTATTCCGGTTTCTGAGAGGAGGGAAACAGCCGACTCTGCTGGCTCCTGTAGGACTCAAATTATATCATTTGTCCAATTTGCTATTGTTTCATCCATGTCAGGATAATTTGCTTTGGGTTTCCCGCAAATGTCTTGGGTTTTGTCGGGAACCTCTTGAGAGAGCTGCTATATACAGTGTGTGCCCTAGATAGACTGTTTATCAAGTGCCCCGCATTCTGTCAAGTTGACTTTGCGGGGCCACGATGCACAGATAAAACTCACAGCTTCATTTCACCGCCCGTCCCCAGGAGGGAGCCGTCGGTGACCGCCGCGTCGGCTCTGTTTACCTGTGATATTAATTGGGTCGGAGTTAAGAACTCGGCCGGCCGTGGATGAAACCCTGACAGCCGTCATTACTCAACGAGCTCCGGTGTAATGACGGCTTCATTTCTCCCCCAGTAGTCATCCCCTTTCCTAATTAATCCCATCATCTCTGCGAACTGTTGGACAGGCAGCAGCCAAACAGATTGAACATATGCCGCCATCACTGCTACCTCCAGGAAGCCATTTCATTTTCAAAGAACCTGAGCCAAACGTTTGGATCAGACGAGCTTAGGAAGGCAGAACATATTCCCTTCAATCATGCTCGTGTTGGTTGTATTCGTTTTCGTAGCGTAAATGTTTGCGCTTTATAATTAAAGACATTTAACTGGCAATTACTGTCAGATTAAAGGTAATTAATAGTTGAACGGCGTCAGGTTGTTTGCGAGTTGAACGTGACATGCCGCTTTCACACGGGCGTTCTTATCCAGCAAGTTAGCGATGCAGAATTAAGGGTACACCGGTGCATTGCGATATTAGTGACATGACTCACAGCAGGGACTCGAATCAATTGAGAACAAGCACACAACGAGGAAATGTTTGTCCAAAAAGAGGCTTCCAACTGTTTATTGCAAATCTCAGCTGCTCCTGCCACACTAAACATAAAACAAAGTGAATTATGCCTTGTGTGTTTAAAACTACTACATAGTTTAGCCGTAGATTAGCTTTGTTAATGCTAATGCTAATTTGTTAAGATTAGCCTTAGATTAGCTTTGTTAATGCGAATTTGTTACAAGCCAACACATATTTGAACGCAAACATGCAGCAACATATGGGCAGGCATTATGAGGGTATTCTCTCTCGTATAAGGTTTATCTTCTTCGAAGAACGACCGAAATTACTCCTGAGGAGTGATGTAAATACGTACAGTATATATGTCTTATATTGCCCCCAGGTGGCTTACATAGAAATCGGCAACAAAACATTTGCCACATTCAATTCATATTTTCCAAACATGGCTATGTGGCCTATTGGCCCTTTACTTGTTATCAACATTTAAGTGTTGAAAGCTTTTTTTTTTTTGCAGGCGGCGCCGAAGCACGCCTCTCCCAGTTAATTGCTTGCTCGCCCACTGTATCGCTGCACGCTATCTTGTTTCATCACTTGATTGCATGTGCTTAATCCTTATCATAATTGGAGTTGCACGCTGCCACCGGGCCTGTCACGTCTCCTACCAAATTAGGCTTAAAAATGTTTACTGGAGTTTTTTGTGGGGGTGTTGCGCTCGCCGAGCACTTCATAGTATATTGAAACAATTAGGCTTACTGCACATAAAGGTTAAGAATACACTAACATTTACTCGGGCTCGCTACGTTCGCTCATTTTAGTTGGTTTGGAAGGCGCGATGGTCGGAGGATAAATTTCAACAAAACTCATAATTCCCATCCCAAAAAAAACATGGTTGAGCCCATTTTTTGTAGTCTGTCATGTGAAGGTTTGTTTTGTCCTAGTATCATGTACGTGAAAGGTCAAGGAATCACCTTTCGCTGCTAGCGAGAAGATGATGAATTCAATCAAGCGTCATTACGCAACACTTTGTCATTGAATAGAGATGCTCAAGGCCCATGTTGAGAAAACATGTCCAAGACAGAAAATGGAAATTTGACTACCGTGTTTTCCGCACTATAAGGCGCACCTAAAAACCTCCAATTTTCTCTCAGTGCGCCTTATAATCCGGTACGCCTTATATGTGGACAAAGTTTTAAAATAGGCCATTCATTGAAGGTGCAGCTTATGATCCGGTGCGCCTTATAGTGCGGAAAATACGGTAATTAAACTTCCCTAAGCTTGTCATGGAGTCATGTGCGCTATGGATTTCCATGACAACAACAGAAAGAACACGACAACCTTTTTGGAAAATTAAAACTATTGGACAGGATCAATACATGTACTCACACAATCGAAAAAGAGTTTGTTGTTCTGACGATTTAAATGAGCACTGAGATCGTACTCGAGGCCAACTTTGGTTCCCGTTTCATTTAAATTTTCACATCACAGTATTGGCGTACATGTTGAACTACTCGACCAGTCTCGAGCCAGCATCGCATTCATGAAAAGTATTTCTTATCCTCGGCAATCTCTAAGGAGGCATAGCGGCAGACGCAAGTTTGCCCTGTTAATTAAATTTCGCCTCGGCCGCAAACTAAGCTTTTATTCCAGCGCTGGCCTAACGTGTCTCCCCTGAACAACAAAGGCAGCAGCGGATGACAGAAACAATCACTGTTTGTCCGTGGATCGATCGCTTTGAGGAGCAAGAAATTTGATACGGCCGCTTGCGGTTTTTATTGCTTCAATTTTACACAGTGAGAGTTGGGATGAACGGCTCACTAGTCTCTACGCAAGAACCAAACGGGCAATAAGGCAGAACCCTCCGCATTAGTCTGACGCCGCATGGGAGCAAATCATTTGTTTTAATTAGAACTTGCGGTATTGTTAAGATAAAAAATTGTCCGACATGACCCCCATTGTATTGTTGTGTGCTGAAACAAGACATACAAAGGGAAAGTCCAAACAAACCCAACATTGCTGTCTAATTTGACCCGAAAAAAAAATGCTTTAAAAAGTCAGAGACTCCTTTTGAGGAGAAAAGTTTGTGTTCTTTAATTAGAAATGCTCACTTGGAGCCAACAAGTGGAGCTGAGAAGATAAGTTAAGCACAAGTGGCCATCCAATTAAACAGCAATTGGGATGGAAATTTCCATTTGGATCCTCATTTTCTTTTTGTTAATAAAACACTCAGGGTGAAATGAAATCAAAGGTTTTTGTCGTGATGATTATTTACCTGACAAATTCAGGTCCCCTGTCTTACGCAGATAGCACGTTGTCGCTAACAACGCGCGTGTACGTTTTAATTACTTTGCAATTTGGCATGACCAAAACAATTTTAGCTCGACCCCACTGGACGTTCCATCAATGCAATCTGAGTTGCGAAACGTGGCAATGTTCCTCATTTTCACCTTGTCAAAGTGACTTTGGGGGGGGCCGCTAAGTGGCAAATAAAAGTCGCTCCATCACTCCTCACTTCATAAGGGAAGTCCATTCATATTCATTTACATAACAATATGGACCTCAGCCGGCATTGTGTAAATGACAACTGGGCTGACATCACAATAGACACCGGCTCTGGGAAGTATATGTGACCAACACGCGCGCACACACACACACACAAACACACGCAGTATTCACTTGACCTTGCACTCATCCTCTGTCACCATTAAGTAAACCGCTGGGGGATATTAATGAATGCAAATAGCCAAAAATCAACTGGAAATGATTAAGAATACCGTATTTTCCGGACTATAAGGCGCACCTAAAATTTTATCAAAGGCTGACAGTGCGCCTTATAGTCCGGTGTGCCTTATATATGGACCAAATTCCTAAATTTAAACTGGCCCGAAGCATTGTGTCATGAAATCAATCATAAGTGGCTCGCTGAAGACTATGAATCGTGAATCAAAAAGACTATGGATCATTATTTTGTCAAGTAATTTGTTGCGTCTGAAGTTGAAATAAAAAAGATAAAATGGAGAATGATTTGGATTAAAAATCTGACATGCTGCGCCTTATATAAAGACAAAGTTTTAAAATGGGCTATTCATTGAAGGTGCGCCTTATAGTCCGGTGCGCCTTATAGTCTGGAAAATACGGTACTGTTTGCACATAAAAATAAAAGACCGTTCACTTTTTATATATTTATATATATATAATGTGTGTGTGTGTAGCTTTGAATACAAACTCACTTAAGCTATTCAACAGAAAGAGCATGCCAATAAATCTCCTGGCAAAGATTTAGTCTCCATGCTGTATTGCAATTTTACGAGTGAACTAATCAGACGCAATCTCTGTAAAAAAGTAAGCTCAATTAAGCATTATTCTCCATGCAAATATTCAGGAGCGGCCTCTGCGTGATTAGATAAATAAAAAGGCTGATTTAATGTCCGCCTAAGTGTTTTAATAATCCAAAGCCACCGCAGTGCCGTTAGAGAGGGATATTAGGGGCCCGCAGCCGGAGAGGCACGTAAAAAACTTAGTGGGGTGTATGAATTAATTAAGCGGGACTCAGAGCAATATTCCTTGAAGGATCCCGGAATTCCGAGCGTGTTCCCGGATGATGTCGTCTAATGAATAGAGGGAATTTACGCTCCTTTATTTGTACATCAGGCAACAAGGTTCTCGCCCGAGTTCCGTGTTTGGACCGGGCTTTGGATGGATTCATTATTACCGCCAATAAGATTCATTAAGGAACTGCGGAAACAAATGAAAGCGTAATGACTTGATTCCAGCCAGTGTGCTGTTTAATTCAAATCTAATTAATTCATTAATTCAAGTCGGTTAAATGGAGCCGAGTCGTGCTCAATAGACTGTGTTTGTTTGTCCTGTCGGGAACTCGGATGACTCTAAAAAATGAGGACGAATCGAGCAATAAATCCAAGAGTAGCTCGTTTAAACGCGCAATTCTTGATTAGACGTGCATCCGGTTTCTTTCGGGTCGGGTCCGCTGGTGAGCCCGTCTCATCCGTCAAAATCTCACAAGCGCATAGAAACTACGTTTCGGCTGATTTTATGTCTTGGTGAACATAGAATGCACGTTTTGGGTGAGTCGGATCGAAAAGGCCCGTATTCAAACACGGAACCTCATGCCGCCGTTCCTGATCGTATCCAACTTGAAAGAGGAACAGGATTGGCGTATATCTCTGTCAAATTTGCATGAACACATTGCGCAAAGGTACGGCTGATTGCCTGGCCGGGACTCGGCACCGTCCAGATGGCCGCTCCAGAATGAGATTGACACGCTGTTGCAAACTGATTTCACGGGCAGCTCTTGGGAGAGCCGGGCGGGCCGGTGTCTCTGTTGGGAATCGGGATTACAAAATAGCCAATTAAAAAGGAGAGTGGTGAAATCTTGGCCCGATAAGGTGCAGATTAGATCGGTTATAGTTTATTAGGCAAAATGACTTCTTAGAAAGGAGCTCGCCTCCAAACACATTTCCATTAGCTGCCCCGGCTTCCTTTTTATCTGATGCCGCACTGTAATTATGAATCCTCCAAATGGCAATTATGACACCGATTGGCCGCCATATCTTGGTATATTTCACTTGATGCCCCGTACGCCCGACCTTGTGACTTTCAAAGGGTGGCAAAAAAAAAAAAAAGAAGCCATTTATTTATTTTTCCTTTCTCCTCTCCACCGCTCGTCTTGTGCCCGTCAGACACCGTGTTTAATTACCACGCCAGGCCGAGCAGATGCGCCGGTCTGAATCCGGAGACTGTCCCGGCGTTCCCGGATGACTAGCGCTCTCACTCCGTCTCGGAGGCATCTGTTCGGCACCTGTGGACCCGAGGCGGGGCACCGCCCCACCTGCTACCAAAACATTGAGTGTCTGCTTTGCCAAGGAGGCCCCGCCCTTGTCTATGAAAGAGGGCCTTCCTAGAGTTTCTCACCCAAAAACGTTCTTTGTCATGAAACCTTAATGGACACCTAAAAGGGCTGAGCAATTAATCGAATTCAATTGCTCCTTGCTCTAAAGTATCCGGTGTCCGCAGGAGCTGCTGATCCCACCTACCGATACTTAAGGCTTAAAATGAAAGTCCTCCTCAGCAGTAGTTGGCGCTATCCTGGGGCAGTTAGACAAATTTGTGAATCATCTGTGTCAGACAGAAAGGTCTTTGTTCACAATTATTTGGCAATGAATGAATGAATGAATGAATGAATGAATGAAGACACCATATGGTGGTATAAAAATCCCTACATCCATATTTTATTTAGTTTTTTAATACTTCTGAAATTAGACAGTTTTGCAGCACTTCAATTTAATGCAGCTCTGCTTACCTTTTGTCTTCTTTGACCCCTGAATGACCAAACATTCCTAGAGATATGAGCATCATACACACACACACACACACACACATGCGCACACACACACACACGGCTTTATTCCTTTTTTGCTCTTACCAAACAATGAGATGAGCTGCAAACGATTGCTGGTGTGGATGGTCTTTATTTTTTTGAAAGGGGGCCTGTAATAGGCACGGCATCAGATCGGATCCTCGGCTCTTGTGTGCGATTCATCAAATCAAAGTATTTAGGAGGCAGATGAGCATCAGATTGAAGTGTTGATGGCGCGCGGCAAGAATATCGCTTTCATGTGAGCGTTTGAAAGCTGCCACTTTGTGTGCAGAGATTGCAGATGGGGGTGGGGGGGGGTTCACCATTATTATTTTAAATATAAATTACAGCCATGTGTGGCCTTAGCAGTACCTGAAAATGCTTTTTTTTTTTTTTAATCACCCACTCAGCCTGGTTTGCATTTTAGCTGCACATAATCACTTCCTTTAGGCAGGAGATTATTGGGGATGCATTTTTCAATGGCTTTGGTCTTCTAATGCATCCATTCATGCATATTTTTTGATGAAAAGCAAGAGTTGTAGGATTTTTTTTTTCTGTGTGAGTGTGTGATTATCCAATTCTAGGTCAAATATTGTGACTGGCCCAGTTATTTATTTTTTATTTTTTTAACATGATGGAGTTCCATGTACAATGGAACCTCTGAAGTTGAGGTCGCAACCCATCAAAGGATCGACTGGATGGGTTATGCTTCCTCGTCAGCTTTTTATTTTGCACACTTATTCAGTCGCGACAAAGCATTTTAAGAGGAGAGTAATGTTGTGTATTTAACTGGGTAAAGTAACATGCGGCATTCCTTGACACGTTTACTTCAAATGTAAACACATATACATTAGTGGGTGTGTACACTTCTGCAAACACATCATTTCAGTTGTCTGTTATTACTTCCCCACTTGAATTGGTTTTGTTTTTTTCAATTTAGCACACAAACCTGTCATTTCAACAAGGGGTGTGTAGACTTTTCATATCCACTTGATGTCAACAGCCTTCAAAGTTGTCAGGGTGGCTGCATCATTGTGTACAGTGTATGTGATTTCTTGTATCCAGTGGGGGTAAAAAAAAAAAAAGAAGCTGCTCAGCTGTTTTATCGCCATCTCCAGATTGCTTTTCTCCGTAAACCCGACAGCGATTCCATGCGCCGAGATCATGACATAAGTGATGCGTTTTCATATGCATGTTCAAGTTACAGACGTGGCGGGTGTTCAGATGTCAAGTTTTCATTGCGGCAGATATTGCTCAGAAGCTTTTGTGATGGGCTGGTGGCGGCAGACCCTTGTTTGATTTCATTAGAGGGAAATATTAGCTGGAAAGTCCCGATCTCAGAGGACACTTAGCAGCGCCGCCGGCAAATTGACATAACGCCGTTTTATTTGCACAAGCGAGCAGCTGACGGGCAAAGGGCCTGTTTTATAAACAAAAACATTCATGCAGTTCCGGGGCCGTACATTCAATCACGGTTTGATATTATTGATATGTTTACAAGCAAAATGAGCGTTTCAGGATGTGTGCGAGCGCTAGGAAAATTTTGTTGAGTCAATGTTACCATGCATTCCAGAAAATATGGCACTCAAAATGCTCGCAAAATGAAGTTAAGATAAGTTTTGGTGCTTCATTTGAAAATAATAATAATAAAAAAAGTTCAAGTTTTTATACAGATTTATGGCCCAGTTCTTTGTCCTCACATGCCAACCCAAAACATTTTTTTGTAAATATATTTATCATAATTCTGAATCCCGTTAACGCAACAATTCTTTCACATTTGGTCTAAAATCCGACAAAATTCTCAATAGAACAGGCGGACACAATGGCGGCCGCTAATGAACATCGCTACCACAATAATAAAGATTCAATAAGTATCTTTTCATTCTAGCCATGAGAGGTTGTTCCATGAAGACATTTGCATGCGCTCGCCATCTCCGCCCGGCGACGCGCTACATTTTTTAACTAATGGCCCGCCCGATGCACAATGCCCTTTTGATGACAACGATGCCTCTTTTCGTTCCCTTTTTTTTTTGGGCACAATTACTGCTCGCGTTTGGCCCGCTGATTTGTTTTCAGGCGGCGTTCTGCTCCGAGGGGCTGTCAGGGTCTTCTTTATTCACCCGCAGCCGACAATCAGACCTTATTGAGAATGGGAAAGTGACGGCTAATTGATTTTACAGTGATACTGTTGGGGAGACAATGAATGTGCCATCAATTCAATCCGCTATTTAATGGCTCCAATTTGGTCTGTAAACGCCGGCTAAACTAATTCCGCTGTCGCGCAGCAATCCGAAAAGCTATCATGGCTCTAATCTCCTCCTATATATTCATAAGGAAAAAGGAATTTAGCCAATTCCGAGGTGTGGAGATGATCTGTTAGTGCGGTGTCAATGTTTAGAACGCGGCAATTGAGTTCATTTATAAGGATATGAAAAGTTTTATTGGCAGGGTCAGCCGAGCGGAACTGTCGGATAATAGGCAGTTACCGGCAAGTGTTTGAAGCCTATGAAGCATAGAGATGTAGGGAATAAAATGCCGGGACATGCCGTAATCGGAAGCTAAACTGAAATTCTCCAAAGCGGCGCGGCTGTTAGATTCCCACTGATAGAAGGTTGAGCGCCAGGCGGGCGGGCGGGGGCCATCGCTATTTATTTTGCCGGGGCGCAGCCTCTTCAATTTGGCCCAAAAGTGGCGGCGCAGTGAGCCGCATATGCCGACGTGATGTGATGGGATGGTGATGCGGCCACAATGAGGTTCTTCCCATCCCGACCCAATCACGGCGGGATATGGCTCCGGCTCGGCCAACAGAACAGGATGTTAATGTGGCTATTGTCTCCGGGAAAAGAAGAGAAAAAAAAAGACGCGGCCGCCTTCCAAAGATGAGCTCGTTTAATTCGCCGCGCGTTCGGCGGGCCGTGGGGGTAACCTCAATACTTCCTTTCTGTCAGCCTTCAAGTCCCTCTTGGCCTCGCGTAGACGCGCAAACACCCCGCCCCTCCCACCCCCGCGCTCCAAAGCCTTTGTTACTGCCTTTTTTTCGTTTCTGTCGGATACATGCATCGGAGGTCAACAGCATTGCATATTCCTTTTCTTTCCCCACCTCATAAATCTGTCAGCTTCGGAACGCAGTCTTCCCGTGGGTGCTCGGGGCTTGCGAACGTGCTCGATAAAATAAAGCGTATGGATTGACAACGGGCCTTTTGACAGTAGTTGGCGATGAAGTGCTGCATTCATGAGTGAAAATAGCATTCGTGCTTCTGTGTAAACTGACATTCTTTGCCATCGTAGTCATTTTTTTCATATGTTTTTGTGTTTCTAAATTAGCTGTCTAAATGGGTTGCTCCACCGTTTTTGTTCAGATATCAGTTGCTTATAAAACCCTGACTAGCGATGCTAACTGTAAGCATGTCACTGGCATTTTACATTGTTTGTTAGCATTAAGCTACTTTAAAAAAAAAAGAAGTTATGTCTGTGACAGCAAATTTAAATTCATAGTAGCTTCCAACTTTTAATTTTCATACGGTACGTAAATATGTCGTTTCAAACCGCGGTGCTAGAAAAGCTTCAACCTTGAAAGTCTCTGAGTTTGCCCTTGGATGTAAGAAAAGGTGTACAAACGCTGCCAGAGAGCCATCCGCTGGGACATCTGTGATCACATCCTGTCACTATGGCGAGATACCCCTCCTCCCCCTCCCCCCCAGGGGTGCACGCACATCTCCACGGCCGAGACCATTCCCATCCCGCCGCTTTGTTTGTTTACCTAGATGGCCCATTTACGGTGTAATACATGAAAAGGTATCCAATCAGAGTGGCGCAAATGAAGGAAAATATCGACGTCTTGTTCATTTGACGTCCGAACGCGTTTACACTTTGCAAACGGAGACGATTCCACGTCGGGACACTAATAAGGTGCGGCAGATGATTGGTTCTCTGTCAGGGACGGGAATCCTCCCATGAGGGACAGATGTAAATATTGCGGGTGTGTTGTTACCATAGTGACGACACTTCATCTTATAGCTTATTGAGTCCCTTAAGCCGTGATGAAATATTGATGAAGAGGAGCAACGTTCTTTGCTTCACTCCATTTCCAAAGGGTCAACATATTCAGGGTTTTTTTTTTTCCAATAAGAGAATATAAAAAAAATAAAATAAGCAACGCAGTTAGAAAGTTATTTAAGTTTAATGTGTAATCCGGTGAAACATCTTGCAGAAGGCTTTCGGTAATTGTCGCCGCCGTCGCGGCGAAATCACTTCTTTATTCATAAATTAAAATTGGAATTTAATAGGCTCTCCTTTCTTTTTCCAGGGACTTGATTAAAATATCCATTATGAGATCAGCTCTTTAGTTTCTGTTGTGGATTACTTTTATCTTGGCAGACCTAAATTATGGAACTCTGCTCTCGGAGGTAATTGCCTAAAATATATTCATTGTTTCAGCCTTTTTTTTTTTTTTTTTTTAAACACTGGCGTGTGGCGGAGGCGCAATTCTTGCCACTTTTCATCTCCAGACATTTTCTCCACCATTCTCATCATTTCTACTGATTAGCTGCCATTTTACTTTGTTGCTTTTTCTTGTTTAAAAATACATGCGAATAGTACTTTGAGCAAAATAATTTTGAGGGTAGAAATTGCAATTCAATCGTTTTTCAGGCCTTGTTTTGGGGGTGGAGCCATGTGAGGTTAAATAGTGGCTCAGCTGTGATCATGATGGGAATAAGTCAGGGAGGGAAGAAGCTTCCTCCTGAGATACTCGGCCAGAACGAACGTTATCACATCTCTGCCCAAACTGGATCTTTAAGCGCAAACTGCTTGTGTTGTGCTTCACTGGTCCTGGTGTGCCGGGGTTCAAGACAAGGGTCTTAACTTCTCGCCCGATGGAGTCTCGGCTAGCAAGCGAGGTCATCACTCGCTCGCAGATCATATTTATATATTTACCTTTTTAAAATTGGATTCACACCGATTACTCTCACTCAGTGAAAGCTTGGAATTTCAATTTTTCTGCTCTTATTTTTTTTTTTAATCTAGGCACACATAACGGCAGAGAGATAAGGCAATGTTTGCTCTGAAAAAAAAATCAATAAAGTGAGCTGTGAAAATTCCATTTCAGTAAAAAAGAAAAAAAAAAAGATCTCAAACGCCGATTACAAATTTTTGCCTTTCTATTACAAGCTCTTCGCTCTGCTCGGAACACTAAAGATCTTGTGGGTCGAGGTGCATAAGTACACAAACCTCATTTTCAAATTTATTTCAATCGTGAAGCTAACAGATAACGCCGCTGCACTGAATCAAGACTATTGCCTTTCAAATCACATCATCCGAGCTCCAACGCACTCCACTCTGGATTAGAAGAATCAGATTAAAAAAAAAAAAAAGCACAATTTAATTAGAGCGAATGGATAGATCCAGCACTTGAAAGAGCAATAAGTAAGGCTCCACTTATAAGCGAGATATCTGCCGGGGCCCCGCTGAGGTCTGCGCACCCCAGGTAAAATTGAAGATGTAATCTTCCCCGCAAGAAAATAGACCCGCTGCCCGGCGATGCGCAGCCGTCTTCCCGCCGCTGCCAACCGCGCCCTTGTCGCCTTAATGCGGATCAATTATAGGGCGAGAAGTCCCTGTCACATGTGATTTGCCGCGTGTTTTAGCTGCCGCGCTCTCTTTTGTACATGCGCTAACCAGTCAGGAGCCGACATGTCAAACAGCGAACAGACAATTTAATGGCCTGACAGTCGGAGTCTCAGTCAGACCCCCCGAACCCAAGTATTGTTATTTATTTATTATTTGCTTCCTTGGCCGTGCACAAATAAAGTGTCACATCTCATTTAAACGCCGCACCCATATTTTTGGGAGATGCAAGGCTTTTTCGATAAACGCTGAACGCGGCGCGGTATGGTAACAAACGGAACAGCTTCGAGTCTTCTGTTTGGAAATGAAATTTCGTTGAGAAAATAACTGCTGGCTTGTGGGTTTTTTCTAGTTTGAGGTTTGTGTGCGAGAACTTTAAAATGAAGATTTGGACAATTTCAGAGAGGCATTAACGGAGCCGTTTGGAGCAAGGATCTAGATTTTTGCGAACACAAAAGTCACAAGAACCCTGCTTGAAATGATTATCAAATGTCAGCGCCGTTAAATTTTATCAGTGGACACATGGAAGTTAAGGCACAAAATTTTCTTCACTGGCCCTGTAAAATAATGGGTTGGGCCATATGTGGCCCCCGAGCTTCAAGTTTGACACATGACCTAATAGGACTTAGTCAAAATGCGAAAATCCCAATGTGTGTCCGAATTAGAGCTACAAGCTACTAAAGTAGTTTCAATTTGAAAAATATTGAAATATTCTACATACACATAAACAATAAATCATTTCAGTATTTTATGACTATTCAAAGATGAGGCGTCGTGTTTGTGCGCTAACTTTCCTCCACACACGTCGCATTTCATCAAGCGATCTCACACCAATACGAGAAAGGACCTCGACCTTTTAACACGCCGGCGACTGGCAGTCTGCTCGGATTGTCCCACGTGTCAGACAAGAAAGCGGCGCTAATAGAAAGTCAATTAGGGGCCAATTGTTGGCGCCGACGCATGAATTTGCTGTTTCTGCAATGTCACGCTTAGCGCGACGATTAACCCCACGCGGCCTCCTCCGATCGCGGCCGAAGCCGTCGGATCACGTCAGAACGGACGCTACCTCGCTGTCAACTTGAGTCAAGAAACCTGACGGTGCAAGTCAACGGCAATATGTCAGTTGGGAGACTTGAATGCTGCACACTTTAGTCACAACACGGAGTCAAGTTTTCCTCCGTGTTGATACACTCGGAGAGGGCCGGGCGACACGCCGGCGCTCTTGAGGAAGAAAAAAACCCTCGTCCTTGGAGGCGACGCTTTTTTTTTTTTTAAAGAATAAACACGCGTTGGTGCCAAAGCCATTTCACGTGGTGAAAAGGCGACAGTCCGCTAATCTATGAATAGGCCACCGGTGACAAATGTTATCTCTGTGTGGCATAGCAGGTTCAAACCCATTCAGCTCCCCCCCTCCCCTCCAAGACTTACAGACCGGCTCTAAGATGATGTCACCATAATCCTCAAGCAGGCCTTTTGTTGCCTCGACGGGCAGGTGACTGCTTGTGTGAGCAAAGAGCACGGCAAGGGCAGCCAGGAGAAATGAGGATTTCTTCGGGGTCGTACAATGCGGCTTTGGACACTCGCGCATTGTGCGTACACACTTGAGCTGTCGGGAGAGCGACGGCGCAAAAATACAGTGGAGGGAATGATCGCTCGCTTTAGTGGGATTGGGAAGAAACATATTTCGACTTTATTTTCTGGAACCGAAGCTTGAAATATTTTAACCCTCAGCGTAAACAGCCTGCTCCTAAATGGCTCGTTTGGCAGCCTCCCTCCTAAAACCGCAACATCACACTCTTTGAATTGATCGCCATCAAGGTATTGATAACGTAAAAGCTTTTTGAAACACCCTGAGGAGACATTACAGAAATCCCCTAGTTCACCGACACCTCCGCGAGAACAAAGAAAGAACTTGCCGGGCGCCATTTAATTGAACTCGCTTCGGACCGGGTTGGGCGCAGGGGCTGTGATTGGGCGCCGACTAGCTCGAGGGTCCGAGGGAATTCGTCGGACGCTCAAGGACGGAGATGTCCGGAATTGAGACGGGATTAATTGAAAATCTTAATTACTTTCCGAGGGCATAAACATCTCAATATCAATTAAAATGAGTTTGCGGTGCACTGGGAGGATCCGAGGTGCGGCAGTTAATTAGATGTTGAGACTGACGGCTCAACTCGCCGTTTCTCCTCACGTAAAGCTCCTCAATTGAGCGCCGATGATTTAAGGGCATGAATAAAACATGGTCGGCTTTGCTCTTTTTGGAGTATTTTTTTACCTGCTCGGCGTCCATCTTCCGACTGGCACATTCTGAGTTGAACAAAGTTGAAGGTTAGATAGATAAAGCAAAATATATTCCGGAGGGTTCTAATTCAACTTTCTTAAATTATGGAGCGCACATTAAGCGGAGTTATATGACGGAGGCCAACAGGGAAATAATATCCTCCAGTTGCCGCGCTTGTGCTGCACGGTCGACTGGGTAGATAAAAGACCCGGAAAAAAAAAAAAAGAAGAAAGAAAAGCGAGTGGCTGAGGAAATGTTTTGGAAGTGTAACACTGATTGTTAT